>NC_139458.1:334502500-335127500 GCF_057233095.1 Heloderma suspectum
ATTCTAAGAGGTCAAAATTCCTCTCCTAAGGCTTAGTTACTGGCAGTGAGAGCTATAAGCTACAAAATGCTGGTATTTTGGTCCTGCCTTTAGCCCCACCCCTTTGCCTTTGGCCGCTCCCACCACTGCAGTGTGGCCCGCAATGGAATTTGGCCCTCGGCTGGAAGAGGTTCTGCACCCCTGATCTAAACCATGCCTTCTCCTTCCTCTCTGCATAGGCCTAATGTGTCCATCTGCATATTCCTGCCCCATCTGAACAGTTACCAAGAAAAACTTGCTCCTATTTTCTGATTGTCTAGGAATTTCTGCTGCTCTAATGTCTTTACCCTTTTTTGAACAATTCAATTAGAGATCTTCTTGTGAATGTGAACACAACACCTGTGGAGAGAGCTGTGATCAGTGTTGCCCTGGATTTAATCAGGAGCCTTGGCAGGCTGGGACCTTCCTTATAAAGCACGAGTGTGAAGGTAATGGAAAGAATACATTAGAAGTTGTGTACAGCATTTGACAAAAACAAAGAGATTATCTACATATTCATCATGACATATCCAGGTCTGGCCCTGCACACTGTCTGTCTGGGAACTATGTGTAAGCTGCTCTGAGCTTCTTGGGAAAAAACAGCAGGTTATAATTGACATAAATAAATAAACATCAGAAATTATGATCGCCTCTTTACAGTTACAAATTAAATTACAATTACAATTTAAACTCCAGCTTAAATGCCCATTTAAAAAATCCTTTGCCATTTCTATGTATTTTATGAAACTATCTGGATATATGTTTGCCTTTGGACTTATAGGCACTTCAACATCCCATTAATTTCAATGGGATAAACTTAGGTATATTATTGCATTGAAATTGAAAACATTGGGACCTACTGATGCTTAACTGTGGTTGGAGCGCTGGTTCAGACACCCCAGCCAGTTTCAATACTATTGTAAGGATCCTGTCAGGTTTGCTTATTTTTTGTGTTCATACAGCAAATGTTCCTATTAAGTACAATTCTAGTAAATACATGTGAATGTATTTTTTTTCTTTGTGCAGTATTTCAAAGTAGTTGTCAATGGGTTGAACTGTCTTTAATAATAGCAAAATACAAAGAACATTTCCATAAATAATGGTCTTCTATTAACCGACATTTTCATGAGCAACCTACCTACTTAGAAAATGCTGTGTGCCTGTGCTGATTTTAAAGTGGTGGTTTGTTCTTTGGACATGGCAACAACTGGAAACGGCATTGAAGATTGTACCTCTACTAACAAAATGATTTGAAAAGGAACTATCCGGATGAATGCTTCAACATCATTCATGAGTAGCCCCTTATTAATTTAAAGAGGAGAAAAAGCTCTGGGTTTGGGAGACATTGATGCCATTTGTTTCAATATGCGCAACACTAGTGTCAAAATGATGAAAGAATATTGTTAATACTCCAGTAAAAATGTTGTTTCCACATGTCTGCAGACTGAAAGTGATGTTTGCTAATATACTTTTTTGTTTTTCCCCAGCCTGCAATTGTCATGGGAAAGCTGAAGAATGTTACTATGATCAGGCTGTGGCGGAAAGAAAGCAGAGTCTGAATATCCATGGGGAATACGTTGGGGGTGGAGTGTGTATTAACTGCACACAAAACACTGCAGGCATCAACTGTGAAATGTGCATTGATGGGTACTTCAGGCCAAAAGGGGTAAAGTATGCGCCGTTCTATCTTCTGTAGTCCAAGGCATCATTTCTGTGACTGGTGCTACATTATTAAATGGAAAAGACACACTTTTGATTGCTGTTTTATGAAGGTTAAATTCTAATTCTTATGGCCTACCAGTTGCCTTTCACAGTGGGAAATCTGTTAAAGAAAGATTTGCAAGGATATGAAAGTAAATTTTGTTGCTATGAAAGAATGCACCAGGCGGTCAGGGCTTCCAGATAATATTTCAGTTTGAATGGACAGAGAATGTGAGCCTGTAAACACTGCTTTTCTATCAGTAGGGGCATGTTGTTTTCCAGAGCAGAGAAATATTATCATAAGCACCAATGAGAAGATTGCTGGGGAAAGAGGTTGCAGACTATGACATGCTTTTGATTAAAGTATAGGGTAGTTCTTGGGTTTCCTAATTTTGTAAAGTTGCACTATCAGGAAATTTAATTTGTAACCTTATTGCCTTTTCTTTGCTTACCCAGGTGCTACCAGGTGATCGCAACCCATGCCAGCAATGTAATTGCTATTCCATTGGCTGTTTAGATGGCACTTGCGTCAAGGATGAAAAACATGCTTCAGGAGGTGAGATTCTTGACTAGGTCACAGTGTTAAGCATTATGTACCACTTTGTTAAAATGAATGTTGAGTAGTAACCTTTTTTCGCTATGCCAGTCCTTTCAGAAATATCACCTCATAGGAGACCTTTTCAAATCTGCTTGCCTGTGTTCTTGCAGAGCTCTCCCTTGGAGACATAAGGTATCTTTTTTCCTGCCATTGCCTCTTACGCTCTCTTTCAGTTTTTATGTTGTGACATTTGCAGGGGGCGAAGGGTGGGAATCTCTCCCCTAGGGGCTTTTAATTTTTCTTGTTTTCTTCCGCTTTTCCCTTGTTATTTTTGGAAAAGTATTGTTCAAGGTTCTGTACAAAAATGCACACAGAATATGTATCCAACCATTTCCCCTAGTGTGCGCTCCATGTTCTGTCCTAGAAATAAAGTTGTATATCTGAACCATGCATTTGCATCCTTGTGAAGGATTTTTTTTTTTTATCCTATTGCCAAGAGCAAGGAGACTTCTCCTCTGGAGAGAGTGATTAGAATAATTCAAATCCCCAGTGTCTTCTTCTCCATTCGTATTTGCACTTGAAAACCAGAATAAGGCCTTTTATAAGGTGTCACATTTAGTTGCCTGTTTAATAACTGAGTAGAGTTACAAGTAGGGGCCGCGGTGGCTTAGTGGTTAAGACGGTGAATTGCAGACCGGAAGGTCAGCAGGACAGCAGTTTGAGACCCGAGTGCTGTGTGACGGAGTGAGCTCCCGTCTTCAGTCCCAGCTTATGCCAACCTAGCAGTTC
This sequence comes from Heloderma suspectum, assembly GCF_057233095.1. Classification (NCBI taxonomy): domain Eukaryota; kingdom Metazoa; phylum Chordata; class Lepidosauria; order Squamata; family Helodermatidae; genus Heloderma; species Heloderma suspectum. Next base: position 334,505,547 of record NC_139458.1, read on the forward strand.
GAAAGCAAGACATTGCAAGTAGATAAATAGGTACTGCTTAGGCGGGAAAGGTAACAGCGTTCCGTGCACCTGGGTGTTCAGTCATGCCGGCCACATGACCACAGAAGTGTCTTCGGACAACGCTGGCTCTTCGGCTTAGAAATGGAGATGAGCACCACCCCCTAGAGTCGGACACGACTGGTTGGGGACACCTTTACCTTTACTTTTTAGAGTTACAAGTATAAGAGTCGTCATCTGATAAGTCATAAGTAGTTTATATTGTAGCCTGGAAACAGCTGAGTACCGTCTTAGGTCTTGCCATTGCTAACATTAGATTGGAGTGCCAGAACTCTTCCAAGGACAAATTTTCTATGGGACTAGGGATGTCAGAGAATTCCACCATGGATCTCCCTGAAATGGATCCCCCTGAAATCTGTGGTGGAATGAAGCCCCCCACCCCACCACCCTGTGAAAGGCACGTGAAATGGGACACTTCCCTGGTGCCATTCGCACTGCTTTGCAAATGGCGGCCGCGTCTGTGGCTGCCATTCACTTCCCTATTTTTGCCGTGATAGGCTACGTAAATACTTATAAATACTTACGTATACTTATAAATACTTACGTAGCCTATCACAGCTAACACAGGGATGCCATTTGCATCCTTGCGGAGGCTGTGATAGGCTAAGTAAATATTTACATAGCCTATCACGGCCAAATAACAGGAACGCAAATGGCGGCTGCCGTAGCCACTGCCATTTGTGTCCGCAGGCTCTACACGGCGCCTGTGAATGCACCCGGCTGGCGGCTCCGTGGAGTTGCCGTGGAGCAGAGCCGGCTGGGTTAGGATTTTGGGGGGAGGTGCTCTGCAAAAATCCCATCCCGGGGGGGGCGGGGGGCAGACCGTTTTGCTACCAATTTCGGGGGGCTGAATGCGCTGGCATTCAGCCTCCCCGAGATTCGTGGCGAAATTCTCTGACATCCCTAGTTGGAAGTGGAGTAGTGGCATCAGGCTGATAAACGCATTAAAGATCCGAGTGATGGAATCTCATCCTTAAAACCTGAAAGTACTGGCTTTGTGCAAATGCTCAAAGAATGTATCAATAAATGTGTTAAATAGAGACCTTCCTTGAGGACCAGCCATGGTTTGTTAAGTTCAGAATTTGTTTCTTTTAACACGTTTTAATTGTTTTAATATGGTGTTCTATTCTTTTATCTTTGTTGTTCACCACTCCGAAATCTTTGATGTGGAGTGGTATATAAATATTGTAAATAAATAAATAAGAGCGCAATCCTATACATGTTTAGACAGAGAAAAGGCCTACAACTCCTAGCATTCCGCAGCCAGCTTTGCTGGCTGGGGCATGCTGGGAGTTGTAGGCCTTTTCTCTGTCTAAACATGAATAGGATTGCACCCTAGATATATATTTCAGGTCAAACTAGTTATTACACTAGACACTCAGCTGCTTCTAGAAATGGCAACCATACGTCTAGCTCCCTCAACATCTAGTTCCCATGCCCTGATGCACTACATTTTGCACCCCAAGCCTCTGCAAGCAATGTCATATATTGGCAGTGGACAAACATAGAACACTGTGATGTGAGCGATAGGCTTGACTGCTGTTTTCAGTGACAGTTACGTGTTTATTGTATTCTCTAGTTTGATCCTTGATGCTAAGAACCCTTTCAGCAGATTGGGATACCGACATTCAATTCATGAGTGCACATATCATCAGCCACTCCAGCTGATGATGATGATGCTGTACAGAGGGATGATGCTGTACAGAGGGAGATGAAAGTGGAAGTGCGGCCATTCCACCAGCCATGCTAAAAGTCAACTTAATTTTTTCCTCTTCCTTTCCCAGCCCCTTTTTCTTATATGTCATGTCTTTTTGGATTGTAAGCCTGTGGGCAGGAGTTATCTTGTTTTACTATTGTATGTAAGCTGCTCTGAGAGCCTTTTTGGCTAAGAGTGGGATAAAAGCACTTTAAATAAATAAATATGTATTTAAATCAATTTATAGACCACTTACCATATTTGAAAAATATCGCAAAGCAGTTTACAATACAAAAATATAAGCACTTCTCCCATTAGGCCTTTTGTCATGAGAGTACTTGGATGTACCCTTGTGAGTGAGCACAGGTGCATCAGAAACACACCATGGACACTTTATTCACTGATGCAGGCCCCAGCACAATGCAAGGTAATGAGCACGAGTGATATATTTCTCACTCTCTCTCTTTGGCAACCAATTCTTTTTCTTTTTCTCAATGAAACCCTTTCTAAGAGAGGATGAGAACACCTGGCATTAGCATCTGCATGTAAAGCACATTCACTTATCTGCTGAACCTTTTCTTGTGTGTGTGTGTGTGTGTGTGTGTGTAGGAGGGGATGTATTTGTTTGTTTGTTTACTTATTTATTTCTATACTGCTCAATAGCCTAAGCTCTCTGGACGTGTCAAGGCTGAAGTATTCCACTTGAGCATTTGTGTTCCAGATATCTTAGTTCACATCATATATATATTTTTAAAATTAAATTATCATATGTAATGAACATTGTATATATTTTTTCTGCAATACACTTAAAAAAAATTCTCAGCAGTACTTAGGGACACCACTGCTTGTCTGACATTCTTTGACTTTCCCCCACTCCATTCCTCTTTCTGCAATACACTATCCTGGACATAAAAAACAAACAAAAACATATTGCGACTCTCCTACAAATGCATGTGTTACAAAGTGTTATATATATGTTTTCAGACTAGTCAATATTCAGATTTAAAAACAAAGAAGCACCATATGTTTTCATTAGGCCTGTGTCCAATTCTTCAAGGATTCCTAGGGGCCAAAACAGACTTTATTTTAAATCTGCGTCTAGTCTTTCATTTTTACTCAGGGGGCCCAAACTGGATTGGGACCCTAGCATGGGAGGTAGGGGGGCTTTTAAGATCCAAAAGCCCTGTGCTTACTCTAGAATAAAATGGGCACAAAAGGCAAAGCTGCTAGACATAGATTTAAAGTAATGTGTGTTTTAAAGTTTGAATAAACTTTAAAATGTAGTAGAAGAAAAAGAAACTGAAGCTGAGGAATGATCATGACAAACCACCACAGGTGAATTTCCTCATGGGGCTTCTTGTTACGGCACCCATTTTGAATATTTGGGGCATGGTGGGCTGCACTGTACTTTGTCGTTACATGCCAGTCTGGCGAGGGGTGGTTGGGGTGGTTGACAGATGGATGCCATTTTTTTCGTCATGTGGAAAAATACACAAATAATTATGTAAGAGGTTTCGTAGAAATTTACATAATTTACCTTAGTATGTAATATTTAGTGTATTGTACCCCATTCCATTCAACTTTTACTGAGCAGAAACATGCATATTTTCCTACAAATAAATATGCATAAATTTTGAGAAAGTAAAAAAGAGGAAAAAAATCTGAAAGTCCATGGACTCCATATGGCCTGAGGGGGTTAGTCCACAGTTAGTTAGTTAGTTAGTTAGTTAGTTAGTTTATTACATTGATATCCCGCCTTTTTTCCTCCTTAAGGAACCCAAGGCAGCTTACACAATCCTCCATTTTATCCTCGCAACAACAACCCTGTGAGGTAGGTTGGGCTGAGAGTCTGTGACTGGCCCAAAGTCACCCAGTCAGCCTCCATGTCTGAGTGGGGACTAGAACCCGGATCTCCCAACTCCTAGTCCAACACTCTAGCCACTACACCACACTGGTTCTCATCACAGTGGATTCCACAGGTCAGATTCTTAGAAATACAAACTCGTTTTAGTGCGTCTTGAATTTCTCCAGCATCCGTAGCTGCCAAACCCTTTAACATTAAATTTTTGGATCGCCCATTATTGAAAAATCATATTTTGGGGAGTTTTGTTTCATTAAACAGGGTGGGGCGGGGGAGAAAAAGCTTTCTTGCTCCCAGAGATTTTTAAAGAGATTTGTTACATTTCAAAAATTTCCCCAAACTCCTTTCTTTAACTTTCAGCTTCTTTAGTATTAATGAATACCTTGCTCAGCTTGTTGCTTGCTTTATCTTACTGCAGACATGTTTCCGGGTTCCTGTCACTGTAAACCTGGCTTTGGAGGAGAGGGGTGTGATCGATGTGCCTTGGGTTACAAAGGCTTTCCATATTGTGCACCCTGCAACTGCTCTCTGAAAGGCAGCTTAAATGATGACCCTTGCCAAGGACCCTGCAGGTGCAAGGTATGGATTACAACCTCCCTTTCTTTCAGAGCATAAACTTTTCATCTGTACTAAGAAAGACAGGCTTTTCCTCTGTCAGTTCTTCCTGTTACGTAAGTGTAAAGCAATTGTGATTCCTCTCTTGAAGTCGGTATTTCTGAAGTCAGTTTGATCTCTTAATCTTCAATAGTTATGAAGAATCACACCAGCAAGGAACCTTTGTTAAAACAGTGAATTGCTATTAAATAATGTGCTTGTATAAAATAGACATTACTTGAGCATGTAAAAACATTTCTAATTATTCCATTGGGTTGAGGTAGAAGACCTGTTTATGGGGGGCGGGGTGAAAGCCCTATGTGGTTGGGGGTGTGCATTCAGATGTGCATCTGGATCCACAACCCATTGGGAGTAATACATTGTAATCCCAAAGAAAGTGATTCAGGGTAGATGGATGATATCTGTATCTGAATATCCACATATCACCATCCACATTCTGCTCCAATAAGTCATGCATAATTCTGTGCAACTAAAGCTGGCTTGTGGTGAAAATCTTTCTGTTTAATGGCAGCAGGCAATGAAACTGCCAGCACAGCACAGCACAGCACAGCACAGCACAGCAAGACAGAGGCCTGGTTTTGGACGTCACAACAACTCAGGCTTTTTAAAAAAACAAACAAACCCTGAGATGTTGTGAGAGAAGCAGGAGCAAGTGAACGTGCCACCTCCTGGCTTCCCAGTTACTCCCGTTGCAGCTGGGGTCACAACCCAAAGTTCCATGTTCAGACATCACACTAAACAACTCAGGGAAAAAACATCCCTTTATTTAGCTCAGCGGGAGCAGTTGGATGGCTGGGAGTCAGCATGCGCACACACGCACACACACACACACACACTTGCTCCCGCTTGTTCACAACTATTTATTTATTTATTTATTTATTGCATTTATACCCCGCCTTTCTCCCTCTCGCAAGGAACTCAAGGCGGCTTACATTATCCTCCTCCTCACCGTTGTATCCTCACAACAACAACCCTGTGAGGTAGGTTGGGCTGAGAGTCTGTGACTGGCCCAAAGTCACCCAGTGAGCTTCCATGGCCAAGTGGGGACTAGAACCCGGATCTCCCGGCTCTCAGTCCGTCACTCTCACCACTACACTACACTGGCTCTCAGTGTAAATTTCCATATTTATGGAAATGCTGGGTATCTATGACATCCAGACCAGTTCAGAGAGTGTCTGGCCAATTGCCTGTATAATGGGAATGCATATCTTCTCTCCCTTCTTTCAGAGTGAGGTCAATAGAATGGCCCTCATTGACATAATTACATAAGAAAAACTGCTTGGTTACATTGTGCCATTCCACAAGCACATTTGCTACATGATCCCTGATTGTCTAGGATCATACACAGTGAAGAAGTCATTCCAATTTTTTTTTTAAATGGTGCCAAAGCAGCAAGAGATTGGAGAAATCATGGTTGTGAAAACGCCTGGTAAATGCAAAAGAGTGCAAGGTAGCGGGGGGGTTTGCTGCCACTTTTCATTGACCCAAATGGCATTTTTCACATGAAAAGTCAGACTTCAGCACTAGTAGATTTAAGATTCACTTCAGTGATGATTGGTGGGAATGCTCTGGAGTAAGCAGAGTTTGGCTTGCAAGATTGATTACTTTATTTTGCATTATCTGGAAAAATCTAAAGGAATGTCTGGGTTTTCTTTCTAAAATAGTTGAGGTTGAATGAACTAGTAACTTCATAGGGTATCTCAGCAGTGTGGGAGTGAATTCCAGTTTATTTATATATTTTATAGTACCATCCATGTACATGGTACTTTACAAAGAACAGGTTTGACAAATCACCTACCCCAAGGGACTTAGAATCTAAAAATAGACACAGGGAAATAGCTTTTTCATATGTCACTATGCAACATATGAAATCCATAGACATTTCTATAGACAGGTCGTTCCCACGTAATTATTGCCTAACCAAGAGAGAGGAGGATGATTGGGTAGGAAGAATACATATGATTGGCCCTATCGATATAGTTCTGAGCTTCCAGACTTTACCGTAGCTGCATGGGAAGAAGCCAAGATATATCAGCTTCTGCACCAAGGCAATAATACATGAAGGAACACTTTTACACAGAACTGTCAATAAACAGTCTGTGAAGGTATACACTTAGAACAATATTTATTGATATGTTTTCAGAATATTAATAAGAGGAGGAGTTATCACAATAAAAACACCTTAGCACCCCATTCCTAAACATCACACGAAGATTAGGTTCAATGGAAATCAATGGCACTTACTTCGAAGTAGTGTGCTTAGCACAATCCACATATCATTTTAATTTTGCATTAAATCTAAGTTCCACTGTTGGACCTGAAGTGTCAGTTTCTTTATACACTGCAGATTTTTTTTAAAAAAATCCATCCCTGGTGATGCTCAACGTGTGGGGTTGGGGGAACTGAACCTCTCTTCTTTTTAGTGTTAATTAAGGGATACCGATACAATTATTCTCAGGATCAGAAGTCTAAAGACAAAAAAAAATCACTCCATTACTGCATACACCCAAATTACCACAGTGACAGCTGGTTATCCCTGAAATCTGCTCAGGGTATTAACCTTTTTCCCACTTGGCCCTTGCAGAACACTGAAATGCTCTTTCTTTCTCTGAAATATGATGGCTTCCTATCAGATTTTTAATTCCCAAGCTAGCAGCTCTACAGCGCAATCCTATGTGCGTCTAGTCAGACGAAAGCCACACTGAATTCCGTGAGACTTATTCCAATGTAAGTGTCTAGGACTGCAGATACTGGGTAAATTACACCAAGGGTTTGCACAGCCAAATACACGCCACCTCCAGTGTATTGGACCGGTAGACCTAAAATGAAGGGGCTTGCGTAACTCAGTGAAGCCATAAGCTATGCCGTGCAGGGCCACCCAAGACGGACAGGTCATGGCAGAGAGTTCTGACAAAATGTGGTCCACTGGAGAAGGAAATGGCAACCCACTCCAGTATTCTTGCCAAGAAAACCCCATGGAACGTATCACAAGGCTAAAAGATATGACGCCGGAAGATGAGCCCCTCAGGTCGGAAGGTGTCCAATATGCTACTGGGGAAGAGCAGAGGGTATTTCCAAGTAGCGCCAGAAAGAGTGAAGCGGCTGGGCCAAACCCGAAAGGACACTCAGCTGTGGATGTGTCTGGCGGTGAAAAGAAAATCCGATGCTGTAAAGAACAATATTGTTTAGGAACATGGAATGTCAGATCAATGAATCAAGGTAAGCTGGAGGTGGTCAAACATGAGATGGCAAGATTGAACATCGACATTTTGGGAATCAGCAAACTAAAATGGACAGGCATGGGCGAATTTAATTCAGGTGACCATCATATCTACTATTGTGGCCAAGAATCCCTTAGAAGAAATGGAGTAGCACTCATAGTCAACAAAAGGGTGGGAAAAGCAGTACTAGGGTACAATCTTAAAAATGATAGAATGATCTCAGTACGAATCCAAGGCAAACCATTCAACATCACAGTAATTCAAGTCTATGCCCCAACCACTGAGGCCGAAGAAGCTGAGGTTGATCGGTTCTATGAAGACCTACAACACCTTCTAGAACTAACACCAAAAAAAGATGTCCTCTTCATCATAGGGGATTGGAATGCTAAAGTAGGAAGTCAAGAAATCACCGGGATAACAGGCAGGCATGGCCTTGGTGTACAAAATGAAGCAGGACAAAAGCTAATAGAGTTTTGCCAAGAGAACATGCTGATCATAGCAAACACTCTTTTCCAACAGCACAAGAGGCGACTCTACACATGGACGTCGCCAGATGGTCAATATCGAAATCAGATTGATTATGTCCTTTGCAGCCAAAGATGGAGAAGCTCCATACAGTCAGTCAAAACAAGACCTGGAGCTGACTGTGGCTCAGATCATGAGCTGCTTCTTGCAAAATTTCGGCTTAAATTGAAGAACGTCGGGAAAACCACTAAACCTTTCAGGTATGACCTAAATCATATCCCTGATGAATATACAGTGGAGGTGAGGAATAGATTTCAGGGATTAGACCTGATAGACAGAGTGCCTGAGGAACTATGGACGGAGGTCCGTAACATTGTTCAGGAGGCAGCAACGAAATCCATCCCAAAGAAAAAGAAATGCAAGAAAGCCAAGTGGCTGTCTGATGAGGCTTTACAAGTAGCTGAGAAAAGAAGGGAAGCGAAAAGCAAAGGAGAAAGGGGAAGATATACCCAACTGAATGCAGAGTTCCAGAGAATAGCAAGGAGAGACAAGAAGGCCTTCTTAAATGAACAATGCAAAGAAATCGAGGAAAACAACAGAATGGGAAAGACTAGAGATCTCTTCAAGAAAATTGGAGATCTCAAGGGAACGTTTTGTGCAAAGACGGGCATGATAAAGGACAAAGAAGGCAGGGACCTAACAGAAGCAGATGAGATTAAGAAGAGGTGGCAAGAATACACAGAAGAACTATACAGGAAAGATCTGAATGTCCCTGATAGCCAGGAGTGTGCGGTCACTGAACTTGAGCCGGACATCCTCGAGAGTGAAGTCAAGTGGGCCTTAGGAAGCATTAGTAACAACAAAGCTAGCGGAGATGACAGTATTCCAGCTGAGCTATTTAAAATCCTAAAAGATGATGCTGTTAAAGTGCTGCATTCAATATGCCAACAAATCTGGAACACTCAACAGTGGCCACAAGACTGGAAAAGGTCAGTTTACATTCCAATTCCAAAGAAGGGCAACGCCAAAGAGTGTTCAAAGTACCGCACCATTGCGCTCATTTCACATGCCAGCAAGGTGATGCTCAAAATCCTACAAGCTAGGCTTCAGCAGTATGCGAACCGAGAACTACCGGAAGTACAAGCTGGGTTTCGAAGAGGCAGAGGAACTAGAGATCAAATCGCCAACATTCGCTGCATCATGGAGAAAGCAAGAGAATTCCAGAAAAACGTCTATTTCTGCTTCATTGACTACGCTAAAGCCTTTGATTGTGTGGATCACAACAAACTGTGGCAAATTCTGAAAGTGATGGGAGTACCAGACCACCTTACCTGTCTCCTGAGAAACCTGTACGAGGGTCAAGAAGCAACAGTAAGAACCAGACATGGAACAACCGATTGGTTCAAAATTGGGAAAGGAGTACGACAAGGCTGCATATTGTCACCCTGCTTATTTAACTTATATGCAGAGTACATCATGAGAAATGCCGGGTTGGATGAATCAGAGGTCGGAATTAAGATTGCCGGGAGAATTATCAACAACCTCCGATATGCAGACGATACCACCCTAATGGCAGAAAGCGAAGAGGATCTCAAGAGCCTCTTGTTGAGGGTGAAAGAGGAGAGTGCAAAAGCTGGTTTGAAACTCAACATTAAAAAAACTAAGATCATGTCATCTGGCCCTATCACTTCCTGGCATATAGAAGGGGAAGAAATGGAAGCAGTGACCGATTTTACTTTCTTGGGCTCCAAGATCACCGCAGACGGTGACTGTAGCCATGAAATTAAAAGGCGCTTGCTCCTTGGGAGGAAAGCTATGGCCAACCTAGACAGCATAGTAAGAAGCAGAGACATCACCTTGCCGACAAAGGTCCGTCTAATCAAAGCTATGGTTTTCCCAGTAGTAATGTATGGCTGTGAGAGCTGGACTATAAGGAAGGCTGAGCGCCGAAGAATTGATGCTTTCGAACTGTGGTGCTGGAGAAGACTCTTACGAGTCCCCTGGACTGCAAGGAGGTCAAATCAGTCCATCCTAAAGGAAATCAACCCTGAGTGCTTATTGGAAGGACAGATCCTGAAGCTGAAGCTGAAATATTTTGGCCACCTAATGCGAAGAGAAAACTCCCTGGAAAAGACCCTGATGCTGGGAAAGACTGAAGGCAAAAGGAGAAGGGGACGGCAGAGGATGAGATGGCTAGATAGCATCACGGATGCAATGAATATGAACTTGAGCACGCTCCGGGAGAGAGCGGAGGACAGGAAGGCCTGGCGTGCTATGGTCCATGGGGTCACGAAGAGTCGGACACGACTGAACGACTGAACAACAACAACAACATGTGATCGGAAGTGCAAACCCACCCACCCCCAACAACCCCAACATGAAAAGAGAAAGAATAATTTCCAGTCTGCTCTAACCCAGAAAACTGTTCTGAGCGAGATGCTCTATACTTCCACATTCTCAGGCTCAAATACACATTATGGGAACGTGCTGGAGTACCAACGCACAGCTCTCCCTGGGTTTTGCAATAGTTGAAAAATACATGACATGATCTAATTGTCCATACTCTGTTTGATTGGCTGCTGCTTGGAAGTGGGGAAATGCTAATGTATGCCATGAGTTCACACCACCTTTTTTTCAACTACACGATCCACTTTGGGCTGATTCAGAGGTCCCTGACCTGTTTTGGCCTCTGGAGCCGAAGCAGGATTCAGATGGCCGAATTTGTGGTTAATTCGCCCCCCTTCCGATGCCTCCACCATGCTACACAAGCCCCCAGCTTCTTACTGAGGCCCTCAGGATGTCCACCAGCAGACATCTTCTTCTTCGCGAAAGTCACCATGGTGACTCCCTGTATTTCCAGAAATAGATCCTGCACAAATGGCAGCCATCAAGCCGTCAAGTACACTACATCAATGTTGCGTCCTTGATGGCTGCCATTTGTGCAGGATCTATTTCTGGAAATACAGGGAGTCGCCATTTTAAAAATGGCGACTCCCTGGAACAAGAAGATGGCTGCCAGCGTGCGTCCCAAGGGCCCAGGTAAGAAGCTGGGTGGTGCTGGTGGTGGTGTGGCTGGGCTTCTGGATCGCTTCGAAATGTACTGAAGTGCTTCGGAGCAACCCAGCCTGCTTCGTGCCACTTCATGCCCCCTCCACCTCATCTCAGAAGTGGCCCAGAGCAGCCTGAAGCACCCCGCTTCAGCTCAGGCTTCGGGCTGAAGTGGTGCACAGCCCTAGAATTAAGAATTTAGAACACCTACTGAATGAACTCTGCAAAGTCAACCTCACATGATGCAGCAGGTAATTGTGGGTTAAATACCCCATGGTGAGCCATGGTTTGTGCTCATCACAGTGTGTGCTCAACTAAAACGATCAAGGGGCTGGAGCAACTCCCCTATGAGGAAAGGTTACAACATGCCACAAGTCTGCAGTGATCTCCTGCTAAGGAAACTGGACCTGAATAAGTGCTGGAACCCCTGAAACTTCTCATCACTCAGATGTAGGGTGCACGTGTGCAAACTAACAATAGTTTGCATTTGACATTCTTTATGTTTGACACACAGGAGAAGGGTGTTTTTCCTAGCATAGTCTCTTGTGTTCCATATTTTGCATAACCATTTAATTTTCAATTTGCATTTTGTCTGTAATTTCTAATCCCTCCCCCAATTTGGAGGTGAGGTGTGTGTCACAAGGACATTAGGCCAGCGTGCCCACAATGGCCTGGTCATGTTCTGTGAATTGTCATGCGAACTGGCCCAGTGACACATACCCCACCTCCAAATTGGGGAAAATTACAGACAAAAAAAAAATGCAAATTGAAGGTGAACTGGTTCAGTTTCCTTAGAAGGAGGTCACTGCATGGTGTGAAGGAGGGCTGGATGCACCCAATCTCATCTGATCTCGGAAGCTAAGCAGGGTCAGCCCTGGTTAGTACTTGGATGGGAGACCGCCTGGGAATCAGGCTTCCTGCCTTGAGCAGGGGGTTGGATTGGATGGTCTTGTAGGCCCCTTCCAGTCCTATGATTCTATGACTCTATGATTCTATGAATAGACTTGTGACATTTCTGTCACATATAGCTGAACTTAAGATGAGGCTCCTTAGCATTAATACACCAGCAGGTCCCTGCTCTCCATCAGTTGTCTAGAGGAACACATAGTACTGTACCGTAGGATTTCTTGCAGTGAGCAAGTCAACTCTCTGCCTCCTTTTCAGATCCACTTCCAGCACAGGCAGACTTCTTGCTATACATACAGACCTCACTTGCCCCATCCCCTTGGCCTAGTAGGATAAAAGTCATCTCCACCCATCACCTATTTTTCTCGTCCAGTCCCAGCTCCCATGAAAACTACAGCTGTGTACCACTTCAGGTCCAGATCCAAATTCCGAGCCAAAGTGGGGTGACTTGGCCCAAATCAGTCTGCATCTGAAATGGGTTGAGATCAGGCCAAAGTGGTCCGAAGAAGGTCAGAGCAATTCGGAAGCTCTGAATCAGCGTCCTAAGTAGGTTGGCTAGTCCACGCATAGCCCTAATTAAAACACATCAACAGAATGTTACCGGCTATTAGCTGCTTGTTGTCAAGGGTGTGTTTCCACGCTGTCCTTGCAACTTTGTTGCGATGTTTCCCCAATCACATCTGCTCCTTTTCCAGTTTCCACAGTGCTTAAAGTCCCGGTTTATCATCGCTGTAGCCTGGGGCTGTGTGCTGTTTCCACTAGGGATGTTAGAGAATTCTGCCACGGATCCCAGGGGGGCCAAATTCCAGTGAATTCGGCCCCCCGGAATCCGTGGTGGAACGGAGCAACCCGCCCCACCACCCTGCAAAAGCCCCCCCCCGGAATGGAGCCTACCTGGCAGCGGCTCCGGCTGTGGCTTCGGCTCCAGCGGTGGCTCCAGCCGCTGCTGGGCTGCTGCGAATGCAAATGGCATCCTGAGTAGCGGACACCATTTGCGTCCCTATGGTAGCCCGTGATAGGCTGCGTAAATATTTATGTAGCCTCTCATGGCTAAAGCGGGGACGTAAATGGCGTCCCCTATGCCATTTGCGTTCCCATTTTAGCCGTCATAGGTACGTAAATATTTACGTAGCCTATCACGGGCTACCATAGGGACGCAAATGGCGTCCCCTACTCAGGACGCCATTTGCGTCCGCAGCAGGCAGCCCAGCAGTGGCTGGAGGCCCCGCTGCAGGTTGGCCTGGCCGGCGGCTCCGCGGCCTGGCTACGGAGTGGAGCTGGCCAGGCAAGATTCCAGGGGGGAGGAATGGATTGCCTCCCCCCTCATCAAGGATTTCAAGGGGAGGGACAGAGTGCCTCCCCCCCACCCTGGATGTTCCTGGACGAAACCAGGTAAGTGTTTCGTACATCTCTAGTTTCCACTGAGCTCTAATTGAATTATTTTCTTGATGGCTGAGTGGAGTCTGGGTTGGGTCTGGTTACCTCATCCACGTTCCCGCCTCCTCCCCTTGCTGAGTCCCTCCTCCCTCTCCCCTTTCTGCTGAGTTCCAGTTTCCTGCTCTGACCAGTCTCCTCCCTGCCTTTGGAGCCCTCCCCCCCCTTTAAAGTGAGTGTTAAAGCACAATTGCACTTTAACAAAGAGGAGTGAAAAAGCAAAGGCACAGTTGCAAAGGCACAGTTGCACGTTAACAGGCACTGCAACCCTTCCCATTGTTCCCATAGTGCACCGCTCCAGTTACGACTTCTCCAAACTATGCCTGGTTTGCTGACAGAAAGATACTTCTGGATGGGGTGGGGAGATTGGCAGTGAACGTCATCAGACTAGCAGGGGCTGCTCAACCAATCAGAGAGGCTCCCCCCCCCCAGGCTCTACTCCCCTTAATGACAATCTTGGGAACAAGCCTTATTGACCACAACAGGAGTTACTTCTAAGTAGACTTCCTGGACGTATGCCCAATTCTGCCCATTTTTTTTTTCTTTCCCTCTAATACGCATACCCTCCACGTCAGTATCTTGCTATCACTCTATCACTCATTCGCGAAATAGCACTAACGTGCATTTGAGCTATTGTGCGATAGCGCATTAGTCCAGGGGTGCCTGCTGACTAGTGATAGTGCAAATGTGTGTTAGTGCTATTTCACGATTAAGTGATAGAGTCATAGAGTCATAGAAAGATACTGACACAGAGGGTATGCATATTGATGGAAGACAACCTGAGATAAACCTGATTTTCAGGCTCTAGTGGGAGTATTTGATTGCCCACAATAGCAGGCTTATACGCACTAGGGTTCTAGCACTTATTTTCAATGATGTTTCAGAAGTTGTTCCCTCAGCATCCTGCTTCGAAACAGCAATGAGACTTCTGAAAAACAGGCGGAGGGAAAGGGTCGGGTCACTGACATCACGGGCAGGTGAGCGGCACACCCACAAGGGCTGGGCTACATGCCCCATGGGTGGGACTATGATAGTGAACCCAGTGCAGTTGTGGAAACAGGTCAGTAATGGAGCCGAAGTAAGCTGGAAAAGTCGGACTATAACCAGTCCCAGAAGAAGTGGTTTTTCCGCGATAAAATGCGGGGCTGGTGCTGAATGGCAACGACATCATGGAAACACAAAGACCTTACCACACAGCCAGGTTGGAGTAAATCCCTGGTGGAAACACAGCCCAGGCCTTTGAGAGGTGTTGCCTAAACATCTGCATTGGTAGCTGTACTTTCTGAAATCAAGAGTTAGCTACTTGGGAAGATCCTGAATATCTGCAGTCTTATAAGGGAACCTGGATGCTCATTTAGACTCACCACAAACATATAATACTATTTTAGAGTCTGTTCCACAATGTGCTTAAGCCAGAGCCTTATTGAAATTAGTGGAACCAGTAATACCCAGAAGGCAAACTGGATTGGCATTATGCCACTTTACTATCATGTATCGACTTTACATACTTGGAATTGTTTGTTACTCTCCCTTAAAAATAAGGCAGAACTGGTAAACAAAGTGACTACATACAAAAAAAAAAGAGAGGGAGAGAGAGAGAGAGAGAGAGAGAGAGAGAGTATTATGAAAATCGTATGTACTTTGCCATTTTCAATGAAAACTTTCTTTGTTCCTTAACATCAAACTGCCCAGGAATTTCAAGAAATGAAAAGCAGTAGACACTTAATAATGAGTTGTATCTCAGGAGCTACTGTTCATTTTATATTCTATTCATCTACAGAAAATGACTTATATTTATTGCCTTTTGTAATTTAAAAATAGACCAAAGAAATTCCATAGAATAAACCTTACATGTTTTGAGTACAGGTAGATGTTTTCCACTCAATATTACTAGTTATTTATTAATTGCCTACCCACAATAAATAATGTAGATTAATTAGGCACTTCTTTTGGGTTGTTGAGATCTTTTTATAAACCAAGTCAGTTTATATTGCTAGCTTTGTTTCTTCTTTCTCCATGCTAACTGCAAAATAGCATCCCCAGATATTCCACACAGATGAGACTAATTTTTAGGTCATATGCTCAAAAGAGCTTCTAAAAAATTCACCTATAACTATCAGGTGGTGCATCATGCTCCTTGAATTGTAGATTTTTCCTTATTCTGTAAGTAGCATACATCTCTGGGCCAGTTATTTCCTAGATGCTGGATATGAACAATAGATTCTAAGGGAGGAGGATGTTTCCTGGTAGTTCTGTCAATAAGAGATACATGAAAAGAATGTTCAGGATATAGAATTAGTAGGGTTATAGTAATAAAATCCGTATTTACCATCTGCCCTCAATTTTTTTCTTTGCCTCTTTTTATTAAACTTCTTTCTTTTTCCTTTTCTTGATAGTTTTTCTTTTGTGAAATATTATAAAACTCAAGAATTTTTTTTTGCTTATTTTTCACATGTATTCAATATCTTTAACTGTAAAGCATGTGAGTGACTTTGATTAGATTTATATCACTAAAGCATCACAGGCATGATACTGGCTGTAATAGGATAGCCAGAAATGTTCATTCTTTGCTGGCCTGCAGTCATCTGTATTTGTCCATCTGTGCATGGCACACAGCACTGACGATGGAGATGATCTACTCAAAATGGAGAAGATCTGCACAATATTTTTGAAGAACATTTTTCAGAAAATAATTTTCCCTGATGTGAATTTTGAGGGCAGAAAGACAGTACTGAGTTTGCATTTTGGTTGTGCTGGAAATTGCAATGCCAGCTATTCTTTAAAACACTCGCTTTGGGATGTAATTGCATGCAAACCAGACTAGTGACTGCCTGGAAACTTGTCAACTCTAAGATACTGTGACTGTTTTATAGTAAAATTACGAAGTGGCATTTGGATTCCAGCTCATTGCAATAGACACATTCAGAATGTGTCACAGGAGGAGGTTTATAGAACAGGGGAATGGGATTCTGCTCAATAGTAAATGAATGCATCCTTTTTTGCCAATGCAAATTGCAGGCACACAGACACCCCCACCCACTAATCTGGATCAGATCTGCAGCAGGAGGAACGGTTAAAGCCCCACTAACGCTCACACTAGAGTCCCAGTCCAGATTTATTTTCTATGCTTACCTTTCAGTAAGGAAAAAAAGATGTAGCCGCTAGCTAAAGAAATGCGTAGTTTGACCCTTAGCATAATGGTTAATCCAACCCACAGAAACTTGTAGCAAAGTGGCTGACCCCAACAAAGTTATACAAAAGGGCTTAATGTTCCTATGGCATTGTTTCTTTTTCTTGGCCATTTGTAATTTTCAATGTAAGGAATGGAAGAGTGTTGTTGCAGATAAAATGCAGTTCTTTAAAAAGGGAGGAGAGGGATTGGAGGTACAAACTTGTCAGGGTTGTTTCTGAGCGCAGGGAGTGGGATAGCAGTTCAGATTCTGAAGAAGAACCACCAGACATGAGGGAGATGTTTTCCCAGGCTAGTCCAGATATGACTGGCCCAGCTTCTCAGGTTACAAATGCCCAGCTGGCTGAGGATGAGGTTTCCTCTTCACACACCCCTGTGAGAGACAGCGAACAGAAGGGGGGTGGTTGGAGAATCTGATCTAATAGACGCCAGGTGCAGGCGCAGAGCAAAAAGAGAGAAGGCAGGGGTGGAACTTAGATGGTCTACCCGATTGGCCTTGCACGAGAAGCTGCGCTCAGAAGCCTCATGAGAAAGATGTTCCTCCCCCCCTTAAGTTAGGCTAGTGAGACCACCTTCCTCTTCAAAAGGTGGGCAACTCTCTTAACTACTTTTTGAATTCCCCTGAAGACATTCCTTTGTAGACTAAGAGTCACTGAGAATTTCCATCTGTATGACCCTGTGAAGTAATAGATTAAAAGCTGTAGCCTGAAGCCTCTCGTCTGTGTTTGTCTTTGGCATTGAAATAAAGTGGAGGCTAAAGGAATCCTGACAAAACTGCACACACACATTCAGCTATTCATTGTCTTTAAATATGAAATATATCAAAATCTTGGAGTCTACACAGTGTGGGGGAATGGGGTTATGGCTGCCCATTCCACAGCCCTGCCTATAGTTCTACCAGATATGCCTATATTGGTTTTATTGTTGGAGTAGGGCCTGTGTGCAGAGTCCAATGCAATTAGACCTAATCAGCATGATTAGCGTGGGCTCTTAACTGACCCACCGATTGACTGAAACATTTTCTGCTGCATTATTATATTTATTTTATTATAATGTTTTTGGTTTGCCCCTCTGCCCATGGCCCACTTGAGTATGATGTACCATAAAATCAATTTTAAAAAATACATTAAAATATTTAAAAGTTAAAACATTTTTTAAAGTCAGGGATTAATATTTATTGCATTAAAGCACAAAAGAAACAAAAGGCAGATTGCTTTAGTTATAATGTATGATAGAAGAACTAATATTCTAATATGCTTTTACAGGACCACGTGGAAGGAGAGAACTGTGACCGTTGTACACAAGGCTTCTTTAACATGCAGCAAGACAACCCCCAGGGCTGTGAAGCCTGTTTCTGCTCAGGAATAACAAACAACTGTGTGGGCTCTCACTGGACCTACAGCACTGTAAGGAAAAGGAGAGTAAATGTATACATCCTACCGCTGTGTCCTTTCTTTTAAAAACGGTCTTCCTTGAAAATAGCCTTGTGCTGTGTGTTGTACTAGCAGAATTCTTTCCTCAAGAACGAACCAAGGCAATTCTTCACATGTAAGAGCGGAACGCTGCAAATGTTTACACTGGAGAGGTGTTCTATAACTAGAGATGTACGAAAGTCACTTACCTTATGACAAAATTGATTTGTGGTGGGGGGGAGGTGCTCTGTCCCTCTCCCCGAAATTCTGGCCGGGGGGGAGAGGCACCCCGTCCCTCCCCCTGAAATTCTGGCCAGGGGGAGGCGCCCCGTCCCTCCCCCCGAAATTCTGGCCAGGGGGGAGGCACCCTGTCTCTCCTGCCACGAATCCTGGCTGGCCGGGTCTGCAAATGGCGGCGGCCGTAGCCGCCGCCGTTTGCGTCCCTACAGTCAGCCGTGATAGGCTACGTAAATGTTTACGTAGCCTATCACGGCTGAGTAAAACAAAACAAAACAAAACCGCGTGTTCGCAAATGGCGGCGCCTATGGGCGCCGCCATTTGCGTTCCTTATTTTGGCACGTCTAGTCTACGTAAACATTTACGTAGACTACGGCGAAAATAAGGGGAACGCAAATAGTGTAGCGTACGCGCAAATTTGCGTACGCGCGGGGGGGGGTTGTTTTGTTTTTACTCAGCCGTGATAGGCTACGTAAACATTTATGTAGCCTATCACGGTATTTTTTAAAAATCTAGTTGTGATAGGCTACGTAAATCTTTACGTACCCTATCACGGGTTTTTGGGTTTTTTTTTACTGGAAATGGTGGTGGTGGCGGCCGGTCAGAAGACCGGCCGCCGCTGGAGCCGCACCGCCGCCGGAGCCGCTGCCGCCGCCGCCACCAGGGAGATTCGCCCAAGGTAAGTCCCGTCCCGGGGGGGGGCGGGGGGCAGACCGCTTTGCCACCGATTTTGGGGGGCCGAATGTGCTGGCATTCGGCCTCCCTGAGATTCGTGGCAAAATTCTCTGACATCCCTATCTATAACCCATGCCAAAGAGAAAAATGCAAGCAAAATCACTCCAGGAAATTGCTCTTTGAGCGTTGGTGAGAAAAGTTATAAGAGAGATAGAAATTATATAGCTCTTATGGGCAACATCCAGTGTTCTGCAAGTGGACTTCTTGTGCAACACGACTTCCCCTTCCTCTCCTTGCCCCTGAAAACCCCCATACCCACTCCAAATCTGCTCTGAAGGGTCGCCCAACCCTACAAAGGATATTCGGGGTAAGGGGGACTGCAGGGGGAGAGGCAAAATCCATTCTGCCAGCAGTGTCCATTATGCTGGTAGATGGACACAGTTGTATACAGACCAAAGTTGTCAATTGTATAGTTAGAATGGATAGAGGCTTAAAACTTCTCTGGAATGGGAACACGTATTCTGGTTGTCTTATACAGCTTAGTGCAAGTTTACATGATATTTTATTGGGATATTTTATTGGGATATTTACCAATAATGTCTCTATATATTATTGGGATATTCAGTGAGATAAACTATTTTTTTAATGGTCCTGAGAAATGTTACAGGAACAAACTCTTGCTGAATTGAATGAGTCAAAAAGGCGTGATGCCTCTTGAGTTTCTACATTATAGCCTGAGATGAAATTCAGTTGTTTTTCCCTTGACTGAATGGGGATCTTGAACCATCCACATTTCTCTGTAGTTTCCAGTGGATGTGATTCTAATAGCGAGCTATCCATGTGCCATCAATGGGGTAATGGGAAGGCATGTGAAGGATACCCACTTCTTCCTACTAAAAGCTAAGGAACATTTAGCATGATTGAGATCCCCAGTACAAGTCTACTGAAGATGATGGATTAGCATGTACGCTTGCTGGGGAAGCAGGCTGTTCCAGAGGGGAGAATTCCAGGATTAGTGCTAGGGATGGCAGAGAATTCCGCCACGGATTTCAGTGAGGCCAAATGCACTGGTATTCGGCCCCCCGAAATCCGTGGTGGAACGGCCTGCTCCCCCTCCCCCCCGCAGATTCCCCCTGGGACGAGGCTTACCTGGGGTGGATGTTCCGGACGGCAGCGGCTCCAGCACCAGGTCCAGCAGCGGTGGCTGGTCTTTTGACCGGCCGCCGTGGCCGCCATTTCAATCCTGGTCTTTGCCGTTATAGGCTACATAAGTATTTACGTAGCCTATCACAGCATGCCCCCTCCCAAAAAAAGGTGTACACAAGTGGCGGCGGCTACGACCGTTCTACGACCGCTTTTCACCGTTCTAGCCTACATAAATATTTATGTAGGCAAATTACGGCGAAAAAAAGGGAACCGCAAATAGCGTAGTGGGCGATATTTGCGTTCTTTTTTTTTGCTGTAAAAGTTTATGTAAATATTTACGTAGGATAAAATGGCGGAAAAAAAGGAATGCAAATAGCGCACACTATGCTATTTGCGGTTCCCTTTTTTTTTGCCGTAATTTCCTACATAAATATTTACGTAGGCTAGAACGGCGAAAAATAGGGAATGCAAATGGCGGCCGCTGTTGCCGCCGCCATTTGCGTACGCCATTTTTTGGGGGGGGCATGCCGTGATAGGCTACGTAAATACTTACATAGCCTATCACGGCAGCCTGGAAGGACGCAAATGGCGGCTGCTATGGCGGCCGCCATTTGCGTCCGCAGCAGCCCGTCCGCGGCCGGAACTCCGGCTGCAGACGGCCCTGGCCGGCTGCTCCGCAGAGCCACCGTGGAGCAGAGCCAGCCGGGCAGGATTCCGGGGGGGGGAGGACCGGATCGCCTCCCCCCCTGTCAAGGATTCTGTGGGGAGGGATGGAGCCCCTCCCCCCTCACTACGAATCAATTCCACGAACAGCTAAGTGACTTTGTACATCCCTAGTTAGTGCTCACCCTTAGAAAGTGGGGAAAACTTTGAGCATGGTTTTGTCATCATTAGTGTTTTCTAGTTAATGTCTTTTAAACAAAGCAAGTATCCATTATTTTATGAGTAATAATGTAAGTAGAGTAGTGGGAGCCGTGCAGTGCTGCTTAAAGGCTTTTTAATGGCACTTGTAACTGTGCACACTTCCTCCGTGTGGTTAAGCTGAGAGTTATCACCCCTCTGCAGTCCTCTGGCCTTAGCTGCCTGGTCATCACCTACCCATGGTACTGCAATGATTTATTGATTTGATTTGTACCCCACCTTTCTACAAGAAAATGGCACTCAAGGTGGCTACATTACAAGTACCACGGAGCAAGTTTTTAACCACATTTCAGGGGTCAGGTTGAATGGAGGACACAATCAATTTGGATAATAAGTATTCGTTTAACTCAGGCTCAACTTCTCCTAATATGAGTTCTGCTGGTTTGAAATAGCTACCAGTGCTCTGAGTCAATTGGGCCCAGGAACAGCCATTTTGGTTTGAATATGTTTTCATTGAATTTTGTATGTGTACAAAACGAAATGCCTGCTGGCTGGGGCCAACCGTGTAGCTAGGATCTCTTTCAGCTCACAGTGGAGCCATTTCACAACTCTGATGGCATCCACTCCATGCAGAAAGCAATCAGCCTGGAGTGTACCTTGTACTAAAAATTAGCATATAAAATCCATAATGTTAGAGGTTTTCCAGGGCAGAGGCTCCCGCCTTCCACCCAGTGTTGCCTCTTAAACATGATGCAGCTGAAGTGATATTTGTTCTCTGTGATGAAGATTTTGAGCCAGAAAACTGAGAAGGGACTGTTAAACAGTTGGACCTACATCTGATAGTCTGCTGAACTCTCACTTTATTCTTTTGTGCTGAAGAAGACTGCTGAGTTCCTTACAGCAGGGGTGCACAACATATGGCACACAAAGCTATTTCGATTGCTGAGACGTTGTGAGACGTTTGTCAGTTGTGTTCCTTTTGGGGGAAAGAACCAAAAGAACCACTTTGGTACTTTCTGAGAAATCTGAAAGTACCAAATTTCTGGCTTGCCTGTTTCATGGTTTTGTGTGTTGGGGGGCACGGGGAAGAGAATTAATCCGCTTAGAAGAAAACTGTCCACTAATTTCAAACAAATTGGCAATATCAGCAGGAATGGAGTGACTATTTGAAATTAAGGGGGTTGAAAATGCAAGGCCCCTTCTTGAATTGATTGACCTCCTTTTGAGTTGAGTCTATCTTCCTTTTAGATGGGTCAAACTCAAAATGGGGCTCATGCTCCAACACCCTCCCGGCTAGTCTCCTCCCTTCCCTTGGGGAGGAGGTGCCAGACAGTGGAAGACAGGAGTGCTGGACATGAGAGGCCCTGTGAGCAAATGAGATGTTGTATAAATTATTTCCTGTCAGATCATGAGGCTTCACTGTCACCATATCTCGCCAAGGCTTATAGTCCAGAGTATGTCATTTGCCACTAAAGAGAGACCTTGCAGAGCCTGTCCAGATGCTCTCTCTTGTCCTCTGAGCCATTCTCCTGCTCTCTGCCCCCCTTCCCACTTTCCCAAGGCAAGCATTTTTTTTCCTTGGGAAAGGGGGCACTAGCTGGGAGGGCAGGGGAGCAGCTGAGGCTTGGAGAACTGGAGAGGGGGCTGAGCTGCTCAAGCCCAACTAATTTTTGGAATAAGCATGTGAGTGTTCACCATCTCTAAATATCTGGGCTCTGGGATGATTGGAACTATCCGGTGCTGCTCCATGGACAGTGGGATGAAATAAATCTGTTCTGCCAGAACTCAGAGTGGATGGTGGCAGCTTCCACAATTCACTGCCCAGCTAGGGAACTGTGTTTTAGCATCCCCTTGATGGATCAGAAGGTGTGAAGCAGGGGGTTGGTAATAGAACTCAGTTTAGTAATAGAGCCCTGCCATGGTACAGTACAGCATCCTATTGTTGCATAACAGAGTTTTTAGCCTGCAATGAAGATAGAAGTCTACATCCTAGGAGGGCAGGTCTCTTCCAATCCAACAAGGTTTAAAAAGAAACCTATCCCTTGCTGGATAGTTAAAAACAACAACACCCACCTGTGGTTGAGTTGGCCTGCAGTGCAGAGTTGAAGAGGGACTGGCAAAGACCTAATCCTCCACTCATCTCAATGCCTCTCAGATCTAGTAAGGGAAATGATATCTAAATCTACCCCCTTACTGGATAGGATAGTGAATATGCTCTCTCTTGTGATGCAGGCAGTGCTCCTTATCTCAGGAGGGCAAGTCTCCAAGTTAGAAAGAGGTTATTATTTATTTATTTACAATATTTATATACCACTCCACATCAAAAGATTTCAGAGCGGTGAACAACCATGAAATAATAAAACACCATATTGAAACAATTGAAACATTTTAAAAGAAACAAATTCTGAACTTAATAAACCATGGCTGGTCACTCAAGGAAGTCCTCTTGAAAAAACGCCTTCAGGAGTCGCCGAAAGCAACACAATGTTGGCACCTGCCTGACCTCCAAAGGCAGGGAGCTCCATAGGAAGGGGGCCACCACACTTGGTGGTGTGGTGGCCCCCACACACTCCAGTCGGGCCATGGGTCCATATGGAACCACCAGGAGCAGGCCCTCTGATGACCTCAGTGACCGGGGAGGTTGGTAAAGAAGAAGGCTTTAGTATCCTGGTATCCTAGATCAGGTATCCGGGTCCCAAGTTGTTTAGGGCTTTGTACACTAGTACTAATACCTTAAATCTGGCCCAGTAGCAAATAGGCAGCCAGTGCAGTTCCCTCAGCAAAGGAGTTACATGCTGAAAGGGGGCAGCTTTTGACAACAGCCAAGCTGCCGCATTCTGCACTAGCTCCAGCTTCCAGACCAGCCTTAAAGGCAGCCCCACACAGAGTGCATTGCAGTAATCCAGTCTTGAGTTTACTAATGCCTGTCCCACCATGGCCAAGCTATCCCTGTCCAGGAGAGGCCGTAGCTGGAGAACCAGCCAAAGCTGGTAAAAGGCACTCTGAGCCACCATGGCCGCTTGGGCCTCCAGCGACTATGATGAATCTAGAAGTACTCCCAGTCTACGAACCTCATCTTTCAGAGGGAGTGCAACCCCATCCAGAACAGTTAATGAGCCTATCTCCACGACCCAGGAACCACTCACTCACAGGGCTTCCAGGATTCAGTTTCAGTTTATTGGCCCTTATCCAGCCCATTACTGAGTCTAGGCACTTATTGCAGACCAACCTGGCATTAAATAGCAGCACTGCAAGACAGGAGGGCTCAGTGGATGAGCTGCCAGGCACATGAGAGCTAGAGGAGGGAGGTAGAAAGGGAAACAGTGTATAAACACCTGTTGCCCATTCTACTTTGATGTTCCAACCCCCCTTCTTCCATATCTCCTTCCACCACAAGTCACTGGAATAGTGGTGCCCCCTCCACATGTCTCTGTCAGAGTTTCCCAAGCATATCCTTACCACACCAGAACTACCCACACACACTCAGCACCCACCCACCATTCAAACATACCATCAACTATTCAACATATACACTCCACTCATCCAACAATCACTCCCAGCCAAACAAACACAATCACACTTTGTAGCTTGTGGTTATAACCACTGGTCACATCTGAGGCATCAGGCATGCCAACCAACCAAACAATACAGAGAACGAGCAAAGTGCTTATTTGCTAGCCATACAACCTACTTCCAGCAGTTCATGCTCATGTCATCTCTCACCTGGAGTGTGGCAAGCAGCTCACCCAGGGGAGGCCCTGCTTCTAGCTAGCACAGGCTCCCACCCTGGGCAGAAAAAGCAACTCTGGCACATGAAGCCTCGTCTCTTACCCAGGGTGGGCAAACAATAAGATGCAGGTACAACTGTTGTCAGGGGATCCCTGCTCTCACTCAGGGGCACCCCACTCACACAGAACAGGTACTCAGTATGCAAGCAGAAAGTAAACAAACTAAAGAAGAGGGAGAAAATAGGAAGCGCTCTTGCCCTCATGGCATCCGGGGACACCCCTGCTCGGGCACCCCACTGGTGGCGGCCTGCCTCCTTGTAGCAGGGTGGCAGGCTTAAATCTCTGTGATGCCTGAAGGTCTCAAAAGGGCTCAGAGATAGCTCTGTATTCTGATTGGCTGAAGATGGTCCATCTTATTAAACTCCTTGCTGGTTTGGGGGTCATAGAGATCGGAGAATCTGGCTCATCCTTCCCATTTGGATGTGTTTCTATTCTAATAAGGAAGTGCTTGGTAGATCAGAGAATGCAGACACTCCATCCTATCATATGGAGCACCCCCCTCAACACAGGTGGAAAAGTTTCAGATCAGATCAGAGCATGATAAACAGAGCTGGGGCAACCCAAAGATTGGCATAGCTCTGATCCAGCCAGGCAAGTTTTTTTTTTTTTTTTTTAACCTACATCTCTCTGAATCAGAGAGCACAGATATTCCTCTCCTGCGTTGTGAGGGGTGATCTTTGTCACAATTAGAAATATCCTCAATTTAGAGACGGGTAGGTATGAAAACTCCAGGGGCTGATGTCAAGCCCTCTCCTTTCAGTGCCCCTCTCATCCAGTTAGGGAGTGAGGTGACCTGAAGTAGACCTTTCCCTGGCCACCCCATAAGTCTCCAAAGTCCAGCAGGTGGGGACAGTATTTACCTACCCCCTTTAGCATCAGAATCCTTCAGGATGCAAGTCAGGAAGCAGAAGGCTATAACATCTCCATGTATTTATAGAACAGGCCTGCTACCTGGAAAAAGCAATTACTCTGAGATATTGCACTAGATTGTTCAAGGTGTCCCCTGAAAATAATAAGTTGGTTGCCCTGAAGAACAGTCTTGGGACTTGGGATGTGTTGGGTCTTAATATATTGCTATTAGTGCACCACTGAAATCTTCTCTCCTTTTTGCTTTTAAGCTGGTTTTATTCTGGTTGTACTGTTATATTGTGGTCTTAATGATTTTATATTTTATATTGTTTTACTGTGTGCTTTTAATTTTTGTGAACCGCCCAGAGAGCTTCTGCTATTGGGCGGTATAGAAATAAAATAAATAAATTTGGTTTTGATTTTTGTGAACCGCCTAGAGAGCTTCAGCTATTGGGTGGTATACAAATGAATGAATGAATGAATGAATGAATTCCTTACCTTTTCCTTCCTTGCCCTCACTAGAAGCCATTGATCTAAACCATATGCCAGTATGGACACTCCCATCCCTACTCTTGAGCACAAACAGCTTGCTTAGATATTGCTCAGCTCCATCTTTCATAATTTGATGTGTTAGAAAGTAACGGCTCTTGTTACAGATCCTTTCTATAATTATTGTCATTCTATAAAATCCTTGTTTTATAGAAAATACTATTCTTGTGATTGCAAGGTCATGCTTTTTGTTTCCCTGTCCCATGCATACTCATGGTTTTATACTTCTTATATGGTGACTAGACTGGCTAATTTGAACATAAAGGTCCACATCTAATATGCATATTCACTTAAATGCATTAAATGTAATTATAATACCTTTCCCATGAACCTGACATACACAAAATTACAGTTAGTCTACGTTTCACTTGTTCTACAATACTTGCATTCAGAATTTGTTATCAGCCTCAAATATGAAGGAAAAAATCCCTGAGTCCTTTGAACTCATGGTTATTAAAAACTCTTCCAAGAGTTCCCTTCTGTTGCCAATTTCAAGTCAATCAGCTTTAAAAATGATGTACGGCACAATCCTGTCCATGTTTACTCAAAAGGATGTTGTATTTATTTCAATGGGGCTTTCTCCCAAGTAAGTGTGATGGGATTGAAGACTTAAAACCTCTGAAGGGGCAATCCTCTGCATGTTTAGACAGAGAAAAGGCCTACAACTCCCACCATTCCCCAGCCAGCTTTGCTGGCTGGGGAATGCTGGGAGTTGTAGGCCTTTTCTCTGTCTAAACATGCAGAGGATTGCACCCTAAGCCTCTTGATTTCACTAAGTATGGAAAGACCAGGAATTCCTTTATTCATAAGTTACTGTACTCATTTACTAGAAGGAATATGGCAAGCCCTACTCTCCCCAGCTATATTAATGGAATGTCTCCAAATTATGAATATGAAAACAGAAAAGAAATAAGAAAGGAATACAGAAAGAAAGGAAGTAGCTTGCACAGATTTCAGTGTATGGATATTAAGAGGTATTTTCTTTTGTCACCCTAGATTGGGGACATGAATGGCTGGTACCTGACAGATGTACCTGGTCACACAAGAGTTACTCCTCAGCAGGACAGCTTTGATGGACCACAGCAGCTTAGCATCAGCAATGTGGCTGCGAGGACCGTTCTGCAGCAGATG
This sequence comes from Heloderma suspectum, assembly GCF_057233095.1. NCBI lineage: Eukaryota > Metazoa > Chordata > Lepidosauria > Squamata > Helodermatidae > Heloderma > Heloderma suspectum. Next base: position 334,532,688 of record NC_139458.1, read on the forward strand.
TATTATTGGAGCGCACCCAGTCCTTATTTGGGCAATAAAGTAAGTGCAGATGGTCTTTGCTTGGGTGTTAATTTGATTTATTAATAGTGAAAGATGTAAGCAATTATATATTTTTTTGAGCTCTCCTTTATTGGATAAACCAGCATAATTGCTTCCCGAAAGCAACTGACATAGGTAGACAGAGAATCCCTGTGAGACACGAGGCAAAGGGTAAGTAGACTAAGCAACGTGCTCCTGCTCCAGGAGCCTCCTGGCAGCTTCTCGTGTTGGGTGTTAGGAAAGCTCAGATAATTTGCAGTATTATTTCTGGGATGAAATGGCTGTGGTCTATTTTGTGCGAAGAACATGGGTTTCTTTCAAGTAGTCTTTCTCTCCCTTACTGCGCTTTCAGATTTCGCTGGTTCGTTCCCACTTAGTTTACACAGATGCTGACAGAAATCAGATGTTGAGTGGGTGTGCTAGGAAACATGTAATGCTTAGTGGGAAACTTGAGTGCAGGGAGTTCTACCCTGAGATTCCAGCATGGTGCACTGCTAAAGCATTTACAGGCTTTATTGCATTGTTTAATCCCACACAGTTGCTTACAAGCTGACCCATCTTCTAAAGTCTTATGCCTTTCTGATATATGCCATTTTCCCTCCCCTATCTTCACCAACAGACAAATGCAGCCAGGCAGTTTGCTCACAGCAGAGGCATAAAAGCATAGCCATTCTGGTCCTCGTGCTAATGAGGCTACCGGTCATTTCATTTTCCCCCTGCGACTAAGTAACAGAGACACAATCCATCGGCCATGGTGGCAGTGGCTAGGAATGATGGGAGTTGCAGTCCAACACATCTGGAGGGCACTTGGTTGGGGAAGGCCAGCCTAGAGCTTAGCACACCAGCAGAATGAAACTTTTTTTTTTTACTGGCAGAAGATACCTCTAGTGTCCAGGCAAGGCAGAAGGCTCCTTGTATTTCACCCAGTCTTGGACAATCTTGAGACTTCAAAATGCCTACCAGTTGCATGGGACAGAGTTACACGCTCCTATGATCTCCCATGCCTGAAGAGGGCTATGAGGCCTGATCACACATTGTTGTTGTTCAGTTGTTCAGTCGTGTCCGACTCTTCGTGACCCCATGGACCATAGCACGCCAGGCCTCCCTGTCCTGCGCTCTCTCCCGGAGCATGCTCAAGTTCATATTCATTGCATCGGTGATGCTATCTAGCCATCTCATCCTCTGCCGTCCCCTTCTCCTTTTGCCTTCAGTCTTTCCCAGCATCAGGGTCTTTTCCAGAGAGTTTTCTCTTCGCATTAGGTGGCCAAAATATTTCAGCTTCAGCTTCAGTATCTGTCCTTCCAATGAGCACTCAGGGTTGATTTCCTTTAGGATGGACTGATTTGACCTCCTTGCAGTCCAGGGGACTCGTAAGAGTCTTCTCCAGCACCACAGTTCGAAAGCATCAATTCTTCGGCGCTCAGCCTTCCTTATAGTCCAGCTCTCACAGCCATAAGGCTTTTGCAATGTTTATCCAGTCCCACATTGTCTTGACAAATGCATGCTGCAGTTATGACAAAGAAGTTACATTTCTCGATGCCCTATTGTGCCCTAGAACAGTTGGTCATGGAAGTGACCAGAGGGGAGGTGAGCCTGGATTTAATCCTAAGTGGTGTCGAACAGGACCTAGTATGAGATGTAAATGTTGTTGAACCAATTGAAAACAGTGACCGCAGCGCTATCAGATTTAATATAAATTTAAGTGGAAAATTGCCAAGGAAGTCCATCACAGTCACATTTGGCTTCAAAAGAGGAAACTTCTCTAAAATGAGGGAACTGGTAAAAAGGAATTTGAAAGGGGGAGTCAAGAAGGTTAACTCTCTTCAAAATGCTTGGAGGTTACTCAAAACCATAATAATAGAAGCTCAGCTAGAATGTGTACCACAGGTTAGGAAGGGCAGCACCAAGTTGAAGAGGTCACCGACATGGTTCATGAGCAGTGTCAAGGAAGCTATGAAAGAAAGGAAGGCTTCCTTCAGAAAATATAAGTCTTACCGAAATGAGGAAAACAAAAGGGAGCACAGACTTGCACAAAGGAGATGCAAGCAGACAGTAAGAGATGCAAAAAAGCGTTTTGAAGAGAATATCTCTAACAACATCAAAGCCAACAATAAAGACTTTTTTAAATATATCAGAAGCAGGAAACCAGCTAGGGAGGCAGTTGGACTGAATGATAATGGCATTAAAGGAGTACTGCGGAGGATAAGGAGATTGCAGAAAAGCTGAATGCATTCTTTTCATCTGTCTTCACTGCAGAAGATATACAGTCAGGGCCAGAAATATTGGAACAAGGATAACTGTTTTGGCAGTTGGCCTCTGTACACCACCACATTGAAGATGAAAGGAAGCACACCCAGATGGGAGTGAAGTCAGGACTTTCAGCTGTAATTCAAGGGGTGTGACAAAAGTGGGGCACTAACCATTCAGGAAGTACAGCCAGTGGCATACACACACACCCATCATTGGGGGCTCATAAGTAATGGAACAAACCATCATCATTTCTGTCAGGGTGGAAACTGAGCCCATAGAGCCCCAGAGCAGTTCTGATTCTGAGGAAGAACAGCAATCCATGGGAGAGGAGCTCGCTCATCTCTCACAGGCACAGCAGCTGGCAGAGCTTCCTCCTGCCAGCATTCCTGAGAGAGATAGTGACCCTGTCAGTGAGAGAGCGGTGGAGGGGGGCTTGCTGGATGCTCAGCGCAGACGCAGGGAGCGGCGACAGATGGAGGGCACCGAAAGGAGGCGCTCTGCTCGTTTGGTGCTGAAACAACAGTCGCGTCCCGAGGACCCAAGGGAAAGAGGGAGGATCTCTCCATAGCCCATAAGTTCAGAGTCTTCCTGCACTTCTCCTTCAAAGGGGGACCAACTGCCTTACCTGGAGCTTAGGCTACTCTGCTATCTACCCCAGTGCAGTTCCTTGCTTAGTTGCTAGTGATTAGTATCTGTAAGAGTCATTAAGTAATAAAGGAATAAAGCCTTGGAAAGAATCCTCGTTGTCTGTGTCTTGAGTTGGCTATTGGAGGGGACTGTAAGAGGCAGCTAGGGTGCTCCTGACAATTTCAAACTTAATTATCGCCTTTAATACCTGGATGAAAATCCTTTGCAGTCAATGACTGCCTGAAGTCTGGAATCATGGACATCACCAAATGCTGAGTTTCCTCCCTCGAGATGCTTTGCCAGGCCTTTACTGCAGCTGCCTTCAGCTGCTGCTTGTTTGTGGGTCTTTCTGCCTTCAGTCTTGACTTCAGGAAGTGAAAAGCATGCTCTATTGGGTTGAGATCAGGTGACTGACTTGGCCATTGAAGAACATCCCACTTCTTTGCCTTGAGAAACTCTTGGGTAGCTTTTGCTGTATGTTTTGGGTCATTATCCATCTGCAATATGAAGCGGCGTCCTATCGGTTTGGCAGCATTCGGCTGAATCTGAGCAGAAAGTATAGCCCTCTACACTTCAGAATTCATCCTGCTGCTTTTATCAGCAGTCAGGTCATCAATAAACATCAGTGACCCAGTTCCATTGGCAGCCATGCATGCCCATGCCATAACACTGCCTCTACCATGTTTGACAGATGATGTGGTATGCTTTGGATCATGAGCTGTTCCTTTCCTTCTCCATACTTTTCTCTTCCCATCATTCTGGTACAAGTTAATCTTGGTTTCATCAGTCCAAAGAATCTTATTCCAGAACTGGGCAGGCTTTTTTAGGTATTTGCTGGCAAAGGCTAATGTGGCCTGTCTGTTCTTGAGCGTTACCAGTGGTTGGCAGCTTGTTGTGAAGCCTCTGTATTTACATTCATACAGCCGTCTCTTGACTGTAGATGTTGACAATGACATGCCTACCTCCTCAAGAGCATTCTTGACCCGGCTAGATGTTGTGAAAGGGTTCCTCTTCACCATGAGCAGCATTTTGCGGTCATCCACTTTAGTTGTCTTCTGTGGTCTTCCAGGCCTTTTGCTGTTGCTGAGCTTGCCGGTTAATTCCTTCTTTTTCAGGATGTTCCAAACTGTTGTGTTGGCCACTCCCAATGTTTTTGCTATCTCTCTGATGGGTTTATTTTGTTTCCTCAGCCTAATGATGGCCTCCTTCACTTGCATGGAAACCTCTTTGGACCTCATGTTGGGAGTTCCAGTGAACAGCTACCAAATGCAAATGTAACGCTCAGAACCAGCTCCAGGCCTTTTAGCTGCTTGATTGGTCATGGGGTACCCAGGAAACAGGCCACCCTGGCCATGCAGCTGCTTGTCAGCCATTCATTCCATTACTTATGAGCCACCAACGATGGGGGTGTGTTCATGCCACTGGCTGTCCTTCCTGAATGGTTAGTGCCCCACTTTTGTCACACCCCTTGAATTACAGCTGAAAGTCCTGACTTCGCTCCCATCTGGGTGTGTTTCCTTTCAACTTCAATGTGGTAGTGTACAGAGGCCAACTGCCAAAACAGTTTTCTTTGTTCCAATATTTCTGGCCCTGACTGTAGGAAAGATACCTGTGCCTGAACTAACATTTTCAGGAAGAGAATCTGAGGATCAGTAACTGGTTAAAAAACAGAAAGGAGAGAGTAGGAATAAATGGTAAATGTTCCCAAGGGAGGGATGTAAATAGTGGGGTCCCACAGGGATTGGGATTGGGACCAATGCTTTTCAATTTATTTGTAAATGATCTGGAATTAGGAATGAGATGGCACCAAATTATTTAAGGTGGGTTTTTTTTTAAAAAAAGGATTGTGTAGACCTCCAAAAGTATCTCTTCGAACTGGGAGAATGGGTATCAAAATGTTAAGTGTGGTTCAGTGTAAGAAAGTGTAAAGTGATGCACATTGGGGCAAAAAATGCCAACTTCAAATATAAGCTGCTAGGATCAGAGCTAGAGGTGAGTGACTAAGAAAGAGACCTCAGGGTTGTGGTGGACAGCTCGATGAAAATGTCAACCTAGTATGTAGCTGCTATATTGAAAAAGGCCAGTTCCATGCTGGTATAAAAAGGAATTGAGAATAAAACGGCCAATATCATACTGCCTTTATTCAAATCTATGGTGCAACCACACTTGGCATCCTGTGTACAGTTCTGGTCACCACACCTATAAAGGGATGTTGTAGAGTTGGGAAACGTACAGAAAAAGGCAACAAAAATTATCAAGGGGATGGAGCATCTTCCCTATGAAGGAAAGTTACAACAGCTGGGATGGTTTAGCTTGGAAAAAAGGAGGGTAAGGGAAGACGTGATAAGGGTGTACAAGATTATGCATGTAATCTTTGCTCTAGATGTAGAGCAAAGTTTTTGGATACTATCGGCATGACGTGTTATAAAGATTCAGAGGTATGAATGTAAGGTGATTGACATGGTATTAAAGATTCCTTTATGCTATTATTATCATCATCATCATCATCATCATCATCATCATCATTTCTATACTGCCCAATAGCCGGAGCTCTGGGTGGTTTACAAAGATTAAAAACATTAAAAATACAATATACAGAAATTAAAAACCATTTACGTAAAAAACACATGAACAGACAATATACACAAAAGAAACATATATCTAAAGTAACCTCAAACAAAAATCTCAAAAACAAACAACCATAACCATAAGACATTCCAGGATCAATTAAACACTTATCATATATTGCAGAATGCATGGGAGAAGAGAAAGGTCTTAACTTGGGACCAAAAAGATAACAGTGTTGGTGCCAGGCATGCCTTGTCAGGGAGATCTTTCCAAAATTAGGGGCCACCACCAAAAAGGCCCTCTCCCTTGTTGCCATCTTCCAAGCTTCCCTTGGTGTAGGCAGCTGGAGGAGGGCCTTAGATATTGAGCATAGTATACAGGTAGGTTCGTGTTGGGAGAGGCGCTCCATCAGGTATTGTGGTCCTAAGCCATGTAAGGCTATATTTTTGTTGCATATCTACCTTATTTTAAACTATGGCTGTGAGAGCTGGACTATAAGGAAGGCTGACCACCGAAGAATTGATGCTTTTGAACTGTGGTGCTGGAGAAGACTCTTACGAGTCCCTTGGACTGCAAGGAGGTCCAATCAGTCAATCCTAAAGAAAATCAACCCTGACTGCTCATTGGAAGGACAGATACTGAAGCTGAAGCTCAAATATTTTGGCCACCTAATGCGAAGGGAAAACTCACTAGAAAAGACCCTGATGCTGGGAAAGTTTGAAGGCAAAAAGAGAAGGGGATGGCAGAGGATGAGATGGCTAGATAGCATCACCGATGCAATGAATATGAACTTGAGCACGCTCCGGGAGAGAGTGGAGGACAGGAAGGCCTGGCGTGCTATGGTCCATGGGGTCACGAAGAGTCGGACACGACTGAACAACAACAAAGGCTTGATATGTATCTTATAGTTTTGTTGTTTTAACCTTATGTGTAATTTTTGATTTTGTATAATAGCGTTTTAAATTTTAAGTTTGTATCTTTTGCAACGATCTTTGGATTGAGCAATATTACCTACTTGCATGTAGGGGTGAACGAAAGTCACTTACCTTTTCTCGCAGCTTTTTCGCGGTGGGGGGGAGCGCTTCGCTGCTCCCCCCGCGAAGTTCAGGCCGGGGGGGGGAGGCTTCCCGCCTCACCCGGCCGAAATTCAGGCCGGGGGGGAGGCTTCCCGCCTCGCCCGGCCGAAATTCAGGCCGGGGAGGAGGCTTCCCGCCTCGCCCGGCCGCGAACACGAAAGTAAAAAAAAAAAAAAAATCCCCTGATAGGCTACGTGACGATTCACGTAGCCTATCACGGCTAGATCTGGAAAGTCAGCCGTGATAGGCTACGTGAATCGTCATGTAGCCTATCACGGGTGACTTTAAAAAAAAAAAGCGCGTACGCGAATGGCGGCCCCCATAGGGAGCTGCCATTCGCGTTCCTTATTTAGTTGCTGTAGTCTACGTCAATGTTTACGTAGACTACGGCGAAAATAAGGGCAACGCAAATAGCGTTGCCCTTATTTTCGCCGTAGTCTATGTAAACATTGACGTAGACTACAGCGACCAAATAAGGAACGGGAATGGTGGCTCCCTATGGGGGCCGCCATTATCCGTACACACTTTTTTTTTTTTTTAAAGTCACCCGTGATAGGCTACGTGACGATTCACGTAGCCTATCACGGCTGACTTTCCAGATCTAGCCGTGATAGGCTACGTGAATCGTCACGTAGCCTATCAGGGGACGTGTTTTTTTTTTTTCTTTCATTGCAATGGCGGGGGCGGCAGCCGGTCGAAAGACCGGCTGCCGCTCCCGCCCCGCTCGAACACCGGACGAACCGCCAGCCGGACCCGCCGCCGGGAGGGACGTTCAGGGAAGGTAAGTCCCGTCCCAGGGGGGGGGCGCGGGGGGCGGGGGGGGCGGAGGATTTCTCCCCAAAACTTGTTCGGGAGGCCGAACACGTTGGCGCTCGGCCCCCCGAAGTTTCGGGGAGAAATTCTCCGCCATCCCTACTTGCATGGTATGAAGGAAGTGGATAGGGAGAGATTTTTCTCCCTCTCTCATAATACTAGAACCCGGGGTCATCCCATGAAGATGATTGGTGGAATATTCAGGACAGATAAAAGGAAGTACTTCTTCTCCACAAAAGTTAGTGATGACCACCAATTTGGATGGCTTTAAAAAGGGGTTGGACAAATTCCTGGAGGAGAAGGCTATTGATGCCTGCTAGTCCTGATGGTTATATGCTACCTCTAGTTTTAGAGGTAGTATGCCTATTATCCCAGTTGCAAGGGAACATGGGCGGGAGGGTGCTGTTGCACTCTTGTCATGCTTGTGGGTTTCCCAGGGGCAGCTGGTTGGCCACTGTATGACCAGCATGCTGGACTAGATATCTCTTGGTCTTATCCAGCATGGCTCTTCTTATGTCCTTAACATAACTAGCTTGCGCAACATAACTAGCACTTGCTAGGCAATGGGGAAAAACAGTAGAACATCAGTAGTGATAGGACTGGGATACAGTTGGATAGTCCCCCATATACACTCCAGTTCTAAATCCTGGCCTATCCAGGATCACCACCACCTGGGGTGAACCTTTTGTCAAAGGACTGTGTTTTCAATTAGAGTTTAGGTTTACAGCCCTAACATTGTATACCATAGGACAGACCCTCTGAATGAGCATTAGACTACCCCTGTGAATTGTAGCAGCTAGATAAAGGCATGTAGACAGTTGGCTGCACTACTGAAAATGTACAGAATCTGAGCACGTATAAAACTGAAGCTTGATCTTTTGGGTTGGTTGGTTGGTTAGTTGGTTTGTTGCATCTTCTTGCTTATGGTATTTATTTGAAACTCTAAGAACAGCTCCCAAGGTAGTTCCTCAAGGCTTCTTTAGCTTTTTCTTCTTGGCTAGAAATCAGTATGACAGAAGGTAAGTGAGCAAGTAAAGATTAACCTCTTCCAAAAAATATGGACATCTTGTTCAGGGCTATAGATTGCTAAGGAGACTTAAGTCCATTTGGCGCAATCGCGGTTTTGTTTGTAATGTTCATAGGTAATGAACATTTCTTGTGCTTATAGAAGATACTTTGCAGGTCCTTTTTTCCTAGTCAGGAAGCAAAATAATGGAAAGAATGTGTGCAATGTGTTTGAACATGGAAGGCATTTTTTCCTCTTGTAATTTGAAAGGACTTTGGTTTACTGTCAGACATCTCTGTATGAATGAAACAATTTGCCTTAATAACTGAACCGTATAAATTTTTGATACTACAGTAGTACTGAAAGCACTCACAAATTACCATAGTACATCTTAACTGTCATTTTTATCATGTAAATTATAGCCATGATGACATACTTAGCCAAGGTGATTTAGTATATTGCTATGGAAATGGAATATTGCAGGTTATTATTTGTAAACGCAATAGAAATTTCTCTAAATAGATGAAACTGGATTAAAACAGCCTTTCTAGATAATATTTGCTTGCGGTGCTACAGACACAATAATGTGTTATTGTGTTACACAATAAACAAACACAATAATCTCCATTGCATATGTGATTTTCTGAGATGTATTGCCTAAGGTAGTGTGTAGAAAGACTTCAGTATACAAGAGATCGTGACCTTTCTGTCCATTTTTCTTTTAACCTTCTCTTGTTTCATTGCCATACCTTATACATTTACATTCTATCCCTAGTCATATATGTATTTATTTTATTACATATACTTGGAGTGCAATCTACCTCCCACTGAAATTTTATGTTTAGTTTATTTATTATTTAGAAGATGTATACCTCGCCTTTCAGCTGAATAGTTTTCAGACAGCTTACAACAGATTGTAACAATACAAAAAACATCCCAAACCTCACACGTACACACATAACCAAGCAGCCTTTATTCCTCTGGCGCTATGACAACATTATCATTGATCATAACAGGGTTGTGCCTGAGTTTTGAAATGTCATCTCAGTGTAGACACCAGAGATTTAGCTGTGATCCAGTCCGAGAACCCTGTTTTCTTGAGACATCTTCTTGACTTTCCCCATTCTCTACTACTTCTCTCCATGTGGCAAGTGGAGTTTGTGAAGATTTTAGTTCAACAGGACACTTACAATGCTGTGTGTGTGTGTGTGTGTGTGTGAGAGAGAGAGAGAGAGAGAGAGAGAGAGGAGACCCATCTGATACCCAGTGATAAAAGTTTGCAAATCTAGACTCTTAAAACTTATAAGGTAGCACAGCTGGGAATCTTTTTACCATATTGAGCAATGGCCAGTTTCCAAGAAAGTACATGATTCACTTGGCTAGCAAGTATTGGCTGAGGTTAAAAATTACACCACACCATTTTACTGCTCCTTGATTTTTTACTGTAGTTGGTAGTGTTTTTAATGCTATGTTTTAATGTTGTGTTTTAATGTTTTGTTTTTAATATTGCATTTTAATATTGTGAACCGTTGAGGGATTTTTTAATTATATTCAGCGGTATATGAAAACCACAAACAAACAAACAAAGAAATAAAATTAGCATCAGCTAATTGTTCAGCTTCTTGAAGCTGATTGGACCAGCACCATAAAAGCTAAAGCTCTCTTCCCTAAGGACTCTTTGAAAATGGAAGTTTCTGCTTATGTAATGTTTCCAGAGTGAGGCAGCTGTCTCAGGTGGAGGGTGCTGGGGACACAGAGCAGTGGCAAGGTGTTGGCGGACAGAGCTGTGTGCGCCATGCAGCCTGCCCTGCCACCCATAAGCTTGGCTCCTGCCCTCAAATGCAGTGGAAGATGCTCTCCTGTCACCAGTGTTGAAGTAAGATTCAACTGCCAGTCAGTCCAGTCTGCTTCTGTATGTGGAATGAGGGATGCTTTCCCTGGGAAGCAAAATAATGTCACGTTTCACTCTTTTCCTGAGGGAAATGCTGTCCCTTGTGGGCTCACTACAAATGTAAGTAACTGAGCTCATAGGTCAGTAATATTTGAGTTTTAGAACCAGCTCAGCATATTACCTTCCATGTAGACCTGGCAAAAAAGCTAGAAGTAATTTTCATCCTTTTGTTCCTTTATAGTTGTCTGTTTTGTTTAATGTTTTCTTGAGCATTTCTATGCCAGGCTAAAATCCCGCACCCTTACTGAGGCTTCTGCTTCTGAATTCCTTGCGGGATTGAGCTCTGCTCCTTTTCACATGGTTTCATCTGTGTCCCCCTGCCTTTCTAGGTGAGTACTCTAAGTTTCATTACACAGCCACTAGATGGGGCTATCAAATTCATGACTCCAGAATTTCACTGGAAAGTGATTGCACTTTGAAGTAACTTTTTTCCTGTAGAGAATTAAGCCTCTGTAATGGCCATAAGGGATGGGAGGGGCCCTGGAGGTTGACAACATTGTGTAAGGGACCCAGAAAAAATGTGAGCGACCAATCACAAGCGCACAATAAAAGTCTCATGTAGAAATGCTCCTTATCTCTCTGAATGCTGTGTTCTCAAGAAAAAGTACTATCCTGCACTGAAGTAGCCAAGACTTGTATGAATCTGCAGGTTTTAAAAACAACATTTGCACACACCTAGTTGTTCTGCAGCTTGAGTGATCTGATCTAAGAGAAGTACGGCTGGCATGGGCATCCGGTTTGGGCTCAAAGCCCAGTGAGAAATCACCAGCACAGCCCCCTGGACACCAGTTCACAACCCACAGCACTTGCCCAGCTCAGCATGTGGCGAGTCAGGCAAATGTGTGGGTGCCCACTCCCTCAGTGAGCCACTGTAGCAGTGACGAGAGGGGCAGAAGGAAGCTCCTCTCATCTCCGCCTCCCACCCCCACCCCCTGCTACAGCAGCAGCAGTGGCGGCAGTGGCAGGGACAGGCCGGTCATTTTACGTAAGCGTAAGACACTTCCATAAAACAACCAGCCTGTCCCTGTCGCTGCCACTGTAGCACAGACAAGAGAGGCAGAAGGGAGTTCCTCATCTCCTCCCCCCCTGCCCCCGCTACAGCTACAGTGGGAGCAGCGGTGGCAGCGGGAACAGGCCAGTCATTTTATGTAAGTCTCTTATACTTACATAAATCTACCGGCCTTTCGCTGCCAACAGTATTGCAGGGCTCTTCTGGACTGCTTGCCAAGACCTCCAGAGCTTGCGCAGCCCGGCTTGTGGGGGCAGGCAGCAGCGGTGACTCGGTGAGTGCCCCCACAAGTCAGGCACAAGTGAGTCCATCCAGCCCTAAAGCAGAGTGGGAATAGAACGTTGGGAAGATCCTGGTGCAGAGACATTGGTGAATCTGGTACCTTGGAAGAAACATTTCTCAGCCCCCTACTGCCTCTGCAGGACCCTGCAGTGCGGGAAATGATGGTTACATCCTAAAGAAGCTCATGAAAACCAGAGTAAAACCCTGTGAGACACAACCTGGGACAGGGATACGTTTTTTCAGATTATTCAAATTTGTAGAAGTGGAAGCTCCAAACTGAAAAGGAGCTTCAGATATGTTGGCTTTCTGACACTTGTATTGCGCACTACGGATTTAATTAGTATTACTCGGACCCCCTGGCTCAAGGATCTATTTTAGTTGTGGAAGGCATGGCCTAAAAAGCTGTCAGGAAAGATGGTATGGCTTTGGAACTGCCACAGAAGCACAGGAATCATAGAAAATATGCTAATTTCCTCCTTAATTAGAATAAAGAAAGTTGTTCCCTGTGACTGTGGGAAAACATGCAAATCCCTGCCTGATGGCTACACCATCATCTAACCAACAAACCCACATGGTTACCTTTGATCTGGCCAATCAAAAGCCCTAGCAGGGAAAAATGGTCCAGTCCAGAAGCATCCCCATCTCCCAGGTCAAGTTGTGCCTGAGCATCCTTGATGACAGCTTTTGTTTTAAACATTATGCAACACTTCTTTGTATAACCAGCTAGATGGAAAATTAATCAAGGTGCAGGGAATCTCCCTGAGCCTTCTATTCAGTTGTCAGAACCAAACTATTGTTCCCTTTGTTTTGACCTATCCTGGTCTGATCACTGAGTTCCCTTTGTTTTGAACCTATAGATCCCCCCTAGTTGGGGCAGCCAGTGTTCATTCTTTCTACTTGGGCATCCCCCATGATGGTGTGTCTTAGAGCTAAGAATAACTCCAGGGTCCAGTTGGTTTTAATACCATTCATCATGACTCTTTCCTAGCACAATTCTCTGCTCTATTCTGACACCTATGCCACATTTCCAGGGCCAGAGACCCCCTGCTTGCCTCACTACTTTGCCCCAATATATCCATTTCCTTTTGAATTTTATTTATGTATTTTATTATTTATTACATTTTTATACTGCCCAGTAGCTGAGGCTGTCTGGGCAGTTCACAGTTAAAACCATAAAATACAACTTGAGAAAACACACATAATATAAAACTTTTAAAAATTTAAAATACCAAGTAAAACCAAGGTAAAACCCAGCAGCAGTTACAACCCAGGGAAAGCCTGTATGAAAAGGTGTGTTTTCAGGAGGTGTTTAAAAGATGTTACATTTTCTACTTCCCAAACTGCATGGGGGAGGGTTTTGTAGTGGGTGCTGCTACAGAGAATTTGTTACTACAGCTGAGAAAGCTAAGGGTGGGTTGTGCCCTCAGCATTTTTCTTACTTTTTGCAACCAACCAGGAAGTGTTTGGATTCTCGTTCATCTAAAGTCATGTAATTATATCTGTTCTTGCTTCTTTTCTTTTCTTTTTTCTCTTCTCTTCTCTTCTCTTCTAAATCTATCAGTTTCTGTCCACCATTATCACCACCACCTGAGCTACCTTGGCTGAATAGCCTCCCACCCCCCTGCTCTGCCATTTCCATAGCACTATCTTCCTCTCCATATTTGGCAAGCACTACTTTCCCAATCCCCTTCATGGATCACTGCCTTGTTGTGGCAAAGGGGCTTATGTGACTCAGTGAAGCCATAAGCTATGCTGTGCAGGGCCACCCAAGACAGACAGGTCATTGTGGAGAGTTCTGACAAAATGTGGTCCAATGGAGAGGGAAATGGCAACCCACTCCAGTATTCTTGCCAATAAAACCCCATGGAACTTATCACAAGGCTAAAAGAGATGACGCCGGAAGATGAGCCCCTCAGGTCGGAAGGTGTCCAATATACTACTGGGGAAGAGCAGAGGGAATTTCCAGGTAGCGCCAGAAAGAGTGAAGCAGCTGGGCCAAAACCGAAAGGACACTCAGCTGTGGATGTGTCTGGTGGTGAAAAGAAAGTCTGATGCTGTAAAGAACAATATTGTTTAGGAACCTGGAATGTAAGATCAATGAATCAAGGTAAGCTGGAGGTGGTCAAACATGAGATGGCAAGATTAAACATTGACATCTTGGGAATCAGCGAACTAAAATGGACAAGCATGGGCGAATTTAATTCAGGTGACCATTATATCTACTACTGTGGGCAAGAATCCCTTAGAAGAAATGGAGAAGCACTCATAGTCAACAAAAGGGTGGGAAAAGCAGGACTGGGGTACAATCTCAAAAACAATAGAATGATCTCAGTACGAATCCAAGGCAAACCATTCAACATCACAGTAATTCAGGTCTATGCCCCAACCACTGATGCCGAAGAAGCTGAGGTTGATCGGTTCTATGAAGACCTACAACACCTTCTAGAACTAACACCAAAAAAAGATGTCCTCTTCATCATAGGGGATTGGAATGCTAAAGTAGGAAGTCAAGAAATCACCGGGATAACAGGCAAGCATGGCCTTGGTGTACAAAATGAAGCAGGACAAAGGCTAATAGAGTTCTGCAAGAGAACACGCTGATCATAGCAAACACTCTTTTCCAACAGCACAAGAGGCGACTCTACGCATGGACATCACCAGATGGTCAATATCGAAATCAGATTGATTATGTCCTTTGCAGCCAAAGATGGAGAAGCTCTATACAGTCAGTAAAAACAAGACCTGGAGCTGACTGTGGCTCAGATCATGAGCTTCTTATTGCAAAATTTCGACTTAAAATGAAGAACCTAGGGAAAACCACTAAACCATTCAGGTATGACCTAAATTATCTCCCTTATGAATATACAGTGGAGTGGAGGTGAGGAATAGATTTAAGGGATTAGTCCTGATAGACGGAGCGCCTGAGGAACTATGGACGGAGGTCTGTAACATTGTTCAGGAGGCAGCAACTCAATCCATCCCAAAGAAAAGGAATGCAAGAAAGCAAAGTGGCTGTCTGATGAGGCTTTACAAGTAGCTGAGGAAAGAAGGGAAGCGAAAAGCATGGGAGAAAGGGGAAGATATATCCAACTGAATGCAGAGTTCCAGAGAACAGCAAGGAGAGACAAGAAGGCCTTCTCAAATGAACAATGCTGGGTGGGGGAACTGGGAGGGGTCACTCTCTCCCAGCTGTGCCCTCCTGGGTACCCGGTGCAGCACCAACACCGACTTGAGGGTTGGGGAGGTGGGGTTGCCATGGTCTATAGGAATTCAATCTCCCTCTCCAGGCTTCCTGCTCATTTGAGTGCAGATCTTGAGTGTTTGTACCTTGTGTTGGGTACCCGGGACAGATTAGGTATTCTGTTGGTGTACCGCCCACCCCGCTGCCCATCAGACTCCCTGCCTGAGCTGACGGAGGTGGTCTCAGACTTGGTGTTGAGGACCCCTAGGATGATGGTCCTGGGGGATCTCAACTTCCATGCCGAGGCCACTGTATCCGGGGCGGCTCAGGACTTCATGGCCGCCATGACAACCATGGGGCTGTCCCAACATGTCATCGGCCCAACGCATATAAAAGGACACCTACTTGATCTGGTTTTCTCGACTGGGCAGGAGAATGGTGATCTGAAAGTGGAGGAATTAACATCTGTCCCTTTGTCATGGACAGATCACTTCCTGCTGAGGTTTAGACTCCTGGCAGCCTTCCCCCTCTGCAAGGGTGGGGGACCTATTAAAATGGTCCGCCCCTGGAGATTAATGGATTCCGATGGATTCCAGAGGGCTCTGGGGGATTTTCCTGCTGGTATGGCTGGTGCTCCTGTCGAAGCCCAGGTCGCTCTGTGGAATGCAGAGATGACTCGGGTGGTTGAAACGATCTCACCCAAGCGCCCTCTCCCTCTGAGCAGAGCCCGGCCAGCTCCTTGGTATACGCCTGAGCTGAGGGCAATGAAGCAAGAGGGGAGACGGCTAGAACGCAGGTGGAGGAAAACTCGTGCTGAGTCTGACCGAACACAGGTAAGAGCCCACTATCGAGCCTACTCTGTGGCGGTGAGGGTGGCAAAGACACAGTTCTTTCCCACCAGCATTGCATCTTCTCAGTGTCGTCCAGTGGAGCTTTTCCAAGTGGTTCGCGGCCTGTTACATTCTGGGCCAGGGAGAGAGATGGTGGAACCCTCAGTAGCATGCTGTGACAAGTTTGCACGGCACTTTGAGGATAAAGTCGCTCAGATTCGTCATGAATTGGACACCACCATTAATGCATTTCCATTGGTAGAGGCGTTCAGAGCACCGTCTGGTCCAGTTTTATTGGATGAGTTTCAGTTACTGAGGCCTGAGGATGCAGACAAGGTGCTTGGCCAAGTCCGATCGACCACTTGTGTGCTTGACCCTTGCCCTTCATGGCTTATTAAATCAAACAAGGAGGGGATGTCTGGCTGGGTCCAGGAGGTTGTAAATTCCTCCTTGAGAGAGGGAGTGGTGCCTGCCACTTTAAAAGAGGTGGTAATTAGACCACTTCTGAAAAAGCCTAACCTGGACCCAGAGGATGTTAACAATTATAGGCCAGTGGCCAACATCCCCTTCCTGGGCAAGGTGCTTGAGCGGGTGGTTGTAGGACAACTCCAGGCACTGTTGAATGAAACGGATTATCTAAATCCATTTCAATCGGGCTTCAGGCCTGGTTTTGGAACGGAAACTGCCTTGGTCGCCCTGTGGGATGACCTCTGCTGGGAGAGGGACAGGGGGAGTGCGACCCTGTTGATTCTCTTGGACCTCTCAGCGGCTTTCGATACCATCGACCATGGTATCCTTCTGGATAGGTTGTCTGGGTTAGGAGTTTGAGGCACTGCACTACAGTGGTTCTGCTCCTACTTAGATGGCCGATTCCAGAAGGTGGTGCTGGGGGATTATTGCTCTGTGCCATGGCAATTGTGCCACAAGGCTCTATTTTATCCCCCATGCTGTTTAACATCTACATGAAACCACTGGGGGAGGTTATCCGGAGGTGTGGGCTGAGGTGCCATCAATATGCAGGTGACACCCAGCTCTACCTCTCTTTCTCATCAAAACCAGGTGAGGCAGTGGCTGTTCTGAATCAGTGCCTGGGCATGGTAATGGACTGGATGAGGGCCAATAAACTGAAACTCAATCCAGACAAGACGGAGGTACTGTTAGTGGGTGGTTCGTCTGCCCGGCTAGGTGATATCCAACCTGTTCTGGAGGGGATTGCATTCCCCCTAAAGGATGAGGTTTGTAGTTTGGGGGTGCTCTTGGATCCAGAACTGTCCCTTGAGGCACAGGTGAACTCAGTGGCATGGAGCACTTTTTATCAGCTTAGGCTGGTATACCAACTACGCCCTTATCTGGACAGAGATAGCCTAGCTACAGTTATCCATGCTCTGATAACTTCTCGTCTGGATTACTGCAATGCGTTATACATGCGGCTGCCTTTGAAAATGGTCCGGAAACTTCAGCTGGTCCAAAATAGGGCAGCAAGTTTGTTAACAGGGACTGGCCTGCAAGCTCATATTATGCCACTACTTTTCCAGCTGCACTGGCTGCCAGTCCATTTCCAGGCCCGATTCAAAGTGCTGGTGTTAACATTCAAAGCCCTTAACGGCTTGGGGCCAGGTTACCTGAAGGATCGCCTCCTCCCATATGTGCCTGCCCGGACCTTAAGATCATTGTCAGCGGCCCTTCTCCGTGAGCCCCTGCCAAAGGAAGTGAGGCGGGTGGCTACTAGGAGGAGGGCTTTTTCTGCTGTGGCACCCCGGCTCTGGAATGAGCTCCCTAGTGAGGTTTGCCTGGCAACTACATTGTATTCCTTTCAGCGCCAGGTGAAGACCTTTTTATTTTCCCAGGCATTTTAGCATTTTAGCTTTCTAATTTTTTAGCTTTGCTGTTTTAAGTCTGTATTTTAAACTCCTGCACTGCTGCTAGGTTTTATTGTGGTTGAATTGTTATATTGTGGTTTTAATGTTCTATATATTTTAAATTGTTTTATTGTGTGTTGTTTGTTTTTAATTTTTGTGAACCGCCCAGAGAGCTTCGGCTATTGGGCGGTATAGAAATGAAATAAATAAATAAATAAATAAATAAATGCGAAGAAATTGAGGAAAACAATAGAATGGGAAAGACTAGAGATCTTTTCAAGAAAATTGGAGATCTCAAGGGAACGTTTTGTGCAAAGACGGGCATGAAGGGAGGGACCTAACAGAAGCAGATGAGATTAAGAAGAGGTGGAAAGAATATGCAGAAGAACCATACAGGAAAGATCTTAATGTCCCTGATAGCCATGATAGTGTGGTCACTGAACTTGAGCCAGACATCCTCGAGAGTGAAGTCAAGTGGGCCTTAGGAAGTATTAGTAACAACAAAGCTAGCGGAGATGACAGTATTCCAGCTGAGCTATTTTAAGATCCTAAAAGATGATGCTGTTAAAGTGCTGCACTCAATATGCCAACAACTTTGGAACACTCAACAGTGGCCACAAGACTGGAAAAGGTCAGTTTACATTCCAGTTCCAAAGAAGGGCAATGCCAAAGAGTGTTCAAACTACTGCACAATTGCGCTCATTTCACATGCCAGCAAGGGTATGCTCAAAATCCTACAAGCTAGGCTTCAGCACCATGTGAACTGAGAACTACTGGAAGTACAAACGGGGTTTCGAAGAGACAGAGGAACTAGAGATCAAATCGCCAACATTCACTGGATCATGGAGAAAGCAAGAGAATTCCAGAAAAACGTCTATTTCTGCTTCATTGACTACGCTAAAGCCTTTGATTGTGTGGATCACAACAAACTGTGGCAAATTCTGAAAGTGATGGGAGTACCAGACCACCTTACCTGTCTCCTGAGAAACCTGTACGAGGGTCAAGAAGCAACAGTAAGAACCGGACATGGAACAACCGATTGGTTCAAAATTGGGAAAGGAATACGACAAGGCTGTATATTGTCACCCTGCTTATTTAACTTATATGCAGAGTACATCATGAGAAACGCCGGGTTGGATGAATCACAGGTCAGAATTAAGATTGCCGGGAGAATTATAAACAACCTCAGATACGCAGATGATACCACCCTAATGGCAGAAAGTGAAGAGGACCTAAAGAGCCTCTTGTTGAGGATGAAAGTGGAGAGTGCAAAAGCTGGTTTGAAACTCAACATTAAAAAAGCGAAGATCATGGCATCTGGCCCCATCACTTCCTGGCCTATAGAAGGGGAAGAAATGGAAGCAGTGACAGATTATACTTTCTTGGGCTCCAAGATCACCGCAGATGGTGACTGTAGCCATGAAATTAAAAGACGCTTGCTCCTTGGGAGGAAAGCCTCGGCACACCTAGACAGCATAGTAAGAAGCAGAGACATCACCTTGCTGACAAGGGTTCGTATAATCCAAGCAGTGGTTTTCCCAGTAGTAACATATGGCTGTGAGAGCTGGACTGTAAGGAAGGCTGAGCGCCGAAAAATTGATGCTTTCGAACTGTGGTGCTGGAGAAGACTCTTACGAGTCCCCTGGACTGCAAGGAGGTCCAATCAGTCAGTCCTAAAGGAAATCAACCCTGACTGCTCATTGGAAGGACAGATACTGAAGCTGAAGCTCAAATATTTTGGCCACCTAATGCGAAGAGAGAAGTCACTGGAAAAGACCCTGATGCTGGGAAAGATTGAAGGCAAAAGGAGAAGGGGACGGCAGAGGATGAGATGGCTAGACTGCATCACCGATGCAATGAATATGAACTTGAGCACACTCCAGAAGAGAGCGGAGGACAGGAAGGCCTGGCGTGCTATGGTCCATGGGGTCATGAAGAGTCAGACACGACTTAACGACTCAACAACAACAGCAACAACAACAACAACAACAACTTTCCAAATCTTTCTCTTTGTCTTTTTTAGTTAGGCCTATTAGAATTTGTATACAGGCCCGGTTAGAGGGTATACGAACTGAGCCTTTTTTCTCTTCTGTGATGTATGTGTGTTTGTGTATTTGATTTGGAACAGGTGTGTGTGTGTGTGTGTGTGTGTTTCTCTCTGAGTCCACATTTTACACTGCAGTTCTGTGACCAGCTGGAAATGCTTAAATTGTGGATGACAGGTATATGTCCTTAAGCATGTACAGGTGCAGCAATTCTACTGAGGCTCCCAGGCACATATCTAAGGATGTGTAAGGATCCACAGGACTGTCCCAAGACATTTTGTTGCCTGCGGCACAGCAGCAAATGGCGCTGCCCCTCCCCTAAGCACCCAAGTCAAGATGCTTGGCACCCAAAGCCGGGCAAGTTATTTTTGCACATGAGGAAGAAAATCCCACAAGCACTTCTCCCCATCCCTGGCAGCGAAAGTACAATAATAACAAATTAAGGGAGCAGTTCTATTGGGATAGGTGGCCGCCTCCAGACTCAGAGGCAACCATATAACCAATGCAGGGCAGGCAGAGCGCAGAGGGGATCTTTTCCTCCATGCTCTGGTCACTCTACATTTGTGGCTAGATGGCCAATTTCGGCTGTCTAGCTGCAGGACTTCCAAGTGGGCGGGGTGGTAGGATGGATGATGCATAGGAAGCATTGTACTGGCACTTCCACACTCCCTGCCTCTGGGAATGCCCCCTTTTGCTCCGCACTGGGCTGCTCTTCTGGGCGTGGAGCCGAGGGATGATCCACCCTGCCTAGGAGGTGGCAGGGGAGGGGTCAGGGAAGCAGTTTTCCAGAAACCAACCTCAGAGTGCAGGCTCTGAGGTCAGTTCCTGGAAACCAAACAATCCCATGGCCACCTAGCTGCTGTCTAGCTGCCATAGGATTGTGCCCTAAAGAACTAACACTTGCTGCCTTTTCATAAGTCTCAAAAGCTGATGCCTATGGTAGCTGCTTCACTCTGCCTAATGGTAGGGCCGGCCCTAAGTATGCATGCCTGTCATCCAAATTTTATATGTTCACTGCAGGAATACCAGTGTAGCACCAGTATATCTACAGCAAGCACACCTGCTGCATAAAAGTACCGAGTGGCCTCAGTACAATCTGTTTTTATGTTATATTTTGTTTATAAAAAATGATAATGCTGCAGCAGGTACCAACAGGTATTTTAAAAACAGAATAAAGTGGGGAAGGGAGATGGATGTGTTTATTATTGCACCAATATCCTTCAGTGATATCATAAAAACAAATCCAGAATGATTCCCAGTTGTTGATTTTGGTCTTGGTTGTTGTAAAGAAATTTTCCATGAAAGTGGAAAACATGGGCCTCGAAAAATCTCTTTTTTGTTAAAATGATTAAAAAGACTTGAAAGTTCAAGTCATGGGGAAAGTGCGTAGGCTAATGTCCCCCCCCCCTTCATTTCACTTTTCCTAAGGAAGATTATCCCTGGCAGAGTAATTAGGGTCGCTAATAGGATTAAAAGGAAGTAAAGCAAACTTTTTCAGCCAGGCTGGAGAATATTCTACAGAAATTGAATGCTGAATACCTCTGAGACGGAGAACATTGAGCAGACATGTAGATACCAATCACAAATCCATCCCGCTGTCTCATGGGATAGGCATAGTGTTTGTACAGCATGAGAAATGTGTGTTTATGTGTGAGTGTGTATATCGCTAATTTAAACAAGGAATGCTCAGGCAGGCCCATTAAGAAGGAAAAGAAAATAATGCTTCACCAAAAATAACTGTAAATATATTCAGCAGAGTAAAACAATCATCTGTGTCTATTCATGCATGCCATCCACTCTTGTTGCTGTCGCTCCTGTCGATCCAGAGTTGTGAGGTAATGGCCCCATGATTCAGGGAAACTGCTGAAGTGCGTACTTGTGCTTCGGTTTGAGAGATGGGTTCATTTATCATCATAATAAGCTATTACCATTGATAGGTCACAACTCATTGAGGAGACAGTCAGTCTAATTGGCTCAACTCTGTCAGATTTCAGTTTACCTCAAGGAGATGAGGGGTACTTTGCAGGTAATATTCATTCGCCTAACAAACTACTTGCTTTAATAATTCATCACATTTCAAATTGGGGAGGGGTAGGGTAAAGGGGTCATCCCATATGACTCTGTGCTTCAATATGATGACAGTCATACCCCCCCCCCAGTTTTTTTTTCTCTCAGGCCTAGGGTGCAAATTGAAATTTTTAGAAAAAGTTAGTGCAACTCTTGCCTTCCAGCAATCTACTATATTTTTTTAATCTCCTACTCGTGTATGTTTCCCTTCTAAAGGAATTTGCTATCATCAACCCGAGCTTTTCTGGAAAATGTGGCCTTCGTTCACATGTCATCCTTTTCCTGAATTGCCAAGCATGATAGTGAAAGCTAATGGGATTCCCTTATCAAAATGTTGTAGCCTAGATTGTGTTCTAGTGATTAATCACACATTATAGACTTATCCAGACATTTTTAGCTATAAAGTAATGAAATATTTGAGAAGATAAAGCTCTCCAAGGAGTTAAAGGGCACTTTACATTCTTAGTTGGATTTTAGTGAATCATGTCAAACAATGAATCATTCCTGCTATTTGGAAGCCTTTTATTCTAGCTTTTAATTTCTCCCCCAAACCCTTTTTCAGATGACAAATTTAAATCTCAGCAGCCACTTCTAGTTTCTAGTTGCTCTGATACTGCCTTTTTGACAATTGGCAGCCCCCAAATGACCCCTTTCTCTGAATAGGAAAACTTCATTAAAAAAAAAAATACTGGATCCCAGGACTTTGTAAAATCTTTCCTTTTTTGTTTAAGCTAAATGTTGCAAGGATATCTGGTCAACTATACTGGAAGAAGCAGTTTACATTAATTAATATAGTTTTACTAAGCATATTGTGATAGGCACTTTCTGCAGAGTATCATGCATCTTTGTTACTTATTGTTAATCTGAGAGCTCAATTTTAGGGAGTTTTTTCTGTTCTGTTCTATTATATACACATATAAGCAGCCTTATAATGACCAGAACCTTGGTCTATCTACTTCAATATCGGCCACTCTGACTACAACATATCAGACAGAGAAAGAGCTTCTCCGGCCACTTTGCCTGAGATCTTTTTTTAAAAACCGGAGATGCCAGGGGCTAACCTGGGGGTTTCTGTATAATAACCTGGCAGCAGTGGACTCTAGGGCAGTTTACTTGTATGGGAGAGAGGAAGCTGGCACCATTACTAGAAGATGTTATGTGGTTGCAGAGGAAGCATGAGGCTTGCTGACTCGGAACCATGAGATGCTGAGTGGCTGTAAGCATCTGTGTGAGTGTAGGTGTGAGACGTGACGTGGATGACCCATGCTGGACTCTGCTATCTACTCAGTGCTGTGTAGGCCTTGTGCCTACATAGCACTGAGTTAACACTCCTGTGCCTTCTCTGCTATCTCACACTACCCTCTAGTAAAGGGGGCAAGTTCCCATCAATCATCCGTGCAGCTGCAGTGGATGCTGGTAGTCTCCAACAGACTGCGCCCCAAGCTGCCGCTACACACAGACCCTCTTTCACTTTCATTATGCCCCAGCACCACTGCGAATCCTGTAGATCAGTTCTTGTTACTAATGGTATGCCAACATTTTGTAATATTTAATTCTTTATGTAAAAATCCCTGTTTCAGGAGAATAATTTTTGTGACAATTGTTGAGTGTCTTCTTTCCAAAAAAATTAATGTAGCAATTACTATTCCTAGTTTAAAATGGTTGTTGTGTTTTTTGCCATATATTCTGCATCATAATTACAGCGTCTCATGTTCACAGGAGAGTATACTCTGAGAATATATTAGTTTTTAAAGATATGCAGAGTTATTTCCCCCCTTTCATGTCATTGCACACATGCTGTAAACTGTGGCAGACAATATGAGATGCTCAGAACTGAAAAGGTGCTGCAGTTGCTGCTGCCTCCAAGGTCTCCATGGTTGGCAACTATTTCCATAAATAATATAATGTGATATTATGCAGCCAATAAAGTTTGTGTTGGAAGCACCATTATGTAATATGCTGCAGCATAGTTAATTACATAGTGATGTATGACAAAGTTATATTAACCAAGACTGCAAATCAAGAAAAATGCAGGTACTATGATTATGCACCCCTTCATGGATCACTGCCTTGTTGTGGCGAAGGGGCTTGCGTAACTCAGTGAAGCCATAAGCTATGCCGTGCAGGGCCACCCAAGATGGACAGAGTTCTGACAGGCAGAGAGTTCTGACAAAATGTGGTCCACTGGAGAAGGAAATGGCAACCCACTCCAGTATTCTGGCCAAGAAAACCCCATGGAACGTATCACAAGGCTAAAAGAGATGACGCCGGAAGATGAGCCCCTCAGGTCGGAAGGTGTCCAATATACTACTGGGGAAGAGCAGAGGGTATTTCCAAGTAGCGCCAGAAAGAGTAAAGTGGCTGGGCCAAAGCCGAAAGGACACTCAGCTGTGGATGTGTCTGGTGGTGAAAAGAAAATCCGATGCTGTAAAGAACAATATTGTTTAGGAACCTGGAATGTTAGATCAATGAATCAAGGTAAGTTGGAGGTGGTCAAACATGAGATGGCAAGATTGAACATCGACATCTTGGGAATCAGCGAACTAAAATGGACAGGAATGGGCGAATTTAATTCAGGTGACCATCATATCTGCTATTGTGGCCAAGAATCCCTTAGAAGAAATGGAGTAGCACTCATAGTCAACAAAAGGGTGGGAAAAGCAGTACTGGGGTACAATCTAAAAAATGATAGAATGATCTCAGTACGAATCCAAGGCAAACCATTCAACATCACAGTAATTCAAGTCTATGCCCCAACCACTGATGCCGAAGAAGCTGAGGTTGATCGGTTCTATGAAGACCTACAACACCTTCTAGAACTAACACCAAAAAAAGATGTCCTCTTCATCATAGGGGACTGGAATGCTAAAGTAGGAAGTCAAGAAATCACCGGGATAACAGGAAGGCATGGCCTTGGTGTACAAAATGAAGCAGGACAAAAGCTAATAGAGTTTTGCCAAGAGATCACGCTGATCATAGCAAACACTCTTTTCCAACAGCACAAGAGACGACTCTACACATGGACATCACCAGATGGTCAATATCGAAATCAGATTGATTATGTCCTTTGCAGCCAAAGATGGAGAAGCTCCATACAGTCAGTCAAAACAAGACCTGGAGCTGACTGTGGCTCAGATCATGAGCTGCTTCTTGCAAAATTTCGGCTGAAATTGAAGAACGTAGGGAAAACCACTAAACCATTCAGGTACGGCCTAAATCATATCCCTTATGAATATACAGTGGAGGTGAGGAATAGATTTCAGGGATTAGACCTGATAGACAGAGTGCCTGAGGAACTATGGACGGAGGTCCGTAACATTGTTCAGGAGGCAGCAACGAAATCCATCCCAAAGAAAAAGAAATGCAAGAAAGCCAAGTGGCTGTCTGATGAGGCTTTACAAGTAGCTGAGGAAAGAAGGGAAGCAAAAAGCAAGGGAGAAAGGGGAAGATATATCCAACTGAATGCAGAGTTCCAGAGAATAGCAAGGAGAGACAAGAAGGCCTTCTTAAATGAACAATGCAAGGAAATCGAGGAAAACAACAGAATGGGAAAGACTAGAGATCTCTTCAAGAAAATTGGAGACCTCAAGGGAACGTTTTGTGCAAAGACGGGCATGATAAAGGACAAAGAAGGCAGGGACCTCACAGAAGCAGATGAGATTAAGAAGAGGTGGAAAGAATACACAGAAGAACTATACAGGAAAGATCTTAATGTCCTTGATAGCCATGATAGTAATGTCCTTGATAGCCATGATAGTGCAGTCACTGAACTTGAGCCGGACATCCTCGAGAGTGAAGTCAAGTGGGCCTTAGGAAGCATTAGTAACAACAAAGCTAGTGGAGATGACAGTATTCCAGCTGAGCTATTTAAGATCCTAAAAGATGATGCTGTTAAAGTGCTGCACTCAATATGCCAACAAATTTGGAACACTCAACAATGGCCACAAGACTGGAAAAGGTCAGTTTACATTCCAATTCCAAAGAAGGGCAACGCCAAAGAGTGTTCAGACTACCGCACAATTGCGCTCATTTCACATGCCAGCAAGGTGATGCTCAAAATCCTACAAGCTAGGCTTCAGCAGTATGCGAACCGAGAACTACCGGAAGTACAAGCTGGGTTTCGAAGAGGCAGAGGAACTAGAGATCAAATCGCCAACATTCGCTGCATCATGGAGAAAGCAAGAGAATTCCAGAAAAATGTCTATTTCTGCTTCATTGACTATGCTAAAGCCTTTGATTGTGTGGATCACAACAAACTGTGGCAAATTCTTAAAGTGATGGGAGTACCAGACCACCTTACCTGTCTCCTGAGAAACCTGTACGAGGGTCAAGAAGCAACAGTAAGAACCGGACATGGAAAGACCGAGTGGTTCAAAATTGGGAAAGGAGTACGACAAGGCTGCATATTGTCACCCTGCTTATTTAACTTATATGCAGAGTACATCATGAGAAGTGCCGGGTTGGATGAATCAGAGGTCGGAATTAAGATTGCCGGGAGAATTATCAACAACCTCCGATATGCAGACGATACCACCCTAATGGCAGAAAGTGAAGAGGATCTCAAGAGCCTCTTGTTGAGGATGAAAGAGGAGAGTGCAAAAGCTGGTTTGAAACTCAACATTAAAAAAACTAAGATCATGGCATCTGGCCCTATCACTTCCTGGCATATAGAAGGGGAAGAAATGGAAGCAGTGACCGATTTTACTTTCTTGGGCTCCAAGATCACCGCAGACGGTGACTGTAGCCATGAAATTAAAAGTCGCTTGCTCCTTGGGAGGAAAGCTATGGCCAACCTAGACAGCATAGTAAGAAGCAGAGACATCACCTTGCCGACAAAGGTCCGTCTAATCAAAGCTATGGTTTTCCCATTAGTAATGTATGGCTGTGAGAGCTGGACTATAAGGAAGGCTGAGCGCCGAAGAATTGATGCTTTCGAACTGTGGTGCTGGAGAAGACTCTTACGAGTCCCCTGGACTGCAAGGAGGTCAAATCAGTCCATCCTAAAGGAAATCAACCCTGAGTGCTTATTGGAAGGACAGATCCTGAAGCTGAAGCTGAAATATTTTGGCCACCTAATGCGAAGAGAAAACTCTCTGGAAAAGACCCTGATGCTGGGAAAGACTGAAGGCAAAAGGAGAAGGGGACGGCAGAGGATGAGATGGCTAGATAGCATCACCGATGCAATGAATATGAACCTGAGCACACTCCGGGAGAGTGTGCAGGACAGGAAGGCCTGGCCTGCTATGGTCCATGGGGTCACGAAGAGTCGGACACGACCAAACAACTGAACAACAACAAATGATTATGCAATTATGATCTGATGTCACATGATTTTCACAGTAGAGCACATGCTCCAATTTCCAAAAAACATAGCAAAATTTTAAAAAGTGGAGGTCTGAAGGACAAAAATGAGATTAAGTTTTTGCAGTTAGCAAAAGTTAACACAAAATCACTCCGCCCTATTTGTTGCTGCCTGAAAAAACATTGATGTTTAATTTGTCTGTTTTTACTTAGAAATTCACAATTCTACAGGGAATTTCTCTGTGTTGGAGCTTTGTTGTTTGTTACACATTCAAAATCAGAAAGCTAGTGAGAGAACCCTGTGTTTTTTGTAGTGTCAAATTAATGACTGCATAGTCTTGTGTTTGCAGTTTAGAGGGATGGCCTTTCTACCTTATTCTTTAAAATGTGTATTTATTTGTGTGCATTAACAGTTTATTAAACTTCACTTACACTGATACAAGTGATCAAAGAACATAAACAAGAACATACTGTGGCATTTAAACAGATGAAGCAAAGGGAAGGATTGCTTTGCCAGTATTGGTTACGCTTCACAACATACACTTTGGGAATGAATAGGCTCTCTGTTTATGTACTGTTTTATATAGATTAATGAAGTGGTAGAAAAAGTGAACACTGTTTTATCACCTCTATATTCTGCCATATGTTCTCTGTGTGTGTGGGGTGGAGAGAGAAATGATAGGAAGGATAGAGAAGAAGATGAGCTTGAGCACACTCCGGGAGAGAAGCAGAGGACAGAAAGGCCTGGCGTGTTATGGTCCATGGGGTCATGAAGAGTCGGACATGACTTAATGGCTGAACAACAACAACAACAATAGAGAGGAAGAGGAAGAATGACTTGAGTAGGCAGGAATGGACAGAGGAGAGAGGAAAAAGAACCACCAGAAATAACAAAAAAGGAGGTGGCAGAGGCTTTCTCAACACAGCGTTTTTATCCTGCTATTGAGATGGCTCCATCACAGAAGTTTGCAGGCTCTTTACATGATGCCGTAAACCTCCAAGGCATCTCCTGCACTAAATGCCCTTTGTTCCGTTTTTAAATAGATCATAGATAATGAGCTATCAAATTACCCTTCTTGTGTTCCCCTTGAGTTCCCTCCGTGAAAAGAGGAAAAGCAGCAAGAAGAGGAGCAAGGTCAATGAAACATATGGAAGACTCAGATAAGGAGGAGGAGGAGGAAGGGGAAAGGGAAACACATGTAAAGAGAGTCAGTTGTGATCCTGCATTTAAAATGGTAGCAGAAAGCCCCAGGATTTTAGGCTGGTGTAGAGTTGCTCAGAGTCAGCACTGGACCATCCCCTGCTGGCCCTCTCAGCATACTGGCAGCCGTATTTTGCACTAACTGTAATTAAATGGGACAGGATCATGGTATGTGGTGCGGAGAGGGCCCTTGTTGCAAGTTTATACTGCTCTGCCCCCCACCAGAAGTAATGCTTGGACACTGACCGTGTGATCTCTGTCTGTAGCTGAACCTTCACAAAACCTAATGTTTGTAAGGAATCTAGGCCTGTTCTTATAACAGAAAACTGTTAAATTGTTTGTTGTTGCCTCTTCCAACCCTACTATTCTATGATTCTAAAGCACAAATGAATTGTCCCCCTCAGGCACTCTGTGTGTGTCTCACTTTCATCATTTGGGATTGCGTCTCATCATACCTTTTAAATGATCAATTGAAAACACTAGTGATAGCATCCACAGCAGAAGTGGTATATATTGAAGGTAGCTTATCACTGTTGACTTACTGAGACTGGTTACCAGGGTGATTTAATTTCAGCTGAAGCAATTTAGATCATGATGGAAAGTAAAAGTAAAAAAGGCTTGATTCATATCAACAATTAAAATGTAAGCTTTAAAAACCACCACCAAACTTTATTCTCATGGTTAGAATCATAGAATCATAGAATAGTAGGGTTGGAAGGGGCCTACAAGGCCATCGAGTCCAACCCCCTGCTCAATGCAGGAATCCAAGTCAGAGCATCCCTGACAGATGGCTGTCCAGCCTCTTCTTGAACGCCTCCAGTGTGGGAGAGCTCACCACCTCCCTAGGTAATTGGTTCCATTGTCGTATTGCTCTAACAGTCAGGAAGGTTTTCCTGATGTTCAGCCAGAATCTGGCTTCCTGTAACTTGAGCCCATTATTCCGTGTCCTGCACTCTGGGATGATCAAGAAGAGATCATAGAATCAGAATCATAGAATAGTAGGGTTGGAAGGGGCCTACAAGGCCATCGAGTCCAACCCCCTGCTCAATGCAGGAATCCAAGTCAGAGCATCCCTGACAAATGGCTGTCCAGCCTCGTCTTAAAGGCCTCCAGTGTGGGAGAGCCCACCACCTCCCCAGGTAATTGGTTCCATTGCCGTATTGCTCTGACACTCAGGAAGTTTTTCCTGATGTTCAGCCGGAATCTGGCTTCCTGTAACTTGAGCCCATTATTCCGTGTCCTGCACTCTGGGATGATCAAGAAGAGATCCTGGCCTTCTTCTCTGTGACAACCTTTCAAGTACTTGAAGAGTGCTATCATATCTCCCCTCAGTCTTCTCTTCTCAAGGCTAAACATGCCCAGTTCTTTCAGTCTCTCTTCATAGGGCTTTGTTTCCAGTCCCCTGATCATCTTTGTTGCCCTCCTTTGAACCCTCTCCAGCTTGTCTGCATCCTTCTTAAAGTGTGGTGCCCAGAACTGGACACAGTACTCCAGATGAGGCCTAACCAGTGCTGAGTAGAGGGGAACTAGTACTTCCCGGGATTTGGAAGCGATGCTTCTATTAATGCAGCCCAAAATAGCATTTGCCTTTTTTGCAGCCACATCACATTGTTGGCTCATATTCAGCTTGTGATCGACGACAATTCCAAGATCCTTCTCGCTCGTAGTGTGGTTGAGCCACGTATCCCCCATCTTGTAACTGTGCATTTGGTTTCTTTTTCCTAGGTGCAGAACTTGGCATTTGTCCCTATTAAATGCCATTCTGTTGTTTTCTGCCCAGCACTCCAGTCTATCAAGATCACTTTGAATTTTGTTTCTGTCTTCCAAAGTATTAGCTATCCCTCCCAATTTTGTGTCATCTGCAAATTTGATCAGCATTCCCTGCACCTCCTCCTCCAAGTCATTAATAAAAATGTTGAAGAGCACTGGGCCCAGGACTGAGCCCTGCGGTACCCCGCTCGTTACCTCTCCCCAGCTTGAGAAGGTCCCATTGATAAGCACTCTTTGAGTCCGATTCTGTAGCCAACTGTGGATCCACATGATCGTTGTTTCATCTAGCCCACTTCGAGCAAGTTTGCTCATCAGGATATCATGGGGCACTTTGTCGAAAGCTTTGCTGAAGTCGAGGTATATGATGTCTACAGCATTCCCACGGTCTACAAGGGAGGTGACTTGAGCAAAAAATGAGATCAGATTTGT
The DNA here is from genome assembly GCF_057233095.1 of Heloderma suspectum. NCBI lineage: Eukaryota > Metazoa > Chordata > Lepidosauria > Squamata > Helodermatidae > Heloderma > Heloderma suspectum. The sequence continues at coordinate 334,562,992 of NC_139458.1, forward strand.
CTGGCAGGACTTGTTTTTGACAAATCCATGTTGGCTTCGAGTAATCACGGCATTGTTGTCAAGGTGCTTCCAGATGGATTGCTTTATGATCTGCTCCAGAATTTTCCCAGGGATTGATGTCAGACTGACTGGTCTGTAGTTCCCAGGTTCCTCCTTTTTACCCTTTTTGAAGATAGGGACAACGTTAGCCCTCCTCCAGTCATCTGGCACTTCCCCGGTCCCGGTCCTCCATGATTTCTCAAAGAGAATAGACAGCGGTTCTGAGAGTTCTTCTGCCAGTTCCTTTATTACTCTAGGATACAGTTCATCTGGCCCTGGAGATTTGAACTCATTCAAAGTAATGAGGTGTTCCTTGACCATATGCCTGTCGATCTCAAGCTGCAATCCTGCCCCTTCAGCCTGTACTTCGCCTTTGCCAGGGGGGTCATAGACCCTCTTTTGGGAGAAGACTGAGCCAAAGTAGGAATTGAGCACCTCTGCCTTTTCTTTGTCATCTGTTATCATTTTGCCATCCTTATTTAATAGCTGAACAACCATTTCTTTCCTCTGCCTTTTACTATGCACGTAGCTGAAGAAAGCCTTTTTGTTGTTTTTAGCATCCCTCGCTAACCTCACCTCGTTCTCCGCTTTAGCCTTCCTGACGCCATCCCTGCAATTCTGTGCTACCTGCCTGTACTCTTCCTTTGTTACTTGGCCTTCTTTCCACTTCTTATATGTGTCCTTTTTTGTTTTCAGGTCATCCCTAAGCTTTTTGTGAAGCCACATTGGCTTCTTCTGTTGTCTTCCACCTTTTCTTCTTGTTGGAATTGTTTGTGATTGTGCCTTGAGAATTTCCTTTTTTAAAAGTTCCCACCCATCTTGGACTCCTTTTCTCGCTAGCATTGTTTGCCATGGGACCTTACTGATCATTGTTCTGAGTTTATTAAAATCAGCTTTCCTAAAATCCAGGGTACGCATTTGTCCCTATTAAATGTCATTCTGTTGTTTTCTGCCCAGTGCTCCAGTCTATCCAGATCACTTTGAATTTTGTTTCTGTCTTCCAAAGTATTAGCTATCCCGCCCAATTTGGTGTCATCTGCAAATGTGATCAGCATTCCCTGCACCTCCTCCTCCAAGTCATTCATAAAAATGTTGAAGAGCACTGGGCCCAGGACTGAGCCCTGCGGTACCTCGCTCGTTACCTCTCCCCAGTTTGAGAAGGTCCCATTGATAAGCACTCTTTGAGTCCGATTCTGTAGCCAACTGTGGATCCACCGGATCGTTGTTTCATCTAGCCCACTTTGAGCTAGTTTGCTCATCAGGATATCATGGGGCACTTCGTTGAAAGTTGTCATGTAATACAAAAGATGCCAGACCATATTTTTTGCTTCATATGTCTTCAACTGTTTAAAAACCTCCAGTTTTCGGTTTGATCCTAAATCGCTCATCCAAGTATTAAAGGACCAACCCTTTAACTACTTTCTTATGTTTACGGACAAATCACTATTTCATGAGGTCACTTTTGAGACTGCACTATGGATATTTTCCATAAACTGAGTCCTGATTGTCACAAATTTTTCTGACATGGTGAAGTCCACAAGATTCATAGCTTTTGCATTGCCTCATTGCATCTAGCATTAGGATGAGTGTGGTCCAAATCATCTCTTTTTTTCCAGATCACTTTACTTTTTCCAGATCTTACTATCTGTGTGGCTACAGGTGTAGTCTGTACAACTTCCCTGAAATCTCTGTAGCCACTCTCATATTTGTCATTCTTTCTTTCACCTCAGCTAGGCAACACTCTTAATTTTCACTTCCTTTCTGTATCTGTGTCTTCTATACTTAACCTGCATCACCTGGTATACTTGTCCCTGCAAACAAATGTGTAACTACAGCTCCATTGCTGCCCACTTTGCAGCAAATATTCTGTGCAGTTGCAGTTATCCTGCTGTCACAAGTACCCCATTTCCCCCCGATGCAATTTCAGCTTTTGCTATAGCTCTTATTAGAGATGCAAGGGCTCATAATGCTTGACTCAAGTGAGAGGTGAGTACTAGGAGCTCCAAACTGGCATGAATGGGAACTTCTTTCTAAGGGCCAATCTACACTTATGTTTTTTTTTCCACTTCCAATAAGGTTTCACCACTCGTCTTTCACACGACGCAGGACCTGCCTCGAATTGGGACTGTAATTTCCCACTTCTCTGCTCCCGTTTTCAATACCCCAGTATTTCCCATTCATGTGCTCTGCTCTTCCATGTTCATTACCTTATAAGGTCGTAGTCCCCTCCCACACCTGTCCATATACCACGGTGTTTGTATTTCCCTCCTGTCCAATCACAGCTCCAGATGTCCCCATCTGGTCTTCCAGCTACTGATAGCATAGGTTCCTTAGCACTGGACGTTTTATCACCAACCAGGCAAGGGCTAGAGGTGCCGGCTCTTGTCTGATCTGGGAAGCTCAGGCGAGTCAGCCCTGGTCAGAATTTTGGATGGGGGACCACCAGGGAAATCAGGCTGGAGAAGCCCTATTCTTCAAAGATTTGAAGATCTGAAGATTTGAAAATTCGAAGTTAACGCCTTAATTAAAAAAAGCCAAACACTTACAGGGTGATCTTATGTCTACTTAGTAGTAAGTTCCATTGAGTTCAATGTGGATTACTCCCGAGTAAGTGAGTGCCCAGGATTAGGGCTGCGAGAAAACATTACAGCACCAGTTAAGCTAGAAGGGGAGGAGGGGAGAAGGCAGCATGTGTAAAGGCACTCAGTTGTGATCCTTTTTTTTTTTTTTTAAGCCAAATAGGGATGTACGAAAGTGACTTACCTTTTCGCGGATTCTGTTCATGGTGGGGGGGAGGCGTTCTGTCCTCCCCCCCGGAATCCTTGACAGCCGGCTGTGCTCTGTGGCAGCTCCGCAGAGCAGCCAGCCAGGCCCAGACCAGGGCTGTCCGCAGCTGGATTTCCGGCCACGGAGGGCTCTGGGTAAAAAAAACAACAACAACACGTATGCAAATGGTGGCAGCTATGGCCGCCTCCATTTGCGTTCCTTATTTTTTGCTGTCTTAGTCTACGCCAATATTTACGTAGACTAAGACGAAGAAAATAAAGGGGAACACAAATAGCGTAGTGGGCGCTATTTGCGTTCCCCTTTCTTTTCGTCATCTTAGTCTACGTAAATATTGACGTAGAATAAGATGGCGAAAAATAAGGAACGCAAATGGTGGCGGCCGTAGCCGCCACCATTTGCGTATGGTTTTTTTTTTAACCCAGATGTGGTAGGCTACGTAAGTCTTTACGTAGCGTATCACGTCTATGGGGGGAAAAAAGAAAAAGACACAGACTGCAAATGGCGGTGGCGGCAGCCGGTCGGAAGACCAGCCACTGCCGCCGCCAAAGCCGCCACCGGAGCCGCTGCTGTCCGGAACATCCGCCCCAGGTAAGTCTCATCCCGGGGGGGATCCGCAGGGGGCGTGGGGGGTGGCAGGCCGTTCCGCGATGGATTTTGGGGGCCGAATGCACTAGCATTCGGCCTCACCGAGATCCGTCGCGGAATTCTCTGACATCCCTAAAGCCAAAGCAGAGGATAGAAGGAGGTAAAAGTTAGTGTCATTTGAAGGGAGAGAACAACCTCCTGCTCAGTGCAGGAAGCCTGATTCCCTTGCGGTCTCCCATCCAAAATTCTGACCAGGGCCGACCCTGCTGAGCTTCTAAGATCAGACAGGAACAGGCACCTGCAGCCATTTCCTTGCTGGTGATAAAGTGTTGAGTGCTGTGGAACCTATGCAATGTCATCTCACAGTTTTTGAAGCTTCGAAGAAGCTAGCAGCGCCCCCAAAACATGAGTGCTGGGTGCCATCACCGCTGCCCCTCTTCCTCACGCTGACTGCAAAGGGCTGGTGTGGGGAAAAGAGCATCAGCAGACACCCTCTAGCCTCTCGCTCTTGCCTCCAGCAGGTGGGGGGGGGGAGAAGAGGATAGGTGCCTCCTTCTTCCCTCCACCCCCTCCTGCTACAGTGATGGCAGCAAGGGACAAGCTCTCACCGGGCTTTGAGCCCCAACAGGATGCTCACACCACCCCTGCACACACACACAGGGATAGAGGAAGAGAGGGACAGGGGGCGGGGAATCAGCAGAAACAGGGAGAGTTTCTGCTCCTCCAATGAGAGCCGCCGTCTTTAAGAGGAGGAAAACAGTGCAGCTCTTGAGTGTGAACCGAACTCGCACATTCAATCAAAAACCGCAACGGGGAAAATGGATGAGTCTGGATAATCACATTTTAATGCGAGTGCGTTTAGCCCGACAGGATCCTGACTTCGTTGTGATGGCGGGCGCAATGTAGATCAGCCCTAAGACTAATTGCAGTGTGTGTGTGTGTGTGTGTGTGTGTGCGCGCGCGCACGCGCGCGCTCATGAGGGGGAGAGAGAGATTGGGATTTCATATGTGGAAGAAGTGTTAAACGTCTCTTTCCTGCACACTGCAGTCCTGATGAAATTCACTCCCTATACCTATTATTAATTTTTTTTAATGGTATGTTTCTAATGACATATTTAGCATCAAATGTAGTCTTTCCTACCCATAGTTTGTTCTGTAATGCTGTGATTAGTCTAACCCTGTGCATTGCATTTTTTCAGGTGTGCAGAATCAAAGGAGTTACCTGTTTCCTCATAATTCAAGCACTGAGTTAGTTGTAAATCTAAATATTTACGATTTTTAAAATAAAAACCAGAACATCTAAAATATCTGAATCAACGATTCTATTAATAATTCAATTTTAGGACTGGGGAAACTGAGCTGAGATTTGAATCCTAGTTTTCAGTTCCAAATCCAACACTCAAGCCCAGTTTATGTGAGCAAACAGGAGATACTGAGCACACGGAGAGGTCATTGTGCTTTAGGGGATAGTCCTCACCCTGTTCTACATGTGCTCATTGGATCTTCTGCATGGATCCTGTCAAGAAATCCATTTTTGTTGTTGTTAAGATTTAGCTGCCTGGAAAGAAGCTCCGTTTCATGAAGTGGGGTCTGCGTGCATTCGTTAAACCACTGGCATGCATTATCACATGTTGTCCTAGGGGCAATCTACATTACAACTTTAAACTGGTTTCAATCCTGTTTTTAGTGATTACAGCTACCAAATACAGGAATTCTGGGAATTGTAGGTCTAGGAAGAGGGGCCGCTTGGGCAGGGGACAGGGGTCTCTAGCAAAGAATTCTCAGTACCCTCATGAAACTGCAGGATCCCTTTAGATCAACCGGTTTGAAACCAGTTTAAAGTTGTAATGTAGATTGGCTCTAGTATCCAAGACCATCGAGGCCAGAGTGGAACTCTTGTCAAATCAAACTGAATGATTACAGCTTTTCAGTCCCCGCTCCCCTCCTAGAAGCCAAGGTCTTTATCCAGCCTGCTAGTGATTGGCCAAAGAGGCTTATCTTGGAGGAAGCTATTCTGCTAGCTAAGGACACTCACATCACATTTGTCAAGGGCCGGGGGCCGGGGGGCATTATAAAGCGAGCAGGGATAATGTTGCCCTTTGTCTTTGTCTTCAGTTTCATCTTCATGTGCTAACTGGCTTTCAGGCCTGTGAGCTTTTGAATCCTATTGGAAGACCCCTACTTATGTAACGTATAGAATAGGGTTAGGTACTGCTTTGTTATTTTTGCCTGAAGCATTGTTCCAATGGGTTTATTTGGTTTTCTCTGATATTGGCACACCTTTTTACCCCTTTCCCTATGTAATAAACTTAATCTCTGCCTTTAGGGCTGTTTGTGTGTTCTTCTAGGTAAACGTCAGTACTAACTTCAGCCCCTCCTTCTGGCCTAACTGTAACATTTCAGGCTTGGGAGCTTGAAACAGAGGGTGCCACCTTGGACTCCTATTTCTGTGCCCCAAGCATGTCCTGGAAGGTCTGAGAGTCCCTGGCTCAGGCTGAGGTGGGCATAAAGGGGTGGTGGCAGTCTACCCAATAATAATTTGCCCACTGCCTATACTGCAGGGAGTTTGGACAACCCCTTGTCTCCCTTCACTGATAGTATATGCTTGTATACATGTGAGCTTGTATACATGTAAGCTTTCTCTAAGATGGCAAGATATAGCACCATGAGCCTACTACCACTCGAAGTACATGTTCAGTATCCCCTGTTTGGCTGTGTGAACAGGGCTTTTCTCCACTGGTTCATGCTGGCACACAATTGTCATTTATCATGGCAAATACTGAGTAAAATATTGATTTTTAGAATGCTAATTCTTTGCCATGCCTTGCCTTCCATATTGGTAGTTTCTTAGTACACTGAATTTATCTAGCCCTGTTTGCTCCTATTTAAGATATAAAATAGTCTGGGGGAGGCCAGCAGCTCTTTGGAGAAATAGTTATTAAAACAACAACACATTGTTAGCTTCCAACAGAACTGTACCTTTCTGAATAATATTGACATGTAAACTAGAGATAAAGGCCTTTCTGAGGCACATGGTGAAAATAAGTTAAAATGTTCTCATAATTTGGAATATGGCAGCAATCATGTTTTATGATTGAGAGATAATCTCCAAGCATCTGACATTAACTGTGAGAGTACAAGATGAAGATTTGAGAATCTAGAGACACATTAATAATTTAGAATGATTGATCGTGGCATTTCAGCTTTAGTTTATTGATCGCATTACTTACATTGCCTCATGTTTTTCTGTGTCATTTATATCCTGTAATTTATTTTGTATTTGTTTTTTCCATGAACAAAAAGTTCATTAACAGTTCCATCTAACAGAACTCAACTCTATTAGTCAGAGGTAGAGTGTACATGCATGAGTCTATGTCATGCATAATACATGTCATTGTTTTGTGGAAGATACTACTGAGACATTTTTGCTATTTGCCTTAATAGTCGTTTTGGACATCAGTTTTCTTATGTGAACTATTTTAAACTATGACATACTTTGTGGACAATTGTAGACTATGTTTTTCTACCTTTGAAGAAATGACAAGAGAAATGAAATTATCCTTATTTAATGCATAATGGACATATCCTATATTATATTTCTATAATATATTACTATTACCTTGCAGACCTCCCTTATAAATTTCCTATTGAGCTTCTTGGTCTGAATAATCCTTTAGCCTTCATAACTAGTTTTCCATTACATTTATGTTGATGGCAGCCTTTAGTTATGCTGTTTAGAAGGTAATACCATATGAATATGAGAGTATTTCACACATTGTGACCTACAGAGCTTTCCCCCATCCAAATGCAACTTTACTGCACAGGCAATAAGGCAAGACGCAGATACATCCAGATTTTTCAACTTTATTCAGAAATAGTGTCAGCCTAGATTTACTCAGTGTAAAGTTCTTCCTGTAATTTTTCTATTGACCCTTCTTTGTTGATCTTACAGAACCGAGAAGTCACAGCTATCATTCTTCTTGTGATTCTGCCAATATTCATTTATCCATCTATTTATTTATTGGAAAAGCTTTTATCTTGCTTTTATTAATATACAGAGCAGCTTACAATAAATGGAAAGCTTGTAAATCCATGAAAAGAAGTGGCTAAAAGAGTATTCTTTAAAATATATGATAAACACCATTTTAAAAAACCTGAAACCAAGCAAGGCGTTGAAGACCTGCCAAAACTGGAAGGTTTTGCCCTATTTTTAAAAAAAAAAAAATAACCAGGGGAGGACTTTTATTGCAGTTGGGTAATTTAGGCTCTGGACTTAATGGTGTTAACATTGCAGAGTAGGGCTCTTTAGATGGCAATGTGTATTACTTCAAAATGTAGTAAGCCGGCCCTACTTCATTTGGGGGCTCTCCTACTCATTCTGCTATGTGGGGTCCTGAGCTTCTGCTTCAAGGTCCTTCACTGAATGCACCACTGGACAGGCCTGCTAAAGAAGGGAGGTCCATAGCACTGGATTCATAAAGAAGATCTTGCTCTGTGAGCCCTCAGTGCTAACTTGCTTGATAGGTGGCACCTGGAGTAAAGCTCTTCTTGAATCCTATACCCACTCACCTGGGAGTAAGCCCCACTGAACTTATTGGGAGTTCATTTTGAGTAGAGATGTAGAGGATTGTGCTGTAAGGCATGTGCTCCCTAAAATATTGCATACCTAGGCTATTGAATGCGAAGAGAAAACTCTCTGGAAAAGATCCTGATGCTGGGAAAGACTGAAGGCAAAAGGAGAAGGGGATGGCAGAGGATGAGATTGCTAGATAGCATCACTGATGCAATGAATATGGACTTGAGCACGCTCCGGGAGAGAGCGGAGGACAGGAAGGCCTGGCATGCTATGGTCCATGGGGTCACGAAGAGTCGGACACGACTGAACGACTGAACAACAAGGCTATTGAAACCATCAGCAATCAAAACAAGAACCTAAAATTATAACCAGAAGTCAGTATACCTCAGGCTGTATATGTATATTTCCAGTGCTCTACTCTGATCAAGAAGATGGGTGGCTGCAACTGCGGCTTCCACAAATGCTACAAAGCAATCCTCAGATAGAGCACTTTCCATTAGCCTGTCATTAGAAGTTACAAGCTTGAATTACAGTTTATGCTCCTAGCTGTCAGAAAGGAACCACAGCCAATGAACCACCTGCCAATTGTAAAGGCGTTTCTGGATACCACTGCCATGGGAGGAATACAGGAGCACTCCTTCTCTCCATATACTGCATACTTAATTGATCCAGGTTTGGAATATACTCATGGTTTGGAAGCTACAATGAATACAGAATATTGCAGCAAGAATTTTAACTGATGCAGGTCATTATCAGACTCTTATCTGCTCAGTTTTAAAAAGAGCTTCACTAGCCACTAACCACCTATCTGCTACCAAACCCAATCCAAAATTCTAGTACTTACTTTTACAGCCCCAAAGGGCTTGGCAACCAGATATCTTAAGGAGTACCTTCTCCTATACTAAACTATGCTTGCCCTCAGGTCATCTGTTGAGGCCTTTCTTAGAGAGCTACCACTAATTAGGGATGGAGGAGAATTTAATTTGGTTTGCATTTTGATAAGAACTTACATTTTTATCCCTCTGTCATAAAACTAGAATGCGGGGTCACCCCATGACGCTGATTGGTGGGAGAGTCAGGACAGTTAAAAGGAAGTATGGAATTCGCTACCACAAGACATAGGGATGGCCACCAATTTGGATTGCTTTAAAAGGGGAATAGTCAAATTCTTGGACAAAAAGGCTCTCAGGCCTACTAGTTTATTAGTGGGGAAAATGTACAGCAGACCGTTATATAAATGTACAAAAGAAATTGCAAAGAAAAGTATATAGTAAGCAACAATGCATACAAACTCCATATATTAGGAGAAATGCACACGAAAATACGTATGAATTTTGTCACAAAGTGATGTGGAAAACGGTCGGAAGGAACTGAGGAGTGGAAAAAGGAGAAACTGAGAGAAACCAAAATTGACAGATTCATCCATCCATAGTCATAAGTGAAGTGGCAACAAGGAAAAAAGTGTGGTGTTTTTTTTTGTGGTACCCCAAATAAGGAACATATCCCACCCTGCACCAGGGAGGTTTGCCTGGTATCCATACTACTTTCTTTTAGATGCCAGGCAAACTCCTTTCAGCTCACTTAGGTGTTTTTTTTTAACATTGAAATGTTTTATCTTCCACTTTATTTAATGCATTTGTATCCTTTTTTAAAGTGTAAAATGTCCTGGCATTTTTTTTTAGATGAAGGGTAGTGTAAAAAGGTAAAGGTAAAGGTGTCCCCAACCAGTCGTGTCCGACTCTAGGGTGTGGTGCTCATCTCCATTTCTAAGCCAGAGAGCCAGAGCTGTCCGAAGACGCTTCTGTGGTCATGTGGCCGACATGACTGAACACCAAGGTGCACAGAACGCTGTTACCTTTCCCGCCGAAGCGGTACCTATTTATCTACCTGCAATTTCTTGCTTTCAAACTGCTAGGTTGGCAGGAGCTGGGACTGAAGACGGGAGCTCACTCTGTCATGCGGCACTCAGGTCTCGAACTGCTGTCCTGCTGACCTTCTGGTCTGCAGTTCAGCATCTTAACCACTAAGCCACCACGGCCCTAAGGGTAGTGTACTTTTAAATATATACATTTTTAAAAATTCCATCAGTAATAAGGCTGTACTTTTTCCTCCTCCAGACAACCAGGGCACTGAATGATCATCCAGATTTGAATCTGAATATTTAAAAGCACTGTAAGATTTATCTGTTTGCATTCAACAACCAGGGTTAAGCAAGCATAAGATAATTTTAATGTCTAGGGATAATACATAACTAGAATACTTTAATTATTCTGTTTTTATTGCAGTTTTTCTTTAAACAGTCCAAGCCCTTGGGGAAGTAAATAAATGTAATTAACTTCTTTCTTGTGTTAGGGTGCTGTCAATTCCCAAAGAGAAAATGGTGAATTCTTAAGTGTGGATAAGTGTCCCAAATGAAGCAAGAAAGCTGTGAGGAGCTATTTCAAATCTGTGGGGAGAAAATGTGGTGGTGGTGGGAAAAGCAAGTTATTCAAGTTGTACACTAAAGACTAATCTTCAGGGGTTCTGGAGTAGGCAAGTCTTTACTTTAGGGGAGAACCTCCTCCTGGTTGACTGACAGGGTTTCCAGCAAGAATGACACCAAGGGGAGGGACTTCCCCTCAGCTTATATACCTGCCTTATCCAGAAAACAGGCTTCTGCCATGACTCATATCTGAGCTGTTGTGACACTGTTTGAATTTTACTTCAGCAGCTTATTTCATTTGTGGAAGAGAAACATCCTTTCAGGCAGGGACGGGAGCCACACTTGGTTGTGCCCTGACCTCAAAGCCTAAGAAAAACAGTAGCACTGAGGAGAGAAGAATGTCCCTGAGGAGAGCAAGGCTTCATTTCCTGACACAGCTTCCCCGGCTTGGCTTCTCCCTCTCCCACACAGAACATAAAGCGGCCAGCATCAAAGCAAAAAAGGCTGATTAGAACCATTGTTTCGCAGCACATATTCTCTCCTCCCTGCCTTCTCACGGGGTGCTTGGCCACAGCAACCCATCCTACTCATTCATTGCTCCATTGTACCTCATCACGTTCCATAGGACTTCACAAGGAGCAAATCTGCATGTCGCCAAGGAGACAAGCAAAAGTGATCACTGTCCTTAACCACAGTTTGACAGCTAGCACTCCAACCTTGTATCATCTCTGCTTGCAGCAGCCACAAGGTGGCTTTCAGCAGGAGCAACTAGAGGCCACAAATGCCAAGAAAGCAGTGAAGGTGCCAGCAGAGATAGCTGAGATAGGTTTCAGTTAGCTGAATATGTATTGTAATGTGTCAATCCGTGTGTGTGTGCGCGCGCGTGTGTGTGCGTACACACACACATACCATCCACATAGCTTCCTTGGCACACACAGACCCCTTTTGTCAAAGACTCCTGGGTCAGCTTTCCTACTCAGGATGCACAAAGTGATTATCCATTCAGTGGACATCGGTATGATGGGTAAAGTGTAAATTCAAGAACAGAGCTGGTTCAGCCAATGCTGGGTTTAAAAATAAAGAAATAAAAACTTAGCACAAATATCTCGAAGCTGCCATCCTGGTACCCAGCAGATGGAAAACTATTTTTAAGCGTGTGCACATGCACGCACGCACGCATACATGCCTCACTTATGTACAAGATTAACTTGTGCTATAGGTTGAATGATAGGGCCTTCTTTCTTCCTAAATCTGTCTCATCCAAAGGAGAAAGAATGGCATGGTGTGGATGATGAAAAAGACTTCAGTTTTCTATTTCCAGGAGCCAGACTTCTGAAAGAGACTACATCTTGTTCATTGTCCTGGACAGCCTTCCAACAGCAGTTCTTTTAGACAGGAAAAGTTTGACACAGAAATGATTATGCTTTTGAAGGAAGTACCATAACGATTACGCTTTTGAAGGAAATAGCTACAATGCAGTTATTTCTCCCCACATTCATAGAATCATTTACATTTTTAAAAAACCAAGATACTGTAAGGACATAAAGCAGCCCTGTACATAACACAATACCAGGTTACCCACTCACTTCCACATTAGGAACATGGTAAAATTAAGCCAGGTGAATGATTAACCATGCACAATTAAACCAATTTTCTCCTCATCTCTAAGCAGTTCCTTATTATCTTTTTTGTTTATAGGAGTGGGAAGTAATTTATGCAGTAGGTTTCACGCAACAGCTGACTTTGACATTAATCAAATAAGTAGACTTGGTTATGTTTGGTCAGCTGCATCATATAATTTAAATATTTGATTTAATTATATTTAATCTATTGTTATTGCAAGTTCTCTTCAAGGGCAGGAAATCCCTATAGATTATACTGCGTTGCATCTTGATGCCTTTTTATCAGTGCTGGGCATCACATTCTACTGGGCATGCAACCTTTCACTCTAGGTTAATTTGAAATAACCACCACACTGTTTCCCATGCTCTTAGGGCCTATTTATATAATCAGTTATTGAGAGATAACCCACCAAATCATTCTGACCTGTAATTTGTTTACCCACTCAAAGGGTGATTCACCGGTTAAATGGGGTTGAAAGAGAGTCAACAGCAGCTCTTTACTCACTTTTCTTTAGTTATCTGTATCCACAGTGTAATCTCTGGGTAGATGAATTGCACAGGTCTGTAGATAAATTCAGCAATGTGTAAATGAGCGGAGATAGTGAGTAAAGATGTGCAACTAAAACATCCTGGAATATTTTGTTATGTAGATAGTACTTGTCTCAGGATAGCCACTCCAAGATTTCTTCTTATTTTTTTAAAACACCTCTGATTTTTGACTCAGTAATAATCCTTTAGTTGCTGGCTGCATTCAGACATCACACTCAATATGGTTTCGCAAAATGTGAATGAACTTAGCCCCCTGTCCAATTGGGCTCTCACCGCCCCCCCCATTCTCCTCCTCCAGCTTGGAGGAGGTCAGAAGCTTCCACTTCCACTTTTGATTAACTAGGGCTTGCTGAAATCTGGCAAACTGTGGTTAACCTGGACTCTGGTTAGTTTCAAATAAGCCAACGTCAAACTGTGTTTTATGAAGCTGGCTGGTATAAATTAACCATAGTTAAAGATTAACCACATTTCTGGGATTGTAAGACATTACAAGCTGTGCTTAATCAAAAGTAGAAGCAAAAGCTTCTGAAGTCCTCCTTGTGGCCATGTCAGAGAAGAAAGGAGAGGGGAACGCACAAGCCCTGGATGGCTAGGCAAGTTTGTTGTTGTTATTGTTCAGTCATTAAGTCATGCCCGACTCTTCGTGACCCCATGGACCATAGCACGCCAGGCCCTCCTGTCCTGCGCTCTCTCCCGGAGTGTGCTCAAGTCCATATTCATTGCATCGGAGATGCTATCTAGCCATCTCATCCTCTGCTAAACCATAGTTTAGCATGTTTTCCAAATGCAGCCACTCAGTTGAACATTGCACACCACCAATTAGCACATGTTGGAAGGTGTGCTAATTGGTGGGAAATCCACACTTCTAACATGCATTTAATCATCTTAACGTTACATAAAAAAGTGTGCTTAATGTATGTTAAGTATGGTCAAACCAGTCCATACTCCAGGAAATAAAGCCAGACTGCTCACTTGAGGGAATGATATTAAAGGAAAAACTGAAGTACTTTGGCCACATAATGAGAAGACAGGACACCCTGGAGAAGATGCTGATGCTAGGGAAAGTGGAAGGCCAAAGGAAGAGGGGCCGACCAAGGGCAAGATGGATGGATGATATTCTGGAGGTGACGGACTCAACCTTGGGGGAGCTGGGGGTGGCGACGGCTGACAGGAACCTCTGGCATGGGCTGGTCCATGCAGTCACAAAGAGTCAGAAGCGACTGACCGAATAAACAACAACAATGTATTGTTGTTGGTACTGGTAACTAATCCTCATCAAATGATCTTGAATGTATAACTATAAACAAATTACAATGCTAGAATGGATCTGTGGAATTTCAAGAAACATGTACTTGAGTATTATCAACTAGGCAGTTCAAGAACTGTGAAATCTGTCATGACAGTTCTTGTGTGACACCAATTCCCCAGATTCCTGTTCTCACACAAGTCTGGCAGTCATAGAACTGGACATCCTACTTAATGCCAATCCATTTTTCCATGGCTGATAAACACATCTTTCTGGTTGTCTCTTATCAACTTTTATACGATCTGAAAATCTGACAGATAAAGTTGTGTGAAATTAAAATAGTGCTGCCCCCGCTTTCCAGGAGGTCATTGCAGTGAGATGGGAGGGAGAAATTGAGAGATATTTGTGCATGTGGGGGGTTATCTTACTGGGCAAAGTAGCAATGGTTTTGCCTTCCTCCTCTTGCTTAAACATAGTTTTGCCACTACTGGAAGTGGCAGCCGTCTGCTGTGCAGCTTCTTGCAGGGCGGGAAGAGCGACGTCGGTGATTTTTGCCTCTCCGTCTTCTTGTTTTTACTGTTTCCTCTAGATAGACCTCTGAGCAGGGCTGGGGCTAGAGAAGCCATAGGATTTTGCATGTTGCCTGTTCTGTTCCCTCCCTTTCCTGCCCAGAGAATACCCCCTTTTTGACCTCTACAAGGTCCTCAAAGTCCGCTTTTGCAACCTCAGAAAGCAGATGCCACAGTTCTTTCTGCGGCAGGGGGAGGGATTGGATTTTGGTGTCCCCCTCCCGAAGTCATAGCAGTGTCTATGGTTTCAGGAGGGAGAATTTTTAAAAAATCCTACCGACCCTGGGACTCTCTCCAGGGACCATAGTATTGTACCCTAAACTCCATTGAATAGAAGTGATCAGAATTACATCTAAATAAACATGCCTAGGATTGCTATGGATATGGATGTCATTTTGCTCAGTGTTAATACAAATGCCAAATTGGTGTCAAATTATTTATTACATTTATATCCTACTCTTACTTTAAGGAACTCAGGGAAGAGTACACAGCACTTTCTCACTTATCCTCATAGCAACCCTGTGAGCTAGGTTGGACTGAGAGATAATGACTGGGCCAAGGTCACCTAGTGAATGTCATGGCTAATTGTATGACCCATAGTGAGTGAGTAGTGAATGGGCCCATCTACATTGCGCCCGCCATCACAACAAAGTCGGGGTCCTGTTGGGTTAAACGCACTCGCATTAAAACGTGATTATCCACAGTCATCCATTTTCCCTGTTGCGGTTCTTGATCGAATGCGCGAGCTCAGTTCACACTTGAGAACTGCGCTGTTTTCCTGCTCTTAAAGATGGTGGCTCTCATTGGAGAAGCAGAAAGTCTCCCTGTTTCTGCTGATTCCCCACCCACCATCTTCCCTTATCCCTGTGTGTGCATGTGGGTGTGTATGTGTGTGTGTGTAGGGATGGTGCGAGCATCCTTTTAGGGCTTGAAGCCTGGTTAGAGATAGTCCCTTGCTGCTACCGCTGTAGCAGGTGGACACGTATCCTCTTCTCCCCCCCCACCTGCTGGAGGCCAGAGCAAGAGGCTGGGGGGTGTCTCCCGATGCTCTTTCCCCCGCACCAGCCCTTTGCAGCCAGCGTGAGGAAGAGGGGCAGCGGCACCAAGCGCTCAGCTTTTGGGGGGGGGGGGCTGCTAGCATCTTCGAAGCTTCAAAGCTGCGCAGCTTCAAAGACCGGGAGATGACATTGCATAGGTTCCTCAGCACTCAAAGCTTTATCACCAGCAAGGAAATGGCTGGAGGTGCATGCTTCTTGTCTGATCTTGGAAGCTCAACAGGGTCGGCCCTGGTCAGAATTTTGGATGGGCAACCGCCTGGGAATCAGGCTTCCCACAATGAGCAGGGGGTTGTTCTCTCCCTTCAAATAACACTAACTTTTACCTCCTTCTGTCCCCTGCTTTGGGTTTTTGTTTTTGTTTTTAAATTAAGGATCACAATGGAGTGCCTGTACACACCCTTCCCCCCCCCATTCTAGCTTAACTGGTGCTGTAATGTTTTCTCGCAGCCCCAATCCTGGGCACTCACTTACTTGGGAGTAAGCTACATTGAACTCAATAGAACTTACTACTGAGTAGTCATAAGATCACCCTGTAAGTCTGCAAGCCTTGAGTAAGCCCCATTGAGCCCCATAGGGTGCTCTGGAACAAAAGAGGGCATTGCTTCTGAGCGTGGTGGGGTGGGGGATCAGAGTTGTCTCTCTTCCTTGCAGGGAGGCATTTTACCCTCTGCTCCCTCTCATTGAGGAATGCAGAGGCAGGAGATGCTCAGGTCGGGGGGAGGGGGCTGCTTGCACCCCTGAAGACTGCCCAGTGAAGAAATGTATGCTTGTACACGGGGAAATCAGGCTGGAGAAGCCTATTCTTCAAAGATGTGAAGATTTGAAAATTTGAAGTTAATGCCTTAATTAAAAAAAGAAAAAAAATCACTTACAGGGTGATCTTATGTCTACTCACTAGTAAGTTCCATTGAGTTCAATGTGGCTTACTCCTGAGTAAGTGAGTGCCCAGGCTTGGGGCCATGGGAAAACATTACAGCACCAGTTAAGCTAGAAGCGGCGGAGGGTGTTTAAAGGCACTCAGTTGTGATCCTTAATTTTTTTTAAAAAAAGCCAACACAGGGGATAGAAGGAGGTAAAAGTTAGTGTCATTTGAAGGGAGAGAACAAACCCCTGCTCAGTGCAGGAAGCCTGATTCCCTTCCGGTCTCCCATCCAAAATTCTGACCAGGGCTGACCCGGCTGAGCCCTCTGCTGGTTGGTGATAAAACTTCCAGTGCTAAGAAACCTATGCTATCAGTAGCCAGAAAACCAGACGAGGGCATCTAGAACTGTGATTGGACAGGAGGGAAATACAAACACTGCGGTATATGGACAGGGGTGGGAGGGGACTATGACCTTATAAGGTAATGAACACGGAAGAGCAGAGCACATGAATGGGAAGTACCGGGATATCAGGGTATTGAAAACGGGAGCACAGAAGTGGGAAATTACGGTCCCAATTTGAGGCAGGTCCTGCGTTGTGTGAAAGATGAGCGGTGAAACTTTATTCGAAGTGGAAAAAAACGTAAGTGTAGATTGGCCCAATGTAACTTTAAAAATAAAATATAATCATTAAGACAATTGGTGACAATATACCATATTTAGCTCGGACTATTATGGATTTGTTTCATGTTATTCAAGAATATCAGGAGAGTTGAAGCTCTGCTTTGAAACTTGCTTTGGACATTTGACTTTGCAGGAAATTATAAACTATTGACCTAGGAATGTGTCTGCATGTTGTATAGAAAAATATTGAAAATGCCAGGAACGTGTATTAGTTGTTGCTGAAAACATGAATAAATCTCCATTCACTCACTATCTTTAGTGCATCACAACATAAATGGGAAATGAAAAGAAGAAATTTTAGTAGAAATTAAAGAAGTAAACAATTATTCTGCCAGTGATCCCTGCTATTTTGTTAATTGCATAAACAGTTATATTCACAGTGGACTGAGTTGCCCTTCTGAATAACTCTCTATGGGACAGAATTCAACATCCTTTTTGGAGAAGAGCAACATGGGCAGCCAAACAAACTCTGACTATTTGTGTGTGATGTTGACAGAAGTTCTGTAAGTCCCCCACATTTCCCATGATTTTTATACAGCTTAATTTCCAATTTCCAATGTAAACACCAAATAATCTAAGACCCTTATCAAAATTCAAACTGCTTTCATCTCAGAAGAATCCAGATAGTTGTAGACTGAAGCAATATGACTGACTCCAACCTTGTTTCACTCTCTAAGAAAATGAGGAAAAATAGGGCTCAAAATAACTATCATTGAGGAGACACTCAACGAAGTTACTAATAATACTCAGAGGATGTTGCTACATGTGCTGATTGACACGTATCTTGGGTGCTCAGGCTTTGGTGAGTGCCTTCAGACTAACAAAAGATAGGAAAACTTGTCACATATTGGAAAGAGGCTGAGAAAAAAAGTTCCAGTTCACTAGTGGAGAGAAGATAGGAGTTAGTAAAACTTAACTCTTGAGTTTGAAATGTTAAAGTTTTAAAAGGTGCCATCCGGAGGGAAGACTTGACCCTGTGACACTTTCCGTTTAGGTACTGATTACGGAATTACATGCCATTTTACTTAATATACACTTTTTTGGCAAGCATGTTCCCCTATTATGTGGTTTTGTACTCAGTTTTCCTTATTGCATGAATATTTGATCAGAGAACTGAGAAAACTAAAGGATAATTGTGTTCTGGACTGAGTATTATTTGGGAAGTGCAAATTAGTTTGGTTCCTATTAAAATGTGAAATTTGCTGCCATCCCTAGTTTTTTTGCCTCCATCTCAGTAATCCTTACCACAACTGTCTCAGTTGTGGTAAGCTTATCTTCATATTACAAAATGTGGGGTTCTGTAAAGCCACACTGAATTCATGGCTGAAAAGAAATTTGGAGCTGCCTCCTCAAGCGCTAAGTTCATGCTTTTAACCATTGACTACACGAGCTCATCATCGTCATCATCATCTCTGTTTCTTTGATTTGTACCCCAACTTTCTACCAAAATGGCACTCAAGTCAGCTGTTGATAAGCCTCTTTGTGGGAGAGAAAGCTTTTCTGCACAAGGCTGTTAATCAGCTATATCTACTTTTAGTTTCGTTGCAGAACTGAGATCTGAGCACTACATGAAGAGTGTTTCTTTTTCAGCTTTTACACTACATAACTTCTAGTTGGCACTGTGGAATAGCAGAGTAGCACAAAAACACAAGTGGAAAAAGTGGTTTCTTTCACTTTTACAATTAAATGCTGTATTTACCCTGCTCTTAAAAAAACCCAACCCTCATCAAAAGTGCTCATTAGACACAGAAGCAAAACTGTGGGGGTCACAGTGTCATCTAAAGAATCCGTAAACAACTGTGAGTAGGGCATGACAAGTCCACAATAAATGCCTTGTGTAGAAAAGCCCATTGTCAGTTTTTGGGAAGTATATTTTACACTAAGGCAGCCTTTCCCAACCTGGTGCCCTCGAAATGTTTTGGACAACAACTCCCAGCATTCCTGACCATTGGCCATGCTGGCTGGGGCTGATGAAAGTTGTAGTCCAAAACATCTGGCAGGTGCCAGGTTGGTGAAGGCTGCATTAAGAACAACTTAAGTTAGTACATCTTAGGCATAGGGAAGAAATGTTTGGTTTGCATTTTAACACAAACCTATGTAATTCACACTAATATGCAAACCAGAACACAATTATCCTTTGGTCTTTGCATTTCTCTGAATTTTGCAGCGAAGGCCTCTGATCAAAAAGCGCATGCAAATTTTTTACATGAGGGGAAGTGCATATAATAAGGCATATATTAGGAAAAAATGCTTGCAAAGATCTTTATATTCTGGGAAACTGCAAACAAAAATTTGTATATCAGGAGAAATGCATACAAAAATACATATGAATTTTCATGCCGACTTTTTAGCAAAGAAATTGCAAACCAATGTGAAATTGGGATAGAATGAACTTCGGCTTTAATAAATATGAAGGTTGGAAAAAGCAAAACAGACAGATTTGCCCATCCCTACTAAGGCCGGAGATCCTTGTCATGTAACCGTACCATTTCACTTTTCAAGTGGGAAATGCTCCTCCATGAAGGTTATAGTCCATGTGAATTGCTTCCATATTCGAGGGAAGACTTCTAGCCCTGCCTTGACTGTGCTATGGCAGCTTTTCATCTATGGTGCAATCTTCACATAAGGAGCACTTTCCACACTCCAGATTTGAAAACTGAGGTGACATCAGAGTGCTGTGCCACTTCGGCAACATAATATTCGAATCAGACTTTAGATATTTGCCTCTCTTAGAAGCATCTTTCCTTCATACAATAATAAACACTGCCAGGCCACATAGTCACAGTAACTGAGGCAGAAGCTTCGGTAAGCTTTGTGAAAGCACTTTCTGTTATTTTGGGGCACTGCTCAAAGTATTTCCAAATTATGCTCTATTTTTTGGCCGTTTACCTTGTAATATCTCTACCGTACTACTTAGGAACATAGGGAGCTTCCTTGCCCTGAGTCAGACCACTGGTCCATCACGCCCAATATTGTCAACACTGACTGGCAGCTGCTCTTCAGGTTTCAGGCAGGGATTTTCCAGCCCTACCTGAAGATTGTTGTTGTTGTTGTTCAGTCGTTCAGTCGTGTCCGACTCTTCGTGGCCCCATGGACCACAGCACGCCAGGCCTTCCTGTCCTGCGCTCTCTCCCGGAGCGTGCTCAAGTCCATATTCATTGCATCGGTGATGCTATCTAGCCATCTCATCCTTTGCCGTCCCCTTCTCCTTTTGCCTTCAGTCTTTCCCAGCATCAGGGTCTTTTCCAGAGAGTCCTACCTGGAGATACCAGGGATCAAACCTGGGACCTCCTGCGTGCAAAGCCTGTGCTCTGCCTTCATACTACCAGCTTCTACAGCCACAGTCAGATTTTTTTTTAAAGGCAGGTATATTCATCATTTATAGAAACCAGAGATAACTTCAGTGGATAAATGTTTGCTCAGTATAAATCATTATGGGTACGTTCAGTCCAGTAGAGCTAAACCAACTTATGATGGAATAGGGGCAATTTTAACAACTCTATACTGCTAGCCATATTTTTAATATGCAACTACATGATTACTAGAAATATGAGCTACTGATGCATTGTTCTCCGATTACAAATTGAAAAATTCCAACAATATAAAAACCCAGAAATTACAATTTCTCTCAGAGGACATAAAGAAAGCCCTTTTCTTTCATAATCAAATCATTCAGATTTGATTTGTACCTTTCAATATGCCTGTGGAAATAATGCAAATAATTCTATCCATCCAAAATTCCCTCTTACAGGCACCATCACAAATTAGTTGAAGGAGTTCATTCTACTAAAAATGGCTCACATTAGCAGATGAGCACCAGAAAAACAAAATAATAGGAACAATCTTCCTCCTCTAAGAGTTGAGGATTAGTTACATCCATAGAAGTCACTTAAGTTAATAAGTGCTCACATGTGAAGTTACATTATCCACTTTCCTATCTTTTGCAGGATCCAGCAAGGCTTCATCAATATCCTGAGGAAATGTAGTTTTCTATTTTAAGATGTTTTCTTACATGGCAGAATATTATCTTCATACAACATGTTTACAGTGATGGTACTAATCTGTGTTTGCTCGTGCTAGTCGGAGAACAGTGGCCTTCAAAAAGCTTAGCTTATTTGATTCCAAGATTTTAAAAAACTTATTTTTGATATAGTTAATTTGCGATTTCTTCACTTTTTCTTCATTCTTGTGAAATTATAGGGAAAGATGAGTAGCAGACAGGTGAAGTGTCTTTTAGCACTTTGAAAGCCTATCTGTATGTTTCATTTCAAAGGGTAGTATCCAACGTTAGTCCTATGTAGAGGAGACACATTGAAATTAATGAGACTTAAGTTAGTCACAACTAAATTAACTCCCATTCATTTCAAAGGGTCTGCTCTTCATAGGACTAACATTGGATACTACTCAAAATGTCTAAAGGCGCAATCTTATTCATGTTCAGACAGAAAAAAAGCATGGCTGGCTGAGAGATGCTAGGAGGTGTAGGACTTTTTTCTGTCTAAACATGCATAAGATTGTGCCCTAAGTCACTTCAGGCTGAATGTGATCAACACATAGGACCCCATTCAGGATACTACTAGGTAACCTGAAATAGAGGAAGCAGATACAATTCTTTCAAGCAGACCATTGGTCATGGGTGACCCCAAAAGGAGGAAGACAGGGAGAATGGGTGATGCACTGACAGACACGGGGTTTGCCCAGGAAAACAGAGAGCTCCAAATCCTGCACAGTGCTGTGTCTCCACAGACACCAACGTGGGGATGTTTCTCTTCCCGGCTGCTACCCCAGCCACTGATCGCCTATGGCCACAGCCACCATTGGTAGTGCCATTTCATGTGATTCTTGGGCAGTTAGATAGGTCACTGAATATCTTCATAGTATTTTCTCAAGTTCTATTGTATAGTTATTGGTGACTTTGAGCTTCTTCTGATGTTACTTCTTCCTGATTCCTTTGTCAAAACACACTGAGAGAAATGGCTAGGAAAGAATCATAGATAAGTATCTCCGTAATTTGCAAAATGATGGACATGCAATTTCATGATGCTGACTGGGATCTAACAAATAGCACAACTGCTTCTGCATGCCCAGTGGAGCTTTGAGTGAGTGTTACTCAAATAGCAGTGCCCCATACTAAATGTCACACTGCTTTTGAAACTATGAAGACCTTCCAAAGTAGTTTGAGATATGGCCAGTGGATCTACTGTTCTATGGGGGAAATGGGGAAGGTACCACAAGGTACACCTATGCATGTATAATGAACACACACACACACTTCAAAAATTGTATTTTTTCCTATCATAAAGTCAGCTGTTGGGTCATTCAGAAAACAATTTTTTGAAATCTGTCTTTTAGTTAGGCCTTTCTACCAGCTAGCATAGTAGTAATTAGAGCTGTGCACAAATGGCCTCTTGAAATGTTCTATCTTACTTTTGGCCAGAGAAATTTGGGAGACAATTTCACTAAATTTCTCCAGGGGGAGGAGAAATTCTCCGTAGTTTCTCCCAGCCAGGGCTCCCCATTGGCAGGGCTTGTAGTACAGCTTTTTTCCCTTTTGGTAAGGGCTTTGGGGGTTTTCGTGCTGCAGCAACATCAACTCTCTTGGCAGGTTGGCCCCCAGTTTGCATCCACCACAATGCAGGTGGGGGCAATGTTGTGTTTAGCTCTGGGGATGAGGTGGCGTTAGTGCTCTGCCAAAACCTGTCTTCCAATTTCCTGAAACTTTTCTCCTCCCATGAAAGAGGCTTCCATTGTTCTGCCGCATTCAGGATGTTTTATAATTTATGTTTGTGGTATTTTTAAGCTTACCTAATCACAGCTAGCCTCCCAGGCTGCCTGCACATCCTGATGTGAAAAAGCCTGTGGGAGAAATTACCTCATGGTGCCTTAAACTGGGTTTTCAGTGAAGTATAGAAAGCTGAGGAGCCTACAAGAGCCAGAGAGATGATCGTACAATGAAAAACAGGTTACTTGTGCTCATTCCTAGGCCACCTCCTAAGTAAGGTAAGCCCAAGAAACCCAAACCCAACCCATGAGAATTTCTTCCAAAATGTCTCCAAAATTTCTTCACCATTGAATTTCTTTTCAGAAGCAATTTCTCTTCTATCAAATTGAATGAGAATGGTCGAAAAAAATGTGGGAGGAATTTTTGGCCCAGGACTGGTAGTAATTGTCTTTCAAATAAACAGTCCATTTTCTATGCTAATATTTCTAACTTTCCTACTTTAAACAAGATTGTATCTAACTGTGCTTTGAGCAGTGCCAAACCCCATTAATCATTTCAGAAGATAAATTCTACCAGTCCCAAAGAAAACAAATCTACACAAATTCTCCATTGCCGGCTAACCATACGATTAATAGAACTGTAGAAACACATAAATTAGAAATGAAAAAGGACAGTTAAGACTTCTAGTCCATGTAGATATATGATAGGACTGTGGACTCTTGCATCCGTTGCAATGCACACACACTCTACTTTGAAGTAGCCTCATTAACTACAGTGGCAATATTGTGGAGTAAGTAGTTTGTGGCTTCTGGCAATTTACTTGCTGTTCTTTAAAACATTCTGAGAAACTGCTGATACTCACAAGTCAAAATGTTATCCCCAAAAGATTGTTCACCATTTCAGTTATAAAGTAAATGACAAGTTTGTGGATACTCATTCAAGAATGAAACTCACTCAGCTATGTCAAATGCTGCCTGACAATGCATATTCTGATGTTTCTCCATAAAAGAGAGCCTTCTCTTCTCAGTTAACAGCCCTGAACTTATGCAAAGTAAAGTGTGTTTCACTTTCAGCCCATTTATTTCACTGGGCCTAACACCGAAGGATTAAGCTCAAAACTTTGTGGATGACAGGTGAAATCAGTGTAATGACAGAGTTGGAAGTGCATATTTTTAAATAGCCAGTGTAGTTTAGTGGTGAGAGTGACGGACTGGGAGCCGGGAGATCCGGGTTCTAGTCCCCACTTGGCCATGGAAGCTCACTGGGTGACTTTGGGCCAGTCACAGACTCTCAGCCCAACCTACCTCACAGGGTTGTTGTTGTGAGGATACAACGGTGAGGAGGAGGATAATGTAAGCCGCCTTGAGTTCCTTGCGAGAGGGAGAAAGGCGGGGTATAAATGCAATAAATAAATAAATAAATAGTTTATTCTACACAAGCACTGAATGGCTCCATTGCTTACAGTTCTTACAACATTACATTGGGTTTTAAGTAAACCAGTAAATGTGCCAGCAAGATCTTCCCTTCTGGAAAATGCATTTTTCTCCATCACCTCTTAACCATAGGTCAGTGGTAGAATAACTGCTTTGCATGAAGAAGGTCCCAGATTCAATCCCCAGCTTCTCCAGGTAGGGCTAGGAAAGAATCCTGTCTGAACCGCTGGAGAACCACTGACAGTCAGTGTCAACAACACTGGGCTAGGTGGACCAATGGTCTCGTTCAGTATAAGGCAACATCTTATGTTCCTAAATCAAACTACTAATGGCTTAGAGCAAAAGTCTGTAAAACCTGCTACCTACCAAGAGCCTGGCAGAGCAAAAACAAAAGCAGTAGGAACAACAACCACTTGTAAAGCACTTAGTAGTCCACAGAACATGGCTGATGTTCAGCTCAGGGGAGCACAAGTTATACAGGTCTGGCTTACAGGAAATGTACAGTAGGAAATATATAGGGTACCTGTAGATGGTTCTGATTTGGGAGCATTTGGCATGTGCTGTTTCAGTATTTTTAGGCCCTAGAGCCCAAAGATGCTGGAGCTTTAATCTGTTCTTGTCATGCACTGGCCCACATGGCTTTCAGGAACCAGCTGATTTCTTGTGATAGCATGAGGTTGTCTCAGAGAAGGTTGCCCGTAATGTTATAAGGTTGTCCTTAATGTTATAATAGTCTGAAAGCAAGGAAGGTCAGAATTAGACGACAGCATGTTTACTGAGATCAGTTTATCTCAGCACTGAAAACTATATCACTTACACCCCAAAATTAATCGTGGCTGAGTAATTTATACAGGCTGTGTTACTACTAACTTTATATTTGCGTAGATTCCCTATTATGGCTGTTCACAGTATTCCCCCACCATAGCTGCTACTTCTCAACAACTGTTATTCTACTATGCAATGTTAGCACAGACATTTTCTGTGTATGTCTTCTTGATCCGGCTTTACAATGCTTTCAGAATTTTGGCTCCTAAGATCCTATTTCATCAGTTCTGTTCTTTCTTTTCTATGTTTCCTTTTGTTTCTTCTACTTTATCTGTGCTTTACTCTTACGTTGTCAAATACCAGTTGCCCATAAACATACTGTTCATGAAGGTGTGACCAAGAACTTTCAGGGTTCTTATTTGTGCTTCTTCTGAGGGCAACTAGAAAGGGTTTTTTCCCCACTCTTCTTGCACATTCCCTTCAAAAGAATATGAACATCCTTCTACAGTATTTAATTTGTAAACAATAACAGAGTATTGAATGGGAAAGTTTCCTTTTGGCTCCATTTTGCCTTATGCTGACAGACAATTCAGACTCAAAGAACTCAATGAATTGAGGATGATTTATAGTCAGATAGAAGCCCTATTCAGGCATCTTCTTACCAGCTGCAGCAAACATGCGAGGAGAGAGAGTGCTCCAGCCCCGTCCTCCCCGGTTGTTGCATCTATCGCCCTCCACTCATTGAGAGTGACTGTATGCAGAGGAAAGCCTCTTGCATCTGTGGAGGTTCTCCAGCTGAGCAAGAATGTGGATACAGGAGGCTGTCCTCTTCAGACAGCCACCCTGAACAAGCAGAGGGCAACAAATGTGACAGTGAAAGGGGGGCGGGCTGGAGCGCTCCCTTTCTTTGCATGCTTTCTGTATCCAATAAGAGAATGCCTGAATTGGGCTACATTCACAGCTTACTCTCCTTGCTAATGCCAGGAAATCACCAATACAAGCATATCGTATTGAGTGCTCTGTACGTTTGCTAATTATCCATCCTATATCTGCTTTGAAACTTTCAGTAAATATTATAGTTGACCCGGGTTAGCAGAGTCGGGGAAACCCACACCAGTCTAGCAAGCTGTTGTGGTTGAAGGATTTGGGTTGTCTTTGAAGCAGACATAGAGCTTTCCTGTCCAGAGCAGCTTTTTCATTCACTTCAGTGGTGAATGCAGTACTGTAGCTGAATTAAATTAAATCTCCTCATATAAGAACTCTGCAAGTAAATTGGAGTTCACGTGGGGCTCTGGATTTAGGCTGTGAATAAGTAGTGTAATTGTTTGTACCCCTACCCAGTAAATAAGACATGAGAGACGATTATTGGATTTGAATGGGCAGCAACTGTATTCTTTTACAATAAAAGGAGAACTGCGCATCCAAGAATTTGGTTGGCTATCTAATTAATTCCCTTTCACTGGCGTTTTCATGGCAGACTATAGCGGGGTGGTTTGCCACTGCCTTCCCCAGTCGTGACTACCTTTCCCCCAGCAAGCTGGGTATTCATTTTACCGACTTCAGAAGGATGGAAGGCTGAGTCAAACTGAGCCGGCTACCTGGGACCCGGCTTCCGCTGGGATCCAACTCAGGTCGTGGGGAGAGTTTCAGTTGCAATACTGCCGCCTACCACTCTGCGCCACACGAGGCTCTAGAAAGGAGTAACACTGCCTCCGAATCAGCCTCCACTGACTCAAGGCCAATTACTTGGGAGCAGGAGTGCACTGAGACGTCAACATCCCAACTCTGTCCCCTTTCCTACATAGACATCTGGTTTTGCAGAGGGGTCTCTCTCTTGCAAAAGTGTCACCCTGCCCACCAGGAAACCGGGGTTGGGAAGAGGTGACAGTGTTATGTGAACAGAGTTTTTCCATCCATTTCACTTTCAAGTTTGCTAACATTTCCTCTCAACCATTTTCTCAGCTCAAAACAGTTTAAGAAGTAATTTAGGGCTTCATCACACAGAGCTTTTATCCTGCAATTGCTCCTTCATGGAAGTTTGCGGGCTCTTTACATGATGCCGTGACCCTCCTGCACTAAATGCCCTTTGTTCCATTTTTAAATAGATCGCAGATAATGAGCTATCAAATTACCCCGTTGTGTTCCGCTTCAGTTTCCTCCGTGAAAAGAATAATAGAATAATAATATCTGTGAAAAGAGTTAAAGCAGCAAGAAGAGGAGCGAGATCAATGAAAGAAAATGGAAGACTCATATACTGGGAGAAGGGACAGGGGGAAGCGCATGTAAAGTGATGATCCTGCATTTCAAACAGAAGCAGAAAGCCCCATTTTAAATGGAGGATTTTAGGCTGGTGTAGAAATGCCCTTTCTGCTAGGGAAGCTACTGAAAACCCAAATGATTTAAAAAGTGAAACCAAGAAAACCTGCTGTGTGTGCAGGCATACTATGCATACTCCTCTGGAAGTATTATGTAGAAGTAATTTTAATTCTATGGTATTCTATTACAATAACTTTAACAGCCTGATCCTAAAATGTGTTGCTTTAGCACATAGCATTTGTACTGTGCATGATGGAATACTTTCAACTTTGTTAATGCAACATCACAAAACATAATTTTATCATGTTACTGTTATCATTACAACAGCAACATTATAAATATATGTTATACTATATCACAGGCTGTTTAATGTTTAGGATTGAAATCTAACTTTAGAATAAGAAAAAGCCGTGACCTATAGTTCAGCAGAGATTTTATTTATTTATTTATTTGCAACATTTATATACCACTCCATATCTAAACATATTCCAGAGCAGTGAACAATAACAGATAAAAAGAATAAAAACAACATATTAAACGTTTTTGTTTTTTTAAACATCAGAATACCAATAAAAACCATGGCTGGTTAATCAAGGAAGGATTCTTGAAATATTATGTCTTCAGCAGGCGCCAAAAACAACACTTGTTGGTGCCTGCCTGGCTTCCAGAGACAAAGAGTTCCACAGAGATGGCAAGGTACTAAAACTTTGGGGAAATCAGAAAATGCTTCCAAGTCCAGTTTTCAGTCTTAAGAAGCCTTTCAGTGTTAAAATCCTGTTTTGGCCTGGAATAAGATTAAATACTAGAGGCTACAATTGAGTGCCCCCTATGCTACCTACTTTCTATTTAAATAGAGTGTTATCTCAAAATAATGAATCGAAGTGTATGTAAAGCAGGCAGACACATAAAATAACATTTTTCCACACACACAAAATTACACAGAGCCTAGATAGTTTTCAAAGAAAACAGTGTGACGCAAATTCAAATTGTCTAAAGCTGCATAAATATGTGTACCACCCTCAAGAGTGTGAGAAGAGCAGTGGCTTATGCACTATGATATTCTCTGCTTTCATGCCCTGCTTTGAACTTTGAGCAAATTCTCTGAAGTCCTTGGGGGAGCAAAAAGTCAGTTTTCTCAGGAAAGGGCAAACAATACTTCAGTCTTAGATGGTTCCTATAGTTTTTTGACCAAAAAAATCAGATGAGAAGGAAGTTATAAACCCAGTAAAATAGTTCATTTAGAAATTAATAATATTTCCAGGTTTATGTAGCTTTTTATTTTCCCCAATGCATCAGTGACGGTACTAATGTATGTGTTTTAGAACCTGATAGCTAATGCTAAATGGTGATATTTGGATCCTACAATCTGCTGCAGCAACAAATCTGTGCTTAAAATAGGGGTGAACCTAACGTTTTGCTGTTGAAAACATTCCCTACTGAAGATATGCCAGACTTACAGACAGGTATAGAAATGTTTAGGATTGAAGTATAAGACCACAGCTCGCTGTACAATCCCAGCAGCGAATGCGCCAAGCATTTTACAAACAGGAGATTCTTCAAAAACATATAACTAAATATTTTAAAAGGGAGGGAAGGGCTTAGAAAATAACCAGTCCTTGAATATAGTTATGTCTGTTATGAATCATTTTAACCAATTATTTTACATGTTGCATCCTCATTGTGCAAACATTTTTTCACTGAATTAATTAGCTCACTATAGCCCTATTTGGGTGTGCAAAACCCAACTTACCTCTCATGCAAGCCTATAGTGTGGCTAAGCCACATAGCGCAATGCCCGATAGTGCGCAGTCTCTGATGTCACAAACATTATGGATGGCATGGAGGCCTACTTGCATACAGCTGTATAGGAGTAGTGCTCCCTTTTGCAGGCTTTCACACTGTATGTGGGAACACCTGGGAGACCCTACATAACATGCACAACATCAGGGGTGGGACTACATGGTATGGCCTGACTCCGTGTTCGTGTGTAGAGGTGAGTTGGGTTTTGCACACCCAAACAGGGCTTATGACATCTATGTATGTGTCTACTGTTACCCGTAGTCTGTTGTGCCTGATAATAACAACCATTACTTTCACAGTTAAAATGTACATTAAAAAAACCCCTCTTATCTCATTTATTTTGAATTGGCTCTACTGAAGATATAAGTTCATTAATTTCATTCATTCATTCATTCATTCATTCATTCATTCATTCATTGTATTTATGTGCCACCCTACTGCCAAGTTCTCGGGGCAGTTCACAGTCTTCCACTCTAGTAAATCTTGCATGTCTTCACAGAGACAAACATCAGAGAGGCTGAAGGGCAACCTTTACACCATTCCAGCATGTAGTTTGACTGAGACATGAAATCAAGAAATCTCAGGGCTAGGAGCGTACAGATTCCCCACCGTCTGTTCCGGTGGGGAATCCGTGGGGGGTGAGGTGATCCATTCCTGCCCCCTGGAATCCTCCAGAGCGGTTCTGCTCTGCTTGGATTATGGGGGGGGGGGGACTGGCTTGGGAGCGCTTACTTTCCCTCCTGCCAGCCAGAGCTGTTTGCCTCCTCCCTGTCCCTGCCGATTGCCATGCCTTTAAAAAAATAAAAAAATAATGGCGATCGGGAGGATGTGCCCATAGACTTATACACAAATAGAGTCATGAATCTTGTGTATAAGCCCATGGTCACATTATACGCAGGATTCATGACTCTATTTCTGTATAAGTGACATGGCAATCGGCAGGGACAAGGAGGAGGAGAATGGCTCTGGCTGGCAAGAAACAGCCGAGTGCCATTCTGCCTCCAGTCCTCATGGAGTGGAGGTAAGTGGTCCCGATCTGCTGCGGATTCCTGAGGCCAGATTCCAAAGAATCCAGCCTCATTTGAATCCGCAGCGGATTTCTCTAACATCCCTACCCAGGGCATAGTCTGAAGGCACATGAGGCAGCCACTGTGCTGAAGCTAAGCAGGTTTGGGTCTGGTCAGTGCTTGGAGGGGAGACTACCTGGGGACCACACATAACCACCTTGAGTTCCATGATGGAACAAAGGTGGGATATAAATGTAATAAAATAAACAAACAAATAAATCAAGCGGGGCAACCCTTCCATTAATGCAGAGGTGGGCAACATGTGGCCCTCCAAATGTTGTTGGACTCCTATCAGCTTCAGCCAGAAGGGCCAATGGTCAGCGATGATGGGAGTTGTCCTTCAACAACATCTGGGGAGCCACAAGTTGACCATCCCTGTATTAATTTCACCACAGGTGCACAGCGGAGGCTTCACTCATTGTCTTATACGTTGCAGGATGTTTAGCCATGTTGCCTTGGCTCATTGTGGGCGAACTGCTTTTAAACAAACACACTCATGCATGGGAGTTTCAGTAATCCTTACTGTAAAGAAACTTGAGACACCCATCCTCTCCTTTTCTCTTCTGGATGACACTATTTGCCACCCCGCAGGGTTTCTTTGGGCCTAAAAGGACCATACTGTCCTTGCAAGTGCGCACCAGTGTGTAGTGTGCACCTGCTGGCCTGGGAGCTGCTGTGCTGGGATGCTGTACAATGGCACAGGGTGCGCCTTAATGTGAGCACTGCAAATCAGTGCTCCACTACATCAGGCTATGCTTGTATGTTGTGCTTTGTTAAGTTAATAACTTACAATCATTTTTCTCCTTTATTCTACAGTAATGTAATAGCTCTTCTAACCATTTTTCATCTTTCAGCTGTAAACTTAATCATTGCTTCAGGCTATACCATTTGCATTAAATCCAAGGTACCATGGGATGCCACTAAATATGAAGGAGTTCAGAGACTAAAGCAAAACATTTGAATTTATAGCAAAGAATATACAGTCTGGCTAGTATACATTTGGGCAAAAAAATATTCCTTGAGAGGAGGATATTGGCATTTTATAAGAACAAAGCAAATTAAAATAAATGTATGAATGTAATACGAGCCATACTAATCACAGCCTCTTGAGTGTATTTTATTTATGATTTTTTTCTTTTTTTTAAACACACACCTTGCTGTTTATGAGCGCTTCTTTTGAGTTGTTGTCATTTGAAGGAATATGGGGAAGTTCTCTGCAGTGGGTGGAGATATTTCAGGTGTGTGTTGGGTGTATTTCAGGCACATTTTTCCAGCCTAGCGTGACATGGTTATTGTTCCACATGCATCTTGCCTTTACTCCAGGAAGTGGAATTTTAGTTTCACAACATGGTAAGGTAAGTTAGGTTGAGAGAAATTGACGAACTCAAAGCCACCCAAGGTTTCATTGTTGAACAGGAATTTGAATCTGAAGCCCCCAGTCTAAACCGAATAATCTAGCCGCTGTTGTCGTTGTTCAGTCGTTCAGTCGTGTCCGACTCTTCGTGACCCCATGGACCATAGCACGCCAGGCCTTCCTGTCCTGCGCTCTCTCCCGGAGTGTGCTCAAGTTCATATTCATTGCATCAGTGATACTATCTAGCCATCTCATCCTCTGCCATCCCCTTCTCTTTTTTCCCTTCAATCTTTCCCAGCATCAGGGTCTTTTCCAGAGAGTTTTCTCTTCGCATTAGGTGGCCAAAATATTTGAGCTTCAGCTTCATTATCTGTCCTTCCAATAAGCACTCAGGGTTGATTTCCTTTAGGATGGACTGATTTGACCTCCTTGCAGTCCAGGGGACTCATAAGAGTCTTCTCCAGCACCACAGTTCGAAAGCATCAATTCTTCGGCGCTCAGCCTTCCTTATAGTCCAGCTCTCACGGCCATACATTACTACTGGGAAAACCATAGCTTTGATTAGACGGACCTTTGTCGGCAAGGTGATGTCTCTGCTTCTTACTATGCTGTCTAGGTTGGCCATAGCTTTCCTCCCAAGGAGCAAGCGTCTTTTAATTTCATGGCTACAGTCGCCATCTGCAGTGATCTTGGAGCCCAGGAAAGTAAAATCTGTCACTGCTTCCATATCTTCCCCTTCTATATGCCAGGAAGTGATGGGGCCAGATGCCATGATCTTCGCTTTTTTTAATGTTGAGTTTCAAACCAGCCTTTGCACTCTCCTCTTTCACCCTCAACAAGAGGCTCTTGAGATCCTCTTCGCTTTCTGCCATTAGGGTGGTATCGTCTGCATATCAGAGGTTGTTGATAATTCTCCCGGCAATCTTAATTCCAACCTGTGATTCATCCAACCCGGCGTTTCTCATAATGTACTCTGCATATAAGTTAAATAAGCAGGGTGACAATATGCAGCCTTGTCGTACTCCTTTCCCAATTTTGAACCACTCGGTTGTTCCATGTCTGGTTCTTACTGTTGCTTCTTGACCCTCGTACAGGTTTCTCAGGAGACAGGTAAGGTGGTCTGGTATTCCCATCACTTTAAGAATTTGCCACAGTTTGTTGTGATCCACACAATCAAAGGCTTTAGCATAGTCAATGAAGCAGAAATAGACGTTTTTCTGGAATTCTCTTGCTTTCTCCATGATCCAGCGAAAGTTGGCGATTTGATCTCTAGTTCCTCTGCCTCTTCGAAACCCTGCTTGTACTTCCGGTAGTTCTCAGTTCACATACTGCTGAAGCCTAGCTTGTAGGATTTTGAGCATCACCTTGCTGGCATGTGAAATGAGCGCAATTGTGCGGTAGTTTGAACACTCTTTGGCGTTGCCCTTCTTTGGAATTGGAATGTAAACTGACCTTTTCCAGTCTTGTGGCCATTGTTGAGTGTTCCAAAGTTGTTGGCATATTGAGTGCAGCACTTTAACAGCATCATCTTTTAGGATCTTAAATAGCTCAGCTGGAATACTGTCATCTCCGTTAGCTTTGTTGTTACTAATGCTTCCTAAGGCCCACTTGACTTCACTCTCTAGGATGTCCGGCTCAAGTTCAGTGACCGCACACTCCTGGCTATCAGGGACATTCAGATCTTTCCTGTATAGTTCTTCTGTGTATTCTTGCCACCTCTTCTTAATCTCCTCTGCTTCTGTTAGGTCCCTGCTTTCTTTGTCCTTTATCATGCCCGTCTTTGCACAAAACGTTCCCTTGAGATCTCCAGTTTTCTTGAAAAGATCTCTAGTCTTTCCCATTCTGTTGTTTTCCTCGATTTCTTTGCATTGTTCATTTAAGAAGGCCTTCTTGTCTCTCCTTGAAATTCTCTGGAACTCTGCATTCAGTTGGATATATCTTCCCCTTTCTCCCTTGCTTTTCGCTTCCCTTCTTTCCTCAGCTACTTGTAAAGCCTCATCAGACAGCCACTTGGCTTTCTTGCATTTCTTTTTCTTTGGGATGGATTTCGTTGCTGCCTCCTGAACAATGTTACGGACCTCCGTCCATAGTTCCTCAGGCACTCTGTCTATCAGGACTAATCCCTGAAATCTATTCGTCACCTCCACTGTATATTCATAAGGGATATGATTTAGGTCATACCTGAATGGTTTAGTGGTTTTCCCTGCGTTCTTCAATTTAAGCCGAAATTTTGCAACAAGAAGCTCATGATCTGAGCCACACTCAGCTCCAGGTCTTGTTTTTACTGACTGTATAGAGCTTCTCCATCTTTGGCTGCAAAGGACATAATCAATCTGATTTCGATATTGACCACTTGGTGATGGTCAATTGTGCTGTTGGAAAAGAGTGTTTGCTATGATCAGCGTGTTCTCTTGGCAAAACTCCATTAGCTTTTGTCCTGCTCCATTTTGTACACCAAGGCCATACCTGCCTGTTGTCCCGGTGATTTCTTGACTTCCTACTTTAGCATTCCAATCCCCTATGATGAAGAGGACATCTTTTTTTGGTGTTAGTTCTAGAAGGTGTTGTAGGTCTTCATAGAACCGGTCAACCTCAGCTTCTTCGTCCTCAGTGGTAGGGGCATAGACTTGAATTACTGTGATGTTGAATGGTTTGCCTTGGATTCGTACTGAGATCATTCTATCGTTTTTGAGATTGTACCCCAGTACTGCTTTTCCCACCCTTTTGTTGACTATGAGTGCTACTCCATTTCTTCTAAGGGATTCTTGCCCACAGTAGTAGATATGATGGTCACCTGAATTAAATTCGCCCATGCCTGTCCATTTTAGTTCGCTGATTCCCAAGATGTCGATGTTCAATCTTGCCATCTCATGTTTGACCACCTCCAGCTCACCTTGATTCATTGATCTGACATTCCAGGTTCCTAAACAATATTGTTCTTTATAGCATCGGATTTTCTTTTCAGCACCAGACACATCCACAGCTGAGTGTCCTTTCGGCTTTGGCCCAGCTGCTTCACTCTTTCTGGCACTACTTGGAAATACCCTCTGCTCTTCCCCAGTAGTATATTGGACACCTTCCGACCTGATGGGCTCATCTTCCGGCATCACCTCTTTTAGCCTTGTGATACGTTCCATGGGGTTTTCTTGGCCAGAATACTGGAGTGGGTTGCCATTTCCTTCTCCAGTGGACCACATTTTGTCAGAACTCTCTGCCATGACCTGTCCGTCTTGGGTGGCCCTGCACGGCATAGCTTATGGCTTCACTGAGTTACGCAAGCCCCTTCGCCACAACAAGGCAGTGATCCATGAAGGGGATTCTGTAACACACAGATTTTCCTATTTGATCTAAAAGTGTTGCTGTCTTGCAAAAATATATTTACCTGTTTTCTGCTCAGCCTAAGCACCAGTCCATACGCATACATCTGTGTGCCACCTGCTCACCCACCCAAACCATAGACTGCTGCTGTGCAAACACTGCACATACATAGGCTGGCTAATTTCAGTTGCTAAGTCAAGTCTCATTGATTTCAGTGGGTTTACTTTAAGTATGACTAAATCTGGATCCAACTCCATGTGTACTGGCCTATTTATATGCAGTGTTTGCATACCAGCAATCTATGGCTCATGCGGGTGTTCAGATGGCACACAGATACATGCATATGGACTGGTGCATAGACTAGTCGTAACAAACTTAAGTCACATTGATTTCAGTAGGTCCACTCTAAAGCTGGATCTAGCTCATGATTTTTTAAACATGATGCTTGTTACGTGGATTTGACAGGCTAGATGACTGAACCTAAATGAAATTATCAAGTAATCTTCAACTAGACAATTATATGGAAGGGCTCCTCCTGTGCAAGCACCGAGTCATTGCTGACTTCTAGAGGGACGCTGCTTTCACTAGCGTTTTCATGGCAGACTGTAGCGGGGTGGTTTGCCATTGCCTTCCCCAGTCGTGACTACCTTTCCCCCAGCAAGTTGGGTACTCATTTTACCGACCTCGGAAGGATGGAGGGCTGAGTCGACGTGAGCCGGCTACCTGGGACCCAGCTTCCGCTGGGATTGAACTCAGGTCGTGGGGAGAGTTTCAGTTGCAATACTGCTGCCTACCACTCTGCGCCACACGAGGCTCTTAGACAATTATAACCATTCCAAAAATACAGTAAAACTTTATGAAGTCCCCTTTTGAAAAACAAAACACAACTTTCAAAATTAATGTAAATGCATTATGGATACTTTTGAAATGCTTTGAAGCTAGGTCCATCACATTATTTTTTTGCATTTGTGAGTTGTACAAAGGGTCATACTCATCTGCAAATTAGTTTGAAATGCCCACAGCTAAAAGAAGGAACAAGAATACAAAGGAACACCCAGCCAAGCTTTCATTTAAGTCTTTAATAATGCAGTCCTAGCCGTGACTACTCAGAAATAAGTCCCATTAAGTTCATTGAGGCTTATTTCTAGGTAAGTGGGTATAGGATTACAGCCTCAGTCTGATGTGAATTAGCTAATAAATTGGAAGACAGACAAAGCTCAAATATTAGTTCATTTTCTAAAACATTAATTAAACTGCTACAAACCTTGGGTGGATAAATTCATGATGAGGAAGAAAGTATTCACAAGAGTGTTAAAATATCTGAAAGAAAGAAAGTTAGTTAGTTAGTTAGTTAGTTAGTTATTGCAGGATTAATGTGACTATTCCTTAGCCCAAAGAACAAAGAACTGTCCATTTCATATAGTTTTATAACTTGTACTTGAATGCTTTTCCTTACTTATTACTTTGTTGATATATGCTGGCTAAGAAGTCTGCTTGAGAGATTATGAAATATAACTATATATTATACTATCATTATATTAAACATGGTCTGTTTCTTTAGTACAAATAACTGGGACATTAAAGAGTCCCAAGAGTAGAAGATGCTGTGTTTCT
Organism: Heloderma suspectum; assembly: GCF_057233095.1. Taxonomy (NCBI): domain Eukaryota; kingdom Metazoa; phylum Chordata; class Lepidosauria; order Squamata; family Helodermatidae; genus Heloderma; species Heloderma suspectum. The sequence continues at coordinate 334,599,378 of NC_139458.1, forward strand.
GGTTTTTGCTCAGTGCTGCTTTTCCTCCCGCTCTCTCTTCTCTCTCTCTCTCTCTCTCTCTCTTGCATTTAACCTTAAAATAGGTAACTCAGCAGAGAGTAATGGATATTTTACGTCAGGTCAATTTATGAAATGGATGCTGCAGTTCTTTCAGCCCTGCTACTTGCAAAAATAATTATTGTTATTAGTTTGCATTCATGTATTCTCTTTCATTCCAAATAATTCAAAGTTCAAACTACTTACAAATGGTGGTGTATGCAGCAAGAAACCACTTTGCTCACCATTAGCATGCTATGCTTTCTTTGGTGAAACACAGCAGTGGTACATCTGGTGGAGCCTGGAAAAAGAAAATGGAGGTAATAGTTTCCGAGTGACACTGTATTCTGGGATTTAATGCAGGGACAATCTGGATGCTGAATAGGAACTCAGCTTGTACATTGAAGCCAATGGCTCTACTCTTGCCCTTTAAGATGTAAAGCTAAAGCTAATGGTCAGCTAATTTCTAGGCAAGGACCTAACAGAAGCAGAAGAGATCAAGAAAAGGTGGCAAGAATATACGGAAGATCTGTATAGGAAGGATAATAATATCAGGGATAGATTTGACAGTGTGGTCAGTGAGCTAGAGCCAGACATCCTGAAGTGTGAGGTTGAATGGGCCTTAAGAAGCATTGCTAATAACAAGGCAGCAGGGGATGACAGTATCTCAGCTGAACTGTTTAAAATCTTGCAAGATGATGTTGTCAAGGTGATGCATGCCATATGCCAGCAAATTTGGAAAACACAAGAATGGCCAACAGATTGGACAAAATCAACTTATATCCCCATACCAAAAAAGGGAAGCACCAAAGAATGTTCAAACTATCGAACAGTGGCACTTATTTGACATGCCAGTAAGGTAATGCTCAAGATCTTGCAAGGTAGACTCTAGCAATTCATGGAACAAGAATTGCCAGATGTACAAGCTGGGTTTAGAAAAGGCAGAGGAACTAGAGACCAAATTGCCAATATCCACTGGATAATGGAGAAAGCCAGGGAGTTTCGGAAAAACATTTATTTCTGTTTTATTGACTATTCTAAAGTCTTTGACTGTGTAGATCATAACAAATTGTGTCAAGTTCTTGGTGGTATGGGGATATCAAGTCATCTTGTCTGCCTCCTGAGGAATCTGTATAACGACCAAGTAGCAATGGTAAGAACAGACCACGGAACAATGGACTGGTTTAAGATTGGGAAAGGAGTACGGCAGGGTTGTATACTCTCACCCTACCTATTCAACTTGTACGCAGAACACATCATGCGATGTGCTGGGCTTGATGAAGCCAAGGCCGGAGTTAAAATCGCTGGAAGAAACATTAACAATCTCCGATATGCAGATGATACCACTTTGATGGCTGAAAGCGAGGAGGAGCTGAGGAACCTTATGACGAAGGTGAAAGAAGAACGTGGAAAAGCTGGGTTGCAGTTAAACCTCAAAAAAACCAAGATTATGGCAACCAGCTTGATTGAGAACTGGCAAATAGAGGGAGAAAACGTGGAGGCAGTGACAGACTTTGTCTTTCTAGGAGCAAAGATTACCGCAGATGCTGACTGCAGCCTGGAAATCAGAAGACATTTACTTCTTGGGAGGAGAGCAATGACAAATCTGGATAAAATAGTGAAGAGCAGAGACATCACACTGACAACAAAGGTCCGCATAGTTAAAGCAGTGGTATTCCCCATAGTAACCTATGGCTGCGAGAGCTGGACCATAAGGAAGGCTGAGCGAAGGAAGATAGATGCTTGTGAATTGTGGTGCTGGAGGAAAATTCTGAGAGTGCCTTGGACTGCAAGAAGATCAAACCAGTCCATAGTCCAGGAAATAAAGCCAGACTGCTCACTTGAGGGAATGATATTAAAGGCAATACTGAAGTACTTTGGCCACATAATGAGAAGACAGGATACCCTGGAGAAGATGCTGATGCTAGGGAGAGTGGAAGGCCAAAGGAAGAGGGGCTGACCAAGGGCAAGATGGATGGATGATATTCTGGAGGTGACGGACTCGACCTTGGGGGAGCTGGGGGTGGCAACGGCCGACTGGAAGCTCTGGCATGGGCTGGTCCATGAAGTCACGAAGAGTCGGAGGCGACTGACTGAATAAACAACAACAGCAACAAGAGCAAAGCAACTGCTGCATTGGGGCAGGAGGATCTATTCAGCAGCTGGTGAGCTTGCCCTTTTCCATTTTTCCACTTTCAAGATGAGATAGAGGTTTGGATAATATTTATAATTCTGATGAAGCTCTTAGTAGATTTTTAATAACCCTTCAATGAGAAAAACCTGGCATATTCTGCAGCAGTATCACAGCTGTCAGCATTATTTTTTGCCAGACTGGGTGGTTTCCAAGGGCTAATTCAGGCCTAACCATCACCATGGTAATACAGTGTGTGGGTATATTGCATTTATATCATCTCCACCTGGGAGAATTAGAGAACAAGTTTGAGGCCGAGTTCTAATTATATATTAGATTGGTACATTCAGAGTTAATATCTAGAAATGACAGTCATGTGTGGAACTATAGCTCAAGGATGTTTGTATGGGGAAAGAAAGTAAGATAGCATTGCTACTCTTCTGTTGTGGAGAATATTTGTTTTAGCTTGGTTGGTATTGTTTTGCTACCTTATCTACAAGAGAGCAATTTCACCGGAATGTGATTGGATTTCTCTTCTGGAATTTAAAGAACAACTTTCTGAAAAGAGTAGTGGCAGCAGCATTTTTGTCTGGGCTAAGGCTGATAGCACATATAAAATGTTCAGGGCTAAGGCCGATAGCACATAATGCCTGATGTTGTCTGATCTTGGAAGTTAAGCAGGGTCAGTCCTGGTTAGTACTTGGATGGGAGACTGCCTGGAAATCAGGCTTCCTGCGCTGAGCAGGGGGTTGGACTCGATGGTCTTGTAGGCCCCTTCTAACCCTATGAGTCTATATGCTAATTTATATCTATATATGTAATTTTAAAAATAATTGCAAGGATTTATTTTAGTTTCAAAGAAAGCAAAGTCAGCCAATACATTTACCATATAAATCATCCCAGATTTTTGTTGTTGTTGTTACTTTGTACCCTACTCCCAGATCATCCCAAATAAGTAGTTTATCTTAATGGCTGTGAACAGGTGTACAAAAAAGAATGGCTGGTAGATTTTCATTAATCCATTCATACATATACACCCATAAAAATGGCCACGTTGTGTACCAATCATGGAGTTTCAAAAATTTGACAAAGCACTAATCGAAAAGTGAATGACACCCAATCAGTTTCCCAATTCTCACCCTGCTCCTGCTCCAAAAGTTAATCTTTTCAATTAATCACCCCATTTATCAATACCCATTACTTCGATAAATTAAAATAAAAAGTTAAATAAAGTGATGCACGATTCCATTCAAGAGAGGGAGGTGTCAAAATGCTGGCTGGTGGTAGGAGATGGGGTGAGGGCTGGAAAGTGGGGCAGAGGAAGTAGAGGCAAGGAAGAAGAGAAGGAAGGAAGGATCAGGCAGGTTTGGGGATGGGGATCAGAGGAAGGGAAAAGATGGATTTCCACCCCAAACCTGCCTGATCCTTCCTTCCTTCCTTCCTTCCTTCCTTCCTTCCTTCCTTCCTTCCTGTACCTTCTCCTGGCAGCATGGAGAAGACAGAGAGCTTGGAAAGAGAAAGCAGAAGAGGTGATGGGGGAAAGGCAGGTTGGAAGGATGGCTCACTGTTTCTCTCTGCACTACAGTTTCTGGGGTTGTCTTTCCTTTTGCCCCTCGGCACATACATATAGACACACACAGATGAAGACACAACCAGAGCAGGATTAGGAAGCCCCATGCTTAGCACCACCACTCCATGTGCCACAATGCAGGGCAGGGAGACACAGAGCATCTCTTCCCCAGCCTAAAATCCCGCATTTAAAATGGGGCTTTCTGCTTCTATTTTAAATGCAGGATCACAACAGACTCCCTTTACATGTGCTTCCTTTCCTCCCCTCACCCTTTCCCCCTCCTCCTCCCCCTTCTCTGAGTCTTCCATATGTTTCATTGATCTAGCTCCTCCTCTTGCATAGGGATGGCAGAGAATTCCGCCACGGATCTCGGGGAGGCCGAATGCCAGTGCATTCGGCCCCCTGAAATCTGTGGCGGAACGGCCTGCCCCCCCTGCCCCCCCACGGATCCCCCCAGGATGAGTCTTACCTGGGGCGGATCTTCCAGGCGGTGGCGGCTGCAGCAGCTGGTCTTCCGACTGGCTGCTGCCGCCGCCATTTGCAGATTTTGTTTTGTTTTTTTTACACCCACGTGATAGGCTACGTAAGTTTTTACGTAGCCTAAAACGTCTGGGTAAAAAAAAAGAAAAAAAAAAGGGCGTACGCAAATGGTGGCTGCTATGGCCGCCGCCATTTGCATACGCCTTTTTTTTTTTTTTAACCCAGACGTTTTAGGCTATGTAAAAACTTACATAGCCGAAAACGACTAGGTAAAAAAAAAAAGGCGTACGCAAATGGCGGCTATGGCCGCCGCCATTTGCGTTCCTTATCTTGGGCTTTCTTAGTCTACATAAATAATTACGTAGACTAAGACAGCGAAAATAAGGGGAACGCAAATAGCGTCCACTACGCTATTTGCATTCCCCTTATTTTCGCTGTCTTAGTCTACGTAAATATTTAAGTAGATTAAGACGTCAAAAATAAGTAATGCAAATGGCGGCGGCCGTAGCTGCCGCCATTTGCGTACACATTTTTTTTTCCCCCCAGAGCCATCCGTGGCCTGAAATCCGGCTGCGGATGGCTCTGGTCTGGCTGGGCCTGGCCGGTGGCTCTGCGGAACCGCCGCGGAGCACAGCCGGCCAAGGAGGATTCCGGGGGGGGGGAGGAATGGAGCATCTCCCCCCCCGTCCAGGATTCCGGGTGGAGGGACGGAACGCCTCCCCCCCCATCAGCATAATCTGTGAACAGGTAAGTGATTTTCGTACATCCCTACTCTTGAATTTGCAGAATAAAGGTCATTTAGTGCAGGAGATGTCCTGGAGGTTAATGATGTCATCTAAAGGGCCCACAAATTTCCTTGAGTGAGTAATCTCAATAGCAGGATAAAAACTCCGTATGAAGGAGCCCACACAAAGGTCAAGAGAAGCCATACTACACAAATACACAAGACCAGCATCTGCCAGGGTAGAGGACCTTGGAGAAGGATCTTCCTGCACGGATTGTTTAACCTTTCAGGAGGGCAACAAACACATTTTTGTCTCTTTTTCTGCTTGAATCACTCTCTGTCTCCTCTCCATCCTAGAGAAAATGGCCACCTCTCCATGCAATTAATCTATATTAGGGGTGGGAGCTTCCATTGGCACATATGGAATATTTTTTTCTAAGCTTAATTGCCATGTGGGGGAGGGGGTTATGATGGAGGGGTGCAGCAAGTGGGCAGGTGTTGGCTCTGAGCAATAGATTCGGGGACCTGGGAAATAGATTGAGGGCTTGGGCCCCATGGGCAAGGCCAAACAATTTCCCAAAAGGAATATTATAGATAGGGATATACGAAATGCACTTACCGTTCCGATCTGGGGCGTCCGCGGTGGGGGGGAGGCCGCCATTTGCGTCCCTGCCAAGCCATGATAGGCTATGTAAGTATTTACATAGCCTATCACGGCAAAAGGCGGGGACATAAATGGCGGCCTCCCCCCCACCGCAACATAAATACTTACGTAGCCTATCACGGCAAAGAACAGGGGCAGAAATGGCGTAGCGGCCACCATTTGCACCCCTGCTCTTTGCCGTGATAAGCTACATAAATACTTAGGTAGTCTATCATGGCAAAAGGCAGCCATGCAAATGGCAGCCACAAAGACAGCTGCCATTTGCGGCTGCAGCAGCTCGGCAGCGGCCAGAAGACAAGCCCATAGTTAAGCTATGGAATTTGCTACTTCAAGGTGTAATTATGGCCACCAACCTGGATAGCTTTGAAGGGTATTAGATAAATTCATGGAGGATAAAGCTATCAGTGGCCACTAGCCATCATGGTTATATATTACCTCCAGTATCAGAGACACTAATATGTCTCTTAATACCAGCTGCTCAGGAACATGAGCAGGCAGGTGCTATTGCCCTCATGTCCTGCTTGCGGGCATCTCACAGGCATCTGTGGAACAGAATGCTGGTGCAGATGGGCCTTTGGGTTGATTCAGCATGGCTCTTCTGTACACTTTGTTTGGAAATGTATCTGGGTGCTTCCACAAATGTGGTTAGTGAAAGCCAAATATAAACACTGGATTGACTTGTGTGTGTGTGTGTGTGTGTGTGTGATTGGTTGGCTGTAGTTGTAAAAATGTGTACACATCTACACTGATGGTGCAATAAGTTCTTCTGAGTCTCCCAGAGTCTACTGGTCCATGATGGAGATAATTGAATGAGTCTACGTTCCATTTCCTTACAGGCCAGCAGATTGATTACATTTTTCCCCACTAAACTTCAAAGAGTGCTGCAAACATAGTTTAAAATGTGATTTATTTATTTATTGGTTGGTTGTTTGGTTGGTTGGTTGGTTAGTTGGTGGTGTGGGAAGAATGCCTTTATTGTGTGTTCTCTAGTGTTAAGCTACTATCAGAATAATAAGTCTATTATATTTCTTCCAAATAATATACTATTGTCTGTGTATATACAGAACAATAGGGTGTTAATACTGGATCTCAGCAAAACCAAGGAAGGGTACTCTCTGTGGTGCAAGAAATACTACAAATGCTTTTAAAAAATCGATACTGAAAAATTACTATCTTCCCCAAAGAAAGAATTATCGTTATGAACTGAACAATGAACTGAACTTGAACAATGAGCCTCATTTTAATTAATGTTTTCTTCATCAACTTAAATTGTAGGAGTTCTGCTTGGAAAATAATGATTTTGGTCAAAAGGACAACCATAATGAGTACATTTTAGGCAGCCCTGGCCTTGACAGAGGGCAAGGGCAATTTATGCATAAAGCAATATTTCTGTGTGTGGATTGCACTTATAGATACTGTCCTGCCTGTGTAAAAATGTGGTGCATAAGGAAATAATACATATGCCACATATATGGTACTTGTGTGCTCCTGCACTACACATACAGACAAATGAATGGTTCAGCTGTGCCTACACAGATATGAAGCCAGCATAAGTATATGGTTAAGATATATTACACAGGCAGAACTTTGTTGATGATCTTGATTTTGCTGTTTGAAGATATGAGCATCTGAGCAGACCAAAATGAGATAGCCACCTTGATCTGGTAGTACAAAATTCAGTATCAATAAAAGTATACTTTCTACTAGGACCAAAAGTGTTCACAATGCAGTGTGCAAGCTTTTGAGTAACAGAACTTTCCTCAGACTGGATAATTGGTCTGATGAACTCACTGCCCCTATATGTGTGAATAGTTAGAACATAGACAAGTTCAAAAACTACAAATTCATTGTAGCAGTGGCTATTAAAATTCCTAGAGGGCAAAAGGTAGATAAAGAATCCTTTCCCACCTAAATTAGGTGGCTAGAATTCTTGATCTGTAGTAACAGATGTAGGTCTCTCCTTGTATATCAAGACCACCCAGTGTATGACTCATGGAATACAGTAGGTAACTGGTTACATCCTAAGAGCCACCATTTTGAATTTAGCACGATCCCCTCCTCAAGCCACTATTTGCACCTGGTTCCAGTTAATAGACTTTGATGTTCAAGTAAAAGAAGAAAAAATACAGTAGATCCTACAAATCTGAACTGTGTCGACACCTGTCCTAAAGTATATTTAATCAAATTCAGGTGTTCTAAATATCTCCACTATTTCTCTGGATAGTTGCAATCAGCTACAAGTGTTTCAGAACAATTGTAAATTTCAGTCAACATACTGTGTTAAATTTATTTATTTATTTATTAAATTTATTAATCGCCCATCTGGCTGGTCACCCAGCCACTCTGGGTGATGTATAGCATATAATAAAACAGTTTAAAACAATAAAATTCTACAATAAAAACGTTTTCTAAAATACCCTGTTGTTGTTTATTTGGTCAGTCGCTTCCGACTCTTTGTGACTTCATGGACCAGCCCATGCCAGAGCTTCCTGTTGGCTGTCGCCACCCCCAGCTCCCCCAAGGTCGAGTCTGTCACCTCCAGAATATCATCCATCCATCTTGCCCTTGGTCGGCCCCTCTTCCTTTTGCCTTCCACTTTCCCTAGCATCATCAGCATCTTCTCCAGGGTATCCTGTCTTCTCATGATGTGGCCAAAGTACTGCAGTTTTGCCTTTAATATCATTTCCTCAAGTGAGCAGTCTGGCTTTATTTCCACCCCAAATGCCTGCCTGAACAACCATGTTTTTAATAGGGATGGCGGAGAATTTCTCCACAGATCTCGGGGAGGCCGAATGCCAACGCATTCGGCCCACCGAAATTGGCGGTGAAATTCTCCGCCACCCCTTGCCACCCCCCCTGGGATGGGACTTACCTCCCTCAAATGTCCCTCTCGGTGGCGGGTCCCGGTGGCGTTTCGGCGGCGTTTAGGTGGGGGCGGGGGTGGCGGCCGGTCTTCCGACCGGCTGCCGCCGCCGCCGCCATTACAAAGTGAATGTTAAAAACACACACACGTGATAGGCTACGTAACGATTTACGTAGCCTATCACGGCTGGATTTCCAAAGTCAGCCATGATAGGCTACGTAAATCGTTACGTAGCCTATCACGTGTGTGTGGTGTTTTTTTTTAACATTCACTTTTTTATTTCGTGGCCGGGGAGACGGGGCGCTTCTCCCCGGCCTGAATTTCGGCCGGGCGAGGCGGGGCACCTCCCCCCCTGGCCTGAATTTCGTCCGGGCGACGCGGGACGCCTCCCCCCTGGCCTGAACTTCAGGGGGAGAACCGAAGCACCTCCCCCCCACTGTGAAGCAAGCTGCGGGACCAGGTAAGTGACTTTCGTACATCCCTAGTTTTTAATGCACGGCGGAAGCTCATTAAAGAAGGGGCATGGCGGAGTTCCCTAGGGAGGGAGTTCCACAGAGTGGGGTTGTTGTTGTTCAGTCGTGTCCGACTCTTCATGACCCCATGGACCATAGCACGCCAGGCCTTCCTGTCCTGCGCTCTCTCCCGGAGCGTGCTCAAGTTCATATTCATTGCATCGGTGATGCTATCTAGCCATCTCATCCTCTGCCGTCCCCTTCTCCTTTTGCCTTCAGTCTTTCCCAGCATCAGGGTCTTTTCCAGAGAGTTTTCTCTTCGCATTAGGTGGCCAAAATATTGGAGCTTCAGCTTCATTATCTGTCCTTCCAATGAGCACTCAGGGTTGATTTCCTTTAGGATGGACTGATTTGACCTCCTTGCAGTCCAGGGGACTCGTAAGAGTCTTCTCCAGCACCACAGTTCGAAAGCATCAATTCTTCGGTGCTCAGCCTTCCTTATAGTCCAGCTCTCACAGCCATACATTACTACTGGGAAAACCATAGCTTTGATTAGACGGACCTTTGTCGGCAAGGTGATGTCTCTGCTTCTTACTATGCTGTCTAGGTTGGCCATAGCTTTCCTCCCAAGGAGCAAGCGTCTTTTAATTTCAGGGCTACAGTCACCGTCTGCGGTGATCTTGGAGCCCAAGAAAGTAAAATCTGTCACTGCTTCCATTTCTTCCCCTTCTATATGCCAGGAAGTGATAGGGCCAGATGCCATGATCTTCGTTTTTGTAATGTTGAGTTTCAAACCAGCTTTTGCACTCTCCTCTTTCACCCTCAACAAGAGGCTCTTGAGATCCTCTTCGCTTTCTGCCATTAGGGTGGTATCGTCTGCATATCGGAGGTTGTTGATAATTCTCCCAGCAATCTTAATTCCGACCTCTGATTCATCCAACCCGGCATTTCTCATGATGTACTCTGCATATAAGTTAAATAAGCAGGGTGACAATATGCAGCCTTGTCGTACTCCTTTCCCAATTTTGAACCAATCGGTTGTTCCATGTCTGGTTCTTACTGTTGCTTCTTGACCCTCGTACAGGTTTCTCAGGAGACAGGTAAGGTGGTCTGGTACTCATCACTTTCAGAATTTGCCACAGTTTGTTGTGATCCACACAATCAAAGGCTTTAGCGTAGTCAATGAAGCAGAAATAGACGTTTTTCTGGAATTCTCTTGCTTTCTCCATGATGCAGCGAATGTTGGCGATTTGATCTCTAGTTCCTCTGCCTCTTCTAAACCCAGCTTGTACTTCCGGTAGTTCTCGGTTCGCATACTGCTGAAGCCTAGCTTGTAGGATTTTGAGCATCACCTTGCTGGCATGTGAAATGAGCGCAATTGTGCGGTAGTTTGAACACTCTTTGGCGTTGCCCTTCTTTGGAATTGGAATGTAAACTGACCTTTTCCAGTCTTGTGGCCACTGTTGAGTGTTCCAGATTTGTTGGCATATTGAATGCAGCACTTTAACAGCATCATCTTTTAGGATTTTAAATAGCTCGGCTGGAATACTGTCATCTCCGCTAGCTTTGTTTCTACTAATGCTTCCTAAGGCCCACTTGACTTCACTCTCTAGGATGTCCGGCTCAAGTTCAGTGACCGCACACTCCTGGCTATCAGGGACATTCAGATCTTTCCTGTATAGTTCTTCTGTGTATTCTTGCCACCTCTTCTTAATCTCATCTGCTTCTGTGAGGTCCCTGCCTTCTTTGTCCTTTATCATGCCCGTCTTTGCACAAAACGTTCCCTTGAGATCTCCAATTTTCTTGAAGAGATTTCTAGTCTTTCCCATTCTGTTGTTTTCCTCGATTTCTTTGCATTGTTCATTTAAGAAGGCCTTCTTGTCTCTCCTTGCAATTCTCTGGAACTCTGCATTCAGTTGGGTATATCTTCCCCTTTCTCCCTTGCTTTTCGCTTCCCTTCTTTCGTGAGCTACTTGTAAAGCCTCATCAGACAGCCACTTTGCTTTCTTGCATTTCTTTTTCTTTGGGATGGATTTCGTTGCTGCCTCCTGAACAATGTTACGGACCTCCGTCCATAGTTCCTCAGGCACTCTGTCTATCACGTCTAATCCCTGAAATCTATTCCTCACTTCCACTGTATATTCATCAGGGATATGATTTAGGTCATACCTGAATGGTTTAGTGGTTTTCCCGACGTTCTTCAATTTAAGCCGAAATTTTGCAAGAAGCAGCTCATGATCTGAGCCACACTCAGCTCCAGGTCTTGTTTTGACTGACTGTATGGAGCTTCTCCATCTTTGGCTGCAAAGGACATAATCAATCTGATTTCGATATTGACCATCTGGTGACGTCCATGTGTAGAGTCGCCTCTTGTGCTGTTGGAAAAGAGTGTTTGCTATGATCAGCATGTTCTCTTGGCAAAACTCTATTAGCTTTTGTCCTGCTTCATTTTGTACACCAAGGCCATGCCTGCCTGTTATCCCGGTGATTTCTTGACTTCCTACTTTAGCATTCCAATCCCCTATGATGAAGAGGACATCTTTTTTTGGTGTTAGTTCTAGAAGGTGTTGTAGGTCTTCATAGAACCAATCAACCTCAGCTTCTTCGGCCTCAGTGGTTGGGGCATAAACTTGAATTACTGTGATGTTGAATGGTTTGCCTTGGATTCGTACTGAGATCATTCTATCATTTTTAAGATTGTACCCCAGTACTGCTTTTCCCACCCTTTTGTTGACTATGAGTGCTACTCCATTTCTTCTAAGGGATTCTTGCCCACAATAGTAGATATGATGGTCACCTGAATTAAATTCGCCCATGCCTGTCCATTTTAGTTCGCTGATTCCCAAGATGTCGATGTTCAATCTTGCCATCTCATGTTTGACCACCTCCAGCTTGCCTTGATTCATTGATCTGACATTCCAGGTTCCTAAACAATATTGTTCTTTACAGCATCGGATTTTCTTTTCACCACCAGACACATCCACAGCTGAGTGTCCTTTCGGGTTTGGCCCAGCCGCTTCACTCTTTCTGGCGCTACTTGGAAATACCCTCTGCTCTTCCCCAGTAGCATATTGGACACCTTCCGACCTGAGGGGCTCATCTTCCGGCGTCATCTCTTTTAGCCTTGTGATACGTTCCATGGGGTTTTCTTGGCCAGAATACTGGAGTGGGTTGCCATTTCCTTCTCCAGTGGACCACATTTTGTCAGAACTCTCTGCCATGACCTGTCCGTCTTGGGTGGCCCTGCACGGCATAGCTTATGGCTTCAATGAGTTACGCAAGCCCCTTCGCCACAACAAGGCAGTGATCCATGAAGGGGACAGAGTGGGGGCCACCACAGAAAAGGCCCACTCCCTCGTCCCCACCAGTCTAGCTGTCCTGGCTGATGGGACAGAGAGAAGGCCATCCAAGGCTGATCTTGTTGAGCAGCCTGTCTGGTGTTTCTGGAGGCACTCCTCAAGATAGGCTGGGTCGGAACCATATAGGGTTTTAAAGGTCAAAACCAACACCTTGAATTTGGCCCGGAAAACAACTGGTAACCAGTGCAACTCCTTCAGCACTGGAGTGATGTGATCTCGCTGGCGGCTGCCTTTAATCAGGCGAGCCGCCGCTTTCTGTACCAGCTGCAGCTTCCGAACCGTCTTCAAGGGTAACCCCACATAGAGCGCATTACAGTAGTCTAAATGAGAGGAGACCAGGGCATGTACTACCGATGGGAGCAGATGGTTGGGAAGGAAGCGGCGCAGCCACTGTATCAGATGGAGTTGATACAGTGCTGTCTGGCTCACAGCTGATGCCTGAGACTCCATGGACAGCTGGGAGTCCAAAATGACCCCCAGGCTACGGACCTGGTCTTTCAAGGGTAGCCATACCCCCCCAGCCTCCTCTTGTCTCCCACCAAAAGTACCTCGGTCTTGTCAGGGTTCAGCTTCAGCTTATTTCTCCCCATCCAGCCACTCACCGTCTCCAGACATTTGGACAGGGATTCTATGGCCAATCTTGGTGAAGATTTGAACGAGAGGTAGAGCTACGTGTCATCCACATATTGATGACACCGCACCTCAACCCTCCTGATGATAGCCCCCAGCGGCTTCACATAGATGTTAAATAGCATTGGGGAGAGGATGGAACCCTGTGGCACCCCACAAGTGAGTGGCCACGGGTCCAAAACCTCCTCTCCCAGTGCTACCCTCTGGTACCTGCCAGAGAGGAAGGACCGGAACCACCGCAATACGGTGTCTCCAATGCCCAACCCCTCCAGGCGGTCCAGGAGGATACCGTGGTCAATGGTATCAAAAGCCGCTGAGAGGTCAAGGAGAACAAGGAAGGAGCATTCACCCCTATCCAGAGCCCTCCGCATATCATCCACCAAGGCGACCAAGGCCATTTCTGTCCCATGCCCAAGCCTGAAGCCCGACTGAAACGGGTCTAGATAATCAGTTTCTTCCAAGTGTGCCTTCAACTTAGGGATGTCAGAGAATTCCGTGACGGATCTCGATGAGGCCGAATGCCAGTGCATTCAGCCCCCCCAAATCCATCACAGAACGGCCTGCCACACACCCCGCCCCCCGCAGATCCCCCCCAGGATGAGACTTACCTGGGGCGGATGTTTCGGACGGCGGCGGCTCCAGCGGTCTTTCAACTGGCTGCCGCTGCTGCCATTTGCAGTCTCTGTGTGTGTGTTTTCTCCCCCCATAGATGTGATAGGCTACGTAAAGACTTACATAGCCTATCACGTCTGGGTGAAAAAACAAAAAAACATTTAAGCAAATGGTGGCGGCTACAGCCGCCACCATTTGCGTTCCTTATTTTTCGCCGTCTTAGTCTACGTAAATATTTACGTAGACTAAGACGAAGACAAGAAAGGGGAACACAAATAGCGTACGAGGCGCTATTTGCATTCCCCTTTCTTGTCTTCATCATAGTCTACGTAAATATTTACGTAGACTAAGATGGTGAAAAACAAGGAAGGCAAATGGCGGCCATAGCCGCCGCCATTTGCGTACGCGTTTTTTGTTTTTGTTTTTACCCAGAGCCCTCCACGGCTGGAAATCCAGCTGCGGACGGCCCTGGCCTGGGCCTCGCTGGCTGCTCCGCAGAGCCGCCGCAGAGCACAGCTGGCCATCGAGGATTCCGGGGGGGAGGACTGGATCGCTTCCCCCCCCCCATGAACAGAATCCGCGAAAAGGTAAGTAACTTTCGTACATCAACTACTTCAACTGCATTGCCACCACCAACTCAATCACCTTGCCCCAAAATGGCAGATCTGTAGGGATGTCAGAAAATTCTGCCACGGATCTCGGTGAGGCCGAATGCCAGTGCATTCGGCCCCCCGAAACCCATGGCGGAACGAAGCCCCCCCACACACACCCATGAAAGGTGCATGAAACGGAGCACTTACCTGCTGCCGTCTGCGCTGACTTGCGAATGGCGGCCGTGTCTGCGGCCGCCATTTGCTTCTTCATCATAGCCATGATAGGCTACGTAAATAATTACATAGCCTATCACATCTAACGCAGGGATGCCATTTGCGTCCCTGTGGAGGCCGTGATAGGCTACGTAAGTATTTACGTAGCCTATCACGGCAAGCAAAAAAAAATAAATCAGCGGACTCAAATGGCGGTGGCTACGGCGGCCACCATTTGCATTCTCTTTTTTTCGCCGTTTTAGCCTACGTAAATATTTACATAGGCTATTACAGCAAAAAAAGGGGGGGAATGCAAATGGCGTAGTGGGCGCTATTTGCAGTCCTTCCCCCCCCCGCCGTAATAGCCTGCGTAAATATTTACGTAGGCTAAAATGGCAGGGGGGAAAGGGAACGCAAATGGCACCCACTACACCATTTGTGTTCCCCTTTGTTTTTGCTGTAGCCTACGTAAATATTTATGTAGGCTAAAACGGTGAAAAAAAGGGAACGCAAATGGCGACCGCCATAGCTGCCGCCATTTGTGTCCTCTGTTTTGGTTTTTTTTGCTTGCCATGATAGGCTACATAAATACTTACAACGCCTATCACGGCAAAATACAGGGACGCAAACGGCGGCGGCTACGGCAGCCGCCATTTCCGTCCCTGCAGGCTGCCCAGAGGCTGGATGTCTGGCTGCGGGCAGCCCCAGCTGGTGGCTCTGCAGAACCTCCACAGAGCGGAGCCGGCCAGACAGAATTTCGGGGGGAGAGACGGAGCGCCTCCCCCGCACAGCGAATGTCACCCTTCGAAAAGCTAAGTGACTTTCATACATCCCTACAGATTTGAGACTGGGCGAAAGTTGTTCAGAACTTGGGGATCCAAGGAGGGCTTCTTTAAGAGCGGTCTTATCACTGCTTCCTTGAGGGCTGATGGCATCACTCCCTTCTCAAGGGAGGCATTCACCACTGCCCTGATCCCCTCACTCAGTCTCTCTCTGCAGCCCATAATGAGCCACGATGGTCAAGGATCAAGTAAGCAGGTGGTCAGCCTTACAGATGAAAGCACCTTGTCCATTTCATCAGAAGGAAGAAGCTGAAACCGATCCCACAAAACCAGTTTGCCACAGGTTGCCTCTTGCTCAATAACTGTATCCACAGTGTGCGGAGTAACATTCCTAATCTGATCAATTTTATCTGCAAAGTGCCTTGCCAAGGCCTCACAGGAGGCCTTAGAATGCTCCAGTGGTTCCGGAGCCACAAGACTCCGGGCCACTTGGAGCAGCCTCCTGGGACAGCACTCTGCAGATGTGATAGAGGCAGCATAATATTCCTTTTTTGCTGCCTTCACCACCACGTGATAGGCTGAAGATATAGCTCTAGCCTGTGTCTGATCGTCTTTGGAGCGAGACGTCCACCACCAGCGCTCTAGCCATCTCACCTCCTGTTTCAGAGCTCGTAACTGTGGACTGAACCATGGTGCAGTCCGAGCCCTGTTCAGGGGGACAGGGCATTTCGGAGCCACCCGATCTAATGCCCCAGTGATTGCGGCTTTCCAGTCACCCACCAGGGTCTCGACAGGGTGGCCGTTGGTGTGCCCCAGAGAATCCCCAAGCGCGTTCAGGAATCCATTCGGATCCATAAGACGCCTGGGGCGGACCATTTTAATGGGTCCTCCACCCCTGCAGAGCGGTTGTGGAACCGAGAAGTCTAATGTCACCACATAGTGATCTGACCATGACAAGGGGGTGGTGGATATACCCCCGACTTCCAGATCACTCCCTGCTTCTCCAGAAACAAACACAAGATCTAGTGCATGACCGGCTACATGGGTGGGCCCAGTTAGAATATGGTGCAGCTCCCAGGAAGCCATGGTCTCCATGAAGTCCCGAGGTGATCCTGTGAGGATGGCCTCTGAATGTATGTTGAAGTCCCCCAACACCAATAAGTTAGGGGACTGTACACGTACATCAGAGACCACCTCAAGCACCTCAGCCAGGGAGTCAGTCGTGCAGTGGGGTGGACGGTACATGAGCAGAATCCCCAGACTGCCCTTCGGGCCCAACCTCCAGTACATGCACTCAGCAACCTTGGTCTCCCGGAGAGGGGGTCTGGTGAAGACCAAGGACTCTTGGTAGATAACAGCCACTCCCCCTCCCCGATCCCCAGCCCTCGGCTGCTGTGCGTATGAAAATCCGGTTGGACACATGGCTGCCAGAGTTGGAGCAGCAGCCTCGGCCAGCCAGGTCTCCGTAATACATGCCAGGTCTGCACCGTCTTCCAGGATCATGTCATGGATGAGGGAGGTTTTCTGGGTAACAGAACTGGCATTGCAGAGCAGCAAACAAAGGCCAGAAGATGGAGTCACGCCTCCCCCAGCCATCCTTTGGCTCTGGACAGGCCCAGAGCAGGGGACAGATACTACACATCTCTCCCTTGTTCGCCTTACCTGGCATGGCCTGCCCCTAGCGCTCCGCCAGCGACTGCCGCCCAGCCTTGGTATTTATTTATTTATGTATTTATGTATTTATTACCTTTCTATACCACTCATTAGACAAAGCACTCTGGGAGATTTATATATAGTTTGTATAATATACTATGGGTCCATTGCAATAGTACTATTTGTACAGAAGTGATACTTTGCTTAGAGACTGAATAAATAAAGGCAAACAGATTTTCAGGTATCATGCTCAAAAGGTGGCTAGTAAGTTTCATTAATATATTTTGGTACAACCATGATGAAGCTGGTGTAAGAGCTTAAATGGTTTGCTGGGAAGGCCCCAGTCCACCTCTAACTTCAGACATGACATTGTTGTGTGTTCTTAGGATAGCCACTATTTTCTTAGCCTCAGTCCTCCTATTTCGATATGAGAGTAATATTACCCTGGACTGGTGCTTATGGACAACCATGCCATGGGATGTATACAGTACTTGGCTGGAGGATGCACACAACATTGACCAATATGATCTAGCTATTGGCCTTTGCATGCTTTAGAAGGGATGTCAGCTCCAAGTTGTTGCAAACCATATCCCTTATCTTTGAGGCATCACATGAGCTACCGTTTTGAATCTGACTATACCCGCACCCCAAATCACTATTTTGCTTCTAGCTCTTCTTGCACCTTCTTCCTTTTGGTGGAGCAACATGAACAGCAGGAAAAGGAAAAGCCCAAGCAATAGGCCTTATATGACAGTGGTCAGATGTTGGTTTCAAGAAAATTTGGGGACATTTCACGGTGCTATCCAATAGAAACAACTAGCTGTATGTCATTAGTAATTTGTCCCAATCCAGAATAGGACTAGTGGTATTTTTACTATTTGCTTTAGATGCACAGTTCTCTAATGCTGGCACTGAGGAATGGGATTTTCTCTATAACATTGAATACCATACTCCTGTGGAAAATATTTACAGGGAACAAAACCTGTTTTAAAACGCCTTAGTACTGTATGCTTGTTCAAACAGAGCAAGGAAAAAATACTGTTTTTCTTTTATCTGTCATGCTAACTCTGGACAAAGGTCTTATCAAAGATAGAGAATTGTTTTTTAACTTGCGCTCCTTTTTTAACAAACAGAACTTCAGCAGAACTAAGATACATAATAGTAGCTGACGATAAGACATACATATGTTGTTTCGATGGTGAGAGCTTCATTAGAATTCATTTCTACATCTCTTTCCCTTTTCCCTAAATGCAACAAATGCATATAAAATTCTCCTTATGACTTTTCAGCCAGTATTTGTTATTTCTAAAAATGCTAATCCAAGGCTTGGATTAATGATGGAACATTCTCTTAAAACATAAGCGCATAAATTAAAGCAAACAGATGTTCAGACATTCCATCTGTGCATCCTGAAACCCACACGAGGTGCATACATACTTACTGCCCATCTGTTAAGGTGGCTTGTTCTTCATTCAGTACTTTATCTCAGGTGGCAATCAGTTTGGGGTTATGTTGGCAGCCTATTCAACAGTAAGCTTGCCATTTTTATGGGGATTTCACCCATTTACTGTGCAGTGAACAATGTAGCATCAGACGTGTTTGTTTATACTTGAAGGTTCCTTGATTATTCTTTTTTTTCAAAAAATTGCTAAAACATAAAACCTTGAGTCCATTTAAGATACATTGCAATAAATGGCTTTAAATTCAAGGCGAGAATAAAATAAAATAATCTCGTACATTTTCAGGACAATCTTCCAGACATTTCATCTCAGGATGGTCGTATGTATCAAAGAGAGGGAATGAACTGTGGAGTGTAGACAATGTTGATGACATACCATATTTCATTTCCATAGTTAGGGATAATATGTGGGCACGCAAATTGAAGTTGGAAGTAAACTTGCTTGGAAGGTACTGGTTTAGAAGAGTGGTTTAGAAGAGTGGATTCCTGTTGCTGACATGGTTTAATCTTGCCTTGTTATTCAAGCTAACAGTCCAAACATGTGCCAAGGGCCATCACTAAGTTCGGATTGTCAAGCTGAACCTAATAATGTATGAAATTCATGCATTGTTTTCACAGATATTTCTCGCTTTTCCCTGGCCATGCCCCATGCCTGGCATAAAGGTGGACCCCTGCCAAGACATGGAAATCCCTGGAAACTCAGGCTCAGCTCACATTTACCCAAACATACCAGCCTGTGGTTGCCAATGAAAAGTGCTTGCCCATAGTAGCAATTCATGCACAAAGAGCAATGTTTGCGGTCTTCTTTCCTCCACACAGCTCCCAGTTACATTCAACCTTGGCATATCATACTTCGTTTCCTGGTGGTAGGAATGGGACTGGACCAGTAACCATGGGAGAAGATAAAAAAAATGCCTCTCCCCTCACCAAGTGGGGCCCCTAAGCAGGTCCTATGTGTCACTGGAGAAATGCCTGTTACTCATATTTGTACAGTTGTACTGTTCATAGAATCTTAAGTTTTACAGATGAAAAACCTTCATCTCTACTGTATGTAATAGAAAGCCTGAGTCTGTAGAACGTGTCAATTTTAACACAATAATTTTTTATTGCCTTTTTTCAATCATTGCATTTCCTTTGAGCAGGTCAAAAATTAGAGCTTCTAAGAGAGAGGGGGAAAATCCATTTTGATATTTGAATTTTACAGCTCAGGGTACCAGGAGCAAAGAGCACAGGAGTTATGTATCCAATATTAGTATTGTTACACTTATAGTGAAAGTCCCCCCCAACGATATCCTAATATATTTGGCTGGAGAGCATAATCCATCAGGAAGATCTGCAGAGGCCCCCAATGGAATGAAACGCATTCTACTTGTGGTGGTGGGTTGTTTTGCTATATTTGCTGAGAGAAACTTTAAAGAATGATAATGAAACACTGTAATCTCTATTGAGGCTTAAAGTGGCCCACACTTTAATGATGATATAATGTATTGAAATAGTTATTGTGTATCATAGCACACAATAGCAGAGAGAATGTGATCCACTCCCTACAAAAACCTAGTTTAGTTTTCATTAGAATGCATAACATCATACAATGAAATTCCTTTTTGGTTTCATGCATTCAGAGACACTGTACGAGGATGAGGGGTGGGGAATCTTGAGCGGTGGATAGTGATGTACGTTATTCCCATTTGTACTACTGTAATGTGCTCAGTGTGGCTATGCCTTTGACAACTATTTGGAAACTTCAGCTGGTACAGAATGCTACGGACAGATTGTTAACCAGGGCTGGTTACAGGGAGCACGTGACTCCCTTGTCACAACAGCTTTGCTGTTTCCAGACACAGTTCAAAGTGCTGATTATGATCTATAGAAGCCCCGCATCACTTGGGACAAGGCTACCTGAAAGAGCACAGTATTCCATATGAGTCTACCTAGGTTTTAAGATCTTTGGGAGAGGCCCTTCTCTCGTTTCCACCACAACTGGAGACTCCATTGGTGGGGACACAAGAGACGGTGTCTCAGTGGCTGCTCCCAGGCTCTGGAACTCTATGCCAAGATAGGCTAGGTTGGCTCCTTCCCTATTGTCCTTCCATTGGCAGGCAAAGACATCTTTATTCAAGCAGGGCTTTGGTTTATAAACTGGTCTGTTGCTGAATTGTTTTTTAATTGGTTGGGTACAGTTTATTTCTTTTATTGTGTGTGTTTTAATTGCATTCTTAATTTATTTCTTTTTAAGTTATCTTTTAATTAAAATTTTGTTTTCAACCTGTATTTTATTGGCAATAAAACAAACACCATTTTTGGTGGAAAGATGGGTTATACATTAAATAAACAAACAAACAGCCTTGGGAATAATAAAACAATTCCATTCCTTGCAGAATGTATGCAACAGAGAGAGGGAGAGATTCTAAACCTTGACCCTTTGTTATACTTGAATATGCAACATGGCTTATTTTACTTCTAAAAAATGTTATGTTCTTTCACGGTATAAAGCAAAACTGTGGATTTGCTGTGGATACTTTCATTTGTGATTTGGTTTTGATGCTGCTCCTAAGAACAGTCTGTTGTTCTCTGGAATGCCATGATCAGCATCTTTAAAAATGGTAATGGTTAAAAAAAAAATGGATGGAAAATGTAATATGGGGTCAAGAAATTTCTGAGGTTATTTGTCTCATATTGTATTTGAGGCAGTGAACAAATCTGAAGGAAAGGCTGCATTCAGACAGATATGCCTGTAGGAGAAAAAGATTGTGGCATTCTTTTAAATTGAATTTGTTTTTACTTCCTACAGGCAGATTCCCTCTGTTTTAACATTTTACTTCAGAAGTAGCAGCCTAGTCCTTCAAGCTGGCTACAGAGAGCCCCTATCTACTAGCCTTGAATCTGGGAACTGGAAATGGGGAGGAGGGAAAGAGGGACACAACAGAAGAGGAACCATAGAGCCCCAATTCCTCTAGCAATTTCTTTTACAGTTAATATCAGCCAAATATTCCCTCTTGTATGTTGGGGCTTTTTTAAAAGGAGAGAAAATAGAATATAAGGGCCAAACATTATTGTGGCATAGCTCTTGCTATGGTTACCTCCTTTACATCAGAGGTTTGGGGAGAAAAATAATGTGCATGTATTCATAGGTTTCCAGCCTTTAGAAGTGTCTGAATGTACCTATAAGAATGGCTTATTTAGAGCACTGCAGCAAAGGGCTCTGACAGAGAGAGAGAGAGAGAGAGAGAGAGAGAAAGAGATTGCATACAGGAAAGGAACAGTTTATAACAACTCCTTCCTTAGGGCTCTATATCATCCACATGTCCTTTCACCACACTAGAAGTCCTTCCCCTTGAAAGCATTGTAACAGGAAAAGAGTAGTTCAAAATGGTTAAAGGCATGTTTTCTGCTATGTAATCATCAACCTCATTATTCTTTACCACAGATAACAGCTGCTGGAGGGCATCTGAAATTTACCGTTTCATATGACCTCACAGGGGAAGAAGATGCTGCTGAAGCAATGCTTCAATCTGATGTCATCATAGAGGTAGAGTATGACCATATCTCTGGATTCATTCTGTGAATTGTCAGTGGCACAACATCAGCAGAACTCCTCAGCTAAAAAGGGAGCTAACTACAGGCCCCTTCCCCAAGAAGCAGTACAATCTAAATTTTGGGGTGGGGAAGACAACAACTGAGTAAGAAGGAAATGGAGAAAGAAGAATAACAGGATGAATACATACAAATGCAGCTAAATATTCTTAAGATAAATTTTGGTTGGGGATGATAAGTTAACATAATGGCAATAAACATCACAGAAGGTGCAATCCTCTGCACAGATAAGCATGCTTGATTTCAAGAAAACCTAAGAATGCTTAATTGTGTGCAGGATAATGCCCAAAATCTTCACTTGAAGAAAGATAATTGCAAATAAAGCCCATTTATTTTAATGGGAATTACTTCTCACTAACAGCTTTTCGACATGAGGCATTTACTGTGTGCTCGCCATTCCCTACTCACAATTGTTTACAGGTTCTTTAGATGATGTAGTGACCTCCAGTTTTGCTTCTGTTTTAAACAGCACTTCTGGCGAGTTTTTTTAGAGCAGGGAAAATGGGTATTATTTCTGATGGCAGAAAGAAAACACTGTTTCTACTTGTGCATTTGTGCAATTCTGCTATACCGCAGTGCCACCTAGAGGTTATGTTGCAGAAAAGCAGGAATGGAAATGCTCCATGTGTAATGCTCATTTCTCAGAACTGTGACAAAATTAAAAGCTTAATGAGTTAATATTTTAGCTATTTAAATTATTTATTGTTTTATACTGTTTAAATTGATTTTATCTGTACACTGCCCTGAGATCTTAATGATACAGGCCGGATACAAACGTTTTGAATAAACCGCGGTGGCTTAGTGGTTAAGA
Organism: Heloderma suspectum; assembly: GCF_057233095.1. Classification (NCBI taxonomy): domain Eukaryota; kingdom Metazoa; phylum Chordata; class Lepidosauria; order Squamata; family Helodermatidae; genus Heloderma; species Heloderma suspectum. The sequence continues at coordinate 334,622,004 of NC_139458.1, forward strand.
CGCTGAACTGCAGACTGGAAGGTCGGCAGGTCAGCAGTTCGAGACCCGAGTGCTGCGTGACGGAGTGAGCTCCCGCCTTCAGTCCCAGCTTCTGCCAACCTAGCAGTTCGAAAGCAAGAAATTGCAAGTAGATAAATAGGTACCGCCTCGGCGGGAAAGGTAACAGCGTTCCGTGCACCTCGGTGTTCAGTCATGCCGGCCACATGACCATGGAAGCGTCTTCGGATAGCGCTGGCTCTTCGGCTTAGAAACGGGGATGAGCACCGCACCCTAGAGTCGGACACAACTGGTTGGGGACACCTTTACCTTTTTAGATGCAGCCGATTAACAGCCTCGTATAGAAAAGCCCTAAGTTTGTTTCAGACCACACCTTAAATATAATAAAAAGGTTAACTGCATCACCATCCTACATTAATTTCTGAAAGGGTACATAAAGCTAAGACAAGTAAAATTAAAGAGAAAACACTGTGACTACAATGTGAACTGTAAATTGGAAGGAATCTCATACTGGAAAAATCCTTGAAATTGAATTATCTGTACATAAAAAAGAAAAATGATATATGTTGTTGTAATTTTGTTTGGAAGAATAAAGTCACGAGAGAGAGAGAGAGAGAGAGAGAGAGAGAGAGAGAGGCATAAGATAAGTATATATGTTAACTGGAGTACACGCTACATAGGAAACTTACACTCTTTTAGATAGCTGCTTATCTTCTATTGTACATTTGCATAACTGACATTAGGCCTCAGAATTCCTCATTTTTTTCATGAAAATGCAAAACTGTGATGTCTGTTTCCAGCAGGTTATCTGAGTTTTCTCTAATTATTTAAATTTCCACACCAGTAATAATATCAAATAGTAGGGGATATATAATATATATGAAATATGATGTGCAGCATACATTTTTATACCAAAGTGCTGTGGTCTCTATAATGATGCAACATCACCTGTTGCTTTTTTAAAATGTTTGCACCATTAACATTTATTATAATTACTAGGGAAGTGGCTTGACAATCAGCACAGCTCAGGAGGGAATTCACTTGAACCCATTCGAAGAACACACTGAAGAAGTGTTGCTGAAGCACAGCCTATTTATGCTGCATGGCACTGATTCTCGGGTCAGCAAGCGGGAATTCATGACTGTGTTGGCAAATATAAAGAGACTCCTTATAAGAGCCACATACAGCTATGGGATGAATGCCATCTACAGGTAATTGTTGAAACTGCATTTTATTCTGTCCGCAATATTGTGAAATATTTTCTTTGTTCAGCCTTGATGTTCTGTGGAGGAAGCTGATCCCACTTTTTCTCATTATTGATATCATTTAGTTTAAGATAGTTTTGCTGTTTTGGTTCAGTACTGCTTGTTTTTAATGTCCAAGGGCAAATCTAGAAGAGAAGAAATTTCATAAATAATTTGAGAGGCACAGGCTGTTTTTGTTAATAAAAAATAAATACATTTCAGCTCAAACTAACTAAGCCCTGACCCAGAGTTAAGTTTAGATAAGGGAGAGGTAAGGTTGACAGATAGTGACTCACATGCAATACACAAAGAAAAGTAATTAATGTGCTATCAAGTCAAGCGTAGCATTAAAATGTTGGCTTTCTCAGTCATTCAGCGTCGCACTTAATAAATGAAATGCAATGCAGTAAATGGAGTAGCAATACCCTGTATGTGAGCATTTCCCAGTCTTTGAGTTGCAGTGAGATTCCTAATTTTGTCAGTATCGTTAATAATTTCGCTGATACCTCGGTGAGAAAAATGGGCCCAGAATTCTCTTAAGAGTCTTATCATGCAATTGTAAATATATTTACTCAGGAGTAAGGCCATCTAATTTCAATGGGACTCACTACCATGTAAGTGTGTATAGGGTTGCAGCCTATACATTTTTTTTAGAATGTAGGTTTTTTTGAAAGCATTTGCAATGTGTTTGTAAACATTTACGTAGGTTTCCAAAATAGGCTTTGCTTTCTTACAGCTACTAGCTCATCCTTAACTGGATAGGGTGGGGTGTACTCTTTTGTTTTAGATATGAAGCCACACCTTCTACGCTGGTTTGAGCCCTTGAACCTTTTTTTTGGTGGGGAATTAAGCGCTGTTTAGTGCCTGTTCATCCCCTGCTGCATTCCATTATGCATTCTGAAGCGCATTTAAATTCTGGTTTTCCTCCTCTCTACCTAGATGGCATACATGTTTGCACATCCAGCCAGTGTCAGCTGTAGGTTTTTGAGGGCCTTTGGGCAAGAAATCCTCAGTGGCTCCCTACCTCAGTGAGTTTACTTCTGACTGTTGTCCATCAGCTGCAATTGCTCCTCCTCTTTCTCATCCTTGCTTCCACTTGCTTGCTTGATAGGCAGAGATCCAGTGAGCACATAGGCAGTGGCATGTACTGCTTCTCTTTCTCACCAGCACCATTGTCTGGGCCAGAGCAAGAGGCAGGTGAATAACAGGTTGCAATGGTGAAGAGGAGGAGCAAGTCCAGGGGGCTGTTGCCATCGGCCCCCTGCTGGGGGTATGGGCCCTCAGCAAGTGCCCAGCCATGCCTACCTTTGACGCTGGCCCTAGATCCAGCCTCCTATTATTTCTTTTCCTTACCAAAAGTAAATCAGATATAATCAGACATAATTGTCCACAGCAGTGGAACAGCGGTATCCACGTTGGAAGTTGCACTTGGTGATGCAGTAGCATGTCTTCAGAACATGTAACTGTTTTATTTTTGAATCTTCCCCCATTTTTGAATCTTCTCCCATATGTGCCTTCCCAGACCTTAAGATCATCGTCAGCAGCCCTTCTCCATGAGCCCCTGCCAAAGGAAGTGAGGGGGGGCTACTAGGAGGAGGGCTTTTTCCACAGCTCATTCCGGCTGTGGAATGAACTCCCTAGTGAGGTTCGCCTGGCACCTACATTGTATTCCTTTCAGCGCCAGGTGAAGAGTACCTTTTTATTTTCCCAGGCATTTTAGCATTTTAGCTTTCTAGACTTTTAGCTTTGCTGTTTTAAATCTGTATTTTAAACTCCTGCACTGCTGCTAGTATTGTTGTATTGTATACTGTGGTTGTATTGTTATATCGTGGTTTTAATGTTCTATATATATTAAATTGTTTTATTGTGTGCTGTTTGGTTTTAATTTTAGTGAACCGCCCAGAGAGCTTCAGCTATTGGGCAGTATAGAAATGAAATGAATGAATAAATAAATAAATAAATAAATAAATAAATTTTAGCCTGGATACAAGCTGTTGCCAAATTGTTATGTAACATTGCCAAGGAGCACTCTTTCTTTTTGTCTGATTAGACACCTGGTTCATGCTACCTTATCTTCTCTTGCCCTTATATATCATACTGTGATACTTTCATCTCTGCCAAAATATTCTATTGCTAGGATAGCCCACTGTACTGAAGATGCTAATGCTAACTTCCATCTGGTATCCTTTTCACTTCACACTGAATACCAGTTCCTTACCATCAAGCCTCTCCGTGGCTTTACCCTCACCTCTTATTTGTTCCCCCATTTCTTTCAGTGCCCCACTTGAGTCTTTCACTACTGCCTCTCTTCTACCTTCACTCACCTCAAGGTTTTTGATCTCTCTGTCAGCTCTGCCTGTGTTCCGTGTTTTTCTTTTGTGCATGGAACTTGCTTTTCAAGCATGTATGCCATTTTACCTCTTTCTTATCTTTCAAAGTCATCCTCAGAAACTCATTCTGTTTCAGACTCATGCTGCCTTTTGACCTTTGTTCTGTAAACTAGCTATTATGCAGCTTGTATGAAACACCATGTCAGGCATATCGCTCCAAAGGAACAACTTAAGCAGTGCAAGGCAAATGGCTTGGATAATTACATTGTGTAGGACACTGCAACTGTCATAAGCTTGTGTGGATTCATTTTCTTACGGCCAAATCTTTTCCCTTTACCACTTCATGTCTTTCTTTTATCCTGTTGTCAACTGTAGATCCTCCATACAGTTATATATCTGTTATTCTTTCTACAGCTCTGAAAAAAGCTGTATATTCAGTGAATCAATTATACATTGTAGCACTGTGTTCAAAGCAGGTAGAAATTAGTGGATGTAGGGATGTAGGATCATGCCTGCTGGCCCTGCCTCCAACCCTGAGGTCCCATTATGTAGGCTGTGTACACCAGGTCTTAGCCTTCCATTTTTCCAGAGTGTAGATTGTGCAATCGGAGCCTATGTGCATTGGGAGGTACACGTGTAGGTCCCTTGCATGGACCAGACTTCAGATGCAGGGAATTTGAGGTGGAGCCTGAAAGCATAATCCTGACATACACCCCTTCATGTGTTCATCTGGACTGACTTTGAATGTCAGCACAGGGCTAGTAACAGAGCCCAAACAGATGGTGCAATGTAAAAAAGAGAGAGAGAAGAGTTCCCATCTCAGTGTGGGGAATTAGCTTGGCACTGCTTCATATTTCTTATTGCAGTACCAACATGGAAGTTCTGCAGCAGATGTTCATATCTATGTACTAGGAGCATCCTAATTGCAAACACTGTTTTGGATCCTGCTGGTCTTTAGCAAAACATACTGATAAATCAGCAAAAACAATGTATTAAAAAATTAATTGGTATACTGGTAATTATTGACATGCTTAAAAGGGCAGAACATTGGAACTGCTGGGACAGAAGAAAGTGCCACACTTTTGTGGTAGTGTGGCTTATTGTCTGACCTAGATCCCTCAGTGGAAATCAAGCATTGACTGGAGCAATAAACATCTAGGTGCTTTCATGATGGGCTGCAACAAAGGTCACTCAGACCCATGTGGTATCAAGAAATGTGATAGGTCACTATCTACGTAGCCAGCATTCAGACTTCAGTACCTAATGAAAATTGGCACTATTGAGTGAATACAACTGTGGAATAATGTTGCGTGAAATGTAGATGATGTGACCCAGAGGCTTTCCAGCAGTATTGCGTGGCTGTGGTGATTTCTTTTCTTCTTTAATCTCAGGATACAACGATTAATGTAATAGCACATCGTAAACTGTGCAGCTATTGGTATCTCTTTTAATCTTGTTTGCATTTAGAAGTCAACAGTGTCTGCCACACGAGCAGCATCATATTAAATATTTGGTCTAGATACTTGAATTTCTCAAGTATCTCCAAGATCCTGTGTCCCATTACTGCCAACATTATGTACTTTAATGTCTGCAGAATGGCACAGAGGAATAGAAATTACTACATAGAAGCGGGGAAAAATTGCACTGCAGCTTTTTTTCAACGAATAAAAACTGTTAAACACATTAAAATACCATTTACCAAATAGCAGAACCTAATGAAAACTGGAACTGTTCAGTGAATACAAATGTGGAATAATACTGAGTGAAATGTGCTGTGTGTAACTGTTTCTCATTGTTCCAAATTATATTACATACCACTAGGATGAGACAATTTGTGGTTCCATACGCAAACAGCATAATAAGAAGACGGGCAAATTTTGTTGTGTTTAAAGTTCTTAGATTCTTTTGATTTACAGTTGGTCTTTAAAACTGGTGTAATATTTTTTAAACTTTTTGCTAGACTTGTTTGGTCTCACTTTAAATGAAACTAGACAATGAGAGAGTAGCATAAAGTCAAAATTGGATAGATGAGAAAGGAATTTCTGGAAATTATTATACTGGTTCAAACTTCCTTTGTTCTTTGTAAGCTGCCTTGCATGCTTTTGTAAAATGAAAAGGCAAGATATAAATTATTTTAATAATACATACATGCTTAATCTTTCTTGGCTGTGCTTCATTTAAGAGATTCTAGTTTAATGTAAAAACTAAACTAAAGTTGACAAAATTTGACTAAAAAGCAAACTAAACCTTCACAAACCAGATAACTTTTTATTTTGGAAAATAGCTTTTCCCACTGACTTTTATTTTATTTTATTTATTTCATTTCTATACTGCCCAAGAGCTGAAGCTCTCTTTTAGTCAACTCTGTTCCTTCCCTTATGTATTTATGGCAGAGTATCCCATCATGCCCCTTCATGGATCACTGCCTTGTTGTGGTGAAGGGGCCTGCGTAACTCAGTGAAGCCATAAGCTATGCCGTGCAGGGCCACCCAAGACGGACAGGTCATGGTGAAGAGTTCTGACAAAATGTGGTCCACTGGAGAAGGAAATGGCAGCCCACTCCAATATTCTGGCCAAGAAAACCCCATGGAACGTATCACAAGGCTAAAAGAGATGACGCCGGAAGATTAGCCCCTAAGGTCGGAAGGTGTCCAATATACTACTGGGGAAGAGCAGAGGGAATTTCCAAGTAGTGCCAGAAAGAGTGAAGCGGCTGAGCCAAAGCCGAAAGGACACTCAGCTGTGGATATGTCTGGTGCTGAAAAGAAAATCCGATGCTGTAAAGAACAATATTGTTTAGGAACCTGGAATGTAAGATCAATGAATCAAGGTAAGGTGGAGGTGGTCAAACATGAGATGGCAAGATTGAACATCGACATCTTGGGAATCAGCGAACTAAAATGGACAAGACCATCATATCTACTACTGTGGGCAAGAATCCCTTAGAAGAAATGGAGTAGCACTCATAGTCAACAAAAGGGTGGGAAAAGCAGTACTGGGGTACAACCTCAAAAACGATAGAATGATCTCAGTACGAATCCAAGGCAAACCATTCAACATCACAGTAATTCAAGTCTATGCCCCAACCACTGAGGCTGAAGAAGCTGAGGTTGATCGGTTCTATGAAGACCTACAACACCTTCTAGAACTCACACCAAAAAAAGATGTCCTCTTCATCATAAGGGACTGGAATGCTAAAGTAGGAAGTCAAGAAATCACCGGGATAACAGGCAAGCATGGCCTTGTGTACAAAATGAAGCAGGACAAAGGCTAATAGAGTTTTGCCAAGATAACACACTGATCATAGCAAACACTCTTTTCCAACAGCACAAGAGGCGACTGTACACATGGACATCACCAGATGGTCAATATCGAAATCAGATTGATTATGTCCTTTGTAGCCAAAGATGGAGAAGCTCTATAGTTTGGCGGCGGCGGCAGCAGCGGCCGGTCTTCCGAACGACTGCCACCACCACCATTTCCAATTAAAAAAAAAAAAACGTGATAGGCTACGTAAAGATTTACGTAGCCTATCACGGCTGACTTTAAAAAACAAAACAAAAAAAACGCGCGTACGCAAATGGTGGTGGCCATGGCCACCGCCATTTTCGTTCCTTATTTTGGCACATCTTAGTCTACACAATAAGGGGAACGCAAATAGCGTAGCATCTACGCTAGTTGCGTTCCCCTTAGTTTCGCCGTCTTAGTCTACGTAAACATTTATGTAGACTAAGACGTGCCAAAATAAGGAACGAAAATGGAGTCGGCTATGGCCGCCGCCATTTGTGTACGTGCGTTGTTTTTTTTTTTAAGTCAGCCGTGATAAATGTTTACGTAGCCTATCATGGCTGACTGCAGGGATGCAAACGGCGGCGGCTACGGCTGCCACCATTTGTGTCCCTGCTAGCCAGCGGCCGGATGTCCGGCTGCTGGCAGACGGCTCCGCAGAATCACTGTGGAGCACAGCTGGTCGGCCAGGATTCCGGGGGGGGAGGAATGGAGCGCCTCCCCCCCCGGCGAGGATTCCGGGGGGAGGGACAGAACGCCTCCCCCCCAACCATAAACATAATCCGCGAAAGGTAAGTGCCTTTCGTACATCCCTAGTTTCGAGGAGGCAGAGGAACTAGAGATCAAATCGCCAACATTTGCTGGATCATGGAGAAAGCAAGAGAATTCCAGAAAAATGTCTATTTCTGCTTCATTGACTATGCTAAAGCCTTTGATTGTGTGGATCACAACAAACTTTGGCAAATTCTGAAAGAGATGGGAGTACCAGACCACCTTACCTGTCTCCTGAGAAACCTGTACGAGGGCCAAGAAGCAACAGTAAGAACCAGACATGGAACAACCGATTAGTTCAAAATTGGGAAAGGAGTGCGACAAGGCTGCATATTGTCACCCTGCTTATTTAACTTATATGCAGAGTACATCATGAGAAACGCCGTGTTGGATGAATCACAGGTCGGAATTAAGATTGCCGGGAGAATTATCAACAGCCTCAGATACGCAGACGATACCACTCTAATGGCAGAAAGCGAAGAGGATCTAAAGAGCCTCTTGTTGAGGGTGAAAGTGGAGAGTGCAAAAGCTGGTTTGAAATTCAACATTAAAAAAATGAAGATCATGGCATCTGGCCCCATCACTTCCTGGCATATAGAAGGGGAAGAATTGGAAGCAGTGACAGATTTTATTTTCTTGGGCTCCAAGATCACCGCAGATGGTGACTGTAGCCATGAAATTAAAAGATGCTTGCTCCTTGGGAGGAAAGCTATGGAAAACCTAGACAGCATAGTAAGAAGCAGAGACATCACCTTGCCGACAAAGGTCCGTATAATTGAAGCTATGGTTTTCCCAGTAGTAACGTACGGCTGTGAGAGCTGGACTATAAGGAAGGCTGAGTGCCGAAGAATCGATGCTTTCAAACTGTGGTGCTGGAGAAGACTCTTACGAGTCCCCTGGACTGCAAGGAGGTCCAATCAGTCAGTCCTAAAGGAAATCAACCCTGACTGCTCATTGGAAGGACAGATACTGAAGCTGAAGCTCAAATATTTTGGCCACCTAATGCGAAGAGAAAACTCCCTGGAAAAGACCCCGATGCTGGGAAAGATTGAAGGCAAAAGGGGAAGGGGACAGCAGAGGATGAGATGGCTAGATAGCATCACCAATGCAATGAATATGAACTTGAGCACACTCAGGGAAAGAGCGGAGGACAGGAAGGCCTGGCATGCTATGGTCCATGGGGTCACGACGAGTCAGACACGACTTAACAACTGAACAACAACAACAATCCCATCATGCGGTAGTTAGCAAAATAAACTGTGGCACATAATGAATTCTCAGGTAAGATTATTTCTCAGAGCTCTGTAAAATGTATGGATTACCAGACACAAATCTGATGGCTAAAAAAAAATTCCTGTGAGCACTACTGAGTATGAGGGGAAAAAAGAATCTCGAAGTGTACTTGTAATTTTCCCACCCAAGCTTTTGCCGGTGGACAAGGTAGTGCCTTTTGCACCCATTCCCTGCAGGCAGGCAGTCAAGAAGATGGGTCTGCTGTAAAAAATATAAAAATAAAAATAAAAAATGGTGTCAGGTGCACAGAGGGAGTGGAACATCTTTGAAAGCACAGTTTCTCCCTTGATGCTTCATCTTTCGCCCCTTTCCTTGACACCCACCGACCCAAAATGCAGTGTGTGTTTCACTGGTTGCCTTTTTCCAGAATCCTGTTGGAATTTTTACCCTCTTTGCCTAATTTGGACAAGTGGTTATGGTGTTTTTTCCACCTACACCATACTGATCTGTTGCTGAAGTTATTTATAGGGTGGTAGTCAATGTAGGACAGTTTGGCAGGTTCAGTGTAAGTTCAAGGGAGGAAAATGGAAACTGAACAACTTAACCCTGAGGCACTGGTTAAGATGAAGGGAGACTTCCTCAGACCTGCCTCTTTCAAGGCCATGTGGTTAGAGGGGACAGAGACAGGACCTCCTCTTGGGGTTTACTTGACTCACCCGCACAAAGTCAAGAGGCCCTTGGGGGGTGAGGTGATGGTGCAGGCCCTCCTTGGCACATTAATGTGAGGGCCATGGGGGGCCAAGGGTATGTGAAAGACTAGCCAGGGCAGCTGGCCCAGAAAAGGTTAGTATATAAGGAGGAAAGCTCCTCCTTCTTGATCTGATAAGGCACCCGCACTGGAGGGAGTTCTTTCTCTTATGCGGTTTGCCCATTGCAGATCCCTTATAGTTAAAGTTGTTGCTCTTTAAAAACCCCAAGCTGTGTGCCTTGTCTCTTATTTCTGGGGATACGGGTGCAATTACTAACCAATTCTTTTAAAGAAAATAGTGATATTAGGGTTAAGAAATACTTCCAATACAGCAATTAGTAGTATATCTTCTGGTTTTAATAAGTTGTGTTTGTTTTGTTGAAGTATACAAAAGTATATTTCAACAAAAATATTCAGGGAAATATTTGCTTGCTATCTTTGTTGAAATTGTTTACGGATAAGAATTATTTAGGTCCAGTGCAGGTGTAATGGACCTGATCTCTTAACAACAATATGCGCAGTCTATGCATTTACTTAGATGTCAATCTCATTCAGTTCAATGGAACTTACTCCCATGTAAATCAGCATGTGTAGGATTGCAGCCCTAGAAATTCAAATATAGACTTTTTTTTCCTCCTTAAGAGCATGTGGAACAAGCCCTTTGAAAAGAGTTCAACTTACTTCCAAGTCAACATGTATAGGATCTTTCTGCTAAGTACTTAGCTGTGCTCTTTAAGTATCAGTGGTTTGAGTGGGACCTTTTCTACTAGATTGCATTCAACAATCCTAATTCTGCCAAGTGCACACTGTCACTTGCATTGATTATTAGTCTGGGAAACTATATCAGTTGGCTTGCAGGTTCACTAGTCCTGATGTACAGACCTGATAAAACAAATAAATATGATTTATTTATTTAAATAAATCAATAAAAATACATGTCATACATGCATTAGTGGTCTTTAGCCACATGGGTCCCTGATGCAGATAATCCTGCATACAGCAAAAGTCTGCATTCCTCCTTAATGCATTCACAGAATTCCCCCCGGGTTGTTAATACTGGAGAGCAGGAGCTTCTCACAGCCCTGGAAAGCAGGAATGGAAAAATGGAGGGCCTCAGATTCAGTCTGTGGATGCTCCCCTTTTCTCTGTAGCAGATCAGGGCTCTGCTGTGAGAGGCTCCAATACCCTGCTGAAGCATAGGACAGTATCCTATACTTCCCAACCACTAGCAGAATTGACTGCTAGCACAACAAGAACTCGTGGTTTCAGAAGCATCTGGAAGAATGGGCCAGGTCCATGGAGCTCACAGAAGGGAGCCCTGCTGACTTGCTCCGTTCTGGAAACTAGCATCGGTGCTTATTTCAAGGTTTATTTTGGGAACCACTCGTTCCTGTTTCATGAGCAGTTGGTTCCCTTTGCACAAGAAAACAGCAGAAGCGCCGTGCAGTATAGGATACTGCCCACAGTGTAGGAGTTGTATAAACTGAGGGCATCTCTACACCAGCCCATAATCCTGCATTTAAAACAGGGCTTTCTGCTTCCGTTTTAAATGCAGGATCACAACTGCCTCCCTTTACACACACTTCCTTTCCCCCCTCCCCTTCCCCCCTCCCCTTCCCCCCTCCTTCTCCCCGTAGCTGAGTCTTCCGTTATCTTTCAACTGATCTCGCTCCTCTTCTTGCCACTTTTACTCTTTTCATGGAGGAAAGTGAAGCGGAATACAAATGAGTAATTTGATAGCTCATTATCTGCGATCTAAAAATGGAACAAAGGGCATTTAGTGCAGGAGACGACTTGGAGGTTCATGGCATCATGTAAAGAGCCTGCAAACTTCTGTGAAGGAGCCATCGCAATCGCAGGATAAAAGCCCCGTGTGAAGAAAGCCTGAAAAGGGACTGAGCCCAGGTGCCTTCTTCATCCTGCCTCTGGATTTTTTGAAAGTCACTCAGCAAAACCTGCTGTTGGGGTAGAGGGTAATGGCAGCAGTGGCTGTATAGACTGGCCACCTGATGTTTCTTCCGTACTGCTTATATGTGCTCAGATTGCTATCACCAATTACCAATTCGTGTGTTTTTTTGAGCACAAAAGTCTTTCCTTTTACTGAATAGCATATAGGATGAGGGAAGTGAGAAGCTCCACACAGGAAAAGAGGATTTTGTGTTTGACAATTCCTCAGCTTTGGCTTTTGACAAACAGCCTAGTTCTGTGTGTTTGTGTCTACATTGGAAGACATAATATACAACTTGCAAGCTAAGCACAGTCCTACTACTGCTGTGCTGATACACTTGTTGAGACAGCTTTCTAATATGGGACTGCCGTAGACTAAACATGAATGATATCAAGAAAGAAGAGACAGAGGTAAAAGATGGAAACACCTGCCTCACTTAAAGCAATAGAACAGTAACAGGCAATCTCTACACTTAAGGTCTCTCCCCCCCCACCCCCCCACCCCGCACTCACATATCTAGCCTAGGAACCATGATAAGATCAATGTTTCTTTCATAGGTAAATGGTAATATGTCAATCTTATTCTTATACTCTAGGTTGAGTGGTGTTAGCCTGGAAGCTGCTGATCGCTTTTCAACTGGACAAAAAGGTGCACCTGCTGTTGAAGTTTGCCAGTGTCCTCCAGGGTATTCTGGTACCTCCTGTGAAGTGAGTATTTTAGTGTAGACAGTTGATATATCTCCAGTTGAGTGATATATCTGAAATTGCAAAACCAATACACACTGAAAGTGGGTTTATAGAAGAATAGAAAGGAAGCAACCTCTTTCTGACTGGATGGAGGGTGCTCAACCTGTTCTGGATGGGGTTGCACTCCCCCTGAAGGAGCAGGTTCATTGCTTGGGGGTTCTCCTTGAGCCGTCTTTGTCAGGTAGCCTTCTACCAACTTTGGTTGGTGGCCCAGCTACGCCCCTGGCTGTGGGTTTACAGTGCCGGTGTAACATTTTCTCACCACAGGAATCACACCAAAGTCACTCCCATGGAGCAAGACATTACATTGGAAAAGGGACTTTCTCAAAAGTCAGCCCTCACGAGTTTCATTAAATGTTAATATATTACGTAAATAGACGTAATTGAGTATTCCATCAGTTGTCACTTAATTTTTGATGCAATTTATTTATAAAAACAATCTGGAACCTTTTGTATTTTAGTCCTTCACACTGGCAAATAATGGAATATTGATTTTGAACTGATATGTTCATAAGGAAGGCTGCAACCTCTACTCACTTATCTGGGAATAAGTCCCACTGGACTCAATGGGACTTATGTCTGAGGAGACATAAATAGGATTGCACTGTGAGTGTTTCAGACAACGATTTCCATGTCTTACATGTATAAGATTTTTATTATCAACAGTAATTGATAATACTGGGCTTCATCACTTCATTATCAGATATTACAGTTTTGGAAGCCCTATATATTCAATCAAAATACAAGCCATTTTTGACTATTAAAACACAAAATGCATTCTTCTTGCTTGAGCTGATACTTTGCCTACAGTTGGTGTGATTGCCGTCTCTTTCTCTGGGATGCTTGCCTCATTGGTTTAGAGATCGCAGCCTCACTGAAGGTTATAAATGTAACAGTCCCATGTTTTCAATATTTCTATCCAAATGCTGCCTAGCATATACTCTGAGCGCACACATTGAGTGCACATATGCTTAACTAACTTATCAAGGCATTGCTCACGGCGGCTTGGAATGCGAAATTCTTCAGAACCATGTCTCTAAGGAAGCACTTGAAAACACAAAGATGTTCTGTTTCACAAGACTATAAACAATATGCCATTTATATAGACACTCTAGGCACTGACTTGTCAGATCTCTTTTCCTTTAAAGCACACCATGATTTTATATACGTTACTTAGGGCTTGGAGCCTTGATTCATAGCAAACGTTTTCAGTTGTTCCTCCTATTAGAAATACTAATGTACAAACAAACCCAAAGACAATTCCTAAAGGTCTTGCAGGTTTTTGTTCAATCACCATTTGACCATTCAATAACCTGCTTGACCGGAGATGACAATGGGGCAAAGAAATTAATCTATACATCATAAGCAATGATTATTTATTTATCTATTTTAAAAACCTCTAAATGGCACCTTCATCCAGAGACTGGATTCCAGGGCAATATTGAAGACAACAATAAAAACTAAACATTGTAATGTAAAATAAACATATACTATCTTCAGCTGTTTGGAGAGAAAAAAAAACTAATATCTGTCTCCAGGCAAATATTCTTATTAGCACCCAATGATAAGGCAAGAAACAAAACCATTGAAAAGCATATCTTAGCCTTTGAAACCTATAGCTTTTGAAACCTATATATAAAGTATGTACAAATAGAGTGGATGTACAATAGAACAAAACACCATGTTTATCCATGACTTTTATGTTTCCAATTTCTCTTGTACTCCCAACTCCCATTTTATCTTTGATCTCAGGAGTAGCTTATATCAGCCTCTGGTACATAAACAAAAGCTCGGGCTCACTGGTAAAATATCTGCTACTTAACCTGACTCTCTTCTGAAGTTCTGACTCATGCATTGAGAACCTTGACCACCATAAGTTCCTGTCCTTCCTTGTGATTAATCTTGCCCCTTACTGAAGACCCTAGATAAAAGTTCTGTTACCAAGGAGCTCATCCTTGCAGCTGTTTTAAGTATACTCTAGGAACTTGACTGTAGGAACTTTCACTTTGCCTGGGTAAGGTATGTCAAGTAAAAGCTCAGGCATACAGGGCAATAAAGCATATGTATGTGGGCTGTCATCCTTTGGTACACACAAGTGGGGTTCCTGCTTTTCTGCACTAGGCCTGGGACCTCCAGATATATAACCTAATCAAGCCATTCAAGGCACACACCATTTGAATTGCCCATCCTAGAGCTCCCCACAATGTTTTTTTTTTTTAATTATTGCTGGCATTTTAAAAATTTTACTGGCTTTAAAATAAAATTTGGTTTGCTGTTTTGTAGTTTTTAAAATGGAATGCTGGAATAAATACACTAATAGAAAGGAAACTGAGGCTGACAGGTACTGGGTTTATCTACACAACAAATTTAAAACAGTTTTATACCAGCTTCCTGCTGTTTTATTTATTTATTATTATTGAAATCCCTAATCTCCACTAAAGAACTCCCATCCCCCAGATTCCCTTGGGAGTGACTGTTAAACCAACTTTCAGTCTGTAATGTGGCTATAGTGCACCTTCCAAGTTCTACTGTGTCTATTGGAACCCATCCCTGCCCCCTACCCCGATCCAAGCCCAATAGTTTAAAGTTTAGTACATAGTTATTGGCCATGCCCACTATCTGCAATCCTGCCAACAGTCTGGGGACCTTTTTCATGACCTTGTATATTGGTGTTGCATACTTCATGACAGACAGTTCATTGGTAAGCTGGACCCTTTCTACAAAGTAAATAATTTATAGCTTTGGTCTCCAATACTATCCTGTGGCCATCATAGAATGTCAATGAAAAAATAATGATTTTCTTGAATTCATTTACTGCATGCATTTGTTACAAGCATCCTTCTTGCAGTTTGAAATGGGTGAGATAATAAGGTATTGCTTCTTTGCCTGACCACCTGACCTTCCTCTTTTCATCGAGAGGAAAGGCTTGCTGATACTGAGAACCCTTTGAATTGTTCAGGGGAAGACAGAAGTTCAAAAGAGAGGGAGCAAATAAACAAGATGAATTTAATAAAATACTTTAACCTACTTTCTTGCATTCTGGCATTGAACCTCCCCAAAGATTTATTTGTGTAAAAACCAAACATAACCAATCAGACTGTTTTCAGGCTTCTTGCTGCTGAGCAAATATTTATATAATTTTCTTTGCATGGACCCTTGCAAAGGAATGTCAAGGTTTTTGTAAACTTTGGTTATAATACAGAGAGCACCCTGAACAACTCTATATATTCAGGATGGCTTTTGAGTTATTTTAATGGTTCCTCCTCCACGTATATGCTCTTTTTCTAATATGTTGTCCACTGTGAGTCTTCGGAATGGGGAAGATTATATGCTTACCTAGATATATACATACAGGTGTCAGGCCTGATGAAACTATTATACTGAATAAAAAGATATTAAAAGACAAACAGAAACGTTATTCTGATATGCTGTGTGAAGGTCTACAATCCCAGAGAATTCTGAATGTTAATACATTTTTTTCCCAAGAGTCTGTGAGGCCTGAATGCTTTCCTAGCATAAAGATAAAGTTGTACAGAAGCAGCCCTGTCCTGGCTAGCAGCAGTTGTGCTTGAATGTTCAGAATTGTAAAACCATTTGTAAAATGTATGGTAGTAGTTAAGAACTGCTGCCTGGCATCTTATTCTGAAGTGCAAGCAAAACAGTCGGGG
Source organism: Heloderma suspectum (assembly GCF_057233095.1). Taxonomy (NCBI): domain Eukaryota; kingdom Metazoa; phylum Chordata; class Lepidosauria; order Squamata; family Helodermatidae; genus Heloderma; species Heloderma suspectum. Next base: position 334,637,977 of record NC_139458.1, read on the forward strand.
TTTTGCTGATGAATCACACCTGCAAGATGTCACCTTTGCTGAGAAATCTCCATTGATGTGATACAGTGTACTGAATTACAACTTATAAATATATCTCAAAAGTGGTATTTTTGGATGGCAGCCATTGCCACATGTATGCTTTTCAGCCTCATCCCATGATGGGTAAAAGTAGGGAGGGGTAAGGCATCACAGTTGAGGGGAAGGTCTGAAGGGGGCTGAAAGCCTGCATGGGACTAAAGAATGAACTTTTTGTATAAGAAGCCCCTCTACATACACACACCCAGACATGGAGCTGCTTTTCCTATGGTGCATTCCTACACTTTTGGATGTGTGCATGAATACTGCCATCATCTAGGCATGGTTGACTGCATGGGACTTCCCTGTTGGGTTGTATATCAGTTGGGAAAGACCTGAGCAATAGGCATGCAATCTGTCCACCTGGTTGTGATATTCATCCACCCTCCCAGCAATATGGAATTTTACTATGAGGAAGCAGCTCTGATATCACTAGACTTGTATATAAGAGGAGCTAAAGGCACGCTTTCTTTTCTGCCTGCATGTTTGCCTTCTGCTTCTCTTTAATCTTTGATCCAAGATAACTCAAGTGGTATTTTAGCTATGTTTAGAGTCTCAAAAAGAAAGATCCCTTCTGTTCTCTCTCTTTTTCCCCCAGCAATTTGTCTTCTAACTATTTTCAGTCTGTAAATCTTGGTGTGTGAAGCTGACTTGTTTCCACTCTTTCATTTCTCTGCTTTTATTTTACCTTTTCAGAAGAAAGATCAAGCTAATGCCTCCTTTAGTCTTACACCCACCTATTCAGTTAAGGTCAATGCATAGACATCGTGCCAGGGAGACATGTTTTCTAGAGCTGTTTGAATGCTTCCATTCTTATTCCTTATCACTGTGGTTTTCAAACTGTGGGACGGCCCTGCCTTAGGAGGCGCAGAACATCTGGAAGGATGGAGCTAAGTTCCAGGTGGAGCCTTCCCACCACACACAAACCAAGATCCTCATTGAGCCACATTGGATTTGTATGAACAGAGGGAACTTCTTGCTTCATTATTCTTGCTTGGGAAAGAACTGCTATGTGCCCCCCAATGGTGCTCAGCCTGTGGATATAGGAGGAGGTCCGAGATGTCTTACTCTATTCCCTTTTCTAATGCTAGAACTGAATTAGTGCCCTGATCCATCTTTACATACTACAGCAGCCCTGCATGCAACATTCTCTGCTATGGAGCAAGATGGTGCTGGGTTGGGAGGGGACAGAAGGCAGAATTTTTTAAAAGTTGCCTTACTTCAAATTCCTTTTTTTTTAGTTTATCAAATTCAGTCCTGCACTATTTGTTGTTGTTGTTGAGTACATGCTAACGGTTTCAAAACTGTTTAATCTTCTACAGTCTTGTCGGTCAAGGTACAGGCGAGTTAATGGCACCATTTTTGGCGGAATCTGTAGGCCGTGCACATGTTTTGGTCACGCGGAGTCCTGTGATGATGTCACCGGAGAATGCCTGGTAAGTGCTGACTGACAGCACTGAGATCAGCTCGGTATACCAATGCAATTGAATTAACTACCTGAGAGACCAGGAGTGCTTAAGGGAAGAAGCAGTGATTTGACAGGAGAGATCTTTATATTGAACCGCTTCTGAAGTTAAAAAATATCTGGGTAACATGATAAAGTAGCTACTGCAAATAAAGGTGAACACGAAGGCTTCTTTACATTAGTCTGATAGCAATAGGTCTTACAGAAATCAGCAAAGAGAATATTTCAACAGACTTCACAGTGCAGAATGTTCTCATCTCTGTTGTGGGTTTACTTTATGTACAGAAGAGTGGTAATTTAATTGTAAATGCTACTGTAATGCAATATTACAGAGAGCCAGTGTGGTGTAGTGGCTAGAGTGTTGGACTAGGAGCCTGGAGATCCGGGTTCTAGTCCTCACTCAGCCATGGAAGCTCACTGGGTGACTTTGGGCCAGTCACAGACTCTCAGCCCAACCTACCTCACAGGGTTGTTGTTGTGAGGATAAAATGGAGAGGAGGAGGATAATTAATGTAAGCCGCCTTGGGTTCCTTGCAAGAGGAAAAAAGGCGGGATATAAATGCAATAAATAAATAAATAAATAAATAAATATGCAAGTATGACTATCAGAGGATATCAGTCAATCTCACTGGAATTCTTCAGAAATAAAGGGACGGGGGAAAGGGACACACTTGGGCTAAAAGGGAAGGTGGCTTTTCCTGAAAGTATATATTTGCTATAGTTGCCTATTACTTCAGCAGTTAAATGCATTTATTATCCAGAATAGTCATGCCCAGTGCACCTCTGTTTCCATCCTGCTCAGTAGCTATTTGAATGGGTGAATTACGCTGAATAGACTGTTCTGATTAACTCAAGGGCATTTTAGTTTTATATTGTCTGACATGGCATGAAGCTTGAAACAACATTTCTCATTTCATTAGTCTTGCAGAAATGCAATTTGAGCCACTGCCAATTTAGTGGGATATCATACTCCAGATTCCCTGCAGTATTCAAACTAACTCTGCATTGTGTGCGCTTTTAAATGTTCCTCCCGCCCCTTCTTTACTTTTTTTTTCCTAAGGAAAAGCTTCAGGGAAAAATCAGAATGAAAATACAGGGTTTTTACAATGCAATTTGGCATCTGAAATTACTGCTGGCCTTCCTGTTTTCCTCTGTACAAGATGTTTAATTGTGCTGCAGACCAGAACAAGATAGCTTAAATTGGTGGGTTGGTGGGTTTTTCCAGTTGCTTTTTCATGAATGAATGCCTAAAATGACTCACATTAATCCTATAATTAATCTTAAGAAGTACTTAGGAAAAAAAATATGTCATCATAGCTGTATTTTGAAATACTTCACTTGAAACTGGCAAGAGAGAGAGAGAAAAAAAATTGCTTGGCACGTAAATTGATTTGTTTTTCCTCACCAGTCTGCAGAGAATCTATTTCATTGTTTTTTCATGATTTCAGCCTTCTAATGCTAATGTCTAACAAAATTAGTTAAGATTTACAACAAAATTGGCTGATGTTTTGAAACTCTGTGCTTCAGACAACAAGTCAACAATTTTCTCACTGTAGGAGTACCTGACTGACTAGAATACCAGAGCCACTCGCTCAACTTGCTCTCACGGTAAAATAATCGAGCAGACCCTAATCATTCCCTGTTGTTATCTTAGGGCCAAACTAAACATTCTTCTAATCATGCATAATGGAGTTATGTGCAATTGTATCCCCTACTCTTCCACAAGAGTAGAGGAACCATGGCACTTCTGGACAGGAGAGATTAAGCTTCCACCCCCCATGTGCATCCCAAAATTCCGCCCCCTTTTGCATGGGGGGAGGGGTTAAAAAGACAGAAAAAAGCCTCCATTGACTGATGGTTGCAAGGGGAGAGCAGTCCCAGCTCTTTGCTCCTTTGCCGTCAGGGCTTCTTCACACATTGGCCTCAACTCAGCTAAACTGAGTCATGACTATGTTCAATGGAGAGAAATGCAACTTGGGGTAGTTGCAGCTAACTTATTCCCCAATAAGATCTCAGTGGGATGTACTACTCACAAATAAGTCTAACTGAGTTCAGTGGGACTCCCAGGAAAACATGCATAGGATTGCAACCTTAATGACTGACGTTAGCTGGATTTGGGCCATTATATTTTTAGGTATACACTTTTGAGAAGTCTGGATCTAAAAATGTAATGTGTGACATTGTTGTAAATGCTTATATCCTGTAACACAGGGGTGGGCAACATCTGTAGGCAGATGTTTTGCCTACAACTCCCATCAGCTCCAGCCTAGCCAGGAATGATGGGAGTTGCAGTCCAACAACATTTGGAGGGCAATGATTTGCTCACTCCTGCTGCGAGATCACAAACCTGTTTTTGCTAGCAGTGTAGATCCGCTTCAGACATAGCCCAAATCCAGAACCGAAGCAAGCTGCTTCGGAGAGATTCAGGCTTTGTCCGTGGTGAAGTGAGGCTTCCCTGAAGCAGGTCAGTGTGAAGTGGGCTGCTCCTGAAGCCTCATAGATTTGGAAGATGCAGGTGGAGTTGAACAGTCTCAGACTGTCTGTAAAAATAGTTTCATTTCCCCTCCAAGCTTCCCATAAAAGGGAGGCGGGGTGGGGAAGAGGGGTATTGTTTTGTGACTGACAGCTCTAGCTTCCAAACAAGGAGTAACTTTACTAGGGCTCTCCTTTCACTTCCAATCACAGTGCTTTCGGGAGGGATGAACAATGGATCAGTTGGTGTCAACTGTGCAAAAAACAAAAACAAATTCTCAAACTGTTTTTCTTTCATCAGTTCTCCCTAACCCTTACATCTATCTGTCTGAAATTTTGTAGATTATGCACCTAAGTGCACCTCTGTAGTGTGTGTCATGCCCATACAAATTGCCCACAAAACAACAAGGAGGAAGAGAACTGTTTTAACCCCTGAAAACTGTAAAGGCTCCTTTTGCACAGTCCCTTCTGAACCTATCTGTCTGAAATTTACAGGCTTCATATTCTCAGAAGGGGCAATTATCCAACTGTGCCAAGAATCCCCCCTAAAAAAATTATATGCATCTCCTTTTTAAATAATCTTGCACTTCCAAGGCTACTTGCACAATTTGGTAGACTTCATCCACACAGAAGGGGCTATTTTGCCTGCAAATTTCATCCACTTCTGTCAAACAGTTAAAAAAAAGTTAATAGCTGTTTCTTCATTTCCCAATGTAAGTCACTACGGAGACATAGAAAGCTTTGGATTTTCCAAAGTGAGGCTCAGATTTGGACCTAAGGTGAAGTGGGTCATACTTGAAGCAGTCTGTGTCAAATCAGCTTACTTTCCAGAGTGAACTGAACTGAGTCTTGTCTTTGTGCAGATCCCCAGAGATGTGAAGGCTTGGGGGAGGGGGGAATTGGGGGGAGGAGAAAATAAGAGAAAACAAATAATATCTTCCCAAGTTTTCGCCAAATCCCTGGACAAAATGGGGAAAAAAATTCCTTGTGTCCCCTGTCCCCATTTTTTCTGGGTTTGTTTTCAGGCCTTCACATCTCTACACATTGCTAATATTTACTGCATGGTAATATCTTAGGAATAGACAGGAGTGTTTGGAAGAATTTAACCTTCATTTTATTTCATTTGTATTTTATTTATTACATTTCTATACTGCCCAGCAGCCAAAGCTCTGTGAGTGGTTTACAGAGATTAAAAACCTTAAAAAATACAATATTGTGCATAATATAAAAACAGTTTAGCTACAAACATATAAGCAGACATCAGACACGCATCCACACAGCCTTGGTGAAAGTTGCTGCCTAGTAACTTGGTGCCTCTGATTTATACAGCTCTAGTATTGGTTATCTGTGCTCATGTTATCTGCTAGATATACTACGCTAGTGAGATGGCTAGGGGGGAAATACAGCTCTGGAAACAATAACATGGAGCATCTATCCAATCTATCTGCATTTATCCTGTGCTTTTCTTTGTACCCTTCACTGTGCACTATATCATCATGTAGAGAGAAAATGCACAGAAACTAAAAATCTATTTGGGGATTTTGTGTTGGCTGTAAGTGAAGTCTCATGCAGGCTGTTAAATGCTGCAATTCAATTTGGATCATAAGCCTTTTGAAGTGAAAGAGAGAGAGAGAGAGAGAGAGAGAGAAGTTTGAGTGCTGAAAAAAGAGGCATGCTTCACATCAAAGGGATTTTCTCCTATTGAGATGCACTGAGCCTTTTGGCCTTCTCATTACTATTCATGGTGGTTTTTCAGCAATACAACAGCCAGGCAATTTAGGCAGCTAATTACTGATATGTTGCTTCTTTTGACTCTTCCTCAGCTTCGAAATAGACTTGAAAAGAAGCTGAAATTTTTTTTGATTCATAACAAGAGCTGGAATCAACGGCTGTAGCCTAAGTTTGTATTTAAAAAATCCCATCTCTAGCACACATCTTGGAATAACCTGCAAAGCCCTTTGATTCCAACGCATCCATGGAGGTTGCCGCATATCAATATACACAGTAACTGCTTCTGTAGATGGCGCAAGCTCTAAACATGAAGTTCCGTTTTGTCATGTTACAGACACACTGTTCCTTGCCATGGTGTTAAGAGATTCACAAAACCTAGGCCTTGCCAAGTGTTTTGTGGTATTACTGTTGTCTGCAGCACAGAAGAGGTGTTATGTGCAGGTACACTTTTAAGGAAATTCTGAGTAATCACGTCACAATAATGAGCTCAGATGTCATGGTACCTGTTTGCCAAACGATGGTTTCGTAGTTGGGAGTGCCTGATAGGGTTGTGTGTCCTTCCTTCCCCACTCCTCCTTCTCCTTTCCTGTGGGGCTTTGCTGTTTCTTCTCATTCACTGTCCTAGTTAGCGATAATGTTAGTTTATTATTGTGGCGACACCTGAATAAATGTAACGATTCTGCCTACTTCCACAGAAGTTTTGACTTTACCTTCCCAGTTATCTGTTGTAAATGCTGCAGAGTGTTTCATATATCCTTGGTTTTCTCATCAGCTTCAGTGCATTCAAGGTTCTTTCTTCCCCCGCCCCCTCCACTGCAAAAGTAGTTGTTCAAATGGATGCACATTATAGCAGCAGTTGGCACATCTGAGTGGACCAGTGGTGAATGTTTTTCTGAATGCACAACCCATGCAGAGGAATGTCGTACTGAGAGACATCTGCACTTGATGTGCATTCCGATAAGCATTCCACCCCTTTCCCCCCTTCTTCATGTAACATTCCCAAGAGTTTGTACATCCAGTCACTGATCCTCATTTTTCCCCCAGAGGAAAATAGATCATATATACGAAAGATTCAGGATAATTGTCAACAGAAGCAGAATAATCATCTGTACATAAGAAATGAACCCTTCAGATTGCACAGCATCCCAACAGACATACCATAATCTAACTAGAAATTGAAAACAAAATCTAATAGTGGTTTCACTCTTTGGTATGAGGACAAACTATGGTCAGTGATAACTATAGTTATGCCTGTTCAGACATTATGATAAAACAAAGCTGTGGCAAACCAGGAAAGGGTGGATGGGAAGTGCATGGTCAGGGATGACGGAAGCAGGGGACAAGTCTGTGAGCCCAGTTGATGTCCTTGTCACCAAAATATGGTTTGATGATCAGGTATCATGACATCTGAGCCGGGCCTAAAAGTTTAGATGTGAGCACTTACATATTCCATAAGAAATAATTTCTTTAGAGTTGTTGGAATAGTTATAGGGGGAAAGGAAGGAGATATAGAGGTAAGTTACTACATGACAGTGGGAAGAACCACTTCACTGCAATCTCTTTCATGGTTCCTGCATACTAACGTTACTAGAGTGATATGAGAGGAAGCTACAGGAAAGCATGGTAGCCTATGAATTGCTCTTAGTGCCAAGTATATCTTTCATTTTATATCCAGTTCACTTCCATTTTATATCCAGATTCCTCTGTCATAAATATTTTGCTTATGAATTCTAAGCAGAGGGAAGCTTCCTTGTAAGTCACATAATCTTGGTGTCAGTGGGTGAACCATGACTTTTAAATACCAGATAACACCAGTAAGTGATTTCTGTACTGGATGAAAATATAACTACTTAGTGAGCAACATGTACTCACCAGCAATATTGAGAAAAGCACCTCTCCATCATTTGAATTGTAATTCAAAGGATTATCAAGGTGCAAATTCTTTGAGTGCAACTTTAACATACCACATTCGTGCAACTTTAATATAACATGATTCCTGCCACAGGAATCTCTCTCATAAAAGCCTTTGTGGGTTTGCAATAAATGGTGTGTGAAGTTGTTAAGAGATATTTCATATGTTACCACTTCTGTAATAGAAATCAAATCCTACCCATCTTCATCTTACATATTTCATTTATGAAAAGCCAGATTCTTTGAGAGTACTTGTGTGTTTACTACACAATGGCTGCATTCAGAAATTGGCCTAAACAAGCCTCAAGTTCTTGTGCTTGCTTCTCCCCACTCTTCTGGGGGAGCGCAAGGAGGAAATTGGAAGTTTTCCCTTCCCTTTTCTATTCAACACAGTTTACTGTTACACTCAAACTGTAAACTCTGGTTAATCTTAACTATGGTTTACTGAGACAAGCCAGCTTCATAAACCACGGTTTAAAATTAACTTGTTTCCATAAACCAGGAGTGGACAACTTTGGGACATCTGGAGACCATTTCCCCATCCCCCACCATAGCCTGCATGACCTGCGCTCCTTCTGCCCCATGGAATTACGTGGTGGCAAAAAAAAAAAAAGTTTATTATTTAACTAAATAAATTATTTTCAGAAACAAACCATTATGGAACAGTATGGAGGCCAGATTTAGCTTGAAACCCCCTGCCATAAGCCATAGCTAAGACTATCCACAGATTGTCCAGGTTTTGACAAAACAACAAGCTGGTGTTAGTCAAAAATCAGAAGTAAAAGCTTCTGATCTTGTTACATCAGTGCTGTGGATGACATAAACATCAGCATAAATTAAACTTCCATTAGCCCCCCAAGGAGGGTACACGCAAGAAAAAAGGCTCACCTAAATTCAATCCCATAATGATAAACCACACAACTCTGAGAGTTGTTACTGAGAATACCCGGGTTTCACATTACACTCAGCAACCCAGGCATGGAGCATCCCTGCATTGTTTATAGGGATGCACAAAAGTCACTTACCTTTTAATGAAATTTGATTCGAGGTGGGGGGGAGGCGCTCCGTCCCTCCCCCTGAAATTCTGGCCGGGGGGGGAGGCACTCCGTCCCTCCCCCCCGAAATTCTGGCCGGGGGGGGGAGGCGCTCCATCCCTCCCCCCCGAATCCTGGCCGGCCGGGTCCGCAAATGGCGGCGGCCGTAGCCACCGCCGTTTGCGTCCCTGCAGTCAGCCGTGATAGGCTACGTAAATGTTTACGTAGGCTATCACGGCTGATTTAAAAGGGAAAAAAAAAGCATGTACAGTGAAAAAAAATGGGAAAAAAAACCGAAAAACAAGCATGGTGAAAATAAGGGGGACGCAAATAGTGTAGATGCTACGCTATTTGCGTTCCCCTTATTTTCGCCGTCTTAGTCTATGTAAATGTTTACGTAGACTAAGATGTGTCAAAATAAGGAACGCAAATGGCGGCGTCCATGGGCGCCGCCATTTGTGTACGTGCGTTGTTTTTTTTCTTTTAAATCAGCCATGATAGGCTACGTAAACATCTACATAGCCTATCACGGTATTTTTTAAAAATCTAGCCGTGATAGGCTACGTACGTAGCCTATCACGTTTTTGGGGTTTTTTTTACTGGAAATGGCAGCGGCGGCAGCCGGTCAGAAGACCGGCCGCCGCCGCCACCGAAGTTGCCGCCGCTGCCGCCAGGAAGATTCGCCCAAGGTAAGTCCCGTCCCGGAGGGGCGGGGGGGGGGGCAGAACGTTTCGCCACCGATTTCGGGGGGCCGAATGCGCTGGCATTCGGCCTCCCCGAGATTCGTGGCGAAATTCTCTGACATCCCTAATTGTTTAGCTGCATCTGGCTGCAGTGGGAGTGCCTCAGGTGGCAAGAACCGGCATGCTTGCTTGCTCGCTCCCGCTCCATTTGCATGCTGTTGTGATATGCGAACTGGGCCATAATGTTTCAACAAGGGCACTAGCTATTAAGATGGCTGCCTCTGAGATTGTTGGCAAAACAAGGGTGCAAGTCAAGAAACACTGTGATATCCCAAATAATCATTTAGCTCGGATCATCAGGACACAATTATTCATGTGTGATCACTGAATACCTGAAAATAATAATAATAAGCCTTCAGAGGTTTGCTTACACTTGAATTGCATATCTGAAGCTTGTATATACATAGGAAAAATAGCTTTTAATGCACATTAATGAGGCATTTGGAGTGTTGATATCTGCAGTTGAAAGCAAAAAAGCTGAAAAAATGTCAGAAAATAATTGTTGAACGTCAGTGCATGTGATTGCTTTTGTTCTCCCTACATCTCTATCAGCTTGGTTTAGGAACTGAGAAGACTTTATTGGCATGGATGAATAATTTTTTGCAGATGTTGGGGGATAATAAATCACTGTTAATCTTGGTATCCATATAATCTATCAGTTTAAGGATATGTGTTGGGTTGCTCTTGAATAGCGTTCATAAGCTACAGGTGATGAAGAATGTAGCCACCTGTTTCCTGAGTTTGGGCAGGGGATGCTAGTGGATACCTAACACATACCAGCTCAAATGTCCACTAACTAGTAGGAGATGGTGGGGGTTAGAGTTGGACTTAAATTGGAGTCACTGTGTCTCTGCCTAACATACCTTTTAAGGTTATTGTGAGAACCTGTTGTGGAGGGTGGAAGGTACAAAATATTCCACCCTGAGGGCCTTGAAGGAAATGCAGGATAAAAATATAATGGACAGACAAGCAGGATGAACTGCGGGCCCTACTGTGTTTTTACGAACTATTGTCCTATGATATTCCGAAAAGGTGTCTTTGTGTCTCGCTCTGCCTGTTTAGGAGTGCAAGCACAACACAGGTGGCCTATATTGTGATAGATGTCTTCCCAGTTTCTATGGAGATGCTACTAAAGGGAAACCCAATGACTGTCAACTGTGTGCCTGCCCGCTGAGTATACCTTCAAACAAGTAAGTTGCAAATTCAGCCAATAAAAATAATATTGAACTGTCCCTTGAAGTATCCTTTTATCAATTATTGGCAGCCCATGAAATACGTAATAGATTGGCGAGCATAAATATACAACAAAAATGTATAATCCTACTATTCTCCTATTTTGGTTCTAGACAATGAAATGAACATCAACACAATGTAAACTTTCACTAGCCACACAATAGTCTATCTCAGATTCCATTTTTTCCCATGTTAACTAGACAAAGAGGCAAACACTAGGAATAGATTTAATAGATGCACCATGATCCTAAGAGCTCCACGTCCACGATAGGGCTCTGATACCCATTTTCTACAGGGATACTCTATAGTTCTGGGTGGAACGTTTGGCAACCTGGCTCTCTGTTAAGGACCATGTGCCCATACAGCCAGGGCAGGGCTAGGGCTTATGAAGGCATGGCTACTGTGTTGGGTTGAGATTCTCTCTGGTCAAGCTGTATGGTGGGTGGGTGGCCATCCCCTATAACTTCCAATGGAGTTTAGCTCAGGGAAAATCCACAGCCCACCTCACAAGGCTCCAGATATTGACAGGGATACCTGAAAGGTGAAAAGCAGACTAGGAGAGAGTCATACCAGTTCTTCTCTTGTTGATACTCCTTCCTTTGAGAAATGCACCATGACACAGAGATCTGCATGGCTTTCAAACTGGCAGGCACCACTCTCAGGAAACTAGAGTTCTTGTAGACGTGCAGATCTCATTTCCTGACATAAGGGCTTCCAGCAAGAAGGATCACTGTGTGACTACCAGTCCCAGCCATCCCTTCCCACACTAGACTGTGATTTGGAGGAGTGGTGCTGCTTTTTCCCTGGCAGGTGCTGAGGGGCATCTTCCAGGTAAGAACCAGTGGTATAAGTCACACGTATGATGGGTGTGAGGATTGGGGGAAAATTGGGGCATGGGCTAGATGTGGCCCAATGGAATGCCAGTTGACCCCCCCTGTCTTAGAGCACTATGCATCTTTTAAATCAGCCATGATACGCTACGTAAACATCTACATAGCCTATCACGGTATTTTTTACCGTCATCATTTTCATTATCATTATTACATTTATATCCCACCATTTCCCTCTTGTAAGGAACCCAGGGTGGCTTACATGGTCCTCTACCATTTTATCCTCACAACAACCCTGCAGGGTAGGTTAGGCTGAGAGTCATTGACTGGCCCAAAGTCACCCAGTGAGCTTCATGGCCACGTGGGGACTAGAACCCAGGTCTCCTAAGACCCACTCCCAGTCCAACACTACAACTACTATATGACCCTGGCTCTCAATGGAAATGTGTAAGTGGGAGCCAAAGAACAATTTCCCTCCATGCTGAAGCGACCTAGACCTGTGTTCATTGCAGCAGTTTCCACAAAAGTGGATGTGATTGTGAGGAAACACTCATCCAGCTATAGTGAGTGCAAGGCTGAGGGCTTCCCCCTCCAGCAAATCTGCTTATGAGAGTGTATGTGAAGTACACTAGCAATATCAGTCGAAGAGAGAGAGAGAGAGAGAGAGAGAGAGAGAGAGAGAGGACCGCTGTTTAATCATTCTGCTAAATTTCACAGGTCACTTTCTATGGATACTTCACATGCAGAGGCATTTAGTTGGTCACTGTGGGAAACAGGATGGGCGACTTGTGGCATTCCAGATGCTGATGGACTGCAACTTCCATTATCCCTTACCATTGACTGCAGTCCAACAACGTCTGGACTGCAGAGCCACAGGTTTCCCAGCCCTGGGCTAGATGGACCTTTGGTCTCACCCAGCTGAGCAATTATGTACTGAGTGGATCTGCAGTCCTGTACACACTTACATGGGCAAAAGTCCCATTGAACTCAGTGAGGCTTACTTCTGAGTAGATGCACATAGGAGTATGTTACTAGGCTCTCTTTACAGTATTATAAAATAACTAAAAGCTAACATCCATCACAGGCTACGGGTTACAGAAATAGCAAACAAGAAAATGGTGTTCATTTATATCGATTACTTGCCAATTCATAGGACACACTGGGAATTTCAAAAACTTCTCATAGTCCTGCAAAGTTTCATCCCTAATGGAAGAATGACAGTTCTCATTGCTTGCTTATATTTATTCCACTAGTGCACCCACGTTAAACAAAACTTTGTCCTAGGGCTCCGTGTCTACTGCTGGGTTGTTCGGCAAATTGAATAGCTATGCAGTGCAAACAAATCTCTAAGTGAAATAAAAGGAAGAATAATTGAAGGCTGATCTCTTTAAAATAGCAGAGTGACAGATATCCTGTTGTTTCAAATTGCTTGTATCTTTCAGTGTGCCAGCAGATTACCTCATTACTGTGTGTCAATCAGATGCTAGAGGGGGAGAAACACAGAAAACTAAATGCTAGAAGGCAGAGGTACACAGCTAGGGTAAAATACTATCAGAGGGGATTGTAAACATGCAAATGACTAGGTTGCCAAGAGATACAACTGTGTTCCCACTATCTCATTTGTAGAAAGCATGGGAGGCATGAAATAAACAAATATAAAGCTCTGTCTCTTATGAATGCAGCCAGTTTGAAACACGAGGGTAGCAGGAATTTATGGAGGATGGTTAACTGCTATTGCAGTGACAATCTAATTAATTAATGCTGCAATTCTGTACCATCTGACCTGGGAGTAAGTCCCTTTGTGCTCAATGGCGTTTACTTTTGAGGAGACACATATCAGATTGTATTACAAAGATTACACTTCAACCTCCAGTTTAAATCATCCAGGCAGCTACCAGCCTCTAGTTTTTTACAATTATATTAGAGTCCTAGCCTTGAGTCACAAGCATGCCCTGGAAGGATAGGAAGCATCCACAAGTGTTGCCTCTTCTGATTGTGAATACCACTGGTTATGGGTGATATCCAGTTAGTGTCCCTCCGTTGATGGAGGGCAATTTTCCTTCCCCTCTGCAGCCTCCCCTGTGGCCAAAATCTGCTCCAGAGTGTTAGGGAACCATTTGGAACAGCATGGGAAATAGTAGAGGGCTGCAGGGAGGAAAGGGGAATGGTAAAAAATTGCCTCCATTCTGCTGACAGACGCCTTCTGGCAGCAGAAGGACACCAATTGGATACCATCTATGCTTCTTAAGGTAAGGTGTAAGCAACTTCCATTCAGTGATCTTTGCGAACTCTTAGATAAGACTTTGGGCAGATCCTGAAAAACAGCACTATCATGTTTCCCCTTCCCCTTCACTCTTTAATGCAGCAGTTCTATTCCACTGTATACGGAGCCTGAGTTTATTGAGCTTTTCCATCAGTTGCCCTTCAGATGCTGTGAGATTTAACTTGGGAGTACAGTCTGAGATAGGTTGCATTGCTAGGCCCTCAAGGGCTCAGACAAACAGCTGTACATTCCTGCTTTTTTAGATGGCATAGCAACTCACTGATAGACTAAAGTCCCATAACAACATGTCACTTGGATGCTGCCACCCGTTTGAGCTATATCCAGTGTCGGCAGAAATAGCAGAGTCATTCCAAACTCTACCGGCTGGAGCCAAACTTAAGCCCCATGAGTGAGGCCAGGCAGACTTTCCCCATGCCCTGTTTTGAAAGCAGCACTCTCTGAAGAAGGATGCCAACTATGCTGTTAATGAGTTTCTTTCTCTGTGTCCCTCTTCTTGCCCTACATCAACAACAAAGTTTTAGCCCAACATGTCATTTGGACCAAAGTCGTGGATTAATATGTGACGAATGCCCCCTTGGATATGCTGGCTCACGCTGTGAGAGGTAAGCAAATGCCATATAGGATCTAATTTTCTTTATCTCACAGTACTTTATTAAACTTTTTTTCCTAAATCCTCATGTCCTTTGTGTATGAAAGCAGACATATTAGTCATACCCATGTTCCTATTGTCTGCCCTATAGTCAGAATGCTGGTGGAGTAATGATGTCATACAAAGTTTCTATTTTTAATGAAAGATTTCATTGTCTGTTCCAGATTTGTTCAGCTGCTTTGTGAGCCAACAAAATTGTTTTTATTTAATTTTGCAGATAAACATTAAACTATAACATCAAAGAAAGTATTTTCCATAGAAGTAATATGACTTGATAGGATTTTAAAATGTATTTCTTGTTTTTGTGCACCTGTTAGTTTTTGTTATTATTTTTGTGTCCACCAAGTTTGGCTTGAACACTGAGAGTATACTTAATCAATTATTCAGTGAATTGCCATTTCATCTCCTTACACTGAGCCAAACAATTCAATTGTGGAAGCTAGATTTATTTGTCTTAATTATTTTAAAACTCATATTTTCAAATCCGCTTGCTTCTAATTCTCCTCTGAAGTTGCTCATTTGGCATGTGGAGTTACTGGGCTCTAAACAATGTCTCAGTGTTACAAATATTTCAGAAGGGTGTTTTCTTCTCTCTCTCTCTCTCTCTCTCAGTTTCTCACTCTCAGTCTGCAACGTGGCATATCACTCTCTAAGTGATTGAACAAGGACAAATGTAGAAATCTGGCAGTATGGGATCAGTCTTTCCTTAAGAGAATCTCATGTTTGATAAACTGTACATTTTCTTATTGTGCATTTCTTCTCTTTTTTCTTTTGCTATACTCTGGAAAATTGATTTGATGTAAATACAGCAAAGATGGTGGTAAAAGTCCAAAAAAGCAGGGATGACTCCAAAGGATAGCAGGTCCCCCCTCCACACACAAATATTTCCCATCATTCCATTTGCTTCCCCCAGCTTTCTGTTACTGTATATTAAGGTCCTATATAGGATGGATTAAATACTTATTATATGTATACATTCATATATAGATTTAGAAATGACACTACCTAAAATATAGATAGCATAAAATTTATTAGTGATTTATTATTATTATTATTTATCCTTTTTAATTTCCTTCCTTTTTATTATTATTACTATCATTATTATGAGACTTTGATTAGTAATATTTTTGGCTGGTTAAATTGTTAAGCTTTACTATTATATGTTAACTGAAGGGCAATATATGGTTATTGGAAATGAATTGTAGGCTTGCTCCCTTGCTATAAGACTGGTGATATGATATTGAAATATAAGGTTGATTATCTATGCTGTACTGAATTGTAATATTGGCAATGTTATAGGTATAACTTTTAAGTAGAGTGATATTTGAAGTTTGTGTGTAATGGAGTTTAAATTTAATCCTTTTAAGTAACTTTTTAATTTTTTTCTTTTTTTTCTTGCTTTCTTCTTTTCCTTCTTCTGTTTTTTTTTTTCTTTTTTCATTAATTGCTGTGTCCTCCTAAGAATACTGTATTGTTGGAAACTGTAGATAATGACTAGGTACTGTTTATTTCATTTATAAAGATAAAAAATAGAATAAAAGTTTTTTTTTTAAATGATAATATTACAGTGGCCCTGTGGGATGAACCCATAGTTCATAGCTCCTACTCCATTGCTATAAAATCTAAAATAATGTGTACCTTGCTGTAAAGGAAATTGCTATGTTTAACTTGCTGGTATTTGCTTAGTTGGGTTATATAACAATAATCTACAAAGCGTTCTGTTTATCATTTCCCCCTACATTTCACCCCTAGGCATCATTCCTGAGTGGCACTATTCAACATATTTACTATCAAACCAAAACTGAGCCATTTTTGGATTGCACTGAAAGTATGGTCCGCAGTTTCCAGTTAGCAAAATCTGGAATCTCTCCAACCCTGAGGATGAAATCCTATATACACTTGCCTGGGAGTAGCTCTCAGTGAATTCATTGGGACTTACTTCTGAGTAGACATGCATAGGATTGCACCGCTTGCCTTAAAATGTGGAAGCACTGGTAATTAAAAAGAAGAATACAGAATACCACTAATGTGCTAGGTGTACATGGTGAAGAGTCAGGAATTTACAGAGCCTTGGGGGAATCTAGGCCATGTGTAAGAAAGGGCCCAAATGAAGAATATTCCTTTCCATGATGAAAAGGGAGATTTTAGAGAGTGTATTCATTTAGCCATATGCTTCCTTAACAAGAAACATGCTGGAACACACACCTGAGGATGAAGATTCAGCACATACACCAAGTCCACCATTTTCTTTTACATTCATATCATGTTATATCTGGCTAAAAGTACCTGCTGCAAGGAGGAATTCACCCGCTTATCACAGTAGTGGCTACTGCTGAATGCTATTTCTGTCTTATCTTTTCCTGTCTAGCTGGCAAATCATCACCCTCCTCTCAAATCTAAGGGCTGTGAAGTTAATGAATGCAAGAACAAATCAGCTGAAGAGTACTTTTGTGAGAGTTGGTCAGTGTAGGGGTCTCAACATCAACAAGTAGTATTTCTTGAGTGGGGTGTAATCCATAGATTAGCAATGGGGAAAGAATTTAAATAAGTGTTTCTTTTAATTAAGGTAAAAGGAAATTAAAAGGAACCGCGGTGGCTTAGTGGTTAAGATGCTGAACTGCAGACTGGAAGGTCGGCAGGTCAGCAGTTCGAGACCCGAGTGCTGCGTGACGGAGTGAGCTCCCGTCTTCAGTCCCAGCTTCTGCCAACCTAGCAGTTCGAAAGCAAGAAATTGCAAGTAGATAAATAGGTACCGCCTCGGTGGGAAAGGTAACAGCGTTCTGTGCATTTCGGTGTTCAGTCATGCCGGCCACATGACCACGGAAGCGTCTTCGGACAGCGCTGGCTCTTCGGCTTAGAAACGGGGATGAGCACCGCACCCTAGAGTCGGACACGACTGGTTGGGGACACCTTTACCTTTACCTTTTTTTCTTTTAATTGTCACAAGTTGAATAAAATTGCCCAAGGCCATTGATTATAGCAAACACATCCGCATTTAGAAAGCCTTCTTTATATGCTATTAAATGTGAATGAGTAATAGCTTCAGGAATTTGCATGGAATCCCTTCTTATTTTAGCTTGCGGATACTACTCTGAGTCATATGTAGTCATTAAATTAACTGCTTTAAAATGATCATGAAGTGTTCTATATTCAGTTTTGTCTTGCAGCCACCCATGATTTCCCACTCCTAGAACTGGCAATAAATCTCCTTTTGTTTATATATAATCCTAGCAAATTAAAACGCTTTTATGGGGGGCGGATTGTCACAATCATTGTTCCATTGAGTCATTTACGGACTGACTGCTGGGCTGCATTTAAGTTTGCTTTGTTGGATTGGCAATTGGCAATTCTTCTTCTTCTTCTGCTTCTGCTTCTTCATCTTTTGCTCCAGCATCGTTCTGTACCCATCTTTCCTCTGGTGGTCTGTAATCACTTCCTTGCCATTACCCTTCTTTTGCTATCTCTCCTTCCTTCAGTAAAGTTGGAATGCTTTTGCTTTTCCTACCACTAAGATAACATCATCCCTCTCTTTAAATCTCTCAGCTGCCTCCTTGTTGCTTTCAATTTTATGCCCTAATCCTTGCATTTGAGACTTTGTGCCTCTCCACCTTTGGTGGAATTGAATTGTTATGTCTTTCTGTACCCTGTCTCATCATCATCTTTCCGAACAAGCACATCTGAGGGTCTAAGATGAGCTGGGAATTTGTGGGCCAACACATGTTCAGCATGGAAAGTGACCCTTGAATTCAGAGAGCCTCAAATGTAAGGACTATTCTTTCAGAAAGGGGCAAGAAGCCAGAGATCTAGGATGCTATCCTATGCATGTTTAGACAGAAAAAAGTCCTACAATTCCCAGCATCCCCCAGCCAGCATAGGATTGTGCCCTTAGATAATTTTATCTTAGTTGTGAGAAAGACAGAGGCATTCTGAATTTTCTGAAGAAGGGAGAGCAGAAAATGGGGAACGGCAGGGAAGTGGTTGCAGTAAACTAGGAGAAAGATGGCCTGTTTCTTTCTTTCTGTTTCTTGACAAAGAGTTTAAAACCAGCATTGGATGTGGGTGAAAAATTGTTGTTTGAATGTAGTTTCAAATTAAGCTGGGGGGGGGTTTTCTAAACCCACATATATATGAAACATGGTTGCATACTGGGTTTGGTGTATCTAACGCCTTTACCTTCCCCTCAGTCCCACACAAATGACTGCTGTTCAGTTGTTTCATAAATCAGCATATGGGTATACTCAGTCCTAATAATTTCCCCTCATTGATACTGCGTAATGCATCATCTGATGCTTAGTCATTCCATGCTGTGTATCTGTAACCTAAGGGTTGCAGTTTGAACACATGGACCCTAGGGGAAATATGGCTTTATAGCTGTCACAGCATAGATGTACCTGCCAAATAAATATGGACAGTATTACTATAGGATATAGGGCTCCTTCACACAGAGCTTTTATCCTGCTACTGAGATTGCTCCTTCACGGAAGTTTGCAGGCTCTGTGATCATTCAAGGCGTCTCCTGCACTAAATGCCCTTTGTTCCATTTTTAAATAGATCACAGATAATGAGCTATCAAATTACCCCATTGTGTTCTGCTTCAGTTTCCTCCATGAAAAGAGTAAAAGCAGCAAGAAGAGGAGCGAGATCAGTGAAAGATAATGGAAGGCCCAGATATGGGGAGAAGGAGGGAAGGGGGTGGGGGGAAAGGAAGCAGGTGAAAAGGGGAGTCCTTGTGAACTTGCATTTAAAACAGAAGCAGAAACCTCATTTTATATGCAGGGTTTTAGGCTGGTGTAGAGATGCCCACCCCTTCACGGATCACTGACTTGTTGTGGCGAAGGGGCTTGCGTAACTCAGTGAAGCCATAAGCTATGCTGTGCAGAGCGACCCAAGACGGACAGGTCATGGCAGAGAGTTCTGACAAAATGTGGTCCACTGGAGAAGGAAATGGCAACCCACTCCAGTATTCTGGCCAAGAAAACCCCATGGAACGTATCACAAGGCTAAAAGAGATGACGCCGGAAGATGAGCTCCTCAGGTTGGAAGGTGTCCAATATACTACTGGGGAAGAGCAGAGGGAATTTCCAAGTAGCGCCAGAAAGAGTGAAGCAGCTGGGCCAAAGCCGAAAAGACACTCAGCTGTGGATGTGTCTGGTGGTGAACAGAAAGTCCGATGCTGTAAAGAACAATATTGTTTAGGAACCTGGAATGTAAGATCAATGAATCAAGGTAAGCTGGAGGTGGTCAAACATGAGATGGCAAGACTGAACATTGACATCTTGGGAATCAGTGAACTAAAATGGACAAGCATGGGCAAATTTAATTCAGGTGACCATCATATCTACTACAGTGGGCAAGAATCCCTTAGAAGAAATGGAGTAGCACTCATAGTCAACAAAAGGGTGGGAAAAGCAGTAGTGGGGTACAATCTCAAAAATGATAGAATGATCTCAGTACGAATCCAAGGCAAACCATTCAACATCACAGTAATTCAAGTCTACACCCCAACCACTGAGGCCGAAGAACCTGAGGTTGATCGGTTCTATGAAGACCTACAACACCTTCTAGAACTAACACCAAAAAAAGATGTCCTCTTCATCATAAGGAATTGGAATGCTAAAGTAGGAAGTCAAGAAATCACCAGGATAACAGGCAAGCATGGCCTTGGTGTACAAAATGAAGCAGGACAAAGGCTAATAGAGTTTTGCCAAGAGAACACGCTGATCATAGCAAACACTCTTTTCCAACAGCACAAGGGGTGACTCCACACAAGAACATCACCAGATGGTCAATATCGAAATCAGATTGATTATGTCCTTTGCAGCCAAAGATGGAGAAGCTCTATCCAGTCAGTAAAAACAGGACCTGGAGCTGACTATGGCTCAGATCATCAGCTGTTTCTTCCAAATTTTCGGCGTAAATTGAAGAACGTAGGGAAAACCACGAAACCATTCAGGTATGACCTAAATCATATCCCTTATGAATATACAGTCGAGGTGAGGAATAGATTTCAGGGATTAGACCTGATAGACAGAGTGCCTGAGGAACTATGGACGGAGGTCCATAACATTATTCAGGAGGCAGCAACTCAATCCATCCCAAAGAAAAAGAAATGCAAGAAAGCAAAGTGGCTGTCTGATGAGGCTTTACAAGTAGCTGAGGAAAGAAGGGAAGCGAAAAGCAAGGGAGAAAGGGGAAGATATACCCAACTGAATGCAGAGTTCCAGAGAATTGCAAGGAGAAACAAGAAGGCCTTCTTAAATGAACAATGCAAAGAAATCGAAAACAATAGAATGGGAAAGACTAGAGATCTCTTCAAGAAAATCGGAGATCTCATGGGAACGTTTTGTGCAAAGACGGGCATGATAAAGGACAAAGAAGGCAGGGACCTAACAGAAGCAGATGAGATTAAAAAGAGGTGGACACAGAAGAACAATACAGGAAAGATCTGAATGTCCCTGATAGCCATGATAGTGTGGTCACTGAACTTGAGCCGGACATCCTAGAAAGTGAAGTCAAGTGGGCCTTAGGAAGCATTACTAACAACAAAGCTAGTGGAGATGACAGTAATCCACCTGAGCTATTTAAGATCCTAAAAGATGATGCTGTTAAAGTGCTGCACTCAATATGCCAACAAATTTGGAACACTCAACAATGGCCACAAGACTGAAAAAGATCAGTTTATATTACAATTCCAAAGAAGGGAAATGCCAAAGAGTGTTCAAACTACCGTACAATTGCGCTAATTTCACATGCCAGCAAGGTGATGCTCAAAATCCTAGAAGCTAGGCTTCAGCAGTATGCGAACTGAGAACTACCGGAAGTACAAGCAGGGTTTCAAAGAGGCAGAGGAACTAGAGATCACATTGCCAACATTCGCTGGATCATAGAGAAAGCAAGAGAATTCCAGAAAAACGTCTATTTCTGCTTCATTGACTACGCTAAAGCCTTTGATTGTGTGTATCACAACAAACTGTGGCAAATTCTGAAAGAGATGGGAGTACCAGACCACCTTACCTGTTTCCTGAGAATCCTCTACGAGGGACAAGAACCAACAGTAAGAACCGGACATGGAACAACCGATTGGTTCAAAATTGGGAAAGGAGTACAACAAGGCTGTATATTGTCACCCTGCTTATTTAATTTATATGCAGAGTACATCATGAGAAACACCGGGTTGGATGAAGCACAGGTTGGAATTAGGATTGCCGGGAGAATTATCAACAACCTCAGATATGCAGACGATACCACCCTAATGGCAGAAAGCGAAGAAGATCTAAAGAGCCTCTTGTTGAGGGTGAAAGTGGAGAGTGCAAAAGCTGGTTTGAAACTCAACATTAAAAAAAGAAGATCATGGCATCTGGCCCCATCACTTCCTGGCCTATAGAAGGGGAAGAAATGGAAGCAGTGACAGATTTTATTTTCTTGGGCTCCAAGATCACCACAGACAGTGACTGTAGCCACGAAATTAAAAGACGCTTGCTCCTTGGGAGGAAAGCTATGGCAAACCTAGACAGCATAGTAAGAAGCAGAGACATCACCTTGCCGACAAAGGTTCATATAATCAAAGCTATGGTTTTCCCAGTAGCAACGTATGTCTGTGAGAGCTGGACTATAAGGAAGGCTGAGTGCTGAAGAATCGATGCTTTCGAACTGTGGTGCTGGAGAAGACTCTTACGAGTCCCCTGGACTGCAAGGAGGTCAAATCAGTCAATCCTAAAGGAAATCAACCATGACTGCTCATTGGAAGGACAGATCCTGAAGCTGAAGCTCAAATATTTTGGCCACCTAATGCGAAGAGAAAAGTCACTGGAAAAGACCCTGATGCTGGGAAAGATTGAAGGCAAAAGGAGAAGGGGACGGCAGAGAATGAGATGGCTAGATAGCATCACCGATGCAATGAATATGGACTTGAGCACACTCTGGCAGAGAGCGTAGGACAGGAAGGCCTGGCGTGCTGTGGTCCATGGGGTCATGAAGAGTTGGACACGACTTAACGACTGAACAACAACAACAACAACAACAACAACAAGAGATGCCCATAGCTACAGTGAAGAGGGACAGGGAAAATATGCAAAATATATTTATTCTTTTACTTAATTAAAAATCTGTATATGCATTTTCCTCCCTCTGTTTCTTTTCTGTATAAACATTTTGTTACAGTCAGCATTTTTTTAAACAGGCTTTTCCTGTTATTATCAGATATTAATTTTCCATATGACTTTCTTCTTCTATGTTCACATTCCCATGGGCATAGCACACTGGATCAGACAAGAGTGAGCAAAGTTAGAAAAAATTCTAAAGGAAAGATATTGTCAGGCCCAGTTCCCTTTTAACACCAACAACTTAGCACAGGATTAAACAATGAATTATTTTATTGTAGTGAGATTTTAACACAATCCTTTAGAGTCTGTAGCATTGAAGTTTCATGGAGATTACAGTCCCACTAAATCAGTTAGTTCAATTAGGAGCACAGACAGGGCTGTAAATCCAGCATTAAGTTCCAAGACACAACCCAAAAAGAAACATTCTGAAGACCAGCAATGTACCCTGAGTTTCAAAGTCTAGCTTTCTAGATACACAAGAGAACAGGGTTCAGGAATAATTTCCAAGGCAAGGTCCCACAAACATGGAAGTTGAGTCAAACCAAAAGATCAAGGTTCAGCTATAGTCCAAGCAAGAGTTTTCCGATACTAAAGACATTGTACCCATGAAGCTGCCTGAGCTCTGAAGCTTCTTTTAAACAGAGGCCTAGAGCTCTTCACTAGTCCACCTATCCCTGCAGGCAAACATTCTCTGTAATTGTAAACTACACCTAAGTGGGTGTTTCTTTTCCATTCTCCATTCCCAAGGAGACAGGTCTGAAACCCCCACTTCCTCAGCTGAGTATCCAGCCCGCTTGTTTCCCACAGAAAGGCTGTTAGCCTCCTGAGCTGTAGGCACGTCACTCAAGGTTGAATCTTGCAGCTGATAAGGAGTGTCCAGCCTGCTCTCCACTGTGAAGCCATGCAGAGACAGGCGCTCATCATTCTGACATTCCACTACCTCAGAAGCCCCCAAACTATGAGACTTCTAGGCCTGAGTCTGAATCTCCTCCAAGGCCGTAGCACTAGGGATGGGGAAAGGCAGACAGATATAGTGTTGTAGTGAAAGTAGATCATCTTCAGGATTTACCAGTAAATTCAGAGAAGGACAAAAGAACAAAAGGGAGGGAAGATAGGAGCAGGACCATTTCACCCCTGCCCTGGTCACTGCTTTCAAAAGATAGTTGGAATTCATTGCAAGATATAGCATGTAGCTCCAAACCATTTGGAAAAGGCCAAGAGACAAAAGTTTGTGTTAACCTTAATTAGCAGTGTCTGAAGTGATGAGAATGCCACCACCTGCAAAAAAAACCCCAAACCCCAGTGATTAAAGTGGCTTGTCAAGTAGAGGGGTTTATTTATGATTAGCAGTCCAGTGCTCACAAGTCCTTGGGGTATTCTTCTTATGGTTGGCTTTGTAAGTTTCTGCCTGCATGATCAGATATAAAACAAAAGCCTAAATGAAAGAAAAAGGAGCAAAATGAAAGCTGATAAGCGAAGGGAACGAGCAGTAATTAAAGAAGCTATCAGTGCTGTCTCAATATACTTGCAGAAATCGTATTGTATTGGCCACATGAGAGATGTCATCCTATAGGTTCTGTGTAATCTCAGAACAAAAGGAGAGCCCTGCTGGATCAAACCAAGGCTCCATCTAGTGCAGTATCCTGTTTTTAACCGTAACCTGCCAAATGTTTTTGGGAATCATCGCTATCACAAGCCATAAAGGCAACATTCCTCTTCTGCCATTTGGCTTCTGCCCCAGCAGCTGGTGTTCAGACATATCAGGAGTCCCAGCATTTTGGGGTTGGTGAGTATTTTTGGAATGTTGGCAGTGTCATGGGCACTTACACAAAATAGCTGCCACAGGGCTGGGACTTGCTCTTGTATAACGTGGCTGCCATGATTGGCAAGGCTGGTCACAAAACACCCCAGAAGGTAAACTGGGTGAGATTAAAAGAAAAGTAACTTGCCCAAGAACCCAGATGTGGGGTCTGAGCTTTAAAATACAAAACCACTGTTTTGAACCCAAATCAAGATGGTGCTGGAGGGTAGCCCTTCCCTTCTCAGTTTGCCAGTCTCCTCTCCCAGTTAAAAAATAATCAATTAAAAATGTGTTTAAAAGAAAAATAAAAGTCAGGAGGGGCAGGGAACGTGGTGGGCATCAAGTGAGTTGTCCATGGGCACCTCTCTAGGCACCATGAAGGAGACTCCAGCCTCTAAACCTGAAAGTCAGATTTTGCCAACCTGGCTAATACACATTGATAAACCTGTCCTCCATAAATGTATTTAATCCCCCTTTAAAGCAGTCGTTAATGGTCATCATCACCACATCTTGTGGCAGTGAGTTCCATATATCAATTATATATTGTGTGAAGAAGTACTTTAGTTTGACCTGAGTGTAATGTCAGTCATTTCCATTGTGTGATCCTGAGTTCTCATATTATGAGAGAGGGAGAAAATGTTCACTCTGTCCACACCATGCCTCATTTTATAAATCTCTTATAAATCTGTTATCTTTTTTCTTAAGCTAAATAGTCCAAACTACTTATGCCTTTTCTTATAGGAAAGGTGATCCAATTCCATAATCATTTTGGTTGTCTTTTTGTGCCCCAATCTTAGGCGGTTATATATAGTGTTCTTTTTTTATATATGCCCACAGTAGGGTATATCAGAGATAACCAAGGCTGCAGATAGAAAGAGTTGAGAACTGAAAATGGTACGGTAGAAGCATTTTGTGTCTCAGTGGTGTCTAGGATTCATTCAGTGGGGGGAAGGGCCATGGCTGAATGGTAGAGCACATGCTTTGTATGCGGGAGGCTCCATGTTCAATCCCTGGCATTGCCAGGTATGGCTGGAAAAATTCCTGCAAGGGGAACTGATGCCCATCAGTGTCAAAAATGCTGGGCTGGATGGACCAAGGGTCTGACTTGGTATTAGGCAACTTCCTCTGTCACTATGTTGTCATGGGGTACTCACATATTTCTGTTGACCTGGGCCAAACAGAGTTTGCATGTTTTTTAAATACTACAACCTGCAAAACCTGTTTGACTAGATATGAAAGGTGCGATAGAATGGAGTGTGTATACCAAGAGCAACAAGGCCTCTATAATACCACAGTCTCATTCTCTCTGATCAAGAGTCCCTATTTGCATAAGCTCGGGTGAATTATGGATGCAGGGTTCTCCCATTTTACATGCTTCTGGGATGAAATCCCTTTGGGCAGAAAGGTGGTGCAAGTGGTATGTGTGTGTATACACACACACACACACACACACACACCACATGATGTCTGTAGTGTAAGTATGCTTGAAGCAAGACATATGCCTACAGAAGATGGGTGAAGACAAGAGTCTTCCAGACTGCAATCTTGTGCACAGTTACCTTTAATTAATTATTTGATTTATATATGTCCTTCAACAGGTTGCCAGGACTTACCTGAGAGTAAATCCTATTGGACTTAGTGGGTTTTACTTCTAAGTAAACAAGCAAGGATTGAATGTTTTTGTCGGCTCATAGATCCAGGAGCTTGTGTTCTTTCTATCTAACATTATTTCTAGGTTGCCTTTAAGATGTTGAAGCTGATATTCAAACTAGAACCTGTCCTAGTGTGTGTGAAAGATTTTTTTTTCTCCACAGCTTTCTATTTATTCTGTGCCATGTCAGCATTGTATGATTTTATATTCCAAGCATTAAGCATGTCCCATATACTTTGGATGAAGAAGTTTCTCTACCTATTGATCATGGAACTGGGGCCTTCTTTTACACTTATCAGAATCATGCAAAGATGGCATAGATGGTTGTACTACTAGCCAGAACATTAAGGGGAAAGGTGGCTACTTTTATACTTTAGAAGTAATAATATATATTCTAATAAGATTATATAGTGCACTTCTGACACATTACCAGAAATTATATTGAGACCACTGAAAGAAGCTCACTGGTATGTTTTGAGATACAATTTTTATCAAGGTCTTTTTGTCCCTTTTAGAGGCTTTTGAAAAGCCATGTGGGAGGGAGCTGCTTTTTCTTGAGGAAATGTAAAGCTCCCATTCTGCTGGAGTATTGATTAATGCTGCAGTCATATACGTGCCTACTCAGAAATAAGCCCCATTGAGTTAAATAGAATTTAATCCCAGACAAATGTGCATAGGATTGCAGCCTAAGGGTGCAATCCTGTTCACGTTTGTACAGAAAAAGGTCCTACAGCTATGCGGGCTGGGGAATGCTGGGTATTGTAGGACTTTTTTTTTCTAAACGTGCATAGGATTGCACCTTAAATGACTCAACGACATGGGTGAGGACTGACTGTGTGAGTTTCGAACACATATGGGACTCCTCTGGGAGGGGGTGCCAATTCTGTCAGAATCACTCACGTGTGTGGGCTGCTTATGGAATTGGGTCATTAACATGTCTTTCCAGCCACCTAGAACTTTCCACAGATAAGTGGCATGCACACTGCTGCTAAGTGTCTCTATGGAGACCTTGAATGAGGTAAAATTCTGTTTCCTGCATTGTGTGCATGTACAATTCAGTACATTCTTCTCTGGCAGATAGAGATATGTTATTCTGCCTATGTTGTTGTTGTTGTTTGTCAGTCTGGAAGGTTTTTGTTTGTTTGTTTCCCATCTTAAACAAGCGCTTTATGCTAAGGAGGGAGATGTCAGCCTTGCTGGTTAGCTAGTGTAGCATCTGGGTATTTAGTTACACAAAGAGTTCTCAACAGGAACCTCGTTTCCCTTAGAGTGCCAATGGACAGATTTTGTATTATGCCTTTGTCTCATCTTCTGTTCCAGTGACAAGGTCCCTCCCAGCTTTCTCCTCTCCCACCTCCAAAGTCTAGTAGAGCTGGCAGGATTTCAACAAGTAATGAATCTGTAGTGATGCTAAAGGAGCTTTAAAAAAATGGGAAGGGGGTGGAGGAAAACTCTGAAAAACACTTGAGAGAAAATCAAGCTATCTCTAGTGATTCATTAGACAGCAGAACTGTAAACATTTTTAATGCCAACAGGCCAAGGTAAATACTTTAAGATGTTCTGTCTGTTGCCCTAGGTGTGCAGAAGGCTATTTTGGACAACCTTTAATACCGGGGGGATCTTGCCAGCCTTGCCAATGTAATGACAACCTTGACTTCTCCGTTCCTGGCAGCTGTGACAGCTCGTCTGGAGCGTGCCTGATATGTAAGCCAGGTACAACAGGCCAGTACTGTGAGAAGTGTGCTGATGGGTATTTCGGAGATGCTCTTGATGCAAGGAACTGTCAACGTAAGTCCTGGAATCTTGCTTCTCCTGTCAGAATGCATTCATTCCCTATGGGCACATCTCACGAGTGTCTGTCAAATAGGACATGCATTTATTTGCATGGCATTACATACAGTAAATGTTGTATTATCCAAAGCTTGGTACTTCAGATTTCCTTACTTACTATCCAGATTCATTGTGTGTTCCCTGAGTAACCTCATGGTCATGTATTTATGTATGTATTTATTTGTATAGCACCATCCGTATGAGTGGCATTCTACAGAATACTAGAGGACAGATACAATCAGCACCCTCTTTTTCATCTGAAGTTCAGGTTGTGTGGATACTTGGAATGTCACCCAGCCATGCAGATAAATGGGACTTAATGTGTACCTAATTACATTCATGTATTTCGAGGGCTTGGAAAACAACCTATATTGTTCTAGTCACCCATTGTCTGCATTCCCCTCAGGGTTAGAAAAGGCATTTTTATTCCCTACTGCCCTACAAGGAAAGGTTAAATGTTTGGGGCCATTTGATTTAGGAAAAGGCAAGCAAGGGGCATGATAGAGGTATATAAAATTATCCATGTAGAAAAAGCGGATAGAAGTTTTTCTCCCTCTCTCACAATACTAGCACCCAGTGTCATCCAGTGAAGTGGGACATTCAGGAAAGACAAAAGGCAGAACAGCATATAGTTAAATTATGGAATTTGCTTTCACAGGATGTGGTGATGGCCACCAAGTCAGACAGCTTTAAAAGGGGATTAGAAAAATTTGTGGAGGATCAGGCTATCAATGGCTACTAATCATGATGGCTATATGCTACCTCCAGGATCAGAGGCAGTCTTTCCCCAAGCCCAATTCACCTGAAAATTCAGGTACTCCCTCTTCCAATAGGACAGGCAGGATACCACAGAAATTCAAGAAGGCTCACCTTCAGGCTTGGCCCTTTAAGGATTCACACTGTCAAGGCGGGGTGGTGGTGGTAGAATTTAGGGGGGGGGTAGAGTGGTTGGAAGGATTTATAAGCGCTTTCCCCCCTCCCCCAGAAAATTGTTCACTTGGAGCTTTCCATGGTGCTGCAGCCTTGTGAATACTTGCTATGGATGAACCAGAACAAGTTATATTGAGGACATGCTGTGGTTCATTCTATAGGGCAGTATACAAAACTGCTGCTGCGTTCCCGCTCAGTCTGTTGCACGCCACTTATGCTTGTTTCTAGATTGGGATTGATCAGCAGAGCTTCCATCTGCAAGCTCTGCTGACCTGCCTCCTCTGGAAACTAGTGTTTCCGCTCGTTTCAGGTTGCTTTTAGAACTGCTAGCTCCCCATTGTGCTAGTGGTAGGTTCTGCTGGCATGTGGGCAGTCTTGGATACCTGCCTTCTGCTCTAGACAGGGTCTGCTTCCTTGTAACTTTCCATTCGAACTGCTCATCATGGCACTGAAAACAAGGGAACAAAATCCCAGAAATCTTACATGCTTTCCTAGGCCACAGCTGTGTTATGATAAACAAGGGCTGAAAATGACAGCCCCATATTGAGTTTGTCCTCTGCATAACTCTGAGTACAACTACACTCATGTCCTGAAATTATTTGGCTAAAAGTGTCTTTTCCCTGCCAGAGGCAACCAATTTTATGAAGCAGGAAGAAAATGGATTGAAGAATGATGAACTTTGTCATCAGCACACATACCACCCCAATCTTCTCTTAGAAGGGATGGTTGCAGGATCGCCCCCTCCCCCCTGGTCCAGTTGGTGGCATTTCTGAGCTTGGAGTCTTACTTTCCATTTTATTTTGTAATTGGGCTCTATTGACAAAAAAGTTGTATTAGATCATGGAAGCTAAGGTGGGTAAGTCGCAGGCTGTCATTTTCTGTGAGAGTCCCTTGTTTCTTCTGTATAAGAGAGTATAAGAAAGTCCCTTATACTCAGTTTTGCCTGACTCTAACCAGAAGGATGTAAGCCCTGGTAAATAAAAGAGATTGTACAAAATGGTGCTACTACACAATTGCTCCCCATGGTATGATTCATATGGTATACGTGTACTAGATATATTTCCCTAAGATTTCCCCCACACACACTTTTGCACATTTGGGATCCTTGCAGCTTCCAAATTCAGAAGCTGCATCTGAGCTGATTAACAATTCACTGGTGTGGTGCCTCATGACTTGTTCTTTAAAGATGTCATTTAAAAAGCAGAATATTTGAAATATCAAACTATGACTGGAATTGCAGCTCTCATCGCTGTGTTACTCTCCTTGAGGCACTGACACAGCTGAAGCTTTGAACATTTCCCTGACAGAGACAGCTCAATGGGAGACTGTATTTAGAATGAAAACATATAATTAAAATAGACATTAAAGACAGATAGATTTTTAATGTATACCAAGATTCTTTGCTTTTTTGTCATTAGCTGAGTTGACAGTAGAACTTTCAATATATTCACATCATTGTGTTTGCGGTTACCCCATGTTTATTTTTCCCACATTGCAACTAGTTTTCCTTTTCACAGATTTCTTGGGCAGGCTTCCATGAAGCTTGCCCTGAAGCTGTGAAATTGGAGGAACTGTGCCTTTATTTGTTGTTTTCAATTTTTACTGTTCATTAAAGAATCAAATTCAAGATTGAAAACTTGCAAAGCACCAACCTTGCTCTCAAATTACAGCTGGAAATGTTTTTCCCCCCCTTTTCTTTTCTTCCTTATCAACAGTGGCAGCATCATTTGCATTTGCCAATTCAAATGATAGCTGAGTTTTGTCATCAGTGCAACATTCTTAAAGGTTGCTGCTGCTTAAAAGAATCTACAAGAAAGACAGCAGACTAACATCCCAGATCTATTTGACTTTTATTTCAGAACTGACTTTTAATTATGGATACATCATAATTTGGTACATCCTGTGGCTGAAGATTACATAAACTTCATGACAGAATAGAAATCAGTTAAAGCCCAAATGATGGTATCATCTTCTGTATAATTTAGGCAATTTCTCAGTGACTTGGGGCAGCACTGTTTTGAGGGGGAAGCACTCTCGCCATCCAGTATAACAGGGGGGTCGAACCTCTTTCATCGTGAGGGTTTTGCAGAAGCTCTCATGGGCTGCATTCCACTGTTGGGTAGGGCTGAAGGCAAAAGGGGCAGGGCCAAAAATACCAGCATATTTTGGCTTAAAGCTCTTCCTGCCAATCATTAAGCTTTAGAAGAGGATTTCAACCTTTTAGAATGGCGAAAAACTGCAAAAGCCAGGAAACCACTAAATAATCAGCAGTTGATTATAACTGCACAATGTGAATGTTCAGCAGTAACGATTTTTGTTTAGTGGAAGGAGGTATTCTCCAAAATGCTGGACAAGTTGCCACAAAATGAACTGGCAACTGAGTGATCTTGTATCACTTTTGTTGTTTTTCATAACCTCACAATTCAAGGGATGTATCCCCAGAGTCCCTTCAATTTTATTATTTTTACATTTTTCCTGGGATGCAGGCAAATGACCAAGAAAGGGAATACCTTCATTCTGGGGAAATCTTTTCATGTTTAATCAGTGGTGAAGTATTTTAATATTCTAGATCCATCTCCCATAAATTGGGACACTATGGATGTTTTGTGTTACAATTCCCATCATCCCTGACCATTGGTCAGGCTAAATTGCTTGGAAAGAGCAATTCTGTGTCCCCTAAGCAGCATCTGGGGGAGATAGGATTTTCCAGTTTCCCAGCTCTGAGCTCATAGACAGCCCTACCAGCTCGTAGCAGGGAAACCGTGCTCCCCACCCCTTCCCCATCATAGCTGGAGTGGAGAGAACTGTGGCAGCTGTCCCTGCGTGCCAGTCTGTGCTCATAACATGGAGCACAGACAGACTGAAAATGGGTTGTTCCTGGGGGCGGGGAGGGGAGGAGACCACAGAAACTGTTTAGACAGCTTCCTATGTGGTCTCCAGCCCCATTCCTGCTCCCTCCCCAGAGCTATGCTTAGATGCCCGAAATCAGGCATCCACGGAAAACTTCAGGGCAGCCAGAGCACGGAAGGAATCCTCTCCTCCATGCTTCAGCTGCCCTGCACTGGATAGGCGGTTGGAGGCGACTGTCTGTCTCAATGGGATTGTGCCCTAACTGATATATATGTATGGGGTGGATCAAGTTAGTTGATTTCAATGGGACTAAGTATAACTAACAGAGCTGGTTCAAATGTAGCACCCATGAATTGGTGGGGCTGTGTGGGAGTGGGCAAGCGTGCTGCCTCCAGCCCACCCACCACTTACACTTTGCATCTGCTTTGCTAAACAACCCAGGAAAGCCCTGTTCCTGGGTTATTATTATTAATATATGATTATATGTATTTATACCCTGCCTTTTTCCCAGTACTGGGACACAAGGCAGCTTACAAACATTAAAACATATACAATTAAAACATATGCAAATATACAAAAGTTAAAATATAATTAAACAACAATACAATTAAAATTCTAATTCTAATTATATATAACAGTGACAGCTGTTCATCGTGACATTTAAACCTGGCACTCTGGGTTGTTGAGGGTTAAACAACCCAGAGTTTTAACCCAACAATAAACCATAGGTTCAAACTCTGGGTTGTTTAACCCTCAACAACCCAGAATGCCGGGTTTGGACATTACGACTAACATGGGGCATTCCTGGGTTGTTTAGCAAAGTGGGGGCAAAGTGGAAGTGGAAAGTGGGCTGGAGACAACATGCTTGTTTGCTCGTGCTCAGCCCCAATAGCCCATGAGTTAAATAACCCTTGGATTGTTCTTACCTATGAACCAGGCTACAGTCTAGATCCAGATAGATAATCTGGATCTAGATGGATAACGATAATAATGTTCATTGCTTTGTGGAACATAACTCAATAATAATAATAACACTGCAGAAGTTCACTGCTGGGTCATTGATGGTTCAATTGATGTGCTTGTTCATTGGTGGCTCCTGTAATAAAGCTTCTACAGTCTCTGGTTTGGGCACCTTTCCCAGATATCAAATATCAGGCACCTAGGGGTGTTGATATGTTTTGGGCTTGTACTTACAGATGCCACCTCTTATTGTATGCTTGCATAATACTTAGTGTTAGGTTTCATCTGGAGCTTGTATGAAGAACCAGTTTCTTTGCTCTAGGAGACCCAACAGAAACACAAAAAGAGCTTGGGGTAGTCTAGACTCCCTCAAGATGAGCAGCACTGCATCTCTGTACAACTTGGAGCCACACAGGAAGCACTTTCATGCAGCCTCCCATGTGGTTACTCAAAACTAAGATGATCAAGACAACATATTAATGCGGCAAATGGTGGCATCTTTCAGAATTGTCAAGGTCGATGATTCTACTGGAAAACTTCAGTGTGCTCCAGTTAAGAATACTCCAGTTAAGGCTTCTGTAGAATCTATAATTCTTTGCCTTGAGGTGGAACAGCATGGGTCAGGTTTGCACAGACTGCAATCCACCAACCTGAGCACAGATAAGTGCTGTAGTCTGCCCGTTGCTCGACAGTTCCTTTGTTTTTGCAGTCCTAGTGAGAAAGGAAAAGCAGAACATTGATGGAGAACCTGATAGGCTACCAGACGGGTCTGGTTGCTGCATTGAATTTGGTGGATCACCTGTTGTTTGAGCCAGTCATGAGGTCTGGGATTAGAGTCCCATTGTCTGTGTAAGACATATAGTTGTTGTTTTTCCTCATGCTGGAGGTATGACATGGCATCCATCAGTAAAGGAGAAGTAGGAGATTGTGACTTTATGGAATAATTCTAGTTGCACAGCCCTGATTAGAAAAGGGAGAAGACCCTCCTCATTCCCTTGCATAGCATCCTAGGGCCTTTTTGGCTCATAAGAACTGTGGAGACTAGCAATGGAGGATGTAGACTAGGCAAAGCTGACTGACTGTAGAGTCTAGACCATATATCAGGAATTGCACTTTATATACAGCAGGTCGAAGAGGTTGTTCTCCTCTTAATGTAACATGTTATAGGAGCTAGATTATATATGCTTTTTCGGTGTCATCTCTTGCAAGAGCTTACCAGCTTTGTATTTTCCATAATATGCATTTATGTATGTATTTGTTATTGATTTATATTGTATTTTTAATCCTCCCAGTAGCAAATGTTATGATACACATGTTCATTTTATTTAATGTACATTTCATCTCCCAGAAGCATGCATTGTGACACCTGTCCTTGTTTGCCTGTAGCTTGCCATTGCAATGTCAATGGCTCATTTTCAGAGAACTGCAACCCTAAGACTGGACAGTGTGACTGCAAACCCAATGTTGTGGGGCGTCAGTGTAATGGGTGTAAGGTAAGTCACAAAAAATTCACCCAGACCTAATGCTCCCCCCGCCTTTCTCATGTGTGATCATAGAATTCTTTTTGATTCAGTTAAAATGTCATGGGTAGTTTTACGCATAAAACAAAGGATGTTAAATGACTTTTATTTCTATCTCAAAACCCTAGTATTCATTTCAAATGTTTTCTAGAACAACCCTCAGAGCTAAACAGAACAGACTATTTTCAGTGCGCAGAATCCATCCAGTTTTAAAGATCTACGTCAAGCAAAATAAATAGACACCATGAGTATTTAACACTTTTTTTTTTCTTTAAAGGAGCACTTTTCATTTCTGTGCAAAAAAGTATTTACAGAATGGATGACTTTGGGGTAGGGGAGCCAAAATAGCTGGAGCGCACACACCATCTTTTTTTCTATTATGTAACAGCTGGTCAGGGCAGGGGTGGGGGGAGACGTTTATGTCTTTTGCTGACATGGATTACAAATTACTCCATAAAGCACTGAGACAGATGCAATCCTAAGGTTGCAATCTTATGCATGTTTACTTTGGAGTAAGCACCACTGAAATCAGTTGGACTTCCTTTTGAGTAAACAAGCACAGCCTTCAGTTGTGTCTGAATGTTTCTTTTTAGCCAGGAGGCACAAATGGTGAGGAATGTCATCTGTGTGTTCTCTTTACACTGTCAAACTTTTATTTCAATGAAATATGTGCAAGAGAAACTCCCAGATTCAGAATCTGGAAAACTTTGCAGTTCCTATGTTTACCTATATTCAAAGATCTCCATTCAATGGTTAAAATGAATCCACTTTTCAATTAAATAAAAACATAGACACTCAGAAGATGTATATGAGCTGTCGTCTGCCGTGGATTAGTTCCTGTTACCACGTGCAACATGCCAGTTAACCTGTCTTCTTCCATAAAGACACATAGAAGGATTCACATCAGGGAGGGGTCCCTAAAGAAGAAAAAATAAGGACCACCCCCATTGCATTCCAGGATTGTTAGCCAATCCTGGAGAATTTTGCTTGGTCCACATTTTTAAGTGAACCAACATAATTCACACTTTCCAGACTAATGTATGGATTGGAACACAATTGTTGTTGGGGTTCTGCACTTTTCTAACCTTTGCAATGCAGTTGTGTACTCAAAACATGCATACGAAAACAAGTGTATTAGGAAAAGTTCATGCAAAACTGCATATATTAGGAAAGATACATACAAAAACATGTGTATATTAGTGAAAGATGCATACAAACTACATATTTTAGCAAAAGTTGCATCAGAAAATAAATGCAACTGTTTTTACATTTTTTAAAAATCTCAAAATGATGCAGACTTATGACTGAATACATATGAAACTGACACAAATGCATATGAAACTGACATCCATAGCCAATACAATTGTGGGCACAAAGCCCATACAGCATTTAGAAGTTAGATCAGTTATTTATTTATCAGTTACCTATTTTCTGATCAATTTAGATGCATATAACTACCTCACACCTTGATCACAATGGTATACTAATGTCAATTTTTATCATAATAATGTAAACACAAAGCACTTGAAACAAGCACCTTGAAAGAAATAGAACTAACTACATAGCATGAGCTGGAGCCAGTAAACAAATCAGATTGTCTAGTGAAATAAGAGAGTGATTCTATTGCATGGTTCTCTTAGGGAAACCTCAGAGTCTGTTTCTAGAAGTGTTTGTCCCCATCTCTTGTGTAAATGTTTTATTAAAGCACTTTAAAATTCTACAGTTGAAAGTACCATAAGAAGGCACAAAGGTTCCAGAAACTCCACCCCCCCCCCGAAACTGGGATTCTAAGAATTCTAAAAAATGTTACCCAAACAATACTCCCCGTATTTTCATGTTTCAGGTTCACTCTTCTCTCTGATAGAAATTACGTAACATTACTGGAACATTGAGCAAGGTTTCCTTATAGAATAATAGAATAGTAGGGCTGGAAGGGGCCTATAAGACCATCGAATCCAACCCCCTGCTCAGTGTAGGAATCCAGGTCAGAGCATCCCTGACAGATGGCTGTCCAGCCTCATCTTGAATGCTTCCAGTGGGGGAGAGCCCACTACCTCCCTAGGGAATTGGTTCCATTGTCGTATTGGTCTAACAGTCAGGAAGTTTTTCCTGATGTTCAGCCAGAATCTGGCTTCCTGTAACTTGAGCCCATTATTCCGTGTCCTGCATTCTGGGATGATCGAAAAGAGATGCTGGCCTTCCTCTCTGTGACAACCTTTCAAGTACTTGAAGAGTGCTAGCATATCTCCCCTCAGTCTTCTCTTCTCAAGGTTAAACATGCCCAATTGTTTCAGTCTCTCTTCATAGGGCTTTGTTTCCAGTCCCCTGATCATCTTTGTTGCCTTCCTCTGAACCCTCTCAAGCTTGTCTGCATCCTTCCTAAAGTGCAGTGCCCAGAACTGGACACAGTACTCCAGATGAAGCCTAACCAGTGCTGAGTAGAGGGGAACTAGTACTTCCCGGATTTGGAGGCCATGCTTCTATTGTTGTTCAGTTGTTAAGTCGTGTCCGACTCTTTGTGACCCCATGGACCATAGCATGCCAGGCCTTCCTGTCCTCCACTCTCTCCCGGAGTGTGCTCAAGTTCATATTCATTGCATCAGTGATGCTATCTAGCCATCTCATCCTCTGCCATCCCCTTCTCCTTTTGCCTTCAATCTTTCCCAGCATCAGTGTCTTTTCCAGTGAGTTTTCTCTTCACATTAGGTAGGTGGCCAAAATATTTGAGCTTCAGCTTCAGGATCTGTCCTTCCAATGAGCACTCAGGGTTGATTTCCTTTAGGATTGACTGATTTGACCTCCTTGCAGTCCAGGGGACTCATAAGAGTCTTCTCCAGCACCACAGTTTGAAAGCATCAATTCTTTGGCGCTCAGCCTTCCTCATAGTCCAGCTCTCACAGCCATACTTGGTACTGGGAAAACCATAGCTTAGATTATACGAATCTCTGTCGGCAAGGTGATGTCTCTGCTTCTTACGATGCTGTCTAGGTTTGCCATAGCTTTCCTCCCAAGGAGCAAGCGTCTTTTAATTTCATGGCTACAGTCACCGTCTGCGGTGATCTTGGAGCCCAAGAAAATAAAATCTGTCACTCCTTCCATTTCTTCCCCTTCTGTATGCCAGGAAGTGATGGGGCCAGATGCCATGATCTTCATTTTTTTAATGTTGAGTTTCAAACCAGCTTTTGCACTCTCCACTTTCACCCTCAACAAGAGGCTCTTTAGATCTTCTTCGCTTTCTGCCATTAGGGTGGTATCGTCTGCGTATCTGAGGTTGTTGATAATTCTCCCGGCAATCTTAATTCCAACCTGTGCTTCATCCAACCCGGTGTTTCTCATGATGTACTCTGCATATAAATTAAATAAGCAGGGTGACAATATACAGCCTTGTTGTACTCCTTTCCCAATTTTGAACCAATCGGTTGTTCTATGTCCGGTTCTTACTGTTGGCTCTTGTCCCTCGTAGAGGATTCTCAGGAAACAGGTAAGGTGGTCTGGTACTCCCATCTCTTTCAGAATTTGCCACAGTTTGTTGTGATCCACACAATCAAAGGCTTTAGCGTAGTCAATGAAGCAGAAATAGACGTTTTTCTGGAATTCTCTTGCTTTCTCCATGATCCAGCGAATGTTGGCAATTGATCTGTAGTTCCTCTGCCTCTTCGAAACCCGGCTTGTACTTCCGGTAGTTCTCGGTTCACATACTGCTGAAGCTTAGCTTGTAGGATTTTGAGCATAACCTTGCTGGCATGGGAAATGAGTAGGGATGTATGAAAGGCACTTACCTGGTCCCGCAGCTTGCTTTGCGGTGGGAGGGAGGCGCTTCGGTTCTCCCCCCGAAGTTCAGGCCGGGGGGGGAGGTGCCCTGCCTCGCCCGGCCGAAATTCAGGCCGGGGAGAAGCGCCCTATCTCCCCGGCCGCGAAATACAAAAGTGGGGGGGAAAAACACACACACCCGTGATAGGCTACGTAACGATTACGTAGCCTATCATGGCTAGATTTCCAAAGTCAGCAGTGATAGGCTACGTAAATCGTTACGTAGCCTATCTCAGGTGACTTT
The DNA here is from genome assembly GCF_057233095.1 of Heloderma suspectum. Taxonomy (NCBI): domain Eukaryota; kingdom Metazoa; phylum Chordata; class Lepidosauria; order Squamata; family Helodermatidae; genus Heloderma; species Heloderma suspectum. The sequence continues at coordinate 334,676,102 of NC_139458.1, forward strand.
GGGGGGGGGGAACGCGTTGCCCTTATTTTCGCCATAGTCTACTTAAATCTTTATGTAGACTACCCGGGACCAAATAAGGAACGCAAATGGCGGCACCCATGGGCTCCGCCATTTGCGTACATGCTTCCCCCCCCCCCAAAGTCACCCGTGATAGGCTACATAACGATTTACGTAGCCTATCACGGCTGACTTTGGAAATCTAGCTGTGATAGGCTACGTAAATCGTTATGTAGCCTATCACGTGTGTTGTTGTTTTTTTACTTTATTTTGTAATGACGGTTGCGGCAGCCGGTTAGAAGACCGGCCGCCGCCCCCACCCCCGACAAACCGCCGACGAACCGCCGCCGGGACCCGCCGCCGAGAGGGACATTCGAGGGAGGTAAGTCCCATCCTGGGGGGGGGTGGAAAATTTCACCAACAATTTTGGGGGCCCGAATGCATTGGCATTCGGCCTCCCCGAGATTCATGGAGAAATTCTCCGCCATCCCTAGAAATGAGCGCAATTGAATGGTAGTTTGAACACTCTTTGGCACTGCCCTTCTTTGGAATTGGAATGTAAACTGACCTTTTCCAGTCTTGTGGCCACTGTTGAGTGTTCCAGATTTGTTGGCATATTGAATGCAGCACTTTAACAGCATCATCTTTTAGGATTTTAAATAGCTCGGCTGGAATACTGTCATCTCCGCTAGCTTTGTTGCTACTAATGCTTCCTAAGGCCCACTTGACTTCACTCTCTAGGATGTCCGGCTCAAGTTCAGTGACCGCACACTCCTGGCTATCAGGGACATTCAGATCTTTCCTGTATAGTTCTTCTGTGTATTCTTGCCACCTCTTCTTAATCTCATCTGCTTCTGTGAGGTCCCTGCCTTCTTTGTCCTTTATCATGCCCGTCTTTGCACAAAACGTTCCCTTGAGATCTCCAATTTTCTTGAAGAGATCTCTAGTCTTTCCCATTCTGTTGTTTTCCTCGATTTCTTTGCATTGTTCATTTAAGAAGGCCTTCTTGTCTCTCCTTGCTATTCTCTGGAACTCTGCATTCAGTTGGATATATCTTCCCCTTTCTCCCTTGCTTTTCCCTTCCCTTCTTTCCTCAGCTACTGTAAAGCCTCATCAGACAGCCACTTTGCTTTCTTGCATTTCTTTTTCTTTGGGATGGATTGAGTTGCTGCCTCCTGAACAATGTTACGGACCTCTGTCCATTGTTCCTCAGGCACTCTGTCTATCAGGTCTAATCCCTGAAATCTATTCCTCACCTCCACTGTATATTCATAAGGGATATGTTTTAGGTCGTACCTGAATGGTTTCGTGGTTTTCCCTAGTTTCTTCAATTTAAGCTGAAATTTTGCAAGAAGCAGCTCATGATCTGAGCCACAGTCAGCTCCAGGTCTTATTTTTACTGACTGTATAGAGCTTCTCCATCTTTGGCTGCAAAGGACATAATCAATCTTATTTCGATATTGACCATGTGTAGACAAGAGTCGCCTCTTGTGCTGTTGGAAATGAGTGTTTGCTATGATCAGTGTGTTCTCTTGGCAAAACTCTATTAGCCTTTGTCCTGCTTCATTTTGTACGTCAAGGTCATGCTTGCCTGTTATCCTGGTGATTTCTTGACTTCCTACTTTAGCATTCCACTCCCCTAAGATGAAGAGGACATCTTTTTTTTGGTGTGAGTTCTAGAAGGTATTGTAGGTCTTCATAGAACGGATCAACCTCAGCTTCTTCGGCCTCAGTGGTTGGGGCATAGACTTGAATTACCGTGATGTTGAATGGTTTGCCTTGGATTCGTACTGAGATCATTCTATCGTGTTTGAGATTGTACCCCAGTCCTGCTTTTCCCACCCTTTTGTTGACTATGAGTGCTACTCCATTTCTTCTAAGGGATTCTTGCCCACAGTAGTAGATATAATGGTCACCTGAATTAAATTCACCCATGCCTATCCATTTTAGTTCGCTGATTCCCAAGATGTCAATGTTCAATCTTGCCATCTCATGTCTGCCCACCTCCAGCTTACCTTGATTTATTGATCTTATGTTCCAGTTTCCTAAACAATATTGTTCTTTACAGCATCGGACTTTCTTTTCACCACCAGACATATCCACAGCTGAGTGTCCTTTCAGCTTTGGCCCAGCTGCTTCACTCTTTCTGGCGCTACTTGGAAATTTGCTCTGCTCTTTCCCAGTAGTATATTGGACACCTTCCGACCTGAGGGGCTCATCTTCCCGGAATCATATCTTTTAGCCTTGTGATATGTTCCATGGGGTTTTCTTGGCCAGAATACTGGAGTGGGTTGCCATTTCCTTCTCCAGTGGACCACATTTTGTCAGAACTTTCCGCCATGACCTGTCCGTCTTGGGTAGCCCTGCATGGCGTAGCTTATGGCTTCACTGAGTTACACAAGCCCCTTCGCCACAACAAGGGAGTGATCCATGAAGGGGATGCTTCTATTAATGCAGCCCAAAATAGTATTTGCCTTTTTTGCAGCCACATTACATCAAGCTGAATATGTTGGCTCATATTCAGCTTGTGATCTACAACAATTCCAAGATCCTTCTCACTTGTAGTATTGTTGAGCCAAGTATCCCCTGTCTTGTAAGTGTGCATTTGGTTTCTTTTTCCTAAGTGCAGAACTTGGCATTTATCCCTATTAAATGCCATTCTGTTGTTTTCTGCCCAGTGCTCCAGTCTATCAAGATCCCTTTGAATTCTGTTTCTGTCTTCCATGGTATTAGCTATCCCACCCAATTTTGTGTCATCTGCAAATCTGATCAGCATTCCCTGCACCTCCTCCTCCAAGTCATTCATAAAAATGTTGAAGAGCACTGGGCCCAGGACTGAGTCCTGCGGTACCCCGCCCGTTACCTCTCCCCTGTTTGAGAAGATCCATTGATAAGCACTCTTTGAGTCCGATTCTGTAGCCAACTGTAGATCCACCTGATAGTTGTTTCATCTAGCCTACTTTGAGCTAGTTTACCCATCAGGATATCATGGGGCACTTTGTCAAAAGCTTTGCTGAAATGAGGTATATTACGCCCACAGCATTCTCACGGTCCACAAGGGAGGTTACCTGATGAATGAGATCATATACAAATAAATGTTTGAACATTTAAAACATTTTTGTTTTTGTTAAAGAAAAAGCCATTGCATTTATATAATTCCTAATTGGATTTTGTATGTGCATTTTAATGCCATTTTCATATTTTCTCTAACACAAGTTAATGATCTGGTGTGCAGCAGCTTTTCATTGGCTTCTTGTACTTTTTCCTCTGTATTTATATATTCTTCTGCTGTTTTTTGTACAGTTTTGTTTTTTTAACTTGTTTCCCCCTCTTTTCTCTTCAAAAGCCCAATTACTTTTGGGTTCCAGAAAAGCAGTTCTGCATACCATGTGGCTGCAATCCACTTGGATCCATGTCATTGCACTGTGATGTGTCAGGGAGATGTATGTGTAAATCAGGATTTGCGGGTAAACGGTGTGAACTGAGCAGGCAGGTGTACATCCGGAAAGAGAACCCATCGACCTCTCAGCAAATCAAAGTACCTCATCAGAGATGGGGTTTCCCCAGTGCAAGTGGGTGCCCGAGAGGTGCTTTCAAACCTGCTTCTTTGGTAATCAAAGAGACCATGTACAGCATGCGTTGTATTCTAGCATGAGTCTGTGTTATGTGGTACTACATTAACAATGTAGGAGGAAGCAATACAGAAAGTCAACATTCTGACAACTTTCAAACATTGCCTGGCACAATGCACAATATGGGCAAGACACTTCCTTGCAAATATGCCTCATTGAACTTACCGCAATTTACTTTGAGTTCAGGATTCATGTCACTGCACTGCCATGTTTCAGGGAGATGTATCTGTAAACCAGGATTTGCAGGTAAACAATAACCCTATACAGGCTTTACAAAATGGAAAGCATGGAGACATGCATGCCAGCCCCAGCAGGGAGATGGTAACTATGGCTGGCTGACTGCAGAAGACTGTAACCAAGTTCAGCCAGATGCGGGTACAATCTCTCATTAGACCTTCCCAGTCAACATAAAGAAGTCGGAGGTGGAGAGCTTGGCACACACATCCCTGTGTTCCTTTCATTCAGTTTTGCAATGCCTGCATAGGGTTAATGTGATCCCTTCCCCAACTTCTTCCTTTACTTTAACTACATGGTTACATTCTCATAGAGCAAAATCAAGGCTTTTTTCCACTCAAAAAGAAGCAAACCAGGCACTTGACAGCTTTTCCCCTCCCGTCTCTCACACCAGCTTCCTCTCACAAGGTTCTGCAAGGCCCTCCATGACAAGGGTACTTTTTGCTTTCAAGTAGCAATATTTGTTTACTTTTTCCCTCTAGTCCATTTGCAACCTTCAACATCTGGGAGGTAAGAATTGGCTTTGGGGGAAAAAACACCTTTCTCCTTGCTTCCTACATTGTGGTAGAGAGACTGTAATTAAATGAGGGGCAATCTCAAATAAACGTAATTAAAAAATCCAAATCTCCCCCCCACACACACACACACACACAAAAGGAGAAGAAACAATGACAGGGAAACAGAGTCCATGCAGCCCCAGACATACCAATTAACATATAAAAAATAATGGGCAGTATCCTACACTGCCTGTGCACAACTGGGACCCACCGATATGGTTCTTAAAGTGGTTCTTAAAGCAACTGGAAATGAGCAGAAACACTCGTTTCCAGAATGGGCAGGTCAGCAGCAGCAGAGCTCGCAGGGGGGAGCTCTGCTGACCTGTCCTTATCCAGAAACAAGCATTTCTGCTCATTTACGGACGTGTTTTAGACAGTTCTAACTCTCTGTTGCACTAGCAGGGGTCATGCTCACACTATGAGATAAGAGGAAACACAGTGCCAGCATTGGATACTGCCCCATGTTACACCAGAACTTGGCTAATATTAGTTACCCAAATTATTTTGGTTACCTGAATTTTCTCAAGTAACCCCATATTATTGGAACTCTCCGTAGAGGGAAGGCAGACTCGTATGGCTTCCTCTGGCAACCATTGCTTGTGCAGTCTTCAAGCTATGAGTTGTGAGCTGTCTGACACATCTACATGTTTCTTCACATGATGTTTTCAAGCATCTGCAGTGATGTTCAAAAAGTCAGGGCACCACTAGCTAGAAGCCAGGATGAGCAGAGAATGTCATGGCAGAAGATGCCTTCCAGAACCATCCAATAACATGCATGCAGGTGTATTCTTTATACCATCAGGCCATAATCCGTAGAGCTACTTTAGGTCAAACTAAGCCCTGTGAAATTCTCCTCCTGGTGTTTTGAACGACAGGTTCCTGTGCCATTTCACAACCTGCCTTTGGAACTCTCCTCACTTTCCAAAGGAGGTGTGCCACGTGGCATGGGGTGGCAGCGGTAGCGGAGCCTGTTCAAGATGGGTTGATTGAATTAGTTGTGTGGGTCTTTGAATCTAGGGCCCCCTTAAAAAGCAGCACTTGTATTAGATTATTCACCATCTTCATAGGATAAAAATGAATAAAACATAGTTTTAGTTGGTGGATATGCAAGTTCAGAACTGGCATCCTAAGTGAACTACAGACACTGACAAAAATTCTTCACAGAATTGTGGGTTGGGCAAATAATTGTAATCTAAAAGGGCATTTCTTTTCTGCCTTTTACCCTTTAAATATAATTTACTAATCTCCTTGATTTAGAGGGTAGTTGCATGCCAGCTCTGTTTAACATTACTGTGCTGGTTCACATAATCAAAATAAGCCACCACGGTCATTGAAGCCATGGTGGCTCATTTAAATCAAGGAGATTGCTGGGCGCACGATTTGAATAATCACCACCAGGGTGCGGCTTGTCGTGTCATCTAAACCCAGGTGCCATAGCTTGTTGGAGGGGGAAGCAACCCTCCCATAAGACTACAACAGCCCATGGTTATTGGAGGGTTGTTTCCCCCTCCAACAAGCCGTGACGACATGACAAGCCACACTTGCAGCTCACAGATCGCCGGGATGTGCTGCAATTTAAATAAGCCAAGGTGGCTTATTTTGATTGTGCAAACCAGGTCACTGCATTATTTTGAATGACTGTTAAGGAAGTTCCTTTGTGCCTGCTTTTTGTTTTCTTCATTTGCATCTCAGAAAAAAATAAGATGGTTTCACATTTAATTAAACTTTAGGATTTAATTGCATGAACGGAGTTATTCCTGTCTCTTCTCACTGAGAGATACGCTGCTGCAACAATCACCACAGTGTACAAAATTGCATGTGTGTTATTCTTCCTTGGCTTTGCATGGGGGAAGCAAGTTCAGCCTCTGGACCTGGAATCCAGACAAGATAGGTTGGTTCTTGTTGAAGCAGGTTTTGCCGTTTTGGATTTGACTGGAGGACTAAAGGTCATATATTAAACAGGACCCTGGTCAGAGATGCTTTCTGAGCAGAGTCAAGGGGCAGTATCCAATGCGATCCTCATTTGGGGGATAGGGTCCAGCACCTTGGATAGCTCCTTTAGACTTCTGACTGGTTGTAACTAACCCCAGCATGGAATCTCCACCCCACTGAAATTCGATCCCACTAGCCTCCCCTGCTAACTTATAATGCAGTGGGCAGGACCTCATCTGTAAGGCAGAATAACGGCTGTGTTGTATCCTGTGGGCGAGTGGTAGCTGCTGTGCTAGGTCCAAATCCTTGTAGTACCACAAGGGCTGATCAGGGCTCTGCTACAAGGCTCATTTTATACTAGATGTATCTTCTGCACTTCTTATGCAGCTGTCTTTGTGAGGTGCTCAGCTCTACTGAAGCTGAAACAAATTCAGAATTTAAAGTGATTTCTATTACATTATGCTGAATATTTAATGAGGATAAATGAATCAGATTTCTAATTAATTTTGGAGCTTGCAGAGGTCAAAGTTGCATTTCTTTGTATTTCAGATGTCGGCATTTTATCATGTATTTCACATGTCATGTACAAAACTTTAAAACATAATAAACATACTTTAGAAATATGAACATGGATACCTTGAAAGCAGCATGTGCTACAACCAGAGATGTCAGAGTTGGACCTTACTTATTTATTTTACTCCTCTAAGATAGAAAGAAGTGAACTCATCCCTGGCTTGTCCTCATCCACTTGCCTCTTTAAAATCTGTGTCTCCCCCAGACACTAACCCCTCCTTTTGTATTTGCTTATTGTTTTTATTTCTGTTAAATGATTTCCCTCTGTCTACTATGACAGCCTGGAACCTTTGGTGTACAGTCATCCAGAGGCTGTGTTCCTTGCAACTGTAATTCATTTGGATCCAAATCTTTTGACTGTGATGAGACCGGACAGTGTCACTGCCAACCAGGTGTTGGAGGAAAGAAGTGTGACCGCTGTGCCCATGGATTTTATGGCTTTGAAGAAGGAGGATGCACCCGTATGTATAGAATCACATTTCATGAAATAGCTGAGGAGTTTTCTTTTTTTATTATGTGTGTGTGTGTTTGGGGGGGCAGGTTTTTTTCAGGACTGGCACTACGAGTTCATCTCATAATGGAGTGAATTGAGGGAATTGTGTTTCTTTGGGATTTAACTCCAGGGAATATTAATTTTGCACAGGGTCATTTTTATTTTATTTTTATGTAAACAACTTGTAGGTGGCCTTTCCAAATGCTCAAGGCAGCCATGGTAATTACCAAAAAAAGTCCAGATAAAAACCCTTTGCAAAACATGTCAGTATTAAAGCATACATCGGGCTACATTCAAGTAGATTTCCACATGCTCAGCAGACCTTTCCTGTCCTCTCCATCCTCCATCAGCCTCCAACCCTCCAGAGCACGTTTTTGGGAGAGCAGCTACAGGGGGAGGGGGAATCCATTCTGTTGGTGGATGCTGCTCTGTCAGTGGACAGACACAACTGGATTTCATCCATGATGCACTACAGACAGCAAGAGTGATGAATGTCCAGAGGTTAACCCCAAAGTATGTGCTTTGCGTTTCTTTCCAAAAACCAGGGTAAACTTCTTCCAGTGGCTAGTTCCATAATCTGGGGCTTGTCAGAGATTTTCCTTCTTAGGTCCTGAAAGCCCTACCCGGAAGATCTTAACAGAGGGATAGTTTGGGAAGATCATACAGGTTGGGAAGCGTTTTCTGAAAAATGAAGGTTGCCAGCCATGGACACATAGTTCTAGACTAGGTTGCAATTTTCCCTTTTAATATATTAGCAGTTGTTATAATATCAATAAGAGATCAATTTGCAGCTACCCAGAAATCAATGTAGCAGCTCTGTCTTTGTAGTGCAACCAAGAGGTTAAGCATAATGGGTGCAAAAGTCCATGTTTACAAATATGTATACTACATTTCAAAACCTACAGCTGCTGTGGGGCAGCATATCTCTTCTGTTTCCACTTGCCACGTTAGAGGGGAAATGTAAGTTGAAAATATTGCTTGCTAATCTCAAAGATGAAAGCCTGTAAGTGGAGGTATGAAGTCACACAAGGAAACCCGGGGGAGAGGGAGTGTCTGTTGACCCTAGATCTAAGCTAATCACAGAGGGTTGTATCCAATGCTAGTCCTACTTAGAGTAGATCCATTGAAATGAATTAGGCATATGTTAGTCTGACATTGGATATAACCCAGTGTCACTGCAAAATATTCCACAGTAATGCAGCCTAAAGCATTACCCGATGAAGTTGATATGTCAGATGTGGAAATTATCTACTAAAAGGGGGAAATAATTATCATGTGAAAGTACCTTACCATACCCAAGCTGTGTTAAACCCATTTTGTAACTGTTACATCATTTAAATCATCTTGTTAGCAAAAAGGCTGCCTGCCAACCGTAATTTCTAGGTGGAGCCAATTTGGGACATTGTACTCGGCTATAGAACTAAATGGCAAGGTCCTTGAGGAGAAGGAAAGGAAATAAATAATGGTTTTCATTCTCTCTACACAATACTTATTCCCCTTTCACATCACTTCTTGCTCTAGGGGCTTCCTTCTTCCTGAAGGAGAGGCAATCATGCACTCTGACGTTATCTTCTAATGCATTCATCTTGAACTGCTTGTACAACTGAGTTGAGTACAACCATATGTAAGATGGTTTGTGCCACTGCACTCCTGTTTCCTCATGAATGAATACACACACACACACACACACACACACACACCAAAATCTCCAAAGTGAGCCCCAGCATCCTCTGCCTGCCACATTACTGAGTATGCTGATGAACACCTCTGAGTTTGTAGTCAGTTTCAGTCCTGATTGGGATCCCAGCGGACCCAGCCAGAAAAAAGAAAGCCGCATAACATCCACATAATGCTTTTGGTTGGGGCAGAATGAGAAGAGTATGAGATGGTGAGAGAGAATCATATATAAGATAATTAAGGACACAAGCCTTTGCATGTTTAGACAGAAAAAAGGCCTATAACTCCAAGCATGCCCCAACCAGCCATGTCTTGTAGGCCTTTTTTCCCATCTAAACATGTATAGAATTGCACCTTAAAAGTGTTTTTTCTTGTTTACATATTTCTCTACCTTCCTATTTAAGAACTGGCAAAGTTCAAGCGACAAAGTGCTTTCATAGGCTGGGGACAGACTGGACATGCCCTTCTCTTCCAATGACAGCACAGAGCTTTAGCCAAAGGGCTCGTGCTGACAGTCCTAGGAGCTAACCTAGAAAACTGGAGAAAGACTCACAATGCAGAAGAAGCTTCCTAACGTCTGCAGTTGTGTGCTTTTCCTGTGTTGTATTGGATTTTTATTTTTATTCATGTATTAACTTCCATGGGGGTGTGGGTGTGGGTGGGTGTGGGTGTTTAATTTGAAAAACTTTTTTTTCCCTTGGGTGACAAAACCACATGTAATATAGTTTGTTTGGGCCCAAATCCATCTCTCTGTAGGAGTCATTCATCCTCATGGAGATGATCAGTATGACCTGTATGATTAGGAAAAAAGACTTCTCAGTCTAAGGAACAATAGTCAGTAAAATAGGTTCCGCAGGGAAATTGTGGATGAACACATGTTTCTGAGTCAACTACAGTTACTGAGAAATGAAAAAGTTAACCCAAAGCCTATTTGGGGAATAGTTATTTTGTCCTCCATTTGAAGCATTCAAATGATGTAATTATTCCGGTCAGTTTATATTCCTAATAGTATATGATTGATAGAAACCCTTCCCATTTAAGTCTGAAGGTTTTCTCTTTCCTCAGCAATTCCTATGAGCTATTCTTCATTAGAAACATAAAGCCAGAAACTCATATCCCCATGTTTTGTACAAGAAGATATTTACACTTCCTGACATATAAAATATGATGAAATATCCGTGTGGGTATATATAATACACTTGTTACATTTACACAGCTCTGGACTGCCTGACCTATGTCATAAGTATATGGTACTGCCTTAAAGCCAGGGGTACTTGAGAAATTGGATCTATGTGAATTCTGAATTGCACTTGACCTGATCCACACCTCCCAGACTAATGTGTGATTATCCTTTGGATTTCACACTTTTCTGAATCTGTGATGCAATTCTTGGCTAGACAAGAGTAGTAAATCCACCCTTTAGAATAAAATATGCTTAGAAATGCATATTTTGTGAGAGAATAGAGTAAAAAATATGAACTTAAGTATGGATTTTTGTGCAGATTTAAACAATAATAATCACACATTAATGCAGAAATGGGACAGAACAGACTTCTGAATGACCACATACAAAATTGATGCAGACCAGAAATATAGGCTATGTCAAGAATGGATTATCCTTTGCATTCGCAATCGCCACCGCAATAGACACAGCTTCAGGCTAATATGACTTTATTTTGCTAGAGAACAGCCTCTCCACAAATACAGATTCAAAGAAACTCTCAGACTGCCCCAGGCCCTAACAACTAATCAACAATCTCTAAGCAGAGGAGATGAACCAGGGGATAGAGAAGTTGCAGGCAGTTTGGGTATGAACCCAATGGCCCAGCTAGCTTTGCTGTGATCCCCCCACTCCTTGGGGTGGCTGCCTCCTACATTGGCTTCCAAGAGTGGCTATCCGGGTGGAGCATCTGAGCCCTGCCCCTGACTTTTCCCACTTCACTTTGCGATGCACCCTAGCCTCTCTCAAGTCACGCCCCTCCTTCTCCTCCTCCTTGGAAACTCAAATTCCCACAGGGAGGGAGCAGAGACTCAGCCTGTGCCATCTGTGCCATCGGAGGAAACCCTACAGCATCTAGGCAATCTAGGGAGGGTCCGTCTCCCATGCCTTGATCTAGCAGTTCCAACTCTGACTCAGAATCAGAGCTGTCAGGCATCTGAAAAGGCTAGGACTCATCCCTGACAGAGTGATCCGTCTATCCCTATTTATAGCCCAATTCTACACACTCAGAAGTAAATCCTGTTATATTCAATGGGATGTGTACGGGATTGTAGCCTTATTAGATAATTCTGTGCAAGTGTGCTCAGAGCTGAGCTCCATTGTGTTCAGTGGAATTTACTCTCTCGTAACTCTGCAGTCTGCACAGGATTGCAGTCTAAATCAGATTGTTGGTCCATCTTATACAATACTGCCTACTCTAGTAGCAGGTCCTCAATGTCTCACGTAGAGACACCCTTCTACTAAAATCCTTAACCAGAGATGTCGGGAATTGAACCTGCGACCTCATCCATGCAACACTTGTGCTATATCCCCTCCTTAGGGATGTTGGAGAAATCCGCAATGGAACTAAATCAGTTTGGATGTTCATGAATCTGACCTGTGAATTCTGCAGGGAACCGTCCTTGGTTCCCTGTTGAGTGGATTCTGCAGGCCAGTTTTCTAACTTTCCTGAATTTTGCACAAATTTTAGCATAGAACATAGGCAGAATTTTAAAAAGCCTGGCCAGAAATGCACATTTACCCCATAGGCTAAAGTGTGAAAATGTGCATTTGGGGGGAATTTGCACATTTCTGCATGTGCAAATTTGTGCAACTACGTATTTGATCAAATGTGAAGTTGCACAAATTCAGAAACAAAAAATCCGATTCCATTGTTGGGTGGACAATGGAATGAAAGGTGCCTGACAATTTGTGAAAAACAGATGGAACAGATTTTACATCCCTACCCTTGCTACTCTACGTAAATATGGGAGCAGCCTCAAGGCTATTAAAGGTTGTTTCAGTCCTGTTAAAGGTTGTTTCATCTATAAACTACCAAAGAAACAAATTTATTGGGCAGATGAATATACCTGAAATTTTGAGTGGATTATATTCAGAACCATGACTCTGTACTATTGTGTCCCTGTACAAGAAGAGTGGATCTATAATGGCATGTTTATTGTTGTGTAAAAGTTTAAACATGTTAGCACTTGGTAAGAGTAAGAGGTCACCTCCTGGAATCACTGAAGAGAAAACTTGAAGTGAAAAAGAAATGGTAACTTTAGTCTTAAGGCTCTGAACACAAATGGGAATGGAACAAGCACACAGTGATTTGCTGTTTTTGAAGCACTTGCATGTTTGAAAAGCCATTGTCTGTTTTGAGAACTTTCTGCAATAGAAGTGTTCCCAGAATGACCAGGCTTGGCCAATCTCCCTCACTCTAAAATGTCAGCTTGTCACATTATAAAGTGATGAAAATGAATGATGGTTTACAGTTTCATGTTAAAATGCACTTCCACATGCATAAAAGGGAAAGAATGAGGTATCACTGTGCAAATGTAATAGATAAAAATGGTAGGATTTTTGAAGTAGAAATACCACCTGGAATCTAAAACTGTGTGGTGCTCTCATGCACTCATAGAGTGCTCTACATGGGCTTGAGCTTTCCATTCTCTTTATAGGCTCTGTATGTGTTGTATTTGCAGAGTGTTCTTGACACTGACAAAGGCCCTCCTCACATGAAACTCCATGAACTATGTAGGTATTTCATTTATGTATTTTATTGCCATGAGCCACCTTGGGAGAGCTTCTGCCCTGAAAGGCGACCAAGAATTTTTTAAAAAATAAAATAAATAAACTAACCTGGTTGGTGTGTGCACACTCGGAATCCTGGATTTGGGCAAATATTTAATTTGAGAAACAGATCTGTAAATCATGCTATTTTAAATCCAGCCACTCAAAACAACTCTGAGAAAGAGAGAAAGAGAGACAGAAAGAGACAGAGAGAAGTCTAGAAGACTTTCTGGCTAAGATCATCATCATCATCAATAACAACAGTTGGAGCAAAATAACTCAATAGTACCACAAGTACTGGCAGAAGTGATGAATATGAGTACCATAAAGAAAGTGAAGTGTAGAAAACATACTGGCCCTAATCCAAAACTGTTCTCATAGAGCAATGGGCTGTATGCCTGCACATGGATTATCTTCCCTCCCTCTGCCAAACAGATGGGCAGTTCTGTCAGCTTTGACATCTATTTTCACTTTAAGAGAAAAGGAGAAAGAGATTGAACACTAAATTCAGCCTCTCCTGCCCCCTGATCCATCCTTACGGGTCATTAGTGGCGTTGGAGATGATAGCGTCAACCATCTGTTCCTGGTATTAGTTGTGCAGGAATACAGCACATGCATGTCTAGGTTCTGGATCCAGGGAATTTTCCCTCTACGTTGGCCATTTTTATGCCTGGTAGGGAGGATGCCCCTTTATGGGACTGGTGCCATTGTATTTCTGAAATTAAATCTGATTAAAATAAATGTAATTTAGCATAATAAATCCTATGGGGGGGGTGTAGTAACAAAAGAGCTTAAAAAGACAGAATATTTACATTTGAAGCACAAACATATGTAAGGCATATCAAGAGGGTATATGTCTACTTATAATGAGTTCTGGGATTTCATTTTCTAGTGAGTTGTTTTAGAGTGGGGGGAAAGTCATAACAGCATATCAATCTTTTAAATGTTTTAAATTAAAGACAAAATTTAAAGGACATAATGAGAAAAGCCAAATGCCTCCAGTCTGTTTAAGAACTTAAGAACACAAGAAGAGTCACTGCTGGATCAGACCAAATGCCTAACTAGTCCTGTCCCACACAAAATGCCTATGGGAAGCCCCAAAGCAGGACATGAGTGCAATCACACTCTCCCAGGTGCGTTCCCCAGCAATTGATGTTCAGAGGTATACTGTCTCTGGTACATCTTCTTGTGTCCTAGGAGTAGCAGGGTGGGGGGAGAGAGATGGATTGGTATGCAGAACCATGGGACAGTTTTATCTTCTTTCCCCTCTGCCATTTTTCTGGTGTAATCTCCTCTCCCCCGCCCACCAAGCTAATAAGTGGCTCATCTGAGAAAATTTAAGAACAGGACAGAAGTGAAATAAATACTGGAATGGCAGCAATCTAGGGAAAATTGACCATCTTTTCAGCATCGATTCACAGTGCAAGCGTATGCATGTCTATTGAGAAGTCTTGTTAAATACAGTGAACTTACTCCCAAATAAGTGAGTATAGGATTGCAGCCATAGCATATATCTAGAATAGAGTATTATCCTCAATATTTAATGTATTATAAGAAAATGGCTAGATGCACAGCAGGATCCCCAAAAGCTGGCCATGTGTTCTCCCATGCAGCTGAAGAGCTGAATGTTAGTACTTATATGGCAAGTGGTGGCGCTGTGAAGGTATGGGTACGCAATAGCTTATTCTTAGCACTCTAGTCACAGGTCTACCTCTTTTGTTCTTACTTCTGGATCAGTCCCTAATGAGCCTGTTGCCCAGTTACTGTCCCTCTAGCCCATAGCTGGATGACACTCACACCCACACAGGACAGGAGACAATAATAGATACATAGTATGGAGATCGTGATGGAAACTGTCTTCAGATATAATACACTGTGTGTTCCATGTTTCAAAATATTATTTTGCTTCTCTCTTTCTCTTTTATCCTTCCCTATGAAGCTTGTGAGTGTTCCCATCTTGGTAATAATTGTGATCCACACACCGGCCGTTGCATCTGCCCTCCCAATACTGTAGGAAAGAGGTGTGAGAAATGTGCACCAAATCACTGGGGTCATGACATTATCAGTGGGTGCAAGGTGAGTGAATCTGTATTTTCTCTGTGTGTGTTTCGTCCCTTTCCATGTAGTAAACTGCTACTGTTAGGAACCAAAATACAATGGTAGTTTTCTAAAGAATCATAGAACTGAGTTTTCTTATGTGAGTATTGGCATTGACCCAGATGACTGGATGAGCTGTATTTGAACAGGAGCTGCTTCTCTGGGCAAATAAAGTGACTGAACTTTGCATGTGTATGTAGCTCTTTTCAGCAGTTATATACTGAAGTCAGAAGAACAAAATCTGTCTGACTTCAGACATAGTTTATCCCTTTTCACAGAACTAAGGCAAAGTGAACCTAAGGATAACTCCAATATCTTGTATTGTGTTTGACAGTGCTTTCTTTGTTCCATGCACTATTTTAATATAATTCTGATTGGCTGTCTTCACATGGAGCTTTTATTCTGTGATTGAGATTGCTCCCTCACGGAAGTTTGCTGGCTCTTTACATGACACCGTGAACCTCCAAGGTGTTTTCTGCACTAAATTCCCTTTGTTCCATTTTTAAATAGATCGCAGGTAATGGCTTTCTTCACACAGAGCTTTTATCCTGCAATTGAGATTGCTCCTTCACGGAAGTTTGTGGGCTCTTTACATGACACTGTCACCCTGCCATGACCCTCCAGGGCGTCTCCTGCACTAAATGCCTGTTGTTCCATTTTTAAATAGATCTCAGATAATGAGCTATCAAATTACCTTGTTGTGTTCCGCTTGAGTTCCCTCCATGAAAAGAGGAAAAGCGGCAAGAAGAGGAGCAAGGTCAATGAAAGATAATAGAAGACTCAGATACAGGGAGAAGGAGGGGGGAAAGGAAGTGGGTGAAAAAGGAAGTCATTGTGATCCTGCATTTAAAATGGAAGCAGAAAGCCCTCTACACCAGGGTGGTGTAGAGATGTCCTATGTCTCATTCAATGACAGCAGTGTTTGCTGTATGGACAGTATTAGGACTGCTTTTGATATTACTTTTCTCTAATTAAAAATGGGAGCTAGAAATATGAGAGAGGCCAGAAGTGAGTTATGAGATTTATGGGCTCAGGACCAGCTTCTGGGAGCTAAATCTGGGTTTCATTTCACAATCACATGTGGCTGCATTTCACACACACAAAACGACATCAGAAGATCAATCACAGATTTCATGCATAATATGTAATTTGGTGCTCAGCCTAACCTACTTTACAGAGTTGTTGTGTGAAGAAAATGGGATGATCTCCATGTATATGTCAGGGTGGAAACTGAGCCCATAGAGCCCCAGAGGAGTTCTGATTCTGAGGAGGAACAGCAATCCGTGGGAGAGGAGCTCGCTCATCTCTCACAGGCACAGCAGCTGGCAGAGTTTCCTCCTGCCAGCATTCCTGGGATAGATAGTGACCCTGGCAGTGAGAGAGTGCTGGAGGGGGGCTTGCTGGATGCTCGGCGCAGACGCAGGGAGCGGTGACAGATGGAGGACACAGAAAGGAGGCGCTCTGCTCGTTTGGCACTAAAACAACAGTCATGTCCCGAGGACCCAAGGGAAAGAGGGAGGATCTCTCCCTAGCCCATAAATTCAGGGTCTTCCCGTGGTTCTCCTTCAAACGGGGACCAACTGCCTTACCTGGAACTTAGGCTACTCTGCTATGTTTCCCCAGTGCTGTTCCTTGCTTTGGCGCTAGCGATTAGTATTCTGAAAGAGTCAAAAAGTAATAAAGGAATAAAGTCTCGGAAATAATTCCTCGTCGTCTGTGTCCTGAGTTAGCTATTCGTGGGGACTGCAAGAGGCAGCTAGGGCATTCCTGACAGCATGCTCTCCTAAGCTCCTAGGAGAAAGATTGTTACGATAAAATAAACATGAAGGATCCATTGCCTAGGGGTTGATGGGACCTGAAGTGCAAAATATTTGGAGGACACCAGGTTGGAGAAGCTTGGCCTAGGAGTTACAATGTGTCTGATCCTTTTATCATGGACTTCCATGTATTTTCCAATTTAAGCTACTGCTGATCACTTTTGCCAATGACTTCCATAAGCTGTGTCTTCTGTAAAACAGTATTTTTTTGACTGTTGAACCCAATTTAAACGTGTTCATAGTGAAGATCATTGTCATCCAGTGAGCACAATGCTGGGTTTGGCTGTGGTTCACCTTCCACCTCTACCATAAGCTCCTGCTTCTGTTATAACCTCATGTCTGGGTTCCTGTTATTACAGTAGGAATAAGAATGACCTTCTCTTAGGGATGTACTGAAAATGAACATGGTAAAAGCAGTAATCATTGCACACTGTAAGTGCTGCACCAAGTGATAATTAACAGCAACGTTAAAGGGCTTAATTTAACATTGCTGTGGTTTTCTTCAGTATATATTACCTGAATGCAAGCAGTCAAATGCCACAACGCTCTCTTTTAAAAGCTGTTTTTTATGATAGGTGAGACTAGTTAATTAATGCAGAATAATTTATTTTCCTTTTGAGTTGTAAAGCTCCTCTTGCAAAACCTCTGCCTTCCTTCAGCACACAGATCACTAGGCTTCTGCTAACCCGCTTAATAGGGGTGAAGACCCCTGTTTCAGTGCTGGGATCTGTCCTATCTATCCTTGCCTTGTCTATTATATGAGTGCATTAGTATGGCAGCTGCTACAGCACTCTCTAAATTAATAATGATATGTCAGCCAATTCTCCCCTTTTAACGCATCGCAACTAATTTCTCCAAGGCAAGGTGTGATTGCCCCCTCTCCACTTGAGCTTTTAGTGGAGCCGATTTCAGAGCCCATCATAACTCACTGGCAAGGGAATATTGCATGAAGCTGCCTCCTTGCAAAACAAACATTACATTTGACTGTAATTTACTCTGCATATGGTGAACAATTTGCCCAGTAGGCATTATCCTCTGGCATTACTCACTGTGGAGGCTCCCTTGGCCAAATAGCTTTTAATTCTTGGACTACAGAACAGCCTGCCAGGCACTTCTTAACTGTTTGCAGTCCCAGCTACATATCGACCAGGTTTTGGCTGCCATATGAACTGATCCAATTGAGCTATAGGAGCGCTCATTCAAAATCAACTTGAGGTGTCGTCAGTAAACTCTGTGATAGGATTTTGATGCAAACAATCAAGTGTTGTGTTGCCAGCTACTTTTTTCAAAACCTTTCCAGCTCTGCAGAACTTTTATCACTATATTTATTAATTAATTTCCATCTTCAGGATTTGCAAGGCCATTGGTTTCTTTTTAATTTGATAAGGAGTTCTTACACGACCATTCATTCACTGGTGGAATTTTATTGTACTTCCATTTCACTGCAAGCTCTGTGGTCCTTTGAATTTTGCCTTGCCTTTTAACACCTGATACCTGCTATTTTCCCCCTCACGTTGGTATTTATCTAATTCTTAACTTTTATGGCCAGCATTTACTTTACTATGTCTTGTGAGCAGTACTGAAGCCAGATTAAATCCCCCCCCCCCGAGTATTCTCAGCTTGGCCATTAAAGAGGATTGCATGTTTTGCCAGTATTCAGTAATGTTTGGCTTGTACTCTATAGCTTTCTACTCTCAACCACTTCTTCTACAGCATGGCAGAGGGATGATTACTTCCTTTTAGTTTGGAATTTAAGTTCCTTGCATAATACAGAAATTAAGAAATATAGGAAAATTTAATGAGTGGTAGCCACCTATAGCCCCTTCATGGATCACTGATTTGTTGTGGTGAAGGGACTTGCATAATTCAGTGAAGCCATAAGCTATGCCATCCAGGGCCACCACAGACAGGTCATGGTGGAGAGTTCTGACAAAATGTGGTCCACTGGAGAAGGAAATGGCAACCCACTCCAGTATTCTGGCCAAGAAAACCCCATGGAACGTATCACAAGGCTAAAAGAGATGACGCCGGAAGATGAGCCCCTCAGGTTGGAAGGTGTCCAATATACTACTGGGGAAGAGCAGAGGGATTTTCCAAGTAGCGCCAGAAAGAGTGACGTGGCTGGGCCAAAGCCGAAAAGACACTCAGCTGTGGATGTGTCTGGTGGTGAACAGAAAGTCCGATGCTGTAAAGAACAATATTGTTTAGGAACCTGGAATGTAAGATCAATGAATCAAGGTAAGCTGGAGGTGGTCAAACATGAGATGGCAAGACTGAACATTGACATCTTGGGAATCAGCAAACTAAAATGGACAAGCATGGGCAAATTTAATTCAGGTGACCATCATATCTACTACAGTGGGCAAGAATCCCTTAGAAGAAATGGAGTAGCACTAATAGTCAACAAAAGGGTGGGAAAAGCAGTAGTGGGGTACAATCTCAAAAATGATAGAATGATCTCAGTACGAATCCAAGGCAAACCATTCAACATCACAGTAATTCAAGTCTATGTCCCAACCACCGATGCTGAAGAAGCTGAGGTTGATGGGTTCTATGAAGACCTACAACACCTTCTAGAACTAACACCAAAAAAAAAATGTCCTTTTCATCATAGGGGATTGGAATGCTAAAGTGGGAAGTCAAGAAATCACTGGGATAACAGGCAAGCATGGCCTTGGTGTACAAAATGAAGCAGGACAAAGGCTAATAGAGTTTTGCCAAGAGAACACGCTGATCATAGCAAACACTCTTTTCCAACAGCACAAGAGGCGACTCTACACATGGACATCACCAGATGGTCAATATCGAAATCAGATTGATTATGTCCTTTGCAGCCAAAGATGGAGAAGCTCCATACAGTCAGTCAAAACAAGACCTGGAGCTGACTGTGGCTCAGATCATGAGCTGCTTCTTGCAAAATTTCAGCTTAAATTGAAGAACCTAGGGAAAACCACGAAACCATTCAGGTATGACCTAAATAATATCCCTTATGAATATACAGTGGAGGTGAGGAATAGATTTCAGGGATTAGATCTGATAGACAGAGTGCCTGAGAAACTATGGACGGAGGTCCATAACATTGTTCAGGAGGCAGCAACGAAATCCATCCCAAAGAAAAAGAAATGCAAGAAAGCAAAGTGGCTGTCTGAGGAGGCTTTACAAGTAGCTGAGGAAAGAAGGGAAGCGAAAAGCAAGGGAGAAAGGGGAAGATATAACCAATTGAATGCAGAGTTCCAGAGGAGAGGAGAGACAAGAAGGCCTTCTTAAATGAACAATGCAAAGAAATTGAGGAAAACAACAGAATGGGAAAGACTAGAGATCTCTTCAAGAAAACTGGAGATCTCAAGGGAACGTTTTGTGCAAAGACGGACATGATGAAGGACAAAGAATGCAGGGAACTAACAGAAGCAGATGAGATTAAGAAGAAGTGGAAAGAATACACAGAAGAACTATACAGGAAAGATCTGAATGTCCCTGATAGCCATGATAGTGCGGTCACTGAACTTGAGCTGGACACCCTCGAGAGTGAAGTCAAGTGGGCCTTAGGAAGCATTACTAACAACAAAGCTAGCAGAGATGACAGTATTCCAGCTGAGCTATTTAAAATCCTAAAAGATGATGCTGTTAAAGTGCTGCAATCAGTATGCCAGCAAATTTGGAACACTCAGCAGTGGCCACAAGACTGGAAAAGGTCAGTTTACATTCCAATTCCAAAGAAGGGGAATGCCAAAGAGTGTTCAAACTACCATACAATTGCACTCATTTCACATGCCAGAAAGGTTATGCTCAAAATCCTACAAGCTAGGCCTCAGCAGCATGTGAACTGAGAACTACCAGAAGTACAACCTGGGTTTCGAAGAGGCAGAGGAACTAGAGATCAAATCACCAACTTTCGCTGGATCATGGAGAAAGCAAGAGAATTCCAGAAAAACTATTTCTGCTTCATTGACTACGCTAAAGCCTTTGATTGTGTGGATCACAACAAACTGTGGCAAATTCTTAAAGTGATGGGAGTACCAGACCACCTTACCTGTTTCTTGAGAAACCTGTATGAGGGTCAAGAAGCAACAGTAAGAACCGGACATGGAACAACTGATTGGTTCAAAATTGGGAAAGGAGTACGACAAGGCTGCATATTGTCGCCCTGCTTATTTAATTTATATGCAGAGTACCTCATGAGAAACACCAGGTTGGATGAATCACAGGTCGGAATTAAGATTGCCAGGAGAATTATCAACCACCTCAGATACGCAGACGATACCACCCTAATGGCAGAAAGCGAAGAGGATCTAAAGAGCCTCTTGTTGAGGGTGAAAGTGGAGAGTGCAAAAGCTGGTTTGAAACTCAACATTAAAAAAACGAAGATCATGGCATCTGGCCCCATCACTTCCTGGCCTATAGAAGGGGAAGAAATGGAAGCAGTGACAGATTTTATTTTCTTGGGCTCCAAGATCACCGCAGATGGTGACTGTAGCCATGAAATTAAAAGACGCTTGCTCCTTGGGAGGAAAGCTATGGCAAACCTAGACAGCATAGTAAGAAGCAGAGACATCACCTTGCCGATCAAGGTCCATCTAATCAAAGGTTTTCTCAGTAGCAATGTATGGCTGTGAGAGCTGGACTATAAGGAAGGCTGAGCACCAAAGAATTGATGCTTTCAAACTGCGGTGCTGGAGAAGACTCTTATGAGTCCCCTGGACTGCAAGGAGGTCAAATCAGTCCATCCTAAAGGAAATTAACCCTGACTGCTCATTGGAAGGACAGATCCTGAAGCTGAAGCTCAAATATTTTGGCCACCTAATGCAAAGAGAAAACTCTCTGGAAAAGACCCTGGTGCTGAGAAAGATTGAAGGCAAAAGGAGAAGGGGACGGCAGAGGATGAGATGGCTAGATAGCATCACTGATGCAATGAACATGAACTTGAGCACACTCCGGGAAAAAGTAGAGGACAGGAAGGCCTGGCGTGCTATGGTCCATGGGGTCACGAAGAGTCAGACACAACTTAACCACTGAACAACAAAGCCACCTATAGCTATCCAATCACCTATACAGATGGAAAAAATGACTATTATTTCTTCATTGAAAATACACTTATTTACTTAGGAAACATTCTATCCCTGTATGGGCACATTGCCCATATGGAGATGAATCCCCATAGGTTATACCAAAGCCCTATTCCCCCTGACACAGTCTGTATGGAGTCTTCCTGGGCAGCACCACATTGAATCTATTGCAGAAATCAATCCTAACAATTATGAGGTCATGAACAACAATGGTTAATTAAAGTCAAAAAGTAAAGTCAAATACTCTGACTAAGGGAAAAAATAGCACAAGCAAAACACAATTTTACATAGGCTGATAGATAGAAGCCCTATTCAGGCATTCTGTACCTGAATAGGGTAAACATGCAACAAGATGGAGTGCTCCAGCTCCACCCCTCTCCTTCATCACATCCATCATCCGCTACTCAGTGAGGGCAACAGTCTGAGAGGAGAGCCTTCTCTATCTGGGAAGGCTCTCCACATGAGGGAGAATGCTGGAAAATCAGTGTTCTGGCTCTCATGGAGAGTATCGAAGGATAGAAGAGGCTCTTATCTTCAGATAATTGCCCTCCATGAGATCAGGGTTACAGATGCAACAAAGGAGAGGATAGGGTGGGACTAGGTTGCTCCCTCTCATTGCATCTTTATCCTGTTCAGGTACAGAATGCCTGAATAGGGGTGGGTGGGTAGAGATATAGATAGATAGATAGATAGATAGATAGATAGATAGATAGATAGATAGATAGATAGATGCAGGTTTTAAACCAGCCAGAATACACTTCCATATCTGTTCATGAGCAAGCCTGGGAAGAAATACTGATAAAAAGATATTTAGGGTTCCAGCCAATCTCATGAGTGGAGTTCTGCTTGCACAATGGGACTTCCACTTCTTCTCCTCCCTCATGCAACCACTTGCACCTGAGTGGGTCTGCCAACTCCGCAGAGCAGATTTGGGCACAAGAAAGTAAGAGGACTCCACTGCACCAGCAGAGTGGGTGGACACAGTTGGATACAACCCATAGATTTCTCACTCTTGCATCTCAGGGTCAGAGGCATCATAGTCTCTAGGACACCAAGGCACTCACTCACTTTTCTCTCAAGAAATAAATGTAAAGTGATATGTAAGAAAGGCACCAATGTGTATGAACATCTTACCTACACAAAGTTGCCTAGCCGGCTGGCATAAATATGTTGACACTTGGCAGTGATGGTTTCAGTCATGCTTGAGAAGGCTGTTGTGCTTTGGTTAAAGTTTGGAAGCCCTATCAGAAATTATTAAAAGCTTTTTAAAAAAATCTCCCCTTTCCACTTTAGGCCTGTGACTGCAGCTTAGCTGGGTCCCTCAGTTCCCAGTGTAACCCTGATACTGGCTGCTGCTTCTGCCGTCCGGAATTCTCTGGCGATAAATGTACTGAATGCAGGCCGGGATATCGAGGCTACCCACAATGTGTTTCTTGTGAATGCTGGATAGCAGGTACTGAACCACAGACTTGTGATTCAGAAATGGAAAGATGCTCATGTGCTGACCAGACAGGACAATGCACGTGTAAGGTAAGAAAGGAAGATTACACAAGCTGAATATTGCCTTTTTCTTTCTTTCTAATCTGTCTCCATTGTAGCACCTTTTATTTAGCTCAAACTGTAGACAGTTGTAGATGAACTACAAGTGTCTTTGCCCAATTGAAACACTCACAGCCTGATCCCCTTGGATGTAGGTCCCATTTATTTTAGTGGTATTTAATCACAAGTAAATAAGCACCACATTCTTGCCCAGCCTTCCCCAACTAGGTGTCATCCATATGTTTTGGACTACAACTCCCACATCCCTGGGATTCCAGAACATCTAGTGGGCACCAACTTGAGGAAGGCTGTTGTAGATCTATCAGTTCTTACTAAGCTCTGTTGATCTTACTTCTGAGTAAACATGATTAGGACCAGGCTGCTAATCTTATATTGCTACACAGCTGTTAGTAGGAATAGAATTCAGTGTACAGCATCAGTTATTCTGAAATAGCAAATCCTGGACTCATTTCAGCTTCTGCTTTGTTTTATGTATTCAAGGGATGAATAAAGTATCAACAATCCCTGTTAATATCAGGATTTCTTAATGCACCTTTCTTTCATTCTTGAATAATTGAATCATAGCTGGATTGTTATCACTGATGAGTAGAGTTCATAATTACTTAGGGAAATACAGTGACTTGTATATATATTAAAATCAGTAACTGGCTGAGGACCAGTTCTCATGACCACTAGAGATTGGCAAACTCTCCCAAACTTGCTTCAAATTAATTTCAAAAGACCTGAAATCTTAGGGGGGAAATTAATAAGATCTCAGATCATTTTTCTAAGCAAACCAGAGACATGGAAATTGATCCACCTCTCACCCTCTTAAATCTGCCTTTATTCTGGAACAAGACAGCAGATTTAAGGGGGGAAATTTAAGGAAAATGCAGGGGGGGGGAAATGAATTGGAGGAATAAGATGGCTTCCCCCACCCCTCTGTTTTTCCCCTGCAGACTCTTATTTTTCTCCTATCCAGTGTAATAGAGCAACATTGCTCTGTTACATTGCACAGGGGAAGCTGACAGTTCTTCCCTAGCTTGGATTTCAGTATGAAGCTTGAGCAGAATTCAGGGGAGATGTACAGCTCTGTCTCCTTTGAGACTGGTTTAAACAAGTCCCCCCTTCTTTTCCAAGCCTGGCACCTCTAATGACAACCTCCAGTTTGATGGCTGCTGCACACACACTGGCTATGATAACCCACACGCTAGGGATGAATATGGGTTGAGTGTGGGTTGTTGTGTTGACTGAACCCAGCCACAATAACAAACCATAGTTCATTAACCACAACCAACCCACAGGTCACAACCCAACAACAAATCATGGGTTCTCTTAGTGGGTTGTTTGTGGTTAACAAACTATAGTTCATTAGCTTTGCTGGGTTCAGACAACAGGATAAACCATGTCTCAACAACAACCCACACTCAACCCATATTCATCCCTTCAGTAGAGATTTTGGAGATATCTGCAATGGAATCAAATGAGTTCAGCTTTCTGTGAATCCGACCTGTGGATTCTGCAATGGACCGGCTTTTCCAGAGTCTCATGGATTCCGTGGACTTGTGGACGGGTGTTTTTGTTTACTTTCCAGAATTTAGTCATAGAAAAATAAGTAAAATTAAAAAAAACCTGCCGAAAGTCCGCATTTCCCCATAGGCATGAAAATGTGCATTTTGGGGGGATTAGCACATTTTGGGGCAATCTGTGCATTTTGGGAAGCATTTGCACATTTTCGCAAGTGTGATTTTGCACAAATGCAAATTTGTCCAATTTTCAGAAATTGGGAAAAATCCAATTCTGTGAATGAGTAGACAGTGGAACGAAAGGCACCTGACAATCCGCGAAACACAGATGGAATGCATTTTACAACATCCACACATCCCTACCCTTGAGTGTGGGTTATCATGTTGTCTGAACTAGGGATGGTGGAGGAATCCATCTGGGGGGCCAAGTCCAACACGTTTTTGGCGGTTCAGTCCCCCAGACTCTGGCTCGCTTGTCTACGAGCTGGTCTGACTCGACCTATGCTGAGTTGGGCCAGCTCATGGACTTCTGCTGCCAGCACCACCATGCACAGACCCCTCATGCTCTCCTTGCCTAGGCTGACACTGCAAGGAGAGTGCGAGGCGTTCGTGCACGGCAGTGGTGGTGGCGGTGGCAGTGGGTGTCAATGGCAGGAATCCCCACCATCACTGCAACCTGCCACTGCCAGCACTGCTGCTACTGTGCACAAACCCCTCATGCTCTCCTTGCCAGCACTGTGTGCAAACGTCTCCTTCTCCATCCTGGGATCTGGAAGGCCGAAGGAGAGACTCACACAGAGCGACCTCACCAAGACTGCAAGTTCTGGTGGGGAGCCCCTGCCTCAACTTGCTAACACAAACTAAGACAGGGGCTTAGGAGAAATCCATTGAGCCCTAAGAGGGCCAGATTTCCCCATGCTAGACATCCTTAGTCTAAACCTAGTCCTTGCCTGGATTTGCACAACACAACAGCCCGTCTTGGGTTGTTGTTGCATGAAACAAGCTACAGTAGCCTGTTGTGTCATCAGAACCCAAGCTGCTTCCAGCACAAGCAGTGTGTGATGGCTTTTTGCAAACAAGCCACTCATGGTGTGTTCTTGGGGTTGTTTAACCCACAATGGGTTGGTGTCTCATCCAAACCCGGCAGAGCCAACCCATCAAGGGTTGTGGAGATCGGGTACAGAGCTGCTTGGCAAGAGTTGCAAAGAGCCCTGTCCCTCTTCCTGAATGATCTCGCCCATGCTGCAATGACAGCCCCTACGCCAATGCTCAAATGGCACTTTGGAGGAGGGACTGTCACTCATTCATCAACCCCCTTAAAAAAAAGTGGCCCCCAACATTTGTGCAAATGGGGCTTTAATATATATTTTTTCAGCCCCAGGAATTTGTGCAAATACGTTTGTAATGTTTTATGATTATTTTGGGGGTCAGATTTTGCAGTTGCACATGTGCAGACTCACAGCTGTCAAATATATATGGCATTGCCTTGTCAACATCCTTGTGTGTTTCATCTGTCAAGAGGAAGAAAATATACTAGGAAACACAAGGTAATTGACAAGATGAGACTGCATGTAGGCTAATTTGACAGCTGTTGACAGTGACAGGTTGGGGAAAAGGGACCAGATAAGCCACTTAGCAAGGTGATCCCCAGGGTTTTAAGTGTTGAACCGACACTTGTGGGTGCCCTGCTTCCATTCCACACTTCCCCGAGTCTCCAGCAAGTCCTTTTAAGAGAGATCTATACTCCCCCCACTTTTCGTGCCTCCCCTCTCCTCCGCCACTATTCCTGTTCATTGCCTTGATTGACTTGCATATGGTGCTATGAGGTATTTTTTTTATCAACAGTGTATAGAATCAATTCTGTGTCCATTGAAATTAATAGAGAATATGTACAATGATCATTTCTAGTAGATTGTGTTCACTGATAGAACATTTTCAAATACTTCCCTAAATATTTAACAGCCTGTGTTAAAATACTGCCTGAATATATGCACAATTGTTTCTCACTCTTAAGGACCAATTCACTGACTGCTTACTTAGTTCTAGCCTCATTGCTTTTAATTTCCAGCAGGGTAGCCATGGTAGTCTGTTGCAGCAAATCAAAGAACAAACAAACAAATGAGTTTTGTGGCACATTAACGACCAACACATTTATTATGGCATAAGCTTTCAGCGACTGCACTGCAGCCCACCAATGTATCTATTGGGTTGTAGTCCAAGAAAGCTTATGCCACAATAAATTTCTTCATTGTTGAGGTGCCACAAGAATCTTTGATGTTATTGGTTGCAATTAACTATCCAATTGTAAATGGTCATTGCAGTGTCTTATTTATATGGCTAAATGATGTGTAAAAAGAGTGAAAGGAAAACATAAGAACTTTACTGGATCAGACCCAAGTAGCTTATCCACCGAGTTATTGTGTTTTAGAAGGGAACCACTAGTCTAAGAAGTAGCTTATGGGCACCATATCTCAAGCCTATCTGGGAAACAGTGCCTCTTTATCTAGAGGCACCTTTTAAAAATATACTCTGTACATGCTTTGAAAAATCTTCTTATTATATGTATCACTGTGATGATGCTAAATACTAAACTTGCTCTGGAGTGGAACCATTTGATCTAGATTTCACATTAACACCCCACAAGAACCCAGTTTTGAAGCTTTTCAGTGACCCACATTTATATGTGAGACAGCAGGCAAGTAAACAGTTTTTGTAAGCTCTCGAAGTACTGCAAATATTGAGCTTCATTCTGCAAAAGTCAGCATGTTTACCACGTGTCTTCATCCTACTGTTTGTCCAAATAATTATGTATTTTAAGAACCTTATTATGATAACTGGTCTTAGGCACGGGAGTTGGGTGTTTCAGAGTGTGAAAGGGAGATACTATTATCTCTAAAGTTTTCCCCTCTCCTGTTTCCACAAATAGGTTAATGTGGAAGGTGTCAACTGTGACAGGTGCAAACCTGGCAGGTTTGGACTCTTTGCCAGAAACCCACTTGGCTGCAGCAGCTGCTACTGCTTTGGCCGGGCATCACGGTGCAGTGAGGCAAAGGGGCTGGTCCGTCTGTGGGTGAGTAAGGGGACTGCTGAGCCATGTAATGCGATAATGTTGTTTCCTGCTGGTGTCTTTTAGTCAGACACAGAGATGAAACTAGGAAGTGTAGAAAAACATTTCAGCAATTTCTCCCTTGTGTACTTTGAGAAGTGGGCAGAGGACCATGTTCCATTAGGCAACCAGGGTCAACTCATTCACGAAAAGTCTCAGATAGGGTAATAGATGTCAAGCCCTAGAGTAAAGCTATTAAGACCCAGAAAAAGGCAAAGTCGTCAAGGGAGGGAAAATTGTTCCATGAAAATATAAGTCTTTGCTTCTCAAATGGGAAACCGCGAGGAAAATCAGAATCTTTCAGTTTTACCCGGTGTAACAGATTGCTGATATATTAAGGGGATTTAGCTGATTGATTGCTCACATTTTCTTTTTAATTTTTTAGAGCAAATTAAACACAGACATTTTTCATACTGATATCTTCCCTTAAAATCAGAAGAAAATTGCTGGGTTTTGGTATTGCTAAAAATGGCTAGATACTGATCACAAAGGCTGTGTTGGGTGGAGTGAAGAAGCACTAGTCCAATGAACTTTTAAAGAATGGGGTTTGGATCAAAAATTATATGGACTAGAAAAATTACAACAATAAAATGAAACTGAGTTAAAAATGATAAAATGTTATATTCAAAGGGCAGGTATGTGTGTATAGCTTAGAAGCCCACTGGATGACTTTGGGCCAGTCACTGACTCTCAGCCTAACCTACCTCACAGGGTTGTTGTGAGGATAAAATGAAGAGGAGGAGGGCCGTGCAAGCCTCCATGGGCTCCTTGGAGGAAAGGCAGGATACAAATTTAACAAATAAATATATACATGTGCAAGTACCAGAAGGAATAAATCGCTAGAAGGTAGCACTACCTTGAAGGATTTTGGGACTCTGTTGTATAACAAACTCAATGTGAATCAACAATGGGATGTGGTGGCTTAAAAATAGCTTTTCCGAGTGGTTTGCGGCCTGTTACATTCTGGGCCAGGGAGAGAGACGGTGGAACCCTCGGTAGCACGCTGTGACAAGTTTGCACGGCACTTTGAGGATTAAGTCGCTCAGATTCGTCATGAATTGGACACCACCATTAATGCAGTTCCATTGGTAGAGGCGTTCAGAGTAGGGATGGCGGAGAATTTCTCCCCGAAACTTCGGGGGGCTGAGTGCCAACGTGTTCGGCCCCCCGAAAAGTTTCGGGGAGAAATTTTCCGCACCCCCGCACCCCCCCCCCCGGGACGGGACTTACCTTTGCCGAATGTTCCTCCCGGCGGCGGGTCCGGCCGGCGGTTCGGCGGCTGTTCGTCCTGGGCGGGGGCGGCAGCCGATCTTTCGACTGGCTGCCACCGCCGCCATTGCAATAAAAGAAAAAAAAAACGCCCCCATGATAGGCTACGTGACGATTAATGTAGCCTATCACGGCTAGATCTGCAAAGTCAGCCATGATAGGCTACGTGACGATTGACATAGCCTATCACGGGTGACTTAAAAAAAAAAAAAACGCGTACAGATAATGGCGGCCCCCATAGGGAGCCGCCATTCCCATTCCTTATTTGGTTGCTGTAGTCTACGTAAAGATTTACGTAGACTACAGCAACCAAATAAGGAACGCGAATGGCAGCTCCCTATGGGGGCCGCCGTTAGCGTACGCGTTTTTTTTTTTTAAGTCACCCGTGATAGGCTACGTCATGATTTACGTAGCCTATCACAGCTGACTTTGCAGATCTAGCCGTGATAGGCTACGTTAATCGTCACGTAGCCTATCACGGGGGCGTTTTTTTTTTTTTTTTTAACTTTGGAGTTCGCGGCCGGGCGAGGAGGGAAGCCTCCTCCCCGGCCTGAATTTCGGCCGGGCGAGGCGGGAAGCCTCCCCCCCGGCCTGAATTTCGGCCGGGTGAGGCGGGAAGCCTCCCCCCCCGGCCTGAACTTCGCGGGGGGAGCAGCGAAGCGCCTCCCCCCACCACAAACAAGCTTCGAGGACAGGTAAGTCACTTTTGTCCACCCCTAGTTCAGAGCACCGTCTGGTCCAGTTTTATTGGATGAGTTTCTGAGGCCTGAGGATGCGGACAAAGTGTTTGGCCAAGTCCGATCGACCATTTGTGTGCTTGACCCTTGCCCTTCATGGCTTATTAAATCAAACAAGGAAGGGATGTCCGGCTGGGTCCAGGAGGTTGTAAATTCCTCCTTGAGAGAGGGAGTGGTGCCTGACGCTTTAAAAGAGGCAGTAATTAGACCACTCCTGAAAAAGCCTAACCTGGACCCAGAGGATGTTAACAATTATAGGCCAGTGGCCAACATCCCCTTCCTGGGCAAGGTGCTTGAGCAGGTGGTTGTAGGACAGCTCCAGGCACTCTTGAATGAAACGGATTATCTAGATCCATTTCAATCGGGCTTCAGGCCTGGTTTTGGAACGGAAACTGCCTTGGTCACCCTGTGGGATGACCTCTGCCGGGAGAGGGACAGGGGGAGTGTGACCCTGTTGATTCTCCTGGACCTCTCAGTGGCTTTCGATACCATTGACCATGGTATCCTTCTGGATAGGTTGTCTGGGTTAGGAGTTGGAGGCACTGCACTACAGTGGTTCCGCTCCTACTTGGATGGCCGATTCCAGAAGGTGGTGCTGGGGGATTATTGCTCTGTGCCATGGCAATTGTGCCATGGGGTTCCACAGGGCACTATTTTATCCCCCATGCTGTTTAACATCTACATGAAACCGCTGGGGGAGGTTATCCGGAGGTGTGGGCTGAGGTGCCATCAATATGCAGGTGACACCCAGCTCTACCTCTCTTTCTCATCAAAACCAGATGAGGCAGTGGCTGTTCTGAATCAGTGCCTGGGCACGGTAATGGACTGGATGAGGGCCAATAAACTGAAACTCAATCCAGACAAGACGGAGGTACTGTTAGTGGGTGGTTCGTCTGCCCGGCTAGGTGATATTCAACCTGTTCTGGAGGGGGTTGCACTCCCCCTAAAGGATCAGGTTCGTAGTTTGGGGGTGCTCTTGGATCCAGAACTGTCCCTTGAGGCACAGGTGAACTCAGTGGCACGGAGCACTTTTTATCAGCTTAGGCTGGTATACCAACTACGCCCTTATCTGGACAGAGATAGCCTAGCTACAGTTATCCATGCTCTGATAACTTCTCGTCTGGATTACTGCAATGTGTTATACGTGGGGCTGCCTTTGAAAACGGTCCGGAAACTTCAGCTGGTCCAAAATAGGGCAGCAAGATTGTTAACAGGGACTGGCCTGCGACCTCATATTACGCCAGTACTTTTCCAGCTGCACTGGCTGCCAGTCCATTTCCGGGCCCGATTCAAAGTGCTGGTGTTAACATTCAAAGCCCTTAACGGCTTGGGGCCAGGTTACCTGAAGGATCGCCTCCTCCCATATGTGCCTGCCCGGACCTTAAGATCATCATCAGCGGCCCTTCTCCGTGAGCCCCTGCCAAAGGAAGTGAGGCGGGTGGCTACTAGGAGGAGGGCTTTTTCTGTTATGGCACCCCGGCTCTGGAATGAGCTCCCTAGTGAGGTTCGCCTGGCACCTACATTGTATTCCTTTTGGCGCCAGGTGAAGACCTTTTTATTTTCCCAGGCATTTTAGCATTTTAGCTTTCTAAATTTTTATCTTTGTTGTTTTAAATCTGTATTTTAAACTCCTGCACTGCTGCTAGGTTTTATTGTGGTTGTATTGTTATATTGTGGTTTTAATGTTCTATATATTTTAAATTGTTTTATTGTGTGTTGTTTGGTTTTAATTTTTGTGAACCGCCCAGAGGGCTTCGGCTATTGGGCAGTATAGCAATAAATAAATAAAAATAGTAATTTTATGTTGTCTTCATAAAAGCATTGCAGCTAAGATGGAAGCACTTAATCAATGAGGGAGTAAAGTGAGAGATAATAACGAGTGCATGGTTTGGTGCTATTCTTGCTGTTTTTGTGCCATCGTTCTGCTTCTCACCTACATTAATCCTTTGACTTTATTTAGACCAGCAGTATTCAGCAAGTGGATTAGCAAAATCACCTTGTACTGTTACGGGTGTCAGATACACTGCTTTAGTAGGCCTGTGCACTGCTTCGGTCCAAAGCCCAAATAACGAGGCAAAGCGGGCTGATTCAGAGGTTCCTCGTTGTGATGAGAAGCAGATCAGAATAACAACGAGGCACCCTGAAGCAAGGCAGCTCATTGACAAGGCTCCTTGTCTGCCTCTGAGATTCGTAGCTCTTCTTATGCCTTCTGAGCAGCCCAGAAAGGCTGTCTCCAAATGTATCAATTTGTGAAAGATCATGGGGAGGGAGAGGAGGAGGAGGGAGGGGGGAAGGGGGGAGGAGGCAGAGGCACCAAATGTATCAATTCGAGAGAGATCTGGCCACCAGGAGAGGCAGAAGATGAGGAGGGGGGAAGGGGAGAGGGGGAAGGGGAGGGAGTTCTGCTGTGAGTCAGCTTCTGTTTGCTCATTGTGAGAGAGGTGGTGTTACTGGAGTGGAGAGGACTCTGAATGTTGTTTGGCTAGAGTAGGGGGTGCACAAGATGATCCATTGGGGTGTACAAGCTGCCTGATAATTGAGCAGCCTCCCATTGCCCTGATGAGCTGCCATTGTGTGCATTAATAGGGGTGTACGAAACCCCGCTTACCTGGCTCCGCCGGGTTCCACAGGTGTGGGGAGGCAATCCGTTCCTCCGCACGGAATCCTCAACGGGGGGAGGTGATCCGTTCCTCCCCCCCCAGAATCCTGCCCGGCCGGTTCCGTTCCGCAGCCAGGCTGCAGAGCTGCCGGCCGGGCCAACCTGCAGCAGGGCCTCCAGCCGCTGCTGGGCTGGTGCGGACGTAAATGGCGTCCTGAGTAGGGGATGCCATTTGCGTCCTTATGGTAGCCCATGATAGGCTACATAAATATTTACGTAGCCTATCACGGCTAAAGCAGGGACGCAAATGGCGTTCCCTGCGAGATATGCTTCAGCTGTGATAGACTACGTAAATATTTATGTAGCCTATCACGGGCTACCATAGGGATGCAAATGGCGTCCCCTACTCAGGACGCCATTTGCGTCCGCACCAGCCCGTCAGCAGCTGGAGCCGCCACCGCCGGAGCCACAGCTGGAGCCGCAGCCAGGTAGGCTCCGTTTTGCGGGGCTTTCGCGGGGTGGAGGGGCAGGGGGCTCCGTTCTGCCACGGATTCTGGGGGGCTGAATTCACTGGAATTCGGCCCCCCTGGGATCCATGGCGGAATTCTCTAACATCCCTAGTGTGCAATGACGGTGGTGGTGGTGGCGGCGGCGGCGGCGGCGGCGGCAGGATGGGATGGGAGCTGAAAGGGAAGTTCCGTAGCATTTCTCTCTCGGCTCCAGTCCTATCCTGCCTCTGCTGCAGCCACCAAGGGCAACTTCACCAGTCTCTGCCGGGCAGGACAGAGGAAGCCATGGCATTGGAGCAGCTGGCATCCGGCTGAAGGAGAGCGGGAAGGAGATTAACCCTTCTTTGGGCAGCATGAAGCCGAGAAGAAAACGCGTGCTATGACAGCTATGTTAGTCTCTTCCCACCCCACCCCACCCTTCTGTAATAGGTTTAGCATTCATTCTTCTTGTTTGTTCATTTAAAAATCCAGAAAAGGTCACTGTAGATGCTTATCTCCCCCGCCCACCTTTTCAATTCTCTCTCAACCATTAGTTTGCCCTTACTTTTATATCTATCTATCTATCTATCTATCTATCCATCCATCCATCCCTTTCTCTTCTGTTAGGATTATAATTAGCCCCCCCCCCCTTTGCTTGTAGTTTAGTGTTTGCTTTTCTTTTGCTCATGTGTGTGTGTGTGTGTGTGTGTGTGTTTGTGCTGTGTAGACAAGCAAACAATGTGTGTCAAAGGACTACACACAGTCCACATTTCCAAAAACAGCGGGCACAACACTACTCACATTAACAGCTCTTATTTAAATAATATAATACTACACTGTGCGTTGCAAAGCAAGCAAGCCCAATATGAGGCATCTTTGGGGTCTTGGCAGGGGCAGAGGCAGGGATATTAGAGAAGTCCGCCACGGATCCCAGGGAGGCCAAATTCCAGTGAATCCGCCCCCCCGGAATCCGTGGCAGAACGGAGCAACCCACCCCACCACCCCTCGACAGCCCCGCGAAACGGAGCCTACTTGGCTGCGGCGGCGGCAGCTCCGGTGGTGGGTGAAGCAGCGGTGGCAGTGATGGCGACGGCTCCAGCCACTGCCAGGCTGCTGTAGCCTCAAATGGCGGCTGTCATAGCAGCCGCCATTTGTGTCCCTACGCTGGCCCGTGATAGGCTATGTATATATTTACATAGCCTATCACGGCTAAAGCAGGGACGCAAATGGAGGCCCCGCTGCGGGTTGGCCCAGCTGCTGCCGGCTCCACAGACTGGCTGCGGAGCAGAGCCGGCCAGGCAGGGTTCCAGGGGGGAGGAACGGATCGCCTCCCCCCCACTGAGGATTCTGGGAGGAGGAACGGATTGCCTCACCTCACCTGCAGACCCCAGCAGAGCCAGGTAAGTGGGGTTTCATACACCCCTAGGCAGAGGTGGGCAAGGAGCTCCTGTGCTCTCCTGGCAGAGTTGCTGTGTTGTTTCCTGCCTTTGTCAGTCCAACAGGCAACTGTCATTGCTCTTCGTTCAAGTCAATGTGCCCACCTGGCCGGGTTGCTGTCTTTGTTTGCTTCCTGCCTACCAGCCAGAGTTTGCCAAAGAGATCCTGAGGTTATTGACTTTGAATAGGAAAGTAGTACTAGGGGAAAGGGGTTATTTGCACTGCAAAGAAACCTACAGCAGAGATTAGGGATAGTGACCTTCTCAGCCCTTCAACACCTAATTTGATTATCCCTTTATGAACTTTGCTTTGAGTTTCTCAGAACAGCACATTTTACCCACGCCTTGTACAAAAACTCCTGGGCCAAACTGTCTGAAATTTGGCAGGTGAGATGCCCTCAAGGGGGGCTGCGTGCTTCCCTACTTTCATATACTTCCGTGCAACCAGTGAAAAGTTATAGCTCTTTGCTTTGAGAGGTTTTCTTGAAAAAAATCAAATTTCACTTGTACCTTGTACAAAATCTCCTGGGCCAAGCTGTCTGAGATTTGGCAGGTGGAATGCCCTCTGGGGGGGCTGAGAGATCTCTAAATTGCATATATTTATCCTGAAAACTGAAAAAGTCATGGCTGTTTGTGTTTTCCCATGCAAGTCAATGGGAAAACACCAAAAACAAGTGATTCGGATATCCAAATCTTGCTTTGGATTTGTATCCAAATCAAAGCAGATAGGGCCTGAATCAGTCTGAAGCAGCATTTGAAGCGAAGTCGGGGTCCATGCACATCCCTAGCATGCCTGACATTCACAGAATTTTCCACCTGGAAGTGCCCTTAGAAATATCTACTGCTCTGTGCAGCACTGTTTAGATCTGATTTGGAGCACTGCATCCAGTTTTGGGTTGCCACCATTCCAAAAGGGTACTAGCAATTTGGAAAAACTCCTTGAGGAAAGGAGTTAGAGGAAAGCTATGATGGTAAGAGTATAGAAAACAAGTCAAAATTGAAGAAATTTAAGCTGCAGTCATATATCCACTTATGTGGGATCAAGCCCTATTGAACTGAATGTGGCTTCTGGGTAGACATGCATAGAATGGCCCTGTGAAGATATTAACCTAGAGAGGAGAAGAATGACAATTTTCAAATATCTAGAAGCAGGTCCTTAGGACATCAGAAATGGGATATTCAGTTGCATGCCTGCCCACGTTGATGTAGTTTACTAAAAGTAAATGGATGAATGAATGTAAACTGAAGTTGTAGTAAAATATCTGCCTTTTAAGACTTTATGTTTCTGATAAAAAGAAACATTTAACAGGATGATCCAAAAATATTTAAACAATTGCCCAATATTAAGATTCAGAACAATGTAATCTCTGCTGACACAGAAAATTTTAGCCTAAGAAACCAAGGGACCATCTGAAACATATCTTATTACAAAGACAGGAGGATAAAGAAGTGTATGGAGGGATTATTCCCAACATATCATACCCCCTCCCAAGCTGCAGTTTTGTTTTTAAAAGATATTGGAAGGAAGAGGGAAAATGGAATTCCACAAATGTGAAATCGGGGATGCAAAGGCTTCAGTAAGCTAATGGTTTTATCCACAGTCTTCTCAATTGCACACAGAATACCAAATCTGTAGAAAGATTATACAGTTACCCTTGCTCTATATGGAAATTTAAGCTTTCAAAGTTCATGTTCCATCTTGCTTCTGCACTGATCAGAATCTTTCCTAGAATTCATATCAAGATTTTCAAGTAGTCTGAATACTAGAGAGGGAGACGAAAAAGGTCAGTACTAAAGTATGTGGTCAAGCTATTCAAGATTCTGAGCTGGATCACACATGAATGTTGATCACCAAGACTGCAGCATTAAGTGATGATTTTACATGTGAATGCAACATTACAGATCAAACACCAGAGATAGAACTTTCATATATCACTGTGTACATCACCAAATGCAATGCTATTTTGTAGAATCAGTTCCCATGTTCAGTTGTGAGACATCAGTTGTTGAGTAGTCAAGTGATGAGAAATTAATTGATGTACACATGTGTGTGAGCAGGCCCTCTCATATTCTGTGAAAAGTGAGGCTTTTTATCCTCAGGTGTTGTCCAATTTCATTGCTCTGTCACGGAGTGAGAGGAGAATATAACTGAATTAGTAAATATTATATTTAAACAAAGAAATCCTATGCATAAATTCCACTGTGCTCAGTGGGACTTACTCCTGGGTAAAAGTGTAGAGGATTGCAGTCTAAGTTAATCAAAGCATCACCTCTCCTGCAACTCCCCACGTCGGAACGTGTAGGTGTACATGATCTAAAATATTGATTTTAAATTTCCCTAATGATCAATTATCTCTCTTTTGAAATCTCATATTTAAATTAGGCATGTGGCTTCACACCATAGTCACTCTGAACATTTAGAACGTCTATCTATTCCAATCAATTTCAGCAGAGATTGAGGGCAACTGGCAAACCCTCTGATACACAGGTATCATGACACTGAACATACATTTCAAATACTTTGTGCATTAACCAGTTTCTTTCTGATTAGCATGTCTAATGCATGGGAGCCAGAAACACCTCCAGAGTGAAGTCAGGCACTTCATTTTGGCATTAGCACTTCAAAGAAATGTGCTGTCATACTACTGAATGTGCTATAGATACGGCAGAAAAATGATAATGTCAGCTCAGGGCTTCTTCTCTTCTCCTTTGCATTTGTGAAGTTCCACAAAGATGTTTTCAAGGATGGTTTTTTTGCTTGATTTAATTGCCATATCTGCTTGTTTAGCATCATACTACTTACAATTTTGTATATTCAGATCCTCCCATTGTACTTATTTAGTATTCTACACAATTTGTGTGTGTGTGTGTGTGTGTGTGATTAATTAGTACGATGGCCTTCCAGATTACTTTGATTACTGTTGTAAGTCTGGCTGACATATGTCTGGTGTGCTTTCAGAAAAAACACCTATATTAAAAATAATAATTAAAAAAACCTGCATCAAGACAAGACTTCAGTCTCAGCCTCAGGAAATAGGAAGAAATGTCACAAACAGTCTTGCACAGGCAATAGAAGGTCTGTGTATCAGGATCCACACTGGGTGGGCCAGAGCAAAATTGGGTTGGACCAGAGCCAAAAGCGCATGGAGTTTACAAAGATTCCCTATCCCAGCTCTAAAGCATGGAAAGCAATAAAACTCAATCAGGGCAGTATCCAGTCTGACCCTACCTCCAACATAAATTACACTGTGCTAGCATAAATAACTTCTAGTGCAATGGCAATAGTATTTGCTGGCTCAAAATTCCCAGGGAAACCCATTATGCCAACGAATATTATTAGCATGGCACTAGAGGTCACTACACAATGTATGTTAGCGGTAGTGTCAGATTGGATTGTTGTTGTTGTTGTTCAGTCGTTCAGTCGTGTCCGACTCTTCGTGACCCCATGGACCATAGCACGCCAGGCCTTCCTGTCCTGCGCTCTCTCCCGGAGCGTGCTCAAGTTCATATTCATTGCATCCGTGATGCTATCTAGCCATCTCATCCTCTGCCGTCCCCTTCTCCTTTTGCCTTCAGTCTTTCCCAGCATCGGGGTCTTTTCCAGGGAGTTTTCTCTTCGCATTAGGTGGCCAAAATATTGGAGCTTCAGCTTCATTATCTGTCCTTCCAATGAGCAGTCAGGGTTGGTTTCCTTTAGGATGGACTGATTTGACCTCCTTGCAGTCCAGGGGACTCGTAAGAGTCTTCTACTGCCCATAATTAACAGAATACACCTGGTTAAGACAATCTGTAAAGTGTTTTGGAAAAGTTGGTTACATTTCATTAACTTTTGGGAGGTGGACACAAAGACAAATGCCTTTTACAGTTTTAGTGTAATCTAGTGTTTATCTGTGTATTTTACATTTTTCATTTGTATTTTTATTTGGCTGGTACGTGTGCTCCATTTTATATTATTCATCCTTAGTTTTGTGTACATTTTATTGATTGTTTAATAAAACATTTAAACCTTAGGCAATTCACAAATTAATATTGTTTTGTCTGGAAAACAGAAAATATGTATTATTTTTTGTCTTATCACTTTAATTGCCTATAGTTGACTCTGAAGTCAGATCAGGTAATCCTTCCTCTGGTTGATGAAAATGTCCAGCACCAAACTGTTCAAGGGATTATATATCAATATCCAGAGACAATTGCAAATATTGACTTGGTGGTGCAAGATTTACGCTCGGAGCCCTTTTATTGGAGACTTCCAGAACAGTTTGAAGGTCAGAAGGTAAAGGATGTGAATTCTGATTGGAGTTGGTATTTTGCCTTTTTGTCTCCTCCTTTCTCTAGAAAAGCGAAGAAGAAT
The DNA here is from genome assembly GCF_057233095.1 of Heloderma suspectum. NCBI lineage: Eukaryota > Metazoa > Chordata > Lepidosauria > Squamata > Helodermatidae > Heloderma > Heloderma suspectum. The sequence continues at coordinate 334,714,997 of NC_139458.1, forward strand.
TAAAATGTATCTTGAGGAATTGTCACAATGTTGATTCAGTGTTACATAATGTCACAGCAATACCTATGCATTCTCTTTTGCGCATCAAAGTCCATCAATGCCAATGTGGTGTAGTGGTTAGAATGTTAGACTGGGACTCGAGAGATCGAGCTTCTAGTCTCCACTTGGCCATGAAGCTCACTGAGTGACTTTGGGCCAGTCACTGACTCTCAGCTTAACCTACCTTACTGTTGTAAGGATAAAATGGAGAGGAAGAGTACCATGTAAGCCACCTTGGGTTCCTTGCAAGAGGAAAAAAGGTGGAATATAAATGTACACAATAAATAAACAAAAGGAAATGTGTTAGAACGCTTTGTGAGAAAATATAGCTTTCAGGCACTTCAGAATTTTTCTGCATGTTATTGTGTGATATTATTGTTTATAATACAAACTACTTCCAGCTAATTTGGGGCTCTAGAATATATTGCAATAAATTTTAAAAGGTAAAATAAAAAAGAGCGGAACTCTACCTATTCTTTTCTCCCCCCTGGATTGAGACAAGTTCCACTGGAATACTTGAATAACACTCCCGATAACTATGGCGGTTAGGGTTATGCTGACCCAGGCTGAGTCACAAACATCTGAGTATTGAGGAAAGCATTACAATACTCCAAGAACATTATTCTCTTTCTGCCTGTGGCTATGGTTGACCTGGATCAATTTGGGATTATCCAGAAAGGAACATAATCTCCTTCTAGCTGACCTAGCCCCATCAGCCATACTGAGATGCAGAGTGGATGCACTTGGGACACAGTATAAAAGGCTTCTGCAGCATCCACCATACTGGAATGTGCTTCAGGTTAGCTTGATGTAGGCTAGCATTTCCAGAAGGACTGACATGCTCGTCTGTAGCAAGGAAAATTAAAAAAAGAGCATTGTGAAAAACTAACAAATAGTTTTTGTGCCCATACAAAACTATTCTCAATCTTTTGTTTCCAAAAATGGGCTGTATAGTCTCATCTTAAGTCATTACGTAGATCTGTAGGTCTGTTATGGGGGCCATGAAAATAGAACTCATCCAATTAGATTTATGTTAATTGAAGATACTCAAAACATACATTAAAGATTTTGAAAGGTGCATTCGCCTACAGTGACATAATGTTTAGGTCCACAGAACAAAGTTTTCACATTTAATCTTGTTGACAAACTCTCTCAATTGAATATGCATGTCCCACAGAAATGTTTTTGATTTTGATGTATGTGGTTTTGATTTCCAGTCAATATTTATATGGTTTGTTTTTCTTTGTTAGCTGATGGCTTATGGTGGAAAGCTGAAATATGCTATCTTCTTTGAAGCACGGGAAGAGACTGGCTTTGCAACCTATAAACCCCAGGTCATCATCAGAGGGGGGCTTCCCACACATACGCAAATTATTGTCAGGCATATAGGTGCTCCTCTGAATGGTCAGTTGACAAGGCACGAGATTGAAATGACAGAGGTAATTTTTCAGTCCAACCTGTCCAAGAAGTTATGTCACTGGCACTTTAGAAACAGTTAAATCATTGGCGCTGGGCTTCTTTCCCTTTCCTTTTCAGCACGAGTGGAAATATTATGGTGATGGCCCAAGGGTCAGTAGGACTGTGACCCGTGAGGACTTCATGGCTGTCCTGTACAACATTCATTACATACTTATTAAGGCTACTCACGGCAGCTTCATGAGGCAAAGCAGGTAATCATTTTGTATGGTGCATTCGATAACGTTCGTGTTGACACTGGTCAATTTCACAGGAAAGACATAACTAAGCCACCAACCAGCACAGTGTTATGTACATTTCGGCCCATTATATCAGTGGGCTTAAGTTCACCTAACTGCTGAATGCTGGAGTAGGCCAATATACTCCCTTTTATAACTCTACTCATTGGTAGAAGTGAAAAGAAAAAGAAGTCAGCATTGTCAGAAGATGTGAATCCAAAGCAGGCTTGAATGACAGAGTCTCTCATTCTAGAAATTAAGTGCTGATTTCTGACAATAAATACATTCAATAAAAGAGAGCACAAGAGATGGGTGGGGCAGGAGGGAAGGTATGTGGAAAATGCTCAAGGGATTCCCATGAAAAGCTATTTGAAATGAAGCAATAGGCAACTGCCAGCTAGTAAGTGTTTGCAGAGGGAAGGAGGCTTGCTGGATTTTGAGTGGAGGGGCAAAAGGCTTAGAGCCCTTCAAGAGATCTCTAGGCAAAAAACACAGAGGTATCAGGTGTGGTATGATGGTTGGTGTGTCATACCTGAACTAGAAAGACCCAGTTTCATATCCCCTCTCAGCCATGAAGCTCACTGGGTATGCTTGGGTCTGTTACTATCTCTCAGCCTAACTTACTTCACGGGGCTGCTCTGAGGATAAAATGAGAGGCTAGAATCATGAGTACTACTGCCTTGAGTGGTTTGAGGAAGGGCAGAACATAAAAAGTTTAATAAATCAACTGTTCCAAAAGATTAATCTAGGCAATCCAGATTAATTTCCAGACATCCAGGGAATTAATCTGTTGTTGTTGTTTTTAATATTAATTAAATATTAATTATGAATAGTTATTTATTTGAAACTGTGGTTAAGTGTCACCTTGATCAGGTGTACAGACTCCATTATTTCTTTGTTATTCTTTGTCTATTGCCACAGTACAATAAAGTGTTTGAAACATATGTAACATGTGCTTCAAACATATATATTAACAAGTATGTCAAAACCAAATAAATCAAACTAAAATTGTGAAGAAAACGAGGACGTAAAAAGCAGTAGTCACAATATGAACTCCAATTAGGGACCACTTAGGCTGCAGTCATATGCACACTTCCTGTAGGATACCAATGGGTATCTTGAATTAGGGCCTCCAGCAGCCGTCCCCACCACCTTGCCTCCAGTGTCACCAGCACTCTGGATCCTCTGGAAGCCAGGCAGTGTAGGCCTTCTTGACTGTAGTTCCACCCTGAAGAGAATCAGCTGATCTCCCAACTTGAAGACTGTCAGCTGACTTCACACCAATCACAAAGCCCCAGGCCCTTTAAAGCCCTTGTAGCCATTCCAGCTTATTACTCTGAGCAACTTGTATTGACTGTGAGTACTCTGGCTATTCTCCTGTTTACTTTTCCTTACTGCTGCCTTGGATTGTGCCTGCCTTTGACCTTGCATCTGCATCTGTGTCTTGCTCCTTCATCTCTGCCTTGGGACTTGACCTGGCTCTAACTCTGTCCTTTTGAGAGCAATCCTATGGCCCCTAGACAGTGTTGGGGTGGGGGGTGTTGGATAGGATATTTCAGATTCCTGGATCTGAAACCTTGGAGCCAGGAATCGGTACTCCCCGCCCCCTGCCTTTTGTAGCTGGTGCAGAAAGAACTGTGCCTGCTGCCTCTCCAAGGTCGCAAAAGCCCCTCGGAGAGGGGGTAAGGGGTGCATCCAGTGGCTGGGGAGGGGAGGGGAGAGGCTGGGTTATGCTGGGTTATGCTGTATCCCCAGGCCTCTCCAGCCTCCCTCCCTCCCCCTCTGATGTGCTCCAGATAGCTAAAACACAGAGCGGGGGGAGCGCAGAGGTGAGGACCGCCTCTGCTACTCCTCCCACTCTGCATTGGATGGCTATAAGCCTTCGGGGCAGAGGCGTACCACCATCCTGATGGGATTGCACATGTTATCATCTTCTTCCTGACCCTGCAGCATGTCCATGACCATGTCTTTTTTCCTGGCCTTTTGTTCCTTGTCTGCCTGATCCAGTACCTAACCTCCAGCCTGTCTGACAATTGCTGACAATTGCCCTACTGCCCACACTCAAGCTGGACTGCAGTTACAGCCTGTCCTGGATCTGGGCCAAGGCTGGGCAAATTGAGAGTAAGCCCCACTAAGCACTATGGGACTTACTTCTGAGTGAATATGTACATGGGTGCCCTGTGCTGCACCCATAAGTCACAGAATAAGTCAGTTTTCACAGTTGTCCTAAATCTTAAGCGACTGACCTCTGTTGTTCAGATATAACAACTCACACAGTTTTTCCAGTTCATGGAAATGGAGCTGTGATGTTATTTCAATTCACTGCTCACATGAGTGGATCACTTGCTTGAGCAGATATTGGCCAGCTATTGATCACAACTCAATGTGAAACAGCTATGCAAGCTTCCCTTGGGCCTTGGCTGATTTGAACACCTTATCGTTATAGATGGCTGATCTCTTGTGAACTTGGGCTAGTCTTTTATTTTGAACTCATTCTGCTTTTGGAAATCTATACTTCCTGATGGCACAGGCTTCTGTTGGCAGTCCACATAGTGCGGGTGGGTGGCAATTTTGTATTTTTCAGTCTTCCCCGGGCTGATTTAAGAACATAAGAAGAGCTGTGCTGGATCAGACCAAAGGCCCCTCTAGTCCAGCATTCTGTTCCCACAGTGGACAGCCATATGCCTATGAGAAGCCCACGAGCAGGACAGGAACACAATCGGATCCTCTGTCCCAGTGGCCGGGAACCTCCTCCAGCCCAGGGGCTGAATTAAATTTCAGAGAAGCTCTTGGGTGCTGCATTCCACTGGTGGGTGGGGCAAAAGGGGTGTGGCCAAAACTACCAGCTTAGTTTAGCTTAAAGGTCTTAATGCCAGTAGCCAAGCCTTCAAAGAGGCATGTCAACCTTTTAGAATGGGGAAACATATTCACAAAAGCCAGGAAGCCACGAAGAAATTGGTGGTTGGGAGAAAGAGGATGGGGCCAGAGGAAGGGGCATAGCTTTCTGGTGACCCCCAGAGAGCTGGATTTGGCCCCTGGGCCTGAGATTCCCCAGCCCTGCTCTGTCCTATTTGGGTTCCCCAGCAGCTGGTATGCAGAGTCATACTGCTTCTGATAAAATATATAACTATGATGACTAGCAGCCCTGGAAAGCCTTATGCCCCATGAATTTGTCTGATCCTCTCGTAAAGCTTGGTGGCCATCATTACATCTTGTGATAACGGATCCCACAGGTTAACTATACATCATGTGAAGAAGTGTTTCCTTTAATCATTGCACTAGTCTTGGACGGAAATCAAAATATTCATTCATTCTTTTAACCACAATGTCATCTAGTTTTTAATGTTGAATGAAAAAGTAGGCAATTGTTTTCTCCTTTTTGCAGCCCAGTGAATTTTATACATTCTAACCATCTCTCTTTTTGAGCATCTCTTTTCTAAAACATAATATTTGTACCATTTGTCATGAGTGAAAAGGTCCAAAATACTGCTCTGAAATGGTCAGATGGTGTGAGAGAAATTGATTTAAGGCATGTGGCAGAAAGGATTCACTGTCCCTATTGCCCCATGTCCCTCCCAGATGCTACAAAACCCCTATTCACAGCCCAGTGCCTAGTGCTGCCCCTTGCTGTGACTCCAGGGCTCCCAAGGTTCTTACCCTGTTTCCACCAGTGGGACCATAATTCAGTGGCAGAAGGCTCATAGTTCAGTGGGTGAATGCCTGCTTTGGGTATGGAAGGTCTCAGATTCAGTCTTTGGCATTTCCAGTCAAAATGAACAGGGCTGCTGAAGACCTCTCTTCCCGAGACCCTGAAAGCCTGTGCCAGTAATGGTAGACAGTACTTGGCTAGTTAGACCAATCATTTATTGCTTTATTTAAAACATTTCTTCACCACCTTTCAGGGCAGGAGCCCTCCCAAGGCAGCATATTATAATAAAACACATAATAAAAGCCCATACAGTCTTAAAAAGCAATACAGCAAGCACAGCAATAAAAACAGGAAAAATATCAGCGGAAGGCCAGAGTAAAACAGTAAGTTTTCAGGGCATTCTTAAAAGCCTGCAGTGATGGGGCCCAGCAGACCCCCAATGGCAAGTGATTCCAGTGTTATGGGGCCACTGCGGAAAAAGCCTTCTCTTGTATGGTCACCCACCTCACAGGTGGGCAAATAAGAATGGCCTCTCTTGCTGATCTTAAGGTGCAGGCAGACAGATATGGGTGAAGGCAGACCTTCAAGTAATTAGGTCCCAAACCATTTAAGGCTTCAAATGTCAAAACCAGTGCTTTAAATTGGGCTCAGAAACACACTGGTAGCCAGTGTAGCTGGTGTAGGGTAGGCTATGTGATCTAATCGCCTCACCCTCACCAACCATCAGGCAGCCGCATTCTGCACCAGTTGAGGTCTACAGGCCATCTTTAAAGGCAGCCCCACACACAGTGCATTACGGTAGTCCCAGCCTGGACGTCACTAGTGCATGGATAACTGAGACAAAGTTCGTCCTCTCCAGATAGGGCTGCAGCTGGTGTACCAGCCTAAGCTGGTAAAATGCACTCCTGGGCACTGCAGCCACCTGGCTTCCCCAGTTAGCTCAGAGTCCAGGAGGACTCCCAAACTGCACACTTGGTCTTTTAGGGGGAGTGCAACCCCATCTAAGACCAGATATAAACCCCATCCAGAGTAGGTGGTTTCCCAACCCACAGTACCTCTGGCTTGTCTGGATTAAGTTCCATCTACTTCGGTTATAAAATGGTTTCACACGTTTCATCTCCATTGTGTCTATTGCGGGGCCATTTTAAATGTACTACGTAAGCTTGAGCAGTTTGGAAATAAACATAGGGGCACTGTATGTGTGATTTCATACAGCATTTTAGTCTTACTATGCAAGTGGCATCCACAATAGTGGCAAAAAGAGAAGGAGAATTGCGGAGGCTGTGGGTCCCTTATTTGACTTCAATGAAGCGAGACTTTTCTTTTGACTGTTCTTGAATGAACACTGGCACATATAAAAATTGGATTGTCTGAAGTGTTTGTAAATGCAACACTGCAGACCACTGATATATTGCAGCAAAATATTATAAAGAAACCATATGCTGATGATAGGTTCAAGTGCAAAAATCGCTTAATTCCAGTGTTAACTCTATATTAGCTATGTAATTTAACAGCAACGCTGGTCATGTTTCTGCATGGAAGTGATGCTATTACAGAGAATGATTCAGAGGCTGCCACTGAAAAGCTAAAGCCAAACATTTTTCTCCTGCTGTGTTAATTTTGTTGTTCCCCTTTTCACATTTAGTCCTCAAAATTGAAACATTTCTTACATTAGATGTCTGTTTTCCTTTTCAAGAAAGTAGACTAGCACAATCCATCTATTTGAACTGGAATGATGCATTCTGTTTTAGTGTTGATTATGTCAGAATTCCTAATATTGACTGGGTATCAGTGTTCAGACCAAAATGCTCTAGGCAACAGCCACTTCCATGAGTTGTTCTAACTCTAAGAAGCAACAGGTTGTTTTTGTGGAAGCCAAATGTGATGTTTTTTGCATTTAGCTGCTCTGTGTGGGTGCTTTCTTTTTGTGGCACATGGATTGTTTCTGTTGTCTCCAAAGCATTGGGGCTCTTTGTAAGAAAAGTACAGAACCTGCTGGGTAAGTCACCAGGGAGGCACTGACAATGTCTCCCCCCCTCCACACACACACACACACACACACACACACACACACTTATATATAAACCTGCTTCCACATACTATATTACTTGTGTGCAGCAGCTCACCATAGGTAATCAGTTCACTAGCTCAAATTAAGGGAGAGTTTTTAGGAGGTGTGAAAACAGGGCCATTTCTTTGGGGGAGGGGGTGAACAGAAATCCTTGGGATGGCAAACAACCCCTGAAGGTGGTGGCAGCGGCAGCCATGTGGTGATGGTGGCACCAGCCAACAGCAGCACTCTGAGTCCTCCTAGCCAGCGCCAGGAACACAGTCACACATCCCTCCACTACAGCGGTGGGAACTCTGAGGGGTTCTCAGAATGAGGCAATGCCCTGCATGGTGCTCCTGCTGGAGAGTGCTTGCCACAGCTCTCCAAAATGCCTCCCATCTGAACCCTTCAGAGCTAGGCATGGGCTTGGGTAGGCTCTCTGGGAAGCCCCACTGGCTACTTCCCTGCTGCAGCAAATTCCATAGCAGAAAAAAATGCGAAACTCTTCAGAGAGCCTGCCTGGCAGTGTGGCCCGAATGCCTCACTGTCAGGGGTCCTTCCTCCTAGCAAGGCATTCTGGGTGAAGTGGCCTGGGAGACTGCCTCATTAGGAAGGACCCCTCACAGGGAGTGGGGCAGTCAGGTGGCCAGAGTGGAGGATGGCAGTGGCCTGGGAGATGGGGAAGGGAAAAGGATAGGCAAGAGAGATGAGAGGGCAGCAGTGTGTCTGTCTGTGGGGCACCAAAATACTACCTTGCCTAGGGTGCCAAAACAGGACAAGAAGGTCCTGTGTGGAGAAAATAAGGTTGTCAACTGGTGCCTGGGCATTTTCTTTCCTTTGGGCCAGTGCCAGAAAAACAAGATGCTTTTAATCCTCAGCCAGGTTATTTCCTTCTGTTTTGGGCTACACCCCCAAATATTGCTGGGCCAGCCAAAAAGCTCTGGGCTCGTTAACCTCCATTATCCACCTCAGGCCAGTGCTGGTTCCACCTCCATGTTCCAGATTTCTTGTTTCTTTTCCATGTGTTGGCAACTGTAGGAGAAAATATCTCAACCTCCTGTGGGTGTGTGAGTGGGACTTTTCTCATTTCTGGTTAAATGGTAGCCTTTGAGGTTCCACCCTTAAAGCCAGCCTAAAAATATTTTTGCATAAATAAATAAAATAAATTTGAGCTGACTGTAGTTTGTTGACATTGTGTGTGTAACAATGCAGAATGTCTGGCTGACTGTCCACGTGCTCTTGGCTTGATCTATTCACAACTTGGCCACAGATACTGATAAAGACTACTTTATAATTTTTTATTAAATATACATGCCCCCATTGGCCAATAACATTGTCAGCTGGAATGCATGTAATATATTTAAACAAATCTAGCAGGTGGCTTCTGTTAAAATCTATCTATCTTTCTATCTATCTTATGGCCACCACACTGAAAATCTACGAATGACAGCAAGGGCAGAGAGGTTCATACCCTGAAGGAATCCTAAACTAGAAGGTCTTTACCAGCCTTCTGAACATCAACAGGGAGCTTGTTTAGAAACCCCTTCTAATGTGGGAATTCCACAGTAAAGGTGCCACCACTGAAAGGCCCTGCTGCCATTTTTGAGAGGGATTTTCCTACGAGGCCGCTTATAAATATTTTAAATGCATAAATAAATATTTTCACCTCAGCAGGTTTGAGTGTCTAGAGCAAGGTCTCTCAGTGATCTTAGGAACTGGGAGGTGTCAAATAAGTCAAGCTATTGCAGGAGCAGTGTACAGAGCTCAGAGGTGCTGTCACATGAGCAGATCTCTCTCTGTGTGTGTCACACAACACACACACACACACACACATTGTGGAGGACACCTGAGTACAAATAGCATAAGAGGCTGAAAAGATCCTATTGCATCCTTCATAAAAAGTTCATCATCTTAGAGACCTCTAATGAGAAGGATATCCAAGTAGAGAAGATTCAGCCATGTTCTCTCTCCTCCATCCTTAAAGAAAGAGAAATGTCCTTATCTGACATTATAGAACTGTATTTGCACTTGTTAGAGCATTTGTTTGCGTTTCTTCATATTCAGACAAAATATTAGATTCTGGCTACAGATCTTAACAACTCTTTTATAAGTCACCAGTGTCTTTGAAGTCTGTTGCACATCCTGTTCATTTTATTTTGCAGCGTTCTGGTATTTTGGTTCTAAATTAAAAACAAAACAACACTGTAGGTGAATAAGCAAAATTAATTTAAAGATGGTGCTAGCTTTGATCTTTCTTTGAGACCGACTAAAATAACTATTGTTTTTCTTATGTGGATGATGCCGAAAGGTTGTGTAAAAGTAGCTATGTTCTTATATAACAACTAAAGTTAAATCAACATTGAAATGTTCCTTTAGTTAGTTTTAATTTTTTTTCTTCCTCCTCCCTTATGCCAGAATTTCTGAAATCTCCATGGAAGTTGCAGAGAAAGGAAATGTATCTGGAAGGACTCCTCATGCCCAAATGATTGAGAAATGTGACTGCCCTCTGGGTTCTTCCGGCTTGTCATGTGAGGTAGAATAACTCTTCCACATGTATTTCTCTACCGTATTCAGTTTATCAGTAGTGGTGCTGTCTGAAGACTAGAGATGAAAGGAGACCCAGGGCCGATCTACATTGCGCTAGGGATGTACGAAAGTCACTTACCTTGAACGAAATTTGATTCGCGGTGGGGGGGAGGCGCTCCGTCCCTCCCCCCGAAATTCTGGCGGGGGGGAGGTGCTCCGTCCCTCCCCCCCTAAAATTCTGGCCGGTGGGGAGGTGCTCCGTCCCTCCACCCCTGAATCCTGGCCGGCCGGGCTGCAAATGGTGGCGGCTGTAGCTGCCGCCGTTTGCGTCCCTGCAGTCAGCCATGATAGGCTACGTAAATGTTTACGTAGGCTATCACGGCTGAGTAAAAACAAAACAAAAAAACGCGTGTACACAAATGGCGGTGCCCATGGGCGCCGCCATTTGCGTTCCTTATTTTGGCACGTCTAGTGTACGTAAACATTTACGTAGACTACGGAGAAAATAAGGGGAACGCAAATAGCGTAGACGCTACGCTATTTGCGTTCCCCTTATTTTCACCGTAGTCTACGTAAATGTTTACGTACACTAGACGTGCCAAAATAAGGAACGCAAATGGTGGTGCCCATGAGCGCCGCCATTTGCGTACGCGCGGTTTTTGGTTTTTGGTTTTACTCAGCCGTGATAGGCTAAGTAAACATTTACGTAGCCTATCATGGTATTTTTTAAAAATCTAGCCGTGATAGGCTACGTAAATCTTTACGTAGCCTATCACGTTTTTTTGTTTTTGTTTTACTGGAAATGGCGGTGGCGGTAGCTGGTCGGAAGACTGGCCGCTGCAGCCGCCGCCGCTGAACCGCCGCCGAACCGCCGCTGGAGCCGCCACCACCAGGAGGATTCGCCCAAGGTAAGTCCCGTCCCGGCGTGGGGGGGGCAGACCGTTTCGCCACCGATTTCGGGGGGCTGAATGTGCTGGCATTCGTCCTCCCCGAGATTCGTGGTGAAATTCTCTGACATCCCTACATTGTGCCCGCCATCGAAATGAATTCGGTGTCCTGTCAGGTTAAACGCTCTCGCATTAAAAGGTGATTATCCACACTCAGCCATTTTCCCCGTTGCGGTGCTTCATTGAATGCACAAGCTCGGTTCACACATGAGTGCTGTGCTGTTTTCCTGCTCTTAAAGATAGAGGCTCTCATTGGAGGATCAGACACTGTTCCTGTTTCTGCTGATTCCACGCCCACCACACTCACAGCTCTCGATGGCCCCATGTCGTCTTCCGGCTACTGATCTCATAGCTTCCTCAGAGCTCAATGTTTCCTCAGCAACAAGCAAAGGGCTGGATGTGTGTGCGCTTGTGTGATCTCAGAAGCTAAGCAGGGTCGGCCCCGATCAGTAGTTGGATGGGCAACTGCCTGGGAATCAGGCTTCCTGCATTGAGCAGGGGGTTGTTCTATCCCTTCAAATGAGACTAAGTTTTACCCCCTCCTATCCCCCACTTTGGATTTTTTTTAAAAAAAATAATAAGGCGTTATCTTCGAAGAATTGTAGCTTCTCCGCAATTTTTTTTTCTAATTCAGGCATGATCTTCGAAGAGTCCAAAATTTGAAAAGAGGAAGTGGGTCATGTAAGCTGCCTTGGGCTTGTTGGAGGGGGGAAAGCGGGATATAACAACAATAACAATAAGAAGTTTTATTATTTCATAGAATCATACAGTTGGAAGGAACTATGGAGGTTATCTAGTCTACCACCTTGTTCAGTGCAGGATTTACAATGCAGGATGCAATTACAACAGTGGTGTATAACCTTTTCAGCTTCAGGGGTCACATGTCAGGATTTGGGCCCCCCCACACACACACACATACGTACGTGTGAGTACAAGCACTTGAACACATATACATACATCCCAGTGATCCTGATCCTGAATGTTCTTTCCTCATTGATAGCAGTGGTGGCGAAAGAGTGATCTGTGTGAGGATCCAGGGGGGGGGGGCATGGAGAGTCTCCAGCTCTTCCCCCAGCAGTCCTAAGACAGATCTCTCTTTCTTCCCTGCTAGCAGCAGTGGAGGCTGGTGGCTCTGATTTTGGTAGGGCTGTGCATCCACTCCAGGTTTCAGTCAGAATCAACTAAAACCCAGAATGACTTTACAGCCCCACTGAAATTGGAGCCTCCAGCCTACACTGGCTAGCAGCAGTGGGGAAAGAATGAACTGTATTCCGCAGCAGTGGGAGGTCAGGGAGGTCCACTTTTAAGGCCTAGGTGGGGGCATACACAGCCTACGCGCCATAGGTTGTGCACACCTGAACTACAGCATGTTTGATAGATGGCTGTTCACCATTCCATTCCTTTATTCTTTCTCCAGCCTACCTTGTACTGTGTTTCTCTCCTCCTGAGTTTCTGTTTAACTAGGGCAATTTCTAGAATGTATTTCTTTGCATCGCTCCCCCTTCATGACCAGTGAATCTTGATACAGGTGTACATACAGTTACATGAAGGCTTCTTTTTTGGCAGTATTCTATCAAGGCACACAAGTTCATATATGCATTGGTAAAATACTACACAAAAAGATTTTTGTTTGCTTTTCTGCATTGTTTTATTATTATCTTGCTCCTTTTCTTTTTTAGAAAACTGAGTGTACTCAAAGCAGTCTACAAAACAAAGTTAAGCAATGACTAGTCAATACACAATTTAAAACAGTAAACAACAATTTTAAACAATAAGCAAGACAAAACATAATCTTATCATTAAAAGACTATGGGTTGGATCGAAACATACTCATACTTAAAGTAGACCCAGTGAAATCAATGGGATGTTAGTCTGAGTCCAACCCTACATATGCAGCAACATTCATGGCAATTTTCACCACTTCCCCTTCTCCTGCAGTCACCTGTGCCATCTCCCACACTGTTTGAGAGGGTTGTCCAACCCTCTGGATCTGGTGGAGGTGGGGTGGGGGCTCAGGGAGTTGCAGAGGAAGGAGGGAAATGGCAAAAACCACCACCTCCTTCCATTACCACAGTTATCCACTGGATCAGCAGCCCATCTGCTGATGGAAGGGCATAATTGTGGCCCTCTAGATGTTGTTGGACAGCAACTCCCATCAGCCCGAGCTGGCATAGCCAATGGTTAGCAATCAATTTACTTTGAGCGGAGTGCTGAAACAAAATATTGGGAAATCTATTATTTCTGAAGGCCAATGAACCTCGAAGGCCAATGAGCCTTCAATGAGCTAAGACAAACCTAGGAACACAGGAAGCTGCCTCATGCCAAGTCAGATTCAGCCATGGCAAGGAAAACTCCCCTGAGAGTAGAATTGCTGCTCCTGCCGTCTTTCCCCAATAAGGGCCGTGGAGCCAACTTAGCTGCTGTCCTGCAGTGGGCAGGAACTAGCCAGCAGGCACAGACCTGGCTCACTGCCATCGGTCCATCTAGCTCAGTATTGTTTACACTGGCTTGCAATGACTCTCCAGATGGGGGTCTTTCTTAGTTCTCCGTGGAGGTGCCAGAGATGGAACCTGGGAACTTCTGCATGCTAAATGTGTTCTCTACCCCTGAGGTGCAGCCCTTCCCCAACCATCACCATGTTGCTTTCAAAATACCGTAGTGATGTCCTTTTTAGAAGAGCTATAGTCATTGGAGGCTGGTGGTTCCGATGTCAGTGGGGTGGTGAATCTGCTCCAGGTTTCAGTCAGAACGAGTCAGAACTCTAAAGGAGCTATCCAAGATGCTCCACACTGAGGAGGAGGAGGAGGAGGAGGCAGCAGCAGCGGCAGAGGAGAGTCAAAGTGTTATGATACATATATAGCCAGTGGAGGCTGGTGACTCTGATGTCAGCACCTTGGATAGCTCCTTTAGAGTTCTGACTGGTTCTGACTGAAACCTGGAGCAGATTTACCACCCCACTGACATTGAAGTCACCAGCCTGTACTGACTATAGATGTATTATAACTCTCTCACTACTAGTAGTAGTGGTGGTATTTGCTTTTTTATATATAAATCAATTCTGTAGAATCATGAAAAAAGCAAAACAATCTAGTTCTGGCCACAGGCTTACAATCTAGTTACAGATGAAACACATTAGGGAGGAATGGGGCAGGTAGAGGAAAGGAAAGGAGGGTGAGGAGACAGAGAATTGCTGCTGCTTCTTCTGCATCTGTCAGCTTTGATAGCAATTTTCAGTATGCTTACTGATTTTTACTGCTGGGTGAAGAAAATATATGAGAGCAAGATACATTTTATTTCAAGGGCTAATGGTCTCAGGACATGGTAGCATTTTTATTATTTTGAATTCTTTATTTTTAGGGTCTTTAAATTATACAAGTATAAATAATGTAGCCATGAAGACATATTTTGCTGAGTATCACTGGGCATTTGCTTGTTATCTATCAGCTAGTGTGTAGGCAGATATTAGCTTGTCATCTCAGAAAAACACACCAAGGACAATTGGAAAACAGTGCACTTCTGCTGCTTACTTTGCACAGCATGTGTGTGTGTGTTTCGCTTTCTCAGGAAACAGAGGAATGGATACAAGGAAAGAGCATCTAAATGAAAGGTTTTTCAAGCTGTAAAATGAAATGCCTGGTGCTGTTGTGCTCCCACAGGGATCTGGTGGCTGAGTTTCCAATTCGGATTGGTTCTTTTACTTCTAAAGTGGACTGTGCATTGCTTGTCAAACCTCTTGAGGTTTGCTACTGGAATGGGGGAGGGCAGGTTGCCTGTCAAAAGAAAACTAGTGGGGATGAAGATGTGTTTGTAGTCTTCTCCAGTGCTTCCCAGCCTAGCCACAATATAATAGACACACAATGTTTGTTTTTCTTGATTTCTTGCAGGCGTGCTCCCCAGGTTTTTATAGACTCCTTTCCAGTTCTGCTGACAGGCAACCAAGTCCAGCTTTAGGATCCTGTGTCCCATGTCAGTGTCATGGGCATAGTGATATGTGTGATCCTGAAACCTCAAGATGTCAGGTATTAAGATTATGCTTTTCCTAGACTATTTACCACATTCTTCTTTCTTTGCATATAGTTCACTTGCACTGTAACAAAATAGCTTTTTAAAAATTCCCTTTAATACTTAAGTCTGGCTCACACTTTGCTCAGGAAATATGTTTTGCTATATATATACACCAGTGTTTGTAATGAAAAACAAAATAAAGTATGAACAACACACATGCATTTGTAAACGTAGAGCAGCCATGTGCTGTAGAAATCTGATTGGCCACATCTTCTTTGCATATATCTGATGTGTACTACAAATACATGTCTCCACATCAATTTACCATGTTTAACACTGCAAATATGCTTTCCGCATAAACTGTGGATATTTTCTTCAGATTCCTATGGACATTGGGGCCAATTCCCATTTTCATTTCTGTGCTTGGTTAGGCATAGAGCCTTAGGGTAGGGGGCAAGGAAATGGACCGTAAGGTAGATCATAATGGGACAGGGGCAGCAAAAAGAGAGAGGTGAGATAAATATGGGCCAATTTAATTGAAGAACCTCATCTAGTGGCTAGGGACAGTAAGGATTGTGCTATGTTTGTGGAGAATGTGATGGGCAGATAAGGGAATGGTGGAGGCAGTATGCTGGGGTTATTGATATAAAATAGCTAGCCTAATCTGTAGTGATCCTCACTGGATCTTTAGTAAATATATAATTAGAGATGGCCATGCTTGCCTTAGATTAATTTGGAAATGGTACAAGGTCTTCTGAAAAAATACAGAACACCTTGGAACATATTTCTGAACTAAACTGAGGCCTAGAAGAATCACTGACATCCGGTTGCTGCTTCTTAATTCTCTCCCTATTTCATGTAAGGGAGTAATGGGAAAAAACTGAAGGACAGGAGAAGCCACAGGGTATTTTCCCTCTACCATTCTCAAATTTCCCCTGCACCTCTTAATTCCATTTTTCTTCAGTTCAATGGAGTGTCATCTCTCCATTAGATTAAATAGGGGTATAATTAAGAAGCCATACTTAAGAATAAGTGCAGCTTTTTCTTCTGTGGCTTAGATTTTTATCCAAGCCAGAGAAGAATGTGGGGTCTTTAAAAACTCATCTTTCCTTTTGAGGTTGGTTTTTGCACATCCCTGAAATTCTTTTTTGTGTTCTGGCCTAGGAGAACTTCATCAGCATTTCTACATATAATGCATTCTGACTTTTGCATATCTCTGAATACTCAATGCTGTGACAAACAAAGGAAGATCATTAGGCTCTGCTTGTTAGATTTTTGTAGAAACCTGGTTGGCCAATATTGGAAACAGAATACTGGGTTAGTTGGCTCTTTCGTCTGATCCAGTGAAAATTTTCTTATGTTCTTAATTTTTGGAGTTGTCGTCATTTTTGCATTAGAAAGTACCAGTGAAAAAGTGATGGCAAACTCACAGGCCCTTAAAACAAATCTTCAGTAGCTAATTCTTTGTGGCTCCTTCTTTTCTGCTTCTGCTCCACAGAACTGTCGTCACAGCACTAGTGGTGACCACTGTGAAAGGTGTGCTCTTGGCTTCTATGGGATGGTTAGAGGCTCTCCTAATGACTGCCGGCCCTGTGCGTGTCCTCTGACTGTTTCAAGCAACAAGTAAGCATGCACTACAAATCTGTGTCTTCATTTCTTCATGACGTTTATATCTCACCTTTTTCACAAGGAGCCCAAGGTGGTGTATATGATCCCCTCCATTTTATCCTCACAACAACCCTGTGAAGTAGGTTAGGCTGAGTGTCAGTAACTGGCCCAAAGTCACCCAGTGAGCTTCATGGCCGAGTGAGGACTAGAACCCGGATCTCCCCAGTCCTAGTGCAACAGTCCAACCGCTATCCCACACTGGCTCTGCCTTGCCTTTAGTCTAGCTCTTCCATGTGGTTCTCTTGTGGGTCAGTTGTCCATGATTTTTTTAAAAGCAGAGTGCATTGAGCCATACTAAATAGTGGCCGACTGAACTGTTAAATTGTCTTGCTTCAAAAATTGCTTTCAGGCTAATTAGCTATGTAGAAATCCATAAAGGGTGGAAAATGTAATAGTCAACGGATAATGAATGAGCATTATAAAAATTATTCTCACAAGCGAAGCTAGAACAGAGCTCTCAAGTTCAATGTAGTCACAAGGGAGCCATACAGAGACTTGTGCTCATATTTTGTGCTGCTATAAAAGCATTACAGTGCCTTGCTATGGGCTTCGTAATTTATCGAGTTCTTATTTAATGTTATGTTGGTCTGGGACAACTTGAGAACGATCAAATAATTTAAAGGAGATACCATCCTGATCCATTTAGTTGGGTATGTTACGCTAATGACCTTCCCATCCCATTATTCTTTGGCAAATGTGACTTAAAATGGCATTAATTTTATGGTGAGAGATCTCTGCTGTTTCTCTCTCTCTCTCTCTCTCTCTCATTTCTTAATCCTGAATCAGGTTACCTATCTAAAATAGATGGACTTCAGTCTTTAGCAATGGCCAGTGCCTCACTGCTTCCTCTGAAGATGCTGTCTTTTCATTAACACAGTGACCAACTTTTAAACTGTATATGCTTCCTATATGCCTGTAACCATCCCTTGGCATATTGATTCATGCGTTTCAGTGGAGGCAAGAAGTTCCATGCATGCATCCCTGTACCCAGGAGCTCCTGGTTCCATGCACGCATCCCTGTACCCAGGAAGCTCCTGGTTCCATGCACGCATCCCTGTACCCGGAAACTCCTGGTTCCATGCACGCATCCCTGTACCCAGGAAGCTCCTGGTTCCGTGCACGCATCCCTGTACCCAGGAAGCTCCTGGTTCCGTGCACGCATCCCTGTACCCAGGAAGCTCCTGGTTCCATGCACGCATCCCTGTACCCAGGAAGCTCCTGGTTCCATGCACGCATCCCTGTACCCAGGAAGCTCCTGGTTCCATGCACGCATCCCTGTACCCAGGAAGCTCCTGGTTCCATGCACGCATCCCTGTACCCAGGAAGCTCCTGGTTCCATGCACGCATCCCTGTACCCAGGAAGCTCCTGGTTCTTTGTGCACATAAGAGTTCCCTGAAGACTTTTCAGTTCTTCCAGATATTATTAACTAGGCAAACTATAAAGGTAACAAACTTCACAAACTTCCTGACTGAATTTCTTTGGCCTCTGCCCCTTAAGCATGACTCAGTGGGTCAGGCTGTTAGGTTGCAATTCCACACATCCTTGTTACATTGCAGCACTTGGCTTTAGAGAGCTGGTGTAGCATGCTGGTGAAGAGACTGAGCTATAAATGAGGAAATCTCCAGTTCAAATCTTGCTTCTGCCATGACATCACTAGGTGGCCTTTAGCAAGACCTGCACACTCAACTTCAGTCCACTCCCATCTTCAATATGGGGAAAATAATTCTGGCTTACCTTAGACGGTTGCTGTAAGGATTGCAACTAGATAAGCATGTGATGGTTTTTGAACATTTAAAATGCTATATTAACATTTAAGACAATTTTGTTCTCTCAGAATGTACTCTGGCTAGTTAGATTGTGGATTGTTGAATATATCTAGATTTTTAGAAAGCAGTGCAGACAGAGTACAAAACCCTGTATACATTTCTCTTCTACTTTTACTTCAGAGGCCATAATCCTAACAGTGGATAGCAGTGTTGAAATCTTTGACACTTTAAGATGCTTTCCTGTTTCTTCATTCAGCATTCAGATTCAAATGTGATATGCTAGAAAAACAAAACAAAACTGGAGGATCTGACTTGCTTTGTGGGTCTATTTTTACTGAATTGAATATGTGTTGGATAATGACTTTGTGAGTCGTAGATCAATCTGTTTACATTTTTTGCAAAGGTGTGATTTTATTACTCATTCAAGCACTATTGATTTAATGCATTATAAGCAAGTTAGAAGATGCTGCTGACTGAACTGTAGCAAAGGGGAAAATTTTGTATGGGGCTAACTGCCACAGTGTGGTGTTTTTGTTTTTTGTTTTGTTTGCATTGATCTGACTCAGCATTTGCTGCACAGATAGCCACAAATGTAACAGAACATGCTTCCATCAATGGTGTTTCTCCTCTCCCTCTTAACTGACATTCCCACAAACCCTGAACACATTTGATTTTGGATACATTTCAGACAACCAGAACCTTTCTACATGAGGCTTCTATTGTGCACTTGTGATTGCTCACTCACAGTAGTTTGCGGGTTTTTTACATGATGTCACCATCCTCCAGGGCCTCTCTCATTATTTAGAACCATTTTAGTGGGGTGGGGGTTCTAATGAGGAAAGGGTTTCTAATGAGGAAAGTGTGGTACATCTGTGAATGGTGGCATCAAACCCTAGTGTATTTGCGCAATTCTTCTCTACCACAGCACCACCTAGTGGTTGTTTAATGGAACTTATTGGAAGGCAGGAAAAAAAACCTGGAAAAAAACACGTGTAAAATTGCCAGAGTATGAGTTTTACTGGCATCTCTAGTTTTTACTCCTAATTGTTTCTGAACTAATTTGAATTTATCTAGTTGAATTATCTGTTTTTTACAAAGATCATTTACTCTTCTGTAGTTGCTTTGTTTTTTGAAGTGTAACATTTGGGCTAATGATATGATCATTTATAAACTGAAAAGATGGAAGCCCAAGTGTGTGTGTGTGTGTGTGGCAGGGGGGAATAACCTAAGCATAAATTAAGAGAGTCAAATTCCAATCAGATCAGCAGTGGGGGAGGGGTTCCTAATGAGGAAAGTGTGGTATTATTTAGAAATGGCGGAATGAAATTGCAAAATTCCACTATACCTCAGCACCATCTAGTGGTTGTATAATGAAACTTAGAGAAAGAAAACCCCTGGAAAAAAGCACGTGTAAAGGAAGCAATCTTAATCCCACAAAGAACCTGGAAGCAGGAGGCTCAGTAGAGGTGCAAGATAAAAGCCTCATGTAGAAGTGCCCTGTATTGCCCTGGCCCTGGGCTTTGAACTCGTAGGTTAGAGGTGCTAAGATAGTGATAAATCAGATCCAGGTTTACTTACAAGGAGCACTTTATTGAGTACAATCAGCACACAGGCATACCCAATGGTTGGATCAGACAGCTTCTCTAAACCCAAAGCCATGGGGTACAATGGGTTTTATACCATACATGTTAGCAATGAGGCTGCATAACAGCAGCACACCCCCCCCCCCTAGCATTCATTCCCAGCATAGACTAGCTGTGCTTGGTTCTCAGCACAGCCACCTGCAGCTTTAAGACAAACAACCTTCGCTTCCCAGGCGCATCTTGATTCACTCATTAGTATGAAGTGTGCTAGGCCTCACTATCAGCCCTTTAACTCATCTTCACATCTGCAGAGGCTTCCTAGCAAGGAAATTGCACCCATTATGAAGGCATTATGGATCTCTAGGTCCCTCTAATACTACAGGTGACTTGGTTATGCTCCTGGGGCCAATACATGCCCCTGCACAATCAGCTCCACATGTCCCTCAGGGCTTTAGGCATTTACGTTTGCACACAGGTTAAAGACGGTGTCACAGCATTCCTGCAATAACTTCGCTTAGCAGGTTAAGACAGGTGAAGGAACAAAATGACGCATGGACATCAATTGGCTGATGTGTTCATGACTGGTAACAGCTAGAGTTTGAATCCTGGGGATGTAAGATTAGGGCTGGTGCAGGCACCCAATTCCATCCTGGAATCTGGAGGAGCCCCTCCTGCCTGCATTCCCAAGCCCCGCTCGCTGAACCCCTGCCCACGTTTGCCCCCTGCCCATGCTTGGAGAGTGGCCCGCACTCACCTCAGCAGCCTGGTCAAGCTCCATGGTCACCATTTCTGGAAAAATGAAATGGCAATTTAAAAAATGCGCAAAAATTCTCATTTTTGTGACTGTGCATATTTGTGTATGCATGAAAATGCACATTTCCTAGATGCGCATATTTGCGCATGCACAGATGTGCATTTTTGAAAGTGCGCATTTTGCATATGCAAATATGCACATTCACAAAAATGCATGTTTTCATGCATAAGCAAATATGCACGTTTTTGTGATCGCCATTTCGTATTTCAAGAAATAGTGACCATGGTGCTCAACAAGGCCGCCAGGGTGAGTGTGGGCTGCTCGTCGAGCACAGGAGGGGCTCGAGTGTGGTCTGTGGGACTGGTGAATGGGGGCAGGGGCTGGGCAGGTGCCTGAAAAACCCAGACGGGGGTGGGTTCACACATCCTTATGTAAGATACTGGCACTCCTTTAGAATTACAAGAGTGTCTTTTGTTAATGTTCAGAAAAGCAGCTTTCCTAAGCAGAAAGAATCCTACCCTCTCAAAGCTCACACTATCATACCTTAAAGATCTTCTGGTTCATTTTTAAAGTTTGGCATGGGCTTCTAGCAGTGACAGCTGACATAATCAGATGCTTAGAGTAGATCAATATGCAGGTTTGGAAATATATACAACTAGGTTCGTGTTCAACTCTAAACTGAGGGGAAGAGTTGTTGTTGTTCAATCGTTCAGTCGTGTCCGACTCTTCGTGACCCCATGGACCATAGCACGCCAGGCCTTCCTGTCTTGCGTTCTCTCCTGGAGCGTGCTCAAGTCCATATTCATTGCATCAGTGATGCTATCTAGCCATCTCATCCTCTGCCGTCCCCTTCTCCTTTTGCCTTCAGTCTTTCCCAGCATCAGGGTCTTTTCCAGAGAGTTTTGTCTTCGCATTAGGTGGCCAAAATATTTGAGCTTCAGCTTCAGTATCTGTCCTTCCAGTGAGCACTCAGGGTTGATTTCCTTTAGTATGGACTGATTTGACCTCCTTGCAGTCCAGGGGACTCGTAAGAGTCTTCTCCAGGGGAAGGATACACACACTTTATTTCGGTGGTCCCCACACCCTATGAATCCTTTTTAGTCCACGTTCTGACCATTTGGGTGTGGTTCTGGTCCAAAGTGGCCTCTACGCTCTGATTTGGAGAGATTACATCAGCCTCCCCAACCTGGTGCCCCCCCCCCATGTTTTGGACTGCAACTCCCAGCATTCCTGACCATACTGGTTGAGGTTGATGGGAGCTGAAGTTCAGAATGTCAGGAGTGCAACAGGTGGGGCAAGGGTGGAGCTGTGGGTGGTTCACAGCTTTCTTGGATGCACTGCGTGCCTTGCTTACCAGCATCTAGGATGCAAGAGACTCTGAGTGCTACCTCTAATGAACAAGGGTAACGCAGGACATAGCGGTCTCAAGACTGCAACAGGTTCTTGGCTCCAGGACCCAGCATCATCAGCATCATCACTGCACTCTAGGGCCTTGGAAACTGATCCAGTTCCAGTCCCGCATCCAGGTAAATTTTGCAGACTTTCAGAGGAATCCAATTAATTAATCCAGTTATTACAGATTGCCAGGAATACTAGTGCAGACTGCTGGTGATCCACCCACTGTTATATACAACCGGGCTGATGTTGTGCATAAAAACATAGCAGTTGAATCATGCTGCAGAAAGTGTCCTGGGAATAAAATACAGAGAATGGGTGGCCTTATGCTCTCAAGTGGACATTTCTATGTTGTTCTAAAATGCAAAGTAGGGGTGGGGAAGTGGAGGGAGAGAAAGTGGAGGAAGAAAACCAGAAATCGTCTGATCTGGTTTGAAAATGTCTGTTGTATGCTGTGGATGAGAAAGTCACCTCTCTGTTTTATAAATATTTTCAGGAAAGGTGTGAACAATACACATAAATATAGACCTTGTGTTTTGTGGTGTTCAAATGTATTTTATTGGACAGCATGATTCTCAAGCAGTTTCCTATGATGAAAGAAGCAAACAAAAATCTTAAGACATATCTAATGCTTACGCAGCCCAGCAGCACTCTCTCCAGCTATTACGGCGGAGAGGAGGGAGAGAGGAAACGAACGACAGTTCTCTTTCCAATCAGTTTCAGCAGCAGGATCAAATCATTGAGCCCTTCACTGCTGCTTTCAGTATCCAAAGAAGCCAAAATATCTGGAAAAAGTCCAAAAGGCCCCTCCTAAATTTGCTTCACTGTCAGAAAGTGGAGTAGAGTAGATGCTGCCCCACTGGAGTTTTCACCAAGACCCCAATGTGAGACTCGCCCTGAAATCTTGTATGCTTCAAATACACAACATAATATACAGTTTATACAATGCTGCTCTTTACAATGCAATCTAATCCATGTCTACTCAGAAGTAATATTCCCATGAGTTCAATGTGGGATTACTCTCAGGTAAATTGGTGTAGGATTATATTCCTTGGCTGCAATCCTATATCCACTTTCCTGGGAGTTACTTCTGAGTAGACATGTATAGATATGTACTGTTAATCTCCAACTCAAAACAGCATAGACTCTGTGTATGCATGCGTTTGTGCGTTTGTGTGTGTGCACGTGCGCACGCGCACTCCAATTTGATCAGGGCGTTTCTCGAAGCCTTCTCTTATAAAGACATTCTTTTTTCCCTTTTCTTTTTTAATGTGCTAAAGATCAGAACACTAAAATACTTTTATACGTGTAACTTCCACTGAAGGCATATATTTAGTTATTTGCTTCATGCATTTACTTGCTAGCTCAGAAACCTCAACAACACATGCACATTTCCAGCACTAGTGTGCACAATGTATGAGAATGTTCAGAAATTAGGTGACAGTGCCACAAATTCTGATCTCAAGTTACTACATGATCTAGTCATTTGGAAGGAAGGGGGAGAGAGAGAGAGAGAGAGAGAGAGAGAAAGAGAGAGAGAGAGAGAGAAAGAAAGAAAGAAAGAAAGAAAGAAAGAAAGAAAGAAAGATTGTAAGCAAAGCTCTTATGAAAAGTAGTTTAGCTGACCACCATTATTCCTTCCATTGCAGAGATTCAATGCCTAAAGGCAAGGAAAGAAAATTACAGAATATTCCTATTCAAGGAGAAACCTTGAGCCCTTCCACATTAGGCATTTCCTCTGGAGTAAGAGCATCTCTACACCAGCCTAAATTCCTGCATTTAAAACAGGCCTTTCTGCTTCCTTTTTAAATGCAAGAATCAGGATCACAATGACTCCTGTTTTTCACCTGTTTCCTTTTCCCCCTCCCTTCTCCCGTATCTGAGTGTTCCATTATCTTTCATTGATCTCGCTCCTCTACTTGCCACTTTTCCTTTTTTCGCTGAGGAAACTCAAGCAGAACACAGTGGGGTAATTTGATAGCTCATTATCTGCGATCTATTTAAAAACGGAACAAAAGGCATTTAGTGCAGGACAGGAGACACCTTGGAAGTTCACAGTGCCATGTAAAGAGCCTGCAAACTTCCGTGAAGGAGCAATCACAATTGCAGGATAAAAGCTCTGTGTGAAGGAACCCTAACATTCACTCAGCATGCACTATTCTTTACAAATAGGAGATTCCATGTTTTTTCAGTGCAAAGGTTTTTGTACATTTGGACTCTGTGGCAGTTACTTCAGAAGTGATTGGAAGCTTGGAAGGGAGTCTTGGGTGCTGCAGGGTGGGACAGAGGCAGGAGTAGGGGAATATTAAGATCTGATTTTCACCTGCCATTTGGAAAGCATTTCAGCACTGATTATTTAGGCTTGGAGGTGGGAGAGTGAGGAGGGAATATCTTCTGTTTAACTTTTGGGGCTGTGGGAAGGGTGACTGATGCATGTATGCAAAAGAAGAAAGAAGACCAGTGATTCTGCATTGCATTGTATCATTCAGTCAAGAGCCCGAATAAAAAAATAGAATGTTTTTAAAACAAGAAAATGGTGGGAAGTAATTTGCTTTTTTAAAAAAACAGCAGAGCCACTCTGTGATCAAGAGCTGAGCAGACTCTTTTCCACTTTACCCCACCCATGCAAGTGCATCAGGGAAGAAAAAATGGAAGGAGGAGGGGGTGAAATTGGTCCTCACCCACCCATATGGCTATGTGGGACAGCACATATTGGGATGCACACACACACAAAAAGTGCTATTCAAAGGGCCGGTGCATACCTTTAAAGCCCTGAGTAGCTTAGGATCCAAATCCCCAAAGGAGTGTCGCCTCTCATACCAATCCACCCGTGCATTAAGATGGTCATATACATTCCATGTATCTACCTAGGTGCAGTTTGAAATTCTCTATCATATAGAGAGGGATGGGTCCAAAATCACTTGAAAGCCCCTCTCTGCAGCTGATGAATGTTAACGGACAGAAAGCGAACCTTGTGTTTTGATTTTTGTCTCAGTTTTAGTCCCTCATGTGCCATGGAAGGAGTCAATGATTACCGATGTACTGCTTGCCTACCTGGATATGAGGGACAGTACTGTGAAAGGTAAGGAATGATATTGAAAGGTAAAGAGAATGATCAAAATGAAAGGTGCAGTGAACAACTAGAAAATAAATAGTGAAAGAAATAAAGGAACAAGCAAGCATTAAACATCTGAATGTTAGTCTAATGAGAAGAGGACCACTGCACGTTCTTTCATAAATTACTGTAATGAAACAAATACATGCATTCACATCACTGATTCAATGTAATAAGCCTTTCTAGCTCACCAAACTATTAACACCTGCTGCTTGTTTTGATAACGCACATGATTTCTAGCACATGCTAGAACTCTAAGTTGACAGAGCTACTGGGTATTAGTTTCAGGCTTCAGGTAAACCACATGGGATTTCCTTTGTAAGTCTATATTGAAGAATGCATTTCAGTTCACTGTAGCTAAGGATTGCTGTTCATTTTCCACCCATAAACACATTATTTGCATAGCGCCGTTTGATCAAAGTATCTGCAATAAAACTAAATGTTTAACATGATCTAAAGTAGAAACATGGGAAGATTATCAAAAGAATGAAATTCACTGAAGAAAGAGTTGCCCATAGGAACCGCAAACAAGCAGGTATACGGTGAAAGACAATTGATTAGAAAGTGCCACATCTGTCAACCACGTATGGTGAACAACCAAGTGAACATGATTCAGCCACTTTAAGCTGTGGCACATGAGTCCATTTAGACTGAATAGCAAAGTATTGTTTTCATGACTAGGGAAGTAACATTTGAACTCTACCAGGAACATGGGCGCCATTTCAGGTTTCAGTGATGAGGGCAAGGAGAATAGTTCTGAGGCCTACTGGAGATTTACAAGGGAAAACCGAACAAATACAATTGTATAGAAGAACCTGTCTTGACATAGCATGTGACTACATATTTCATTGCATTTCTTCCAACTCTATAGAATGGTTCACACATCTAAATAGATTTGACTGTCATATATCCCTGTTTGCGGAGAATGGATGTTCTTCCTCCCCCACATGTGCCTAATGTTTTCTGCGGGGGAGGCTTTGTTGTTGTTTATTCGTTCAGTCGCTTCCGACTCTTCGTGACTTCATGGACCAGCCCATGCCAGAGCTTCCTGTCGGCCGTCACCACCCCCAGCTCCCCCAAGGTCGAGTCTGTCACCTCCAGAATATCATCCATCCATCTTGCCCTTGGTCGGCTCCTCTTCCTTTTGCCTTAAACTCTCCCTAGCATCAGCATCTTCTCCAGGGTATCCTGTCTTCTCATGATGTGGCCAAAGTACTTCAGTTTTGCCTTTAATATCATTTCCTCAAGTGAGCAGTCTGGCTTGATTTCCAGGAGTATGGACTGGTTTAATCTTCTTGCAGTCCAAGGCACTCTCAGAATTTTCCTCCGGCACCACAGTTCAAAAGCATCTATCTTCCTTCGCTCAGCCTTCCTTATGGTCCAGTTCTCGCAGCCATAGGTTACTACGGGGAATACCATTGCTTGAACTATGCGGACCTTTGTTGTCAGTGTGATGTCTCTGCTCTGAACTATTTTATCCAGATTTGTCATTGCTCTCATCCCAAGAAGTAAACGTCTTCTGATTTCCTGGCATCTTTGCGCCTAGAAAGACAAAGTCTGTCACTGCCTCCACGTTTTCTCCCTCTATTTGCCAGTTCTCAATCAAGCTGGCTGGTTGCCATAATCTTGGTTTTTTTTTAGGTTGAACCGCAACCCAGCTTTTGCACGTTCTTCTTTCACCTTCGTCATAAACTTCCTCAGCTCCTCCTCGCTTTCAGCCATCAAAGTGGTATCACCTGCATATCTTAGATTGTTAACATTTCTTCCAGCGATTTTAACTCCAGCCTTGGCTTCATCAAGCCCAGCACGTCGCATGATGTGTTCTGCGAACAGGTTGAATAGGTAGGGTGAGAGTATACAACCCTGCTGTACTCCTTTCACAATCTTAAACCAGTCCGTTGTTCCGTGGTCTGTTCTTGCCGTTGCTACTTGGTCGTTATACAGATTCCTCAGGAGGCAGACAAGATAACTTGGTATCCTCATACCACCAAGAACTTGACACAATTTGTTATGATCCACACAGTCAAAGGCTTTAGAATAGTCAATAAAACAGAAATAGACGTTTTTCTGAAACTCCCTGGCTTTCTCCATTATTCAGCGGATATTGGCAATTTGGTCTCTAGTTCCTCTGCCTTTTCTAAACCCAGCTTGTTCATCTGGCAATTCTTGTTCCATGAATTGCTGGAGTCTACCTTGCAAGATCTTGAGCATTACCTTACTGGCATGTCAAATAAGTGCCACTGTTGGATAGTTCGGACATTCTTTGGTGCTTCCCTTTTTTGGTATGGGGATACCATATTCTTCTGTGGTTGATTTTTTCCAATCTGTTAGCCATTCTTGTTTTCCAAATTTGCTGACATATGGCATGCATCACCTTGACAGCATCATCTTGCAAGATTTTAAACAGTTCAGCTGGGATACCGTCATCTCCTGCTGCCTTGTTATTAGCAATGCTTCTTAAGGCCCATTCAACCTCACACTTCAGGATGTCTGGCTCTAGCTCACTGACCACACCTATCCCCGATCAAATCTATCCCCGATATTATTACCCTTCCTATACAGATCTTCCGTATATTCTTGCCACCTTTTCTTGATCTCTTCTGCTTCTGTTAGGTCCTTGTCATCTTTGTTTTTGATCATACCCATTTTTGCCTGGAATTTACCTCCAATGTTTCTAATTTTCTGGAAGAGGTCTCTTGTCCTTCCTATTCTATTATCTTCTTCTGCTTCTGTGCATTGCTTGTTTAAAAATAATTCCTTATCTCTTCTGGCTAACCTCTGGAATTTTGCATTTAATTGGGCATATCTCCTCCTACTTCCAGTGTCTCAGCAGACAGCCATCTTGCCTTCTTGGTTTTCTTTTTCTTTGGGATGTTTTTTGTTGCTGCCTCCTGAACAATGTTGTGAACTTCTCTCCAGTTCTTCCAGGACCCTATCTACTAAATCTAGTCCCTTAAATCTATTCTTCACCTCCACTGCATATTCATTAGGAATATTAGTGAGCTCATATCTAACTGATCTGTGGGTCTTCCCTATTCTCTTGAGTCTGATTCTAAATTGTGCAATAAGGAGTTCGTGATCTGAACTACAATCAGCTCCAGGTCTTGTTTTTACCGACTGCATAGATGTCTGCCACGTTTGGCTACAAAGGATGTAGTTGATCTGATTTCGGTGTTGACCATCTGGTGAAGGCCATGTATAAAGTCGTCCCTGGCCTTAGGTTGTTGGAAGAGAGTGTTTGTTAAGCACAGTGAGTTGTCTTCGCAAAATTCTATCAGCCTACGTCCCGCTTAATTTTGTTCTCCCAGACCATGCTTGCCTGTAATTCCAGGTGTCATTTGACTACCCACCTTAGCATTCCAGTCTCCTGTAATGAAAATAACATCTCTTTTTGGCGTATTATCCAGTAGGTGCTGTAGATCCTCACAGAACTGATCTACTTCTGCTTCTTCAGCATCTGTGGTTGGGGCGTATATTTGGATCACTGTGATGTTAAATGGCTTACCCTGAATTCGAATTGAGATCATTCTATCATTTTTTGATTTGTATCCAAGCACTGCTTTAGCCACTTTATTATTAATTATGAAGGCTACTCCATTTCTTCTGTGGTCCTCTTGTCCACAGTAGTAGATCTGGTGGTCTTCTGATGTGAAGTGGCCCATTCCAGTCCATTTCAGTTCACTGACACCCAAAATGTCTATATTTAATCTTGACATCTCCCCAATGACCACATCCAATTTGCCCTGGTTCATAGATCTTACATTCCAGGTTCCTATGGTGTGCTGATCTTTAGAACATCGGATTCGTCGTTCACCACCAGCACCATTGGCCGCTAGCCATCCTTTTGGCTTTGAGCTAGCTGCATCATCACATCCGGGGCTAGTTGAACTTATCCTCTGTTCCTCCCCAGTAGCATTTTGACCATCTTCCGACCTGGGAGTCCCATTTTCCGATGGTATACCAACATATCTCTGGTTGTACTGATCCATTTAGTTTTAGTGGAGGAGGCTATATGCACACAAATGTGATGCAATTATTCTCTCCTGATAATAAAGAAAGATGGCATGTATATAAGTGTATACCAGCCATTCCACATATTGCTTTATGTACTTGAGGTGTATGAGTGTTCCCCCATTCTCCAACGTCTACAGAGAACCTGCACCACCAATGTCAAAGGCAACCAGTTCTGTGCTTCTTTGGTGACTCCTTCACAGAAAACCATTTACATGGGGATTCTTAAAGCTAACTTACTTTTTATTTCAATTTTTCAACCTGTAGATGCTCCTCTGGATACACTGGGAACCCAAGAATTCCTGGTGGATCTTGTCAAGAATGTGAGTGTCATCCATATGGTTCGCTGCCTGTTCCCTGTGATCCTGTCACTGGACAATGCACGTGCAAGCCTGGATCAACTGGATGGAAATGTGCAGGATGTGAACCCCAGCATGCTCGTGAAGGCATAGAATGTGTTTGTATGTATATTAACAGTACTGTGAGAGTTTTGATGGCTTGGTTTG
Source organism: Heloderma suspectum (assembly GCF_057233095.1). Taxonomy (NCBI): domain Eukaryota; kingdom Metazoa; phylum Chordata; class Lepidosauria; order Squamata; family Helodermatidae; genus Heloderma; species Heloderma suspectum. The sequence continues at coordinate 334,744,706 of NC_139458.1, forward strand.
TGAATCTTGTTTCTTGGGGTAGGCACTAGACCGCTAATATTCCTAGAGCCTTGTCTTGTCTCTACATTCAGACTTAAAGTTTTTCTACACAAGGCCGTTAATCCGCTATATCTACTTTCGGTTTCATCACAGAATTGAGACCTGAACTCTACACATAGAGCTTTTCCTTTCCTGCTTTTTCACTACATAACCTCTAGGTGGACCTGTGCTATATTAGAATAGCACAAATGCACAGGTAGAAACGGCACTTTCAGAAATAATACCTCATTTTCCCTATTAAAAAAACAGGAAAGTGTTCTGAAAAAACAGAAGCAAAACTGGAGGATCACAGTGTTGTCTAAAGAATCTATAAAGTAAGGAATAGGGATGGCAGAGAAATCCACCACGGACTCCAATGAGGCTGGATTCTTTAGAATCTAGCCCCCCGGAGTCCGTGGCGGAATGGACTGCTCCCTCCCGCCACCCCATGAAGGCCAGTCAGGACGGACCCTACCTGGCAGTGGCCGGTCCAGGTCCGTCATCTTCGTTCCGCAGCCATCTGGTACCAGGCTGCGGATGCAAATGGTGTCCAGCATAGTGGACGCCATTTGCGTCCCTGCCCTTGGCCGTGATAGGCTACGTAAATATTTACATAGCCTATCACGGCCAAGGGCAGGGACACAAATGGCATCCGCTACGCCATTTGCATCCCTGCTCTTTGCTGTGATAGGCTACGTAAATATTTACGTAGCCTATCATGGCCAAGGGCAGGGACGCAAATGGCGTCCGCTATGCCTGACGCCATTTGCGTGGCAGTGGCCAGAAGTCCTATCCCTTTGGAATAGAAAAAGGTAGATTTTCAAAACCCATGAAAGGATCCTTTCAGTTTCTGCCATAATTTTCACAACTACGCTGACAGATAATTTTGTATTTCTTTTTTATGCATTGTCCTTAATATTGAATGAACAACTCTGTTGTTGTTTCATTTAATATTTACTTAGAGTCAGGAAATATTTTTTGCTGCCTCTCAGAGGTAGCAGTGCTTGGTCATGCTGGCTCACACGTTCCTAAGAAAACACAGAGCCGAGTGAAGGAGTACAGGATGTTGAAGAACAAAGACTTTCTTTATATAAAAGTATAAAAATCACCACCAGTTCAGCATTGAAAGCACTGCTGGATTTCTCCACTATCACTTTTTTTATAGATTGCCTTCTCTTTTATTATTCCTTGGGTCCTGGTTATTGTAAAATTGATATTGTATTTCTGATTTCTGTGCTCAGCACATGACTAATTTCCTGTGATTGTCTATTTAAGTTTAACAAAATGATAATCAAAAAATTACATGGTAAAATCTATTTTTGGATAGTTATTATATTCCCATCAGGCAGATAGATAAGGACATTCTCAGAATTAGAAGTTAAACATGAAGGTGAAGCCCTCAAACTGTAATTAAATTAGGATTTTGTTTATTCATTTATTTATTTCTTGACATACATTTGCTTAATTGCCTGCTAGAAATACTGGCCATAAATGAATCCTGAAAACGTTATTCATGACTAAAGGTCAAACCACATATGATGACAGCAGATTCATTTATTTATACCTAGGTCTGCCTCAATTATATATAAAGCTGGTGGAAGTCCAATTTTATAAGGGGTGCAATTCCAAATACATTTTCAAAGCCCAAACACAGCCTTACAGAGTAAAAGTTCCACCAAAGCAGAACTCCAATTAGCCTTTAATTTCTCTTTAGGCAAAATGTGTTGTCAATCTTTTCTAAAACTGATGTTGTTTGGAATAATATATAAATTTACTGAAAATCGTTCTAATACGACAGGTTTTCAATGCAGCAAACCATCAAAAGTTCAAATCCTAATGAAAAAGCAATTGTCAAAGCTCCAAACTGAAAGTCTAGGAAATTCTGTTGGCAAAGCCAGCTTATGATATAAAAGATTTTGTCCTAAATATACATCCACATCCAGACAAGCCAATCTGGGGAAAGAAGTTTCATAATCAGCTCCGAGATCATTGCTAATAGCTGCTTTTGAAGGATAAAGCACTGGTTTCCAGCACCGTGTGTGTGCGCGCACGTGTGTGTGTGTGCAAACATGGTGCATGCACTGCTACAACATGGACAAAGCCATTAAGTTCTCACACGTATAAAAAATATGTTGAGGGGAGGAGAAAGCTGATGTTGTATCCTGTCAATTTTTCTCTTCCCCCACCTTTATTCTTGCCTGCCTAAACAGTGCTCTTAGTTTGAATGGCATTCATATGGGAGGGACTTACTAGCACACTAGTTAATATTAGCCTTCTGCTGTTGATTGATTTCACTTTAAACTGCCCAATAACTCAAGCTCTCTGCTTCATTTAAGGGGTGAACTACATATTATATTAATTGTGTAGCGTGTAGCTAAGCCTCATTGTTTTATTTCCTTTGGTGAAACTGTGCAGTCAAGATTCACTGATGGGCAGGATTAAACCATCGGTCTGCCTCCTCGGGTGGGGTGGGATTTGGGGGGAAAAGTGAGTGGGGGAAGGTTTAATTTCCCCTCCTGCTGTACCCTGTTTCCCAATTGGAACAGCTCACAGTTACACTAAAGTAAATAATACTATCAGGCTTAGCTACACACTATGGAATTAACATAATGTGTAGTTTGACCCTGAGAATTTTTGGATTTAGGCCTTAGAAAAGAGCTTTCTGTTTAAAATTGACCAATGAAGTGTAGCAATATCTGCAAAACAAATGTATTTTATGATTTAGTTCATCTTTCAAACAGTTTTATTTAAAAAAAATATTTTGGTTTTACAAGCTTGCTTTCTTGTGAGGAATTTCACTTATGAGGTAGGTCTGAACTGTACTCTGCTTGCTCTGCAAACTTAGGATGGTTTCCTACTAATTCTCCTCACCAATGGCTTCCATCAGCAGAATGCGGACAGGAACAATTCCCCTTCCACCTGTAGCCCCTTTCACGCCCTCAAAATCTGTTCTAGAGGGTTGTGGGACCATCCAGAGCAGATGTGGGTGGGGGAAGTTTCCAACAGGGAAAAGAGGACGGGAAAGTTCCATTGCTCACAGTAAGTTTTATTACTGTGCTAACAGTAAGTTGTATCCAATGTTGGCCCTACTTAGAGTAGATCTCTTGAAATTAATGGGACCTACATTAAACTAATATTGATATTGGATACAACCCAGTGCATCTTGCTAACTCCTTTCTGAAACATTGCATGATTTTTGTATTTCATGTCTGCACAGCAGTAATGATTTAGATATAATCCTGCATTTGTTAATACTGAACACAAATTCTTCCTGGCGGTTTTATAGACCAAGCCATGGAGATATTTAGTCATGTATAAATTATGTAACTATCATCTTGAAACATTTTCTGCTGCTCCAGTACATTCTAACCTGCATATTCAAGTAACATCACCCTGTCTCTTTTACTAAAGGATGGAACTCGATGCATCTCCTCTTTTCAACTCAATTTTCAAGCAAGAGGTGTTAATTCATGTTGACTGTTTACAATACATGTTATAGGCAACAATTGTTTTTTTCATTCAGAGTATTTTCGTGTCTTTATAAGTGATTCAGTTTCTTCCCCTATAATGCTGAACTAAGTTGGTTTTCATTTGCATCCCATTTTGCAATACTTATTGCCAACTATTCAAGGTTAACTAGGAAAGCTTGTTTAAATGGGGAAATCTATTAGTATGCTGCTGTCTGTTGGTTTAGCACAGCAAAGTATTTCTCTTTTTTTTAAAAAAAGAGTTTAGGTCTTTCAAAGAAACTGGTTTTCTGCTATTTATCTGAGTTACGGTTTCTGAATTCCTGCCTGACAGATGTGTACGACTCCTTGACCAACTAGAATAGATGTTGGTATATATAAAACACACCGCTCTGTGTTAACCCCATATGTTACTTATGGAAATGCTCTTTCTCTTTGTGTTCTGTATAGAAACTCACAAATGAGAAGACTTGGGCCACTAATAGGTTTTTCTGACACGCATGCATAAAGTAGAAAATATTGCCCCTTACTAGAGCAATTACAGTACACTTCAGTTCAAGCAACTAATTAGTGGGGGGACTGCATGAAGTAGAAGGCAAAAAGAATTTAGTGGGGAAAGGAAGTAACTGAAAATAACATGTCCATGCCTCCTTGTGCAACTTGCCTTCTCGCCACACTAAATCAATTTGCCTCCTAGCCAATGATTTGCTTTGCTGTTGTTTCTGCTTCTGCAGCTAAAATGTAGTTTTAGCTCCATGCTGACTGAAACAGCATCAAACCTGATTTTATCATGAGAAAGGTTTGTCATGAAAGCGACCGAATATCAAAAAGTACAGGCGGGGATAAAATTTGAGCCTCCCTTCCTACCCCCACCCCAGCTCAGTGGAAGCAGGTTGCCATACATTTATCTCTAGTGGATGGGGACAGTGTACAAACAGGTATGCATGCATGGTTTTCCACCTTGATGACATGGATATGTACTGTACATGTATATCCATGTCAAATAATGGTTCTCTCACCAATCAAGTGTTTCAAATGTGGAGCAGAGGCATTGGACTTAGCTGCCCACCCCAACTTCCTCCTCCCCATCAACCAGTTGATTGGTGTGACTGCAGCTTATTTTACAGGGACTATGGCCTCTCCACACAGGCTTTCCCCCCCCCCAATTTTACTAGGGCTTCAGCTTCCAGATTCTTTGCGGGATTAAGATCAGCCCTTTACATGTGCTTCCCTCCCCCCTCCTTTTCCACCTTTATCTGTGAGTTCTGTATGTTTCATTATACAGCCACTAGATGGTGGTGTGGTGTAGCTCCTATTATTTCTTGACTTCCTCTTTTCATGGAGAAATTCAACGTGCTGTATTTTAATGGCTCGTTATCTCTGATCTTTTTTAAAAAATTGGATAAAGGTCAGAAAAAGACATGGGAGAGACCCTGGAGGCCCTGGAGGTTTACAACGTTATGTAAAGGACCCTCAAAGATCCATGAATAACCAATCTCAATCACAGGATAAAAGTCCCATGTGGAGAAGCCCTGTATGTGCCCACCTTCTACCGCTGCACAGGCAATACAGTTGGATTGGGCTCAATAATTTAAACACATATGTAGGTGCAAGCCAGTGATTCCCATATTGTTAGTTAGGATTATCTGTTTATCTCAGGACACTTGTAGATGTAGCCACCTTCCAGTAGGTGGTGGTGACAGCATTGTATAGAAAGCCATGATAGACTATAGTTTGGGGCTGTAATCAGCTGGCATTACCTGAACAAGATCAATTTAAATTGTTGTGTCCTCATCATTAGGAAATGTGAAAAACTGGTCTCCCACTACCTGTAATAGTTTGTTGAAGATACATATTTAATGCTTTCTTTCTGCTCCAGTAGAATGGTTCAGAGTATCATTGAATGAGGTGATTATGCCACTATTATTTGGCAAAACGGTTTCTTCTTTGCTGCACAGTATCTGTAGCATCTGAAACGCCTCTGTGCTTGAAGATTAAGGAAGTGATAACCCTGTAAAGGCATATGAAGGGCTTATTTTAATGGATGGAAGATGAATGGAGGGAATATGTAAATGCCTTTAAACCATGAATTAATAATAATACTTAGTATTTATATCACAAGTGCTTGAAACACTTCACATACATTATCTTAGTACTCGTAGAACTAAGTGTGATTATTCCCCATATATTTCATATGGGAATTTGCAAGGTATTTGGAGGGATGCGGAAGATGACACATTAATGTGATGCCCTTGCACCACATTAGTTCCTCAAATGCACAGGTTCAAAAAATCTCAATAAGCTGCCACCTTCTGGCTGTTCAGACTACAATGATGCCTTGAAAACCCTATTATAAGAATAACCCCAGTGTAATGTTATCTGCATATCCAATCAGTCTGGTATGCATATGTCATAGAGGTGATGTGGAGTAGGCAGAGGGGAAAATAAAGGCATACTAGCATAATTAAAGTGATATTGAATGTTTTCAAAGGAAAACAGAGTCCCTATGGCATTTAAATGTAAAAGGGAGAAAACACTTCAAAACTGGCAAAAGCATAGAAAGCAGGAAATACCAGTTCCTTAGGGAAAGTGCCTGGTGTTATGCCCATCAGGGCCCCTAAAACTATATGTGATTCTATTTTGAGAACATTTTGTTCTCAAGCCATTTCTCAAAGTGCTTCCAAAATGGAGTTAGCCACATGTTACCTCAGCCTTTGGCAGCCCCAGACAACCATGTTTGAATCTAGAATCAGAATCTAGAATCGTTAAGCAGCAGGGAGGGGACTGACTACCATGATCTGCAGAGATACTCCATTTGCATCTCATGGGCTCCTTGCTTTTGAAACTTACCCTTTCTGGATTAGTGGTCAGGGCTCCTTAGCCCATGAAGGTAGGGATTTGAGAACTATGTTAATCATAAAAACAGAGGCAAACTGGATTTGTGCCATTCCTGAAGATGAAGGAGAAGTAGTTTTCCTTTGTCTAGCTTACTATGTCTAGTGAGGCATTCCCAACGTTTTTGGGTTGGTGGGCACATTTGAAATTTTGAGAATGTGTCATGGGTGCTTTCACAAAATGACTGCCATGACAGTGGGGCTCACACGTTCATAAAATGGCTGCCATGGTGGGCATGGCTAGTCTCTCAGCCTAACCTACTTCACAGGGTTGTTGTAATGATAAAATGGTGGTGTGAGGAGGAATAATCATCTTCAGCTCCTTGGAGGAACGGCAGGGTATAAATAAATGAAATACATGAAATAAATGACTGTGAAATATATAAATGATATATATATCATATATTCAGTGTACCATTTTAGTGTGAGTCATACATTTCATAGATTTCATGCCCAGTCCTTAATCCAGGTACACTGGACTGTTTGCTTTTAAACCAACAGAGGACCAGTTTGACCCCTAAGCGCATGACTGTTCATTACTAGCCATTTTTTGAGGGAAGACTGGGGATAGATTATTATTTAGGTTGAATGTCTTGAGTAAGGCTTTACAATACTACCAATAATAGTTATAGAAATACCATTATTTAACCATCATTCAAAAACTTTCTAGTGAGATTTGTGGTGCTCTCAACTGGGTTCACATTGCAACCCTTTTATGCAACCCCTGTGTTGTAAATATGGACAGAAAAAAATCGAGCCACTCACATTCTCAATGGCTTTGTGAATCAGCCCTAAATTTCACGAAAGACAAAATAATACATGGTCTTAAATTCATACATTCTATTTTAAATGCACATATTCTGTTTTAAATATTCAAATTGCAGTGATTTTGGATTTTCTAAAAAAGAGTCCTCTTTCTGAGATTCCTCTTATTTAGGGTGCAATCCTGTGCATGTTTAGACTTCTGTTGACTTCTGTAAACTGCCCAGAGAGCTTTGGCTATGGAATGGTATAGAAATGTAATGAAATTAATAACAATAACAACAACACCATCAACAACAACAACAATAATAATTGAAAGAAAAAAGGCCTACAACTGTAGGACTTCTTTCGGTCTAAGCATGCATAGGATTGTGCCCTTATTCTCCTCAATGAGAACTTTATGTTGGCTCATGTGTGATTGCATTCCCAAGATCATTTCACTGCTTATTCTTTACTTCCAAGGCCTCCATACCTTCACTTGTGTTATCATTCTGCTCTGATTATATTCATATAACATATGAATATATGACATATTCCCACCTATGACCTTCACTTCTACCACTCTGAGCCATCTTTTAACACTATCTTGTCTTACAGTGTTCTTACCTTTCTCCCTTTCTACCTCTTACACCTGAAAAATTTTCCCCATGACATTTAGACGTTGCCAAGTCATGGAGCCATTGGCCAGCCACTTAGTCCTAATGCACAGTTGAAATGATCCTTAAGTATATATCCAATGCATTTGTTCACATTTATCTTTGTTGTCCTTTGCCAATATCATCCAATTCCTCTGTCATTTCCCTCCACCCAATCTAAATTAGATTGTTACACTCTTCTGGACTGTGTGTTATGGTCTGCTTTTGTGACTCTGTAAACTGTGTAGTGTATACTGAGCTCCTATACAAATCATAGTTTATATCACATTGTCCTGTGAGAAAGTTGTTGACAATAGATACCCATTTATCCCATCTGCTGCTTACATCTTGTCCCCGTCCCCCATTATTGCACCATGTTTTGTAGGCACTAGTTATTGGAGTTTAGCGACCTTATATTTTAGAGAATTTTATGTGTGCTGTAAAATATTTCAGAGTTGAAATACCAAGCATCTGCCTCAAATATTTAGCAGGAATAAATATACTTTACTGTCCTTTCCCACAGTTTGTGATGATGAGTGCACTGGATTCCTTCTCCGTGACTTGGATCAGCTAAACCAGATGGCTATGAGTGTCAATCTCAGTGGGCCGCTTCATCCGCCATATAAAATGCTTTATTCTTTTGAAAATACAACCCAGGAATTAAAGGTATACACAAAACTTCCACTGGCTGTAGATTTCACACACTGGAACACAGGCTGGCACACATACTTTTATCGGCATGTGTGGCTGTGCTTAGATCTGAGAAAAGGTGAATTAATGGTTTGATTACTTTAGGCATGCCACAGTGGTTAAATTGTTATTACAGTACATTATTGAGAGGGATAATAAGTAAACTATGCAGTAGTAATTACAGTTTGTTCTCTTGCATAGAAGGAAATGAATGGCAAAGTGAAGTGTGTACAGTTAATGTAAAACAATGGTCCCAAGATATGATAAAATAAACGGTCACTTAACATATTGAACGGTGTTAGGAATACTGATCATATATGTGCATACTGTTTGTCCTCTTCTATAGTGTTTAAGTGTTTAAATAAACAATTTTTTATGTGTCTGCACTGACAGTAATTGAGGTCAATAGGGAAGTCATTCAGCAATGTGAGAAAACTTCAACGTTTTCTCATTAAATATGAAATCCATAATGTAAAATGTGCGACTTTATTCCTTCAGCATTTACTGTCACCTCAGCAAGCACCAGAGAGACTCCTTTGGCTGGCACAGAAGAATTTGGATACCCTTGTGACAGAGATGGATGAGCTGTTGACAAGGGTGGGTACAATGCAGAAATGGATAGATCCAGAATTCAGTCTAAAGTACAATGTTTCAGGACCTATTTTTACATTACTGGAGCAATATGGTTGTCACTGGTAACACAGGTAATCATGTGGAACTCTTGATAATATGGATACTTCCTATGCTAGCATAACCTGCTAGCAGTGGTAATGTAATGTAACATTCTGGTAATGTCAGAATGGGCCCATAGTGACAGAAGCAAAACTTTATGAAATTAGATTATACATTGATGAATTAACTCCATTTGTTAACCTTGTCAGAGTGTGTTTGGCTGTGGTACCAGCACTAGCCGTGGCATAACAGAAAATAATATTCAGATATACTTTCTTCCAAGAATATATATGTAATGAGAAGAAAGCAGAAGGACTTGAGGTATATCATTGTGGGTGAAAGGAGGGGGGGAAATCAAGAGACGAGACACAAGTACATCATATAAAACATGGGCCACATCTATTAAAACTGATCAGATCTTAGGGAAACCTAAGCAGGCAACTTCTTCAAGCCAGTTGAGAAGGGAAACCTAAGCAGGCAAAGGGAAACCTAAGCAGGCAACTTCTCCAAGCAGCTGGATATGATGGCATCATATCGGGCGAGACATTTGATGCCTGTAGTGTGGCGTCCTTGATGGCCACCCTATAGGACTGCCCAATTCTTGGGACGGGAGGCCTGCCTGCCCCCCCAAGCCACAAAACTCTGAGTGGGTGAGGAGAGTTGGCCTCAGAGGTAATCCTTATCTTCCAACAGGGACCACAAAACCCTGAGCTGGAAGCCTCAGGCATTGCCAGTCACCAGAAACAGTGCCTCCAAATGCCCCCCAACCCGATTCCCCACCCAAGGTGCCCTCACAGACCTGCCTATTTAGAAAATGTGACCAAATCACTTTAAATCAGACCAAACAACATAAAATCAACTCCCAACCCCACTGACAATGTGAAGTAGGCAAAAAGACACATAACCAAGTCCAGTCTGACTATGAGCCAAAAATTCCTACTTGGCCCTGCAAAGGATGACCAGCATAGCCCACACTGCATACAGGGCGGGCGGGAGGGAACCACATTTCAAAAGGGTGAGAGGGAGGGGCCCCACAGCCTAAATTGCCTGGTAAGCCCCTCCCCTACCAGGTAGTACCACCGTCGAATGCCAATAGCGTTCTCCTGTCTCTGCCCCCCACACACAAAATTCTCCCCATGGCCAAGCAAGCTGGATGCAGGGGAAGGGACTTGTTGCTTGTGGACCAGAAGAATCCCTTGAGCATCATATTTTCCACTGTTCACTTTGTTCATCAAAACACCAAGAAAGAGAATTAAAAAAATACCGGGATGCCTTCAAATGGTTCGTTAATAATACCATGAATGAAACCAATTGGATTTAAGAACAGCCTATTATATCTGAGTGAAAGTGTCTGTCAACATATTATGCCCTTTTTGATCTGAATAACGATCTCCTGGCCCCTCAGAACTAAAGGACTTTTGCTGTGATAAAAGTGAGAGGAATCCAGGGAAAGGAAATTATCCAAAGGGATCCCGCATGTGATGTCCTTACGGATGTACGAAAGTCACTTACCTTTTCGTGGATTCTGTTCGGGGGGGGAGGCGATCCGGTCCTCCCCCCCAGAATCCTCAATGGCTGGCTCTGCTCTGCGGTGGCTCTGCAGAGCAGCCGGCCAGGCCAGGGCCATCCGCAGCTGGATTTCCGGCCACGGACTGGCTGGTGCGGACGCAAATGGTGGCTGCCATAGTGGCCGCCATTTGCATCCAGCCAGGGAGCCATGATAGGCTACGTAAGTCTTTATGTAGCCTATCACATCTGAGTAAAAAAAAAAGGTGTACACAAATGGCGGCAGCTATGGCGGCCGCCATTTGCGTTCCTTATTTTTCGCCGTTTTTGTCTATGTAAATATTTACGTAGACTATTATGGCGAAAAAAAGGGGAACGCAAATAGTGTAGTGGGCGCTATTGGCGTTCATTTTTTATTCGCCGTTTTACCCTACGTAAATATTTATGTAGGCTAAAACAGCGAAAAATAAGGAACGCAAATGGTGGCCGCTGTAGCCGCTGCCATTTGCGTACGCCGTTGTTTTCTTTTTTACCCAGACATGATAAGCTACGTAAGTCTTTACATAGCCTATCATGTCTGAGTAAAAAAAAAAAAGACCACACTGCAAATGGCGGCCATGGCAGCTGGTTGAAAGACCAGCCGTCGCCGAAGCTACTACTGGAGCCGCCGCCGTCCGGAACATCCGCCCCAGGTAAGTCTCGTCCCGAGGGGATCTGCAGGGGGATCCGCGGGGGCGTGGCAGGCCATTCCGCCGTGGATTTCGGGGGGCTGAATGCCAGTGCATTCGGCCTCACTGAAATCCGTGGTGGAATTCTCTGCCATCCCTAGATGTCCCACAGTTTTGAGAAGCTGCAAAAAAAACCTAGATTACAAAAACCCTGGTGGCTAGGATCTTAGATCCTTTATGGGGTTCCTTCAGATAATCTACTTCCACTTTGTTTTCAGCACTTGACAGGTGAAGGCCCAAACCAGATGTATTGTGGGAAATCTGTGATTGGTTTGCCTGATGTAGCGGGGCTATGTTTAGACTGTGCAGCAGCATTGGGTGTGGGGGTGTTTTACCCTTTCACCTTCACCATTTTCCCAATAGAAATCGAAACATACACAAGCTGTTATTAGCCCTCCTGAGAGAAAGGCACAAAATAGGGAAGCATGCTTTTTCCCCCAACTGGGCTAATAGCAACTGGAGGGAGAGGCATGATTTTGATTGAGGAAAATGGCATGGGGAAGCCATTTTGTTGCTGCTTCACTTCAGTGTAGACACACACAGAGAGAGCTGCTTTTTTGAGAGAGAAACACCTCCTTTATTTTTGTCCAAGTGACTCTCACTTGTACAGTGGCAAAAGGAAATATAGAAAAGGGTTTGGTTTTTTACCACAATTTATATATTTTCATTTGCATTACTATTTGTTCTATATAGGTAAAAGCACTTGGGTTTATTTCAATTGATAATCCAACACAGGCACAGCAAGAGAGAGAAAATTGTGTATTAAAATCAAATCTCAGTTATGACTTAGTCCCAATCAAGCAAATTTCATTTAGAAGGGCAGGGAAAATCTGTTATTAAAAAACACCTTTATTTTGTAGGAGGTAAAATCCTCTTGAGGTGACACCAGTGTTGTTTGTTATTCCTTTTATTAGTAAACACTCCAAACTGTGTAGAAATTGGAATGTCATTAGTGAATCAGATATATTATATTAGAGGATTATATTAATATAAAGTGTGCCACCTAGTGGTAAAGAAATCTAAATTGAAGAAGTTTGTTGGAATACAGTGAGGGAGAGAATCTGGAAATATGGTGTTTGCAGAGTAGTTCAGCTCAAACGTGCCATTTATGTATTTTAAGAACAGCTGATTTCAGGAGTTGGATACAGGTGATCATTTGCTGAGTGGTAACTTACCAGCACATGGATATAGCCTACACAGCACAATCCTTTACATATCTTCTCAGAAGTAGGCCCTGGGTTCTTACCATTCTCCCAGGTAAGTGAATATATGATAGCAGCCTTGGTAAGCTGGCATCACTGTTGACTTGCCAAGTGAAAAGGAGAATCTTACCAATCTTCTCCTTCGCTGGATTTCTGATTGTGTACAACAGTGTGGTTTTCCTCATTTGGCAACACGATACAGATGACCAAGTGTCCACATGCACGCCATTGTAAGTTATCATTTGGCAAATGGTAATCAGTATTTGCATAGAGATAAAAGCCTAAATGGTTTACAGTGGAGTACGATTCCCATCCCATTTTATTGTCATACTTCTAAGTGGTTGAATATTGGTATGGAAAATGAAAAGAGTAGTTACCTTCAGACCAATTGGGATTTTTTTGTAAATAAAAAGGCACTTCAGTTAATAAACAATACAATCCATTTGTTTCTTTCTTTTCCTGTCTTGTAGTAAAGTGCATACTGTTAGCAGATTTCACAGCTGCTTTTGTGTTCTTAAGCTACTCAGAGCTATTTGCATCTGCATAGTATAGTGAAAAATTGCAATAGAAAACCAAAAGGCTTCAGAATAGTTTCAGGATAAACAATATGTGTCCTAAACATTACTTGATTTAACACACTGCTCTTAGGGGGCAGGAATGAATGACTGTGTACCTAGTGATGGATTGGGAGCAAGTGTTGTGCCCTCCCTCCCCTTTCAGGAAGAGGTGAATGATCCAAACCATGAAATCTTAGGGACGTTGGAGAAATCCACAACAGAATAAAATAAGTTTGGATTTCTATGAATCCAATCCACAGATTCTGTAGTGAACTAGCTTTTCCCAAGTCACATAGATTCCATGGACTTGCAGATTTATTTATTTTTTACTTTACAGAATCTTATGCAAATTTAGTAATAGAAAAACATGTAAAATAAATAAACACTGGTCAAAATTGTGCATTTCCCCCATAAGCTAAAGCATGAAAATGCACATTTTGGGGAGGTTTGTGTATTGCGGGGGGGGGGGGGGGGATTAGCACATTTTCACAAGTGCAAATTTGCACAAATGCGAACTTGCACAAACAAGTTCTGGACATCGGGAAAAATCCTATTCTGTCAATAACCGGATGAGAAAACAAAAGGCACCTGACAATCCACAAAATGCAGATGGAACAGATTTTACAGAATCCGTACATCCCAATGAAATCCCATATTTATTGAACACAGGTTCTGAATGAATGCAGATTAGACTCTCTGAAAAGTGGGTTTTTAATATCCCAGCATCAGGGAGGTCCCAATCTGCAATCTCTGAATTAAATTATTCATTTCTCCCTGTGGTAAGGATGAGGGATTATGCAAGGGAGCATTTAAGTTCTATGTCTACTCCTTATCTCTGCAAAAAGAGTTTAGGATTGGGGCTACAGTGCAAAATAGGGGGCCTTGAAAAATTACATGAAAGTGATAATCATGTAAAAAGACTATGGAGCATCCATTAAAGGCATGAGCTGGGGTATAATTAGGGGAATATTGACATCAATAGGACTGAAGTATCTAATGAAATCCTAAGAGTCTCATTATTTCATTGGGAGTTCTGTAGTTTCACCATGGATGGAGCGCTACGTGTTTTAAGAATGATATCTGTGAACAAAGTCAATGAATAATGTCATCCCGAATCTCTTCTGTGTTCTGTTCTTTTCACTGTGCTTTTGAAGAATCAAGGATGAAGCCTCTGATGGCTCTTTAATGGTAGAAGTAGTAATAAAATGTAATTGTGTACTTGGGAAGAGTGTGTGTCACTTCCAGTATATCTGATCAATAATGCATTGATTGCCTCTTGCTTGAAGTAAGGTTTCCAAGTAGATTCAGACAGATGGAGTATCTCCTTGTCATGTTCATTAATTACACTCTTCTTTAATCTGTTTCGCCAGGCGACCAAGGTGACAGCAGATGGGGAGCAAACGGGACAGGATGCTGAGACAACTAATGAGAGAGCGAACGGGCTTGGACAGTTCATCAAGGGCACCCTCCAGGCTGCAGAAGGTATGGGAGGAAGAAAGAAAAATGCCAATAGCCTCTCAAGGAAAGTGAAGCAGCCCGTTTTAGGAATAATAGCACAAGGCATTGAGCAAGAGTTCATGAGCTGAACAGAATAAGTTGATTAAAGTCCTGGACTTCGGATGGGTTAAACTAGAGAAGCTACAGCCAAAGTCATTGCAGATGGCCTGCAATCTAAGGGGTGCAGTTTGCTACCACTTTTGGTAGATTGGCAATTACTTTTAATTTAAATTGTGATATTTAAAATATCACTTTTGGTAGATTGGCAATGAGCACAGAGTAGCAAGAAAAAGAAGTAAATGTGTGCCTTCCGGAACATCTATTCTTGAAGAATAGCTATTATGATTAAATAACTAATGGGCTATTTCTGCTTTGCTGTTGTTTATTTTCAAGGCAGTAAAAATGCATTTGGAGAAGAAGAAGAAGAAGAAGAAGAAGAAGAAAAGTCCTGTGTTATTTTAATATTCTGTATGGTGCATTAAGAGTACATCTTTAATTTCTCAAAGTGGCTTTAAAAATACATTACTGTGTGCCATTAATGAACATCTGTTTCTTAGCACCTGCAGAGGACTAAGAAGCCATACATATGCCCAGAGACTCAGCCGACTATGCCCCAGTATGAAATTCGATTCCCTGAACTTCAAGTGCAATTGAGATCCATCACTAGAATGTATCAAGCAACATCTGGGGGTCATGAAAATGACAGAACACTGCATAGGAATAATAAAAGACTGGGGCAAAATAATTGCAAGATTGTAAACTTGGTGCCATTGTTTGAACTGAGATGCTACCCTTAAGGATTTCACAGCCTGGCCTTCTTTGTTCACTTCTCTATTCCCTTTCTAGTTCTATTTTATCTTTTTTTTTCAGATGAAGTAAGCAGAACTGCCTGCAGTAGTCACTAGCCCAGCCCAGCTGTGTACATTACAGCAGTCACAGATACAAATAAGGAAACCTCTTGAAAAACCAGTCATTGCACCAATCAGCTTTCAGTGGAGGGAGGGGAAGGAGGGAGGGCTAAACCCAATCACCCTCTTCCCTGTCTTAAAAAAAAAACAAAAAACCAATTGGCAAAATTAGTATTTTTTAAAAAGAGATTCCATTCACACATTTCAATAGTCTTATATAGCCACCTCATAACAGAAGTTCTCTGGGCAGCTTACAGATAAGTAAAACATTAAAATATGGTATTAAAACAATAAAAATATTAAAGCTAAAAGCAACATTTAAAACAAAATTAAACCAAGTGTCCCAGGCTAAAAGACACAAGTTATTTAAAAGTGCTGAGTGAATAAAATCTGACACTGAGAAAAAATGGTGCCAGGCAAGCTTCTCTGGAAAGGCTTCCAACAGCCAGGGTGCCACGACCAAAAAGGCTGTCATTATAGTGAACAGCTACATCACCTCATTTGGCAGGGACACTCAGAACAGGGCTTCTGAAGAAGATCTTAAGGTGTGGGTAGGTAGATATATATGGGAGAAGGCAGGTTTTCAGACAACCTGTTTCCAAGCCATTTGGGACTTTAACCTTTGAACTAGCATTTAAATTGGGCCCAGAAATGGACTAGGAGCCAGTGCAGCTGACAAATCATAGGTGTGATGTGATCACACCACCCAGTCCATATATAAGTACTGAATAAGATCTAAGGAAAGCTAAGTACTATCAAGACCCATTGATTTCAATCAGAAAAGGTTAAGCACATGTTTAATTGCCCTTTTATATCAGCAAGTCTTAAAACTGGTTCATTTCAGCTGGATCATGTCTGTGGCCTCTAGCCTAGTTCTCAAAAGGGTAAAGCAAGAGTCACTACAGTTGTTGTTGTTGTTGTTCAGTCGTTCAGTCGTGTCCGACTCTTCGTGACCCCGTGGACCATAGCACGCCAGGCCTTCCTGTCCTGCGCTCTCTCCCGGAGCGTGCTCAAGTTCATATTCATTGCATCGGTGATGCTATCTAGCCATCTCATCCTCTGCCGTCCCCTTCTCCTTTTGCCTTCAGTCTTAGCATGAATAATTGCTAGAGGATTCTAAAGCTCCTCTCTTCCCCTTTCCTGCTTGGATAGTCTATGGAACAATTCCCTGTTTGTTTTTAGATAGGGTTTTGCTTCCTGGATGTCCCTTCCATAGAATGTGTGGCAACAAGAGCGTTAAGTGCATTTGAGAAGAGTGTGATGTCACCTTTGCTTTAGTCACACTTGAACCCAGGAAGATGCCTTATACAGAGTCAGACCGTTGGTCCATCTGACCTAGTACTGTTGACACTTACTGGCAGCAGCTCACCAGGGATTCAGGCAGGAGTTTTTCCAGCCCTACCTGTAGATGCCGAGGATCAAACCTGGCACCTTTTGCACGCAAAGTAGGTTCTTTACCACTGAGCTACGGCTCTTCCCATCTGAGGAACAGCACCTGGCTTAGCTGTTGCATCTTGACTTACGGGGGCTTCCTGCGTGTGTTTTTAAATGTGTTTTTACATTTGAGAATAATAATAAAAATAATTCTCAATGTGATGACTGTTGCAGCCTTGCAAAAGATTTCCAACGCTGGAAATAATCAGTAAGGACTACGGTTCCATTCATAGAAACTGGATATATTACTAAATTAGCATCTCCATTCTAAACTCACATAATTATTACAGCATCCTTTTTGGTGAGTTTACTGTGAAGTATCAACTGGTACACACTACCCAGGAGACTTATTTGCTACTAGAGCAAGTCTTGAGTTCAGGCTATCTGACATATTATTTATAACACTTACAGCGCACTAAGCACCTAATGATTTATGTTTATTGTACACTGCTGACTTCTTACTCTACTCTAAGATCATTAATCAGTCCCCACACAATTTCTTTTTCAATCTCCCTCCAAATAGTCTTTTAAAATAATTCAGAATCTTCCATTATAATAATTTCTTTCTCTGCAAATTTCCCCAATTTACATTGCCCTGAGATTATGGTGATATGTCTCTTACTTCCTTCAAATCTTGCACAAATTCAAAATGTGGCAAAATAGAATTGAAATTTGATTTCTAAGCATGCATTTCTAATAGTTTCAAGTTTTTGAAATGTGACTTTAAACATACAAATCTTAAGTCTCGTAGTCTAATTTAAGGCAGTTATTTTAAATGTCATGTTGGCAGTTCTGCGCCTTCAGCATCTTTTCTTTCTTCATCCAGTAGCATTCACAATGGTGCATGGGCATGTGTGAAATCAAGTGAGAAGATTATAAATTTGAATTATTTGCAAGCAAATATGAAGATACCTTTTCTGAGGATTCTCCATGTCCCTTAGTTCATTAAACCTCTAAGAAGGATCTGATCCATGGCCGGGGTTTTTCTATGACTTCCAAAGCCCTGTCAGCCTCTGTGTTGTTCTGGTTCCCATGTAGTCCAATAGCTTTGTGGGGAAAATGGCTTCAAAGCAGTGGAGGCGGGTGGCTCCAATTTTGGTGGGGCTGTGAAACCATTCTGGGTTCAGTCAGAACCAGCCAGAACTCTAAAGGAGCTATCCAAGGTTCTGAACCCATGTTAGGGATCAGGCTTTGGATAGCTCCATTAGATTTCTGGCTGGTTCTGACCAAAACTTAGAATGGAAACATAACTCCACCAAAATCAGAGCCTACACTGCTTAAAAGATAAGACTGTCTGAACTTATGTTTCCTGGCCCTGCTCTAAATACTGAGTCTTTACTTCACTTATTGTACATCAAAGTGAAATGAACATACAAAACTTCCTTAGGCTGGATCAGACCATTGATACCGGCTATACTGACAGGCTGATGTCTTTCCAAGAAATATGGCATGACATCCTTTAACTGGAGATACAGGGGAAACAACCTGGGACCTTATGCATACACTCTACTGCTAAGCCTTGGCCCCTATACAATAAGGGATATAATGGGAAACTATGACATTTTCTCATTGATTACTGGTCATTCGATTAATGGCCCTTTGTATTTCAGACCAGGAATATCTCATGTAAATTGGAACCCACTCAATGAAAGAGATGACATGAATATACTATATTTTCTCTCCTCTCTTTGTTGATGTGCATAATTGCCGCCTTTCTGCAGCTGCAAACACTACTGCTTTAAGACTGAATGAGACGCTTGGAATCCCAGATAAGACCCTAGACAAGAGCCTTCACGAACTACAGAATGAAGTTGACAAAATGATGGCAGTGCTCAGGAAGAGAAAACTGAATGTGCAAGAGGAAGCAGCCCAAGATGAGTTGGAGTGAGTAGTAAAGCCATAAAGTATCTGTGTACACATGTATAGCATTGCTCTGTCAATATCCTTCTGACAACCACTATTTTACCGCCATGTGAAACGGTCATAGAACATGCCCCACTCTGTTCCTGCAATATACTGCAGAGTAGCAAAGAGTTGGGGACAAACTATCCTATGGCTGGATGGGCATTTGGAAGGAGTATGGTTTGAGTGGGTAAATTGTACTTCCACAAAATATTGCAGCTTTCTGTGCCTGCTTTTCCATTTAAAAAAAATGTACAAGAAGAAGAAGAAAAAAGTACACAGATTTCCATGTAACATTTAGTTTGGACTTTAAACTTGCTTTCTGTAGCTTGGCATCAGTAGCTGTATCTTCATGTCTGCAGAAGCCCTGTGAAAAGGTGTACATTTAGATCCTGTCAATATTTGGGCTGCTGAAATAGCTACGAAATGGCAACTTTTCATTAAAATGTAATTAATGCTACAAGTACTGGGGAAAATTGTGTACCAAAAAAAGAAAAAAAGATTGAGGTTGACTTATAACATTGGTTGGCAACACTGAGACTATTGCAGAACTGCAAGAATCTGTCAACAGGAGACCTCCTGGCCCTGGGGACAGTTTCATGCCCTCCAAGAGTAATAAGCATGGCAAGTGGCAGATGGTTGCATGCATTTCCTTCTGATGCTTCTGGTGTGAACTTAATCATTCAGCACATGTTTTGTACTTTGGCCCACATTTTCAAAGCTTAAATATTACAAAATTAAAACAAACACCAAACATTGAGGTGATCTAGGCAATTTTGTAATTTATCCCAATAATTTTTAAAGTAGTCAAAGTCGATTTTAAAGTGGGTATCATAAGTAGAGATGCATAGATTGTGTAAAATCCACTCCATCTGTGTTTCACGGATTGTCAGGCGCCTTTTGTTCCGTTGTCCACTCACAGGCGGATGCGAATTATTATTTTTCATCATGTGGAAAAATACACAAATAATTACGTAAGTATTTACATAAGATACTTTAGTACGTAACATTTGGCATATTGTCCCCCATTCCATTCAACATTTCCTCAACAGAAACTTATGCATTTTTCTACAAATTTATATGTGTAAATTTCTGGAAAATAAAAAAATAATCCAAAAGTCCACGGACTCCGCACGGCCTGAGGGGGTTGCTCTGCACCGGATTCGGCGGGTCAGATTCTTAGAAATCCAAGCTCATTTTAGTCCGTCTCGAATTTCTCCAGCATCCCTAATCATAAGCACATAGGATGAAGTATGACAGATGTATTATCAGTCCTATGTCTGGTGTGTTACAGAGCAGCAGAAGCCCTCTTGAAGAAAGTGAATAAGTTGTTTGCAGAGCCTAGGAAGAAAACAGAGGAGCTTAAGAATGAAGTCAGAGACAAACTGGCAGACTATCAAGATAAAGTTGATGATGCTCTGGACCTGCTGAGAGAAGCGACCAATAAAATTAGAGAGGCCAATAGACTATCTGCAATCAACCAAAGAAACATGACGGCAGTGGAGGTGGGTGTATGATCAGAAGATTTCTTTCTTGGAACTATTTTTCTGATAATTAGAACGGATGTGGACTATGGAGCAGGGCTAAAAATATAGTTTAGATTCTTCTCTTAGAATCAGAAGGCTTCCTCTGCCCCAGAACATACTACAAATAAAACAGTAGTTTTTAATATTTATATTAAATAATAATATTAATAAATAAATAAATATTGCTACTGATACGAGGAAGGAAATTGAGGGAAACTTAAATTTTCCTCTGGTGAATAGTTCATGATTAATATATGTGTATTTTACAGATGGATTATAGCAATCCAAACAGACAAGGCCTATATATGGTCCCAAACAACTATTATTGTATATTGCGCAGACATGCACATATGCGCGCGCGCGCATGCACGCACACACAGCCCATCAGTCTTCTCTGTTAGTACAGCTGCACTTTCTCCTTCTGTCATGCTCCCAAGTAAGGAATTAAATGGGCATATGCAAATTCAGATTATAAATCAAACTACCACATATCTTTTGAAGTTAGTAACTGGTGTAAATGATTTCCCTTGATTTAATTTTAATTGCAAAGTCTTGAAAGCACATTATACTGTACATTAACAAGTGCTTAGCCATGACAGGAAGAGCAAAGTCAACTTCAAATGAAGACAAATGTTTCAGTTTCTTGTTTACGTCTCAGTCATTTTATGCCTAAAGGCAGTTATTAGTCCTATAATGCTAGTTTTCATAAAATGCTTGGAGGCCTCAAGGGCTAACAATTGCCATATCCTAACAGTAGATCTCGCTTCTCAGTTTCTTCTTCAAAATAGAGAGGGGAAACATGCAAATAATTTAAATCTTTTGTTTTTTGTACAATTTTATGATGTACTCACCTCCACACATTTGATATATATCCCCTCAACTAAGCTGGAAATTAATTTTGCTTTTTAGAATTTTGGGACACCCTTTTTTCAGCTGCCATAAAACTGTATCCCAAATGAAATACAGTTTGTGGTTGTTGCTTGTAGAGCGTATGTATTTCACATATACAAAGGGAGACCTATGAATCTGCAGCCATTTTTGCTGTTATTTGCAGAATTGTGTCACTGTCTATGTCAAGCCTAACCCAGATCAGGCTACAGGCAGTTGGGTTTCAGGATCCAGGAGACTAAGACAGGCAGGGCTCAAGTTCTGGCATAGAAAACAAAGACCAGAGGAATCAGTGGCAGGAGCACAGTCTAAGTCAGGCAAAAGTCAAGGTCCAGAGCAGCAAACAAGACAAGAAAGATGGAGCTAGGCAGAGTCTGCGCTCTAGAAACCAGCAGATGAGAGCAAAAAAAGCTTCGGCTGGTTCGCCAGCTACGGCCCCTCCTGGACAGCTTGGCCACAGTGGTACTGGCATTAGTAACCTCAAGACTAGATTACTGCAGTGTACTCTATGTGGGGCTGCCCTTGAGGCTGAACTGGCAACTGGAGCTAGTGCAGAATGCAGCAGCTCGGCTGTTGTCAGGAGCTGCCCCTTTTCAGCATGCAACTCCTTTGCTGAGGGAACTGCACCGGCTGCCTATTCGCTACTGGGCCAGGTTTAAGGTATTACTGCTAGTGTACAAAGCCCTAAACAACTTGCGGCCAGGAGAGCTGAGCGAGCTCCTTCTTCTTTACCAACCTGCCTGGTTACTGAGGTCATCAGAGGGCTTGCTCTTGGTGGTTCCACATGGACCTATGGCCTGATTGGATTCAACCGGGAAAAGTGTCTTCAGTGTGGTGGCCCCCTTCCTGTGGAATTCTCTGCCTTTGGAGGTCAGGCAGGTGCCAATGTTGTGTTGTTTTTGGCACCTGCAGAAGACATTGCTATTTTGAGAGGCCTTCCCTAAGTGACGAGCTGCAGTTTATTAAGTTCAGAATCTGTTCTTTTAAAATGTTTTAATTGTTTTAATTATGGGGTTTTAGACTTTTCTATTGTTCACAGATCCAAAATCCAAGGAAGTTTACCGAGGCCCATGCTTACCATAGGTTTCCCCACTCTTGTTGGTTTCCTGTGGCTCTTGAGAGAAATTGGCAAAACATGTTTTTTTAAAAAAAACTGTGGTTCTATGCTTAAATTTGATTCTTCCGTTCATCTCTCTAAAAGATGTTAAGCTCCACAAAATAGCATTTATACTAGTGCTGGGGAAGAGAAACCAGAAGTATATTTATTGTATTGTACAGTTGGTTATTCAACCTCTTATGTGGTTTCCTAATTCCTTGGTATTAGGGAAGGTAGAAATGCAAATGAAACAAAACTGATCAAAATAAGCAACAACACTGGAAGTGGGATGTTTTGTTCAAAGCAAAATCACATCTGAAAATAAATGCATGCATTTTGAACTGCTTTCCTCACACAACCAAATATAATCTACAGAAAAAGAAGCAAGCTGTAGAAGATGGACGACAGGAGGCTGAAAATACTCTAAAAGAAGGAAATGATATCCTTAATGAAGCTAATGACCTTGTAGATGGAATCAATTCAGCTGTAGAGGTAAATATGATTATATTTGGGGATTGGGCACAGTGATACAGATTTCATAAAACTGAAGTAGATGATCACAGTAAACTGTGATTAATATTTACTGACAGTACTGTATTATTACATTACAAACATTCAGCTTTATAATCATACCATATAGATATTCTGGTATAAAATCTAAGGGTGAGGGCATATATTCTGGAGTGTAGTGGAAGCAGTTTCAATTAGGGTTCAGCTAAGTCTTCAGCCCAGCTGAATTTCATAGTTTTCAGGAGGGGCAGAGGTGAACCCCCCCCCAAATAGGGGAGTAACATTTGGGGAGGGTCCAGAAATGTTTGGGTGCAGAATGTTCATTTGAATAGGAGGCTAAAGGTTGATATCTTTTCCTTCAGTGCTTAAAAAAACTCTAAACTTCTTAAAATGCTACTCCATGTGATGACTTTACAACTGGACAGCCCAGTTGCTAAATCCTTTGAAGAGGGATCCAAGAATGAAGCCACTACAGTATTTCCAGTGGCATTTCTGGGGGGCGGGGGACAGGAGAGATGGCTGTCCCCAGAGCTGCATATGGGCAGCCATCTCCCCCACCCCAAACCCAGAAATGATGCTTCATTATCATGTAGCATCGTTTCCAGGACCATTTCAGGCTAGATTTTTGAAGCCCTCAGCACCTACACTCAGTCAAGCCACGGCTTGGATTTTTGATAGTAAAAGCAGAAAAGGGAAAAAGCCCTCTCAGACCACCTCATAAACTTAAATAGTCCACCTGCACCTGAAAGTACTGTGATTGTCACCCACCCATCCCCCAAATTCCCATTGGACGAATGTTCCCGCAGGAGGGAGAAATGCTGCCAAGCTCTAGTTTCAACCAGAGACACAGACAAGTTTGAGGGCCCTCTGAGCAAAGTTCCTCCCTTGCCCCACCCCATACTAGAGACTCCATTTTTTTATGTCAAGCTTTTGTTGAGCAGCAGGGTCACTCTTCTTGCTGCTTCCCTGCTGCCCTCTCTGTTCAGGTGGGGATTGCTTGTGAGGGGCTGAGCTTGACTCTGCTCCACTCCTCTGGCTAGATCTTCGGGGGCTCTGTGGGTTGCTGCCAGGCTTCAGGGTCTTGGATCTCCACCTGGTAGTCCATGGCTAGAGGCACTGCAGGTATCAACACATACAGTATATGCTGCCCTCCAAGGTATTTGTTTTCAAGGCAGAGGAAGTGATCTAACTGCTTGACCTGCTCTTTCCCAGCTCACATCAGGTTGGCCTGGAAATAAGGCAGGCTATTTTCAAAGAACTATGATGGCCTGGTGTATTTCTGCGCCAATCTAACCTTGGACATAAACTTATCTCCCACTTTTGGATCCCAGTCCAGTACCACCACCCCTCCAGCCCCTTTCCCTCACTCATTCTCCAACCGCTTCTCTTTAAAACCCACTTATAAGTTGCTGATGGTGCTCCACTGGCTTGGAGAGGAGAGAGAAGAGGGAAAAGGTTGCAGTGGCCTCTGGAAAACATATGTCATTTTTTTGTTTGTTTGTATTTTCTATACTGCCCAATAGCCGAAGTTCTCTGGGACATGTACTTGTCCCTATAATCAGAATGCTGCTGCTGCTGCTGCTGCCCAATAAATGGGGTTGAAGAGAAAGGGAGAGGGGAATTGGAGAAGCAGGAAGGTTAGTGCAAGGATTTAAGATGGAAATTCTTCTCCGGCCCTTGAGGCAAGCATTTCTAGACAATGTAGAATTCTACTACAATTGTGTAGCCTTTCTAACACAAGGCATTTATTGTGCACTCTTGATTCCTCACTCACAGTAGTTTGCAGGTGCTTTATGCAACATGGTCATCCTCCAGGCCTTCCCCCATTATTTGGAACCATTTTAGCGGGAGCGGGGAGGGGTTCTAACAAGGTAAGTCTGGTATATCCATGAATGGAAGCGTGAAACTTGGGGCCGATCTACAAAGATCATGCCTGAATTAGAAAAAAAAAACATCGCGGAGAAGCCACGATTCTTCAAAGATAACACCTTAATTTAAAAAAAAAAAGCCAAAGAGGGGGATAGAAGGGGGTAAAACTTAGTCTTATTTTGAAGGGATAAAACAACTGCCTGCTCAGTGCAGGAAGCCTGATTCCTAGGCAGTCGCCCATCCAGCTACTGACCGGGGCCGACCCTGCTTAGCAGCCGAGATCAGGCAAGCACGCGCACATCCAGCCCTTTGCTTGTTGCTAAGGAAACATTGAGTGCTGAGGAAGCGATGCGATCAGTAGCCGGAAGACAACATGGGGCTGTCGAGAGCTGTGAGCATGGTAGGCGTGGAATCAGCAGAAACAGGAAGAGTTTCTGATCCTCCAATGAGAGCCTCCATCTTTAAGAGCAGGAAAACAGCACAGCGCTCGAGTGTGAACTGAGCTCGCGCATTTGATGAAGCACTGCAACGGGAAAAATGGCTGAGTGTGGATAATCACGTTTTAATGCGAGAGCGTTTAACCCGACAGGACACCGAATTCATTGCGATAGCGGGCGCAATGTAGATCGGCCCCTAGTGTACTTGCGCAGTTCTGCTACACCACAGCACCATCTGGTGGTTCTGTAATGGAACATATAGAAAGGCAGAGAAAAAAAAACCCTGGAAAAACATGTGTAAAGGAGCCAATCGTAATCCCACAAAGAATCTGGAAGCAGAAGCCACAGTAAAAGTGGCAGGTTAAAAGCCTCATGTGGAAAAGCTCTACAAATCCCTGAAAGTTATATCCACCTGCCAGAATATGAGTTTTGCTGGCATCTCTAGTATTTACTCCAAATTGTTTCTGAACTAATCTGGGTTCATCTAGTTGAATGATGTGTTTTTACTATTCTGTAGTCACTTTGTTTTTTGAAGCATAATATTTGGGCTACTGTTATGATCATTTATACATTGAAAAGATTGAAGCCCAAGTGGGGCAGTGGGAGAGAGAGAGCAAGTCTAAGCATAAGTTAAGAGAGTCAAACACCAGTCAGCTCACAATCAGGATCAGACTGGGTGGTTAAAGGCAAACAAATAACTACATATCTGTATCTGAAAGTGGATGACCATATACGAAATGTAACATAATCTAGTATGCATGTAACTACTCATTAAACAAGTTGTATCATTTGTACCACCCTGTCTTGTGGTAAGGAAAGCTTTATCACAGGATCTGTGGTTCAGTGATGGTCTGTGTCACCAGACAACTGGCCTACCAAATGTACACCAAGCACGTTACTACTTGGTAAATATGTATCTACTCATTGCCTAGGTGTAAACTACAGCCACCATGAACTAAAGTATTTCTGATTCATTGAAGTGAATTTTATGCATGGTGGGTTGGTTCTAGAAAATTCACAAAGATCTAGTTATTTCATATTTCATAGTTCATCTTATATGATGGCACAACAACATGTGCGTTTTTGGCTAAGAGCCTGCTCTCATGACTTACTGGGCAAATTACTTTTCATTATGCCCTTAAAGCAACCCAGGAAATATTATTTTGATTCCATATTATATTTTCCTTTGATCATCCACTAAAATTTGATTAGTTAAGTTTGTATACCTGAGGAAGCCTGCAGTAGCTCCATCCGAGGCAAACAGATAAGAGCCTGGCCTGTATCTGGATGAGAAACCACCTGGAAACCGAAATTATAGAGCTCTGAATTCTCTTGATGGATTCTTTGGATAATTAATTATTATTATTTTAACTTCATGGAAAAATACTGTGACATGGGGCTGTAATTCCTGTGTTCCATTGCTTAAACACTCTTCTCTTTTGTGGTTCTCAGTATGTGGATGATATTCGGGACAGAATAAGCCCACTGTCTGATGAACTAAAGGACAAAGTAGATGATTTATCTCAAGACATCAAAGACAAGAATCTTCCAGAAATGGTGCGCCAGGCAGAGAGACATGCTGCCCAGCTGAATGATTCATCTGCTATACTGGATGGGTATGTTAACCGTGAGTTTGTTATTTTGTATCTCAATTTGACTGCCTCGTACAATTCACTGATGGGTAGAAATAATAAATCATTTTCTGTCTTAGTTTTCTATCTTTTATTCTAACTCAGGGACTCCCAAACATCATCACCATATCATTGTGGCCTTTTCCAAGACAAGATAACCCTTAGTCCCAATGTTCCCAAATACAAGACAAAGAGAGAGCTCAGGTGGCCATGCTCACTCTTGTTTTTAGTTTAATGACTAACAATCAAAAAGGAAAGCGAGATACCACAGTTCTGATACCACAGTTCACCTGTTATGTGGGCTGGCCAACCCTAGACACTTCAGACTTGTTTGTCTTTTCTGGTTGGAATCAAGCTGGTGAGTTCAAACTGACAACACACATTAACTTGTGGAGTTGCCCCTCATGTTTTTTAAGTTATATGCATTTTACATCCAAACAGGATCCTTGGCGAAGCTAAAAACCTCTCCTTTAATGCCACAGTAGCCTTTAAGGCCTACAGTAATATCAAGGACTTTATTGATGAAGCTGATGGAATTTCCAAAGGCGCTAAAGCTCGGGCCAATGAAGCTATACGACAGGTAAGAGAAAGTAAAGCTCTCTTAAAAAGGTGAAATGCAAGCCATTGTTTTTTACACTATCTTCCTTCCAACTCTCAGAGTCTGGGACAGTCTTTCTGATCTGCAAACAAATGCTTACAGAGTCTCATCTACACTACTCAGAATGGTATGGTTGCCACCATCTTAGTAATTGCTCCATTGCTGCCCTGTGTCATTTCTGTGTCTGCCCCTTCATAGTTAGGACACATTGCATGGTTAAGTACCACACCGGTAACACACACACCCTCCCAAACCATGCATGAATCATCAGCATGGTATGTAACCATGCGTTTTCCCTACACAGTTGGGTGAAAGACAATGGAGGCTGGTGGCTTCGATGTCAGTGGGGTGGTGAATCTGCTCCTGGTTTCAGTCAAAACCAGTCAGAACTCTAAAGGAGCTCTCCATAGTTCTGACTGAAACCTGGAGCAGATTCACCACCCCACTGACATGGAAGCCACCAGCCTCCACTGGAGAAGATATATACATCGCGTAGAGCAGCACAGGGGCAATTAACCAGCTTCAAGTAGTTTGTATACTTAGAGCGATGAAGCATTTGAAGGGATTTTAGGGATTAAAAATATTGTCTGTTCCTTTATCATCCATGTGATTTGTAATGGAAGCCCAGGAAACAAAACAGACAAGTAGGAGGATTGCTCCCATTGAATAACTGTCAGAGAAACAGTGAACCAGTGGATTATATTCTAAAGACAACCAGCTGCATCAGCACATCAGTGCTTGGGAAAGGGTATACGTAGAGCTATTACAAGTGCATTGTCACGAAATATTATATTCTATGGTAGCTGCAGAAAATTTAATGATGGTATCACAGGCAAATACACCCATGAATGCTCTTCGGACCTTGGTGATAAGTATTTTAGTAGTGAAGGCAAGTGGGACAAATAACAAAGAAAGCAATGCAACTCATGCTTTTGGTTTTTAAGCACCTTTGGGACAGTTTGTAACATTGTATCACAGATGTGGAATGAAATAGAAGAACACATTCCTGTATCCACTGCAGCCTTTCACAACCTTCAGATGTTTGGGACTACAAGTCCCCAAATTTCTGACTATTGTCATGCTGGCTGGGGCTGATGGAAATTGAAGTTCCAAACAACTGGAGGGCAGCAGGTTGGTGAAGGCTGATCTGTTGTATCATTTGCAGATCTGTGACTTACAGATCTCACTTTAATGTTGATCTGGGGCTCAATAGTCCCATTTCACACGGTAGACCAGTCACAGAGAAAAAAAGAATCAACTGTACTGCTCTTTCCCAGCTTCTGTGTAGTGTGTAAACTTCTAAGTGGCTTTTGGTGCTTTTGTATCCCATAGCACAATACCAGCAGGAATATAGATCATTTGATGAGTTCATTAAAGTGTCTAGTTTACTCCACAAGTTTAGCATTCAATGTTTCCATGGTGCATTATAAAATCTCAACTTCTGTCCAAGAAAGTTTTCAAGTAGCAACTTGTCATTGCGCTGCTGTTTGTTTGTATAGTAAGGTTTTATTTTTAGGAATAGCGAATAGGATAATTTTGCTGCAGTCCTCCCTCTCCATGCACAGAGAACAGGGTGTTCTTTCCATAGCAATGATATGCAGTCCTGCCCTGTAATGCTGTCCCTGTGCTGGGCAGGAAGCAACACCATATGCCATGCACAGAAGCAAGCCGAGACCCTCTGTTCCTTTCCTTGGGTCATCTAATGGGCCACTACATTCCAAGGAGAGCATGGAGAATCTATTCCTGGTATGAACAGCCTGTACATAACGGCTTGGGAAGCAGTGTGCTCTTGGATGCCCCAAAGGAAGAATTGGAGACCCTTATGTTTTCATGCCTGACATGGCTATGGCTCAGGCACCCATCTGCTGCCAGAAGTCCTTTGCACCCTTCCATCTGTGCATGATGAGCCAGGATTATGGCCTTTGTTTTAAAACTAAAAGCAGCCAACACTTTAAAAGCAACAACCAAACAAAGCTCTAGAGATCCTTACACTATCAGAAAGAATAAGTGACAAGTAGGAAGATAAACCATGCTAAAATGCGACAGAGGAATTCTTTTTGTGCTTTATATGATGGATTCCCCCTTCCTTTTAAAGCAAAATAAATTCATCACAGATGAGGTATTCCCAATATTCAAGTGGATTTACATAGGCCATTACCTGCCTGGATGGTGATGGTAATCTGGGTTTTATCATGATAAAAGATCTAATTCAGAGTTCAGAATCCCATTTTATTTTATTTTTTTAAATAAAGACTTTAAAATATATTTAGGATGAGATCATGTTTTATAAAAGTCAGTATAACCTTTAAACTGATGAAAATGGGTTCACTGTTATATATTGTGATTACCATGTCTCTGACAAGTTATCTTCCCCTTTTTTTTTTCTTAAAGAGCCATATTGCTATACAATTAAACTACAATGAGTAGCTATTCTATACTATTTAAATCATGATAAGGAATCCATTAATTTAAATAAGGCAGGATTTATTTATTGCTTTCTTTTTGAGGGGGCTTATATAATTGATCTCTCCCAGTTCTAAGGTTTCCCCCTTCATAACCTTTATTCTTCAAAGCTTTGCTTTAACTTCCCATTTTCTTCTTACTCTCCACTTCTATAACTTAACTAGGCTTACAGTCCTGTACAGTGGTACAGCTAGGTAATTTTGCACCCAGGATGAAATGGCCTCCTGCCCCCCCCCCCCCCACACACACACACATACACTTCAGACAGCTTTGAGTATTACTTCGGCTGTGAAGCATGCAGTGAACATCCTCACCACCATTCCATGCTTTCTGCTTTCCTGATATGTTGGAGCAAAAACAAACAAAAGCCCTGTTTGCCAACCCAGATAAAAAGAGAAGTATTCTGAGCATGTGCAGTTTTGCATTTTAAGCTCACTTAAATCATAGCACCACCATGACTATTGGAATAAAATTGAGTTTGCTTCTGCTGTCCTTAAGCTAAACACATTTACTTGGGAGTAAGCACCATTTTTTTGGGAGAAAAGGATAATATATATTTAAAGTAAAAATAATAAAATGAGAATTTATAGCCCTATATATGCCCAATCAGCTGACTATAAAATGTTAATAATAATAATTAATAATAATAGGAAAGAAAGGAAGCTGCGGCAAGCAGAGTTATCCTCAGTGGGCCTGTCTATGCCATGCTGGCCCAGATCTTGATGCCGGGACTATTTACCTTGCCACTATCTGCATAACCTGTCACTCTGTGGGCCCGGGGGGCCCTGGGCTTCAGCCCCAAGGATCTTGCGATCACAATTGGTAATTCTTATGTCTTTCCTTTCCCCTTTATTATTTCTTCTGCTTTTACGTTTTTGTAGTAAGATACTGCCTTTATAGGCAAATTCACCTATATCTCAAGGCCACTCCCAAAGTTATGAATGATCAATGGGGGAAAAACTGTGAAAGTCATGTGTGATGATAGTACATGCATCTGTTTTGCTATACATACAACACTATACCTTTA
The DNA here is from genome assembly GCF_057233095.1 of Heloderma suspectum. Taxonomy (NCBI): domain Eukaryota; kingdom Metazoa; phylum Chordata; class Lepidosauria; order Squamata; family Helodermatidae; genus Heloderma; species Heloderma suspectum. Next base: position 334,775,623 of record NC_139458.1, read on the forward strand.
TAGTGTACAGTGGCCATTGCGTGCACGCGCGTGTGTGTATACCCATACATTCTTATAATGTTTAAAGTTGTCCATAGATGGTGATCACAGCCTGTTTCTCTGAAATTTCCATCTCGTGTGGCTATTATGCCTAAAGTGTTTTCATTGCATGGCAATCATATTGATCAATATGGAATTTGTAGATTGATCCATGCCTATGTTTGCAGTATAAATTGTCATGCACATCAAGGCATATCAGTACTGTATTAATAATAATCTCTACTGATCCGTTAAACAGCATGCCTAAATAACCCTTTAAAGGGTATGTAATGCAATCAAAATGTCTTGCTCAACTTTGAAGCCAAGTCTGATAACACAACCTCATATGCAATGCGCTTCTTGTTTTCACATTGCAAATTGGACTTCTTACAACTTCATTCTGCCTAATGAATGTTTTTTTATTAGCTAGTCAAACAAATATATTTATTTATTCCTCATTGTATCAGTCCTTCTGTGTGACGTTCATCCCAGCGCCTCTGGATCTGAAGAGAGAAAGAACAGAATAAATATAACCTGATGTGGCAGGTGCCTCTGTTACTGAATTTGATGGAATAGTCTCTCTTCAAGGATAGTTCAGATATTTAATAAGAGAAAAACAAATGATTCACATGAACAGCTTTTCAGGATCTGAGTACTTTAACATCTTTTTTTCTTTTTTACTAAATGGGTAATATAATCCCATACAAAACTGACCACCATCCCTGCCATCAGTCTTGTCTGGATTAAGCTTCAACTTGTTCTCCCTTATCCAACTGATAACGACTGCATCATTGCCCCTGAACTGTTGAAAGTGAAAAATAGATTTGGGTGGCATCAGCCTATTGATGACACTGCATTCAGAACTGCTGGGTGATATCCACCAGCAGCTGCATATATTGTTAAAAGATGAACCTTGCAACATGTGATAGGACAAAGCCCAGGGGTGATCGCCAAACTCTGACCTACCATGTCGGAATGGAACCACTCTCAAGCAGTGCTGTCCACTCCCATCCATTGCAGGTGGCTCGTTGCAGGTTGCCAGTTACACCAAAAGACATGGAGAGGCCCACAAGAATACTTCTTTTTGGATTAGCAGCACCTGCTACAACAGAAGCGCAGCTCTGAGGGTCAAACTGCCTGCTGTGTTAAATGTGTAGCATGCAGCTGACCCTGCCTTTGATTTTTACTCACAAATAAGCATGTGGAGGCCCAATCTGAATCAGACTCATTACACATAAGAAGGGGAGGTTTAAACCTCCCCCTGAATCTGCTTGTTTTCCAAAAATCTCCCACTCCCACACAGGGGCTAAGAAAGAAAAATGCCTCATTGGAGAGTGGGAGAGCAAGAGAGAGAGAGACAGAGAGAGAGAGACAGAGAGAAGCCGTTAGAAGTACCAAAAATGTAGGGCCGGCCCTCCCATGAGGCAGGGTGAGGCACCTGCATCAGGCAGCAGAGTGGGAGGAGTGGTGAATTGTGCTGCTGCCTTTCCCCCAGGAAGACCATTCACCACTGCCTCGCTGCCCCACTACCTCTAGCAGGTGCTCTGGTGAGCCCCAGCAGCCATTCTTCTGCTGTGGCATTTGCCACAGTGAGATTGCAGCCACTGGGGCTCTCTAAAGCAGCCGCCCAGCCTCTGTTTGCCTCATCACATGGAGAGCTGTGCAGCTGGAGGGTTTCGGGAGAATTTGCAAGAGCTAGGCAAGACCCACGTCCGCTTCTTCTGGCTGCACGGCTCTGCATGTGACAAGGCAAACAGAGGGCAGCAGTGGTAAAGGTGAGGGCGGGGCACGGGATAGGAGAGGGGCATGTGTGATGCGGCGGTGGCAGGAAGGGGCGCGATGCGGCGGCAGTGGTACGTGTTCTCTCCCACCTCGGGTGGCAAGAGAGCTTGCACTGGGGCTGCAAGTATGACTCCAAGACTTGAGTCAAGCCGAGGACATGGCTGTAAGTAGAAGAAGAATTGATATCGCCAAATAATTTCAATTTTTCATTGAACATGCTGGCTGGGAATGATAGGAGTTGCAATCCAACACATCTGGAAGACACCATGTTGGGGAAGGCTGCGTCATACATTTCAATATACAGATAGCATAACATTTCCACAGACATTTTACATTTTAGTGGAATTGATGTGACTCCAAAAATATACATATATTGCCTTCTTTATAATGATTATAAGAAGATTTTGTATACTTTGAATGAGGAGAAAACTATATTCATGTAGATGCAGGAAGACTGTCTTTATTTCAAATATATTTTAATTATTATTTTTTTTGTTCTGTTCCCCAGTTCAGTCATACATCCATTTCCTGATTCATAGGAACTGACTACCTGGGGGGTCTCTGCTTTGATCTAAAAACCAAATTAATTTTTAAATATGTTATTCTGTATGATGAATATCATAGTGATCTGAGAGTATAATTTAAAAGACATTGATGATCTTTTCAAATTTTCATGACTCTTCAGCTAAATTGCCCCCGTTACTTTTTTAGTATTTTAAACTTTTCCTGAACCTGCTGTTTAGCATACATTTAATTGACACTAGTTGGTTGCTGTTGTTTTTTCTTCTATAGGCATCTGGTCCAGAAGGTTCATTAAAGGATGGTGCCAAGAATGCTCTACAAAAAAGCTTCAGAGTTCTTAATGAAGCCAACAGCCAGACAAATGATGTTAAAGGTATTCATTTTCCTTTCCCTACAATAACTGGGTTTTATTGAAAAGCTAATGAGATCCACCATGATCTTAGTACACAGGCATCTCTATAGGACTATATTTTGGTTAACAATTCTGTTTCCATATTCAGCACATGATTCCAATATCGAAATCGAAAGCACAGTTTCTTACATATCAGTTCAGGAGCTATTTCAGTCTTTGGGCAGCTGCAGTTTCTCAGGGCTCCTTCACATGGAGCTTTTATCCTGCGATTGAGTTTGCTCCTTCTCTTTACATGACGCTGACCCATCACCCTGCCGTGACCCTCCAGGGCGTCACCTGCACTAAATGCCCTTTGTTCCGTTTTTAAATAGATCACAGATAATGAGCTATCAAATTACCCCGTTGTGTTCCGCTTCAGTTTCCTCCGTGAAAAGAGTTAAAAGTGGCAAGAAGAGGAGCGAGATCAATGAAAGACAATGGAAGACTCAGCTATGGGGAGAAGGAGGGGGGAAGGGAAGGGGAGGGGAGGGGAGGGGGGAAAGGAAGCGTGTGTAAAGGGAGGCAGTTGTGATCCTGCATTTGAAATGGAAGCAGAAAGCCCCGTTTTAAATGCAGGATTTTAGGCTAGTGTAGAGCCCTCAGCCTCTGTTTGACATACTTAGAAAAGTTAATAATTATGGGCTATAGAGCTGTGTTGTTGCATCAGAAACAACAAAGCATCATCTTATACCTTAAAAATGAACAGATTTATTATGGCATAAGCTTTCAAGGACTAGAATCCTCTTCATCAGAATGTGAAGCGCTAGCCTCAATTGTCATCTCTCTCTCTCTCTCTCTCTCTCTCTCTGAACATTTCTACACCAGGCTAAAATCCCACAAACTGGGGTGGGTGGGCTTTCTGCTTACGTTTTAAATGCAGGATAACAATGGGCTCTGTGTTTACACACTCTTCCGTTCCCCTTTCCCCCCTAATCTGCATATTCATTATATAGCCACTAGATGGTGCTGCGGTCTAGCTCCTCTTATTGCGTGACTTCCTCTTTTCTTGTTAATAATGACCTAGATTACATATAGGGGTAAGAGGATGAATAAGATAACAAAATACTCTCTGTCCTCAGGAACAGAACAGTTTATGTTAGATAGATAGATAGATAGATAGATAGATAGATAGATAGATAGATAGATAGATAAGGGACAATATCAGAGGGGCTAATGGACCTGAGGGACAGAAATCAGAAGGACAGAAAAGGTGGCTTAAATCATTAGCTTTCTTATTTAGGGCCAAACTGCACATGACATAAATCATGTCTTTGTATGTGAAGGTTTTTAAAAATGCAATTAGCATCGACTGGGGTGGAGGGCTGATAATTATTGGGATTGTAACAATTGGGGAGATAGGTTTTAACCCTTTTATCCCCTGCTGTAGTCCGGAGAGAGAAAAATCCTTCCTCTGAATCTGGAATTAGTGTTGTGGGTGTAGGAGAGAGGGCCCTTGGCATTTTTTTTAAAACCTGCATGTTGAATTCAAAGTTTTTCCCCTAGACAGTTTCCCGACTTACTCCAAGGGTTTACTATGGTTGGTTACAATACCTCTTTATGTCATATTATTCCCATAAACACCCTTTGAGATAGATTAGTGTTAGTGATTCTGGCTTTCTCAAAATCATCCATCTGTAACAGTTAGCTTCTTAAGCTGGTTTTTCATGGCTACACAACTGAATAAAATCAAAATGGCTTCTCCTGTATTGCAGTAAGCAACTATACGTAAGTTCATATACTTTGCACCTTAGTTGTTATCAAAGATTCACTTCTTCACTAACAAAGTTCTGCCTCTCAGAAGCAATCTAATCTCAGCACAAGGATTTCATATAACATTTCAAATTAAGTACTCATATATGGTCATGAAACCCTATTAGCAGTTAATTGGAGCGTTATAAAGCTGATTTTTCTTTTTCATTAGAAGGTTCTAACAGTGATGAAATTGCCATGCCAAGACATAAAGCTTTAATGTTTTCCTCAATGCTCTGTCCTATATGTATGGTAATATATTGTTGCACATTGCACTTGCCCTGCAGGATCACATTTTGGCCTCAATAGATATAAAGTGGAATTAGAGTCTGAGATTAATTGTTTTTAGCTGCATTGTGGCATTTGCTCCAAAATTATTATTAACATAATCTTCAATCCACATCTTGGCATTCCTAGGTTAGAAAGAGAGCACTGAGGTAACTAAAAATGTATAAAATAAAGTATCCTTAGAATTCTCCAAAATCCCTATAGGAAACTCAGAACTGAAAGACAAATAATAGGGATGCTGTAAAGAGCTGGTAGGCAGAAGTGATCATTAGTTTAGAATTTCTCTCTCTGCACTACAGGTAGTACATTAGTTAAAGTAATGAAAACCCGTAAACTACTCAAGTAATATATCCTCCAGGAACTTGGGTTTGGGCTGTGACAGAGATGGGAATGTTTTCTTGCTACATTATGGCATCTGCCTGATTTGTAGCCAATTACATAAGGTATAAAATAGCTGTTAATCAGGAAAAATGCCATATATTACCACCAAAAATTGCTGAAATAGTCCTTACAGAGCAAAACCTCTGAAGGCAGCTATTAAAATGGAGATTTACTCATTTCTCTCTTTCTCTTTCTTCCTCTGTGGGGCTGGAAGCTTGAAAAGGGGTGGTGGGACTGGTAGGAAAAGTAGATTCTACAGTTAGCATTTTGCACAAATGTGAATTTCAAGATCTTGGCTATGAATGACTGAATAATGCTTTGCCCTGGCCTTGTTTCATGTCAGAATAAAGGCAGGATTCTTTTCTGGGAATCCATTTATAAGCAAGACAAATGGAAACAAAAATATACATTTAAAAATATACTCGTATATGGCAATATTTTAGTTAGTGTAAAGCTTATGTTAAAGCAAGGTTAATTACAACATAAAAGTCCAGAAAGCATATGCCACTTGTTGGTGACCATTCCAATCCAGGTCCTTACATTTCCTTCAGATTAGCAATTGATAACTTCATGAGAGTTGTGTTTTTGAGAACTTTGTTCAAATATTTCATTTCTAATATGCTGGTACATTCTGACCTGCTCACTAGGCAGTGGACTTGGAAAGAGTGCCTTGTATGGTGGTTTGCTACAAAGTCATACTGGATTAGGTTTACTTTTCTAATACTGGACGCTCATTAGCCTTATTTAAAATGACTGCCAATGCTTACTTAATTCTCCTATTCTTGCCATTCTGTATTTTCCACTCCGTATCTAAGGCTACAATGTTATACTCACTTACCCGAGACTAAGTCCCATTAAACTCAATGGGTCGTACTTCTGAGTAGTATAGGATTGCACTCTTAGTGCATGATGTTTCCTGCATATAAGATGTTGGTTTGAAACTCATCTATTCTCTATGATGCAACCATCCACGTGGACTTGTGCTTTCTTGTCAATGAAAACAATAATGATGAACAATAACAATAATGGCTAACAATAATATTCAAATAAGAGTGATCTTACTTAGGACTTTTTGTACATGAGGCTTTTAACTGGCCACTTTACTGAGGCTTCTGCTTCTGGATTCTTTGTGGCATTAAGATCAGCTCCTTAACACATGTTTTTTTCCAGGGTTTTTCTTTTTCTGCCTTTTTATATGTTCCAATACACAACCACAAGGTGGCACCATAGTATAGCAGAATTACGCAAATAACACCAGGGTTTCATGCTGCCATTCACAGAAATACCAGACTTTCTTCATTAGAAAAAAAACAAAATGCTATAATGGTTGCAAAGCAAGGGAGAGGCCCCTGGAGGATGACAATGTTGTGAAAAGCAATCACAAACTACTGTGAGTGAGGAATCCCGAACGCACAATAAATGCTTCATATAGAAAGGCTCTGGCTAGCTATTTATACAGGTTCATTACACTGGTTTCATTGCTTCTGATTAGAACTCCACTTTACCCTTGGAGTCCTCCTTATAAGCCAGGATATTGTGAAAGGTTACCTCCTCCCTTTCCTAAGCTGTCCCTTATTCTAGTGGTTCTAGGCTGTTTGACAACATGTGCATAATTTTGTCCATTATTGGGGCATGCTGAATTTCCAGAGTATGCCTATGAGGAGCAGTATTATTTATATATGTACTTACTTACTTAGTATGCCATCCAACAATGAAAGTACTCTGGATGATTTACAATAAATGTTAAAAGCAATAAATATGACACCGTTGTGCTGGTTATCACCTTTGAAGCCCAAAATGGCTTGGGGCCCAGACTGCCTCCTCCCATATTATCCCGTCTGTGCACTAAGATCTTCAGTTGGCTGGAGATTCTGGCTTGTAGATTCTAGTCTAATACATCTTTTTTTCCTCTCAGAAAACACACGTTACCTGTATTTTTGCCCCACAGGACAAAGAGCAGCTGGGGTAGGGAAATTTTGACTGGGAAAGTGTGCATAGCACCACCACCACTCTGATCAAATTGGCAGCTCCTGCATTTCAGTTTTTAAAAAACGAGATCACATCAGAGATTTCCTGTGTAATGTGTAGACTACCCATTGTAACACTTTAGGCTTCTCTTCAAATGCAGTATCTTCCTTCACATATCTGATGGAGACATATGTGATTTTCTGTAGCTTTTATACTTCTGAAAAAGTTGCACTAGTTGCCTCTCTACCCCTCCCTGCCTCTGTTTTGTTGTATACTCATATCTTTATATATGTTCTTGGATAAATTCCCCTGATCTTTTCCTTCGACTTCCTTTACAACCACAAAAATGTATGAAATCAGCTAAAAGTGAAGCACTTTTCATCATTCATCAATGTCACCAAAGTGTATGATTAGAACAAAATTCAACAGTTCTTAAGCTATGTGACTATCGAGGTCATTTTTCTCCTTATATGACACTTTTGAACACCTACAATTATCAGATGTCTGAAGGCAGAAGTTCTGAGATGTTCTTATTATTATATATCTTGTGCATTTCTCTTTATACTGCTTTGACGTTTTCCCATAAAAACAATGTAGTTTTAAAGCTTAAAAAAAGTAAATAGGTTTCTGCCTGGGCATTACCCATGTCCTGGACCTGGACTTGAAATTATCTGTATCAGAGGAATCATTCTGGGTCACCGAGGATTATGAAATTAGTGGAGGCCTCAGATAGGCCCTGGGAAACCTTCTGCAGATACTGCCTTCAAAGGTGTGGGAGAAAAATTATCATGACCTGTGCTTCTCCTGTCAACTAAACTGAGGAATATCTCCCTGCCAAACTGTTCCTAGGGTCTCAACATAATGAAGTGTGGGTTTTCCTGCCCTCCTGTTTCAACTGCTGTCCTTAAATTCCTCAGTTTCTGCAACTAGCATTAGTTTTTTGTTGCCACTGCATAGTGGATGCAGCAAAATGTTAAGGTGAAAAAGCTGAAACAGCTACACAATCACTTGTAATCACTAGTGCGAGAACCTTTCCATTTGGAAACACCCATAATTACTTTTGCCACACTGCTGTGCTTTGGCAGGTCCCTGCCCTCCACAGCCATCACACCACCTCATCCATGGAAGTCTACAAAGGGGGGGGGGGCACAGACAACGACATTTTCTACTCATGACTCTCCCGTGTTTTCTTACCACATCTTCCATCTTTTTCCTTAATGAAGAAAATCTATTAAGGAGAAAAATACAGAACAGCTGCACAGTGCTAGTGTCTTTGCTAGTGCTAGGAGCCCATAATCATGCTTCCTTCACTCCTGCACTTTGGCAGGTAACTGCCGTTCCCTCAGACTTCTATACCCACTTTATAACTATTCCGCTGTTTCACAAAAATGTCAGTTCCCAAGAAGAGTCTTGTCATCACATACACTGTAAGCTTCTCTTACATGTGCAGGCAGAATTGGGCCCATTCTCTTACCCTAGCCCTGCTTTCCCCTAGTGCCAGCCCCACATCCACCTTGCCTCTTTTCTCATTTGCATAAAAGGGGAGGTGTTGATCTGTGGCAGGTCCATGTATGAGTGTGGGAGCCTGCCTTTTCCTTCCTGTGAAATAGAGACATGAATAGCAGTGCCAGAATTTGTTATCAATAAATATTGACATGACAAGGCTTAGTCCCATGCAAAGGAATGCAGAGCTCAGCCTGCAATGTCTCCCATGGCCACTAGGGGCACTGTAGACCCTGTTGCTTAGGCCTGTGGCACAAATGGTGCACAAAACAGCCGCCATGGTTCGGACTTCCATATCCAAAGCAGGGCACAGGCCTAGATCTAACCCATTTTCTCTCTCTCTCTCTCTCTCTCTCTCAAAAAAGTGAGAGATAGAGTATTTCTGTTACATGTAGAATAAATGCAAACAAAAGTTGCTGGATTCCGTGCTATAACTAGAGCACAATGCTTAAAGTAAAATGCTCTCCGAATATTAATTAATAGGTGACTTCAAAATGTGGCCTTTCAGAACACTCATCACCAGGAGAACAGTGCAGTTTCTTTAAATATTAATGGTGATTTTTGGAACTCCATCCTCCATTCTGCATGAGGCTTCCTCAGGAAATTTATCTGGCTTTTTTTCTTGCTAATATTGAGAAAACAATTAAAATGCATTTGAGATATTAAATGGGAAAATATTAAACAGATGGAGTTTGAATATTGGCATTTAAAAGATCCACAGAGATTAAACTTATTAAAAGCCATAAAAATAGTCTGGTCCAATAGTTACAAAGCTAGAAGAAGGTTTCAAAGCAGGGTGATTCTGAAATGTAAAAATGGAATAATTGCTATAATTTGGGCAAGCCGCCCAGGAGAGAAGCAGTCAGTATAAGAGGCATTAGGCTGCAAAACTACTAAAACCACCACCTGAAGTGTAACTATTCTATGGAAGCTATTTTAAAAACCATAATATATATATGTTTTCCATTTCAGAAAAATGCCCAAGAGATCTTAGAGAAATATTAGGAAGCTGGTATTTTAAAACAAGTCATCAGATTAAAAATGTTTTGGAAGAATATTTGTTCATGCGAGAAACTACCTTTGTTAATATTCCTTGGTCTGAGGCAAAGTTTAACTTATCCAAACTCACATCACAAACACATTCACTTGGACATATTGTCACTCCTGCAACTCTGTACCTTGACCTTGATCCATCTTCCTAGCATGCATTTGAAAATATACTGGGTTGTATCGAATGATGTCTTTGCATTTGCGCAAGCTAGGATACTTGATTTTCACCAAGCACTCTCTGGCCATTGCGGCCCCATCCGTTTCTGAAAAGATGCTCCTGAGTTTTGGGGTTCCTTCAAGAACATTATGGGATATGGCACAGAGGGCTGCAGGGGGTAGAGGGGATCTGTGAAACTCGGGTGCCCCATCTTGCACTAGCATGAAGCCACCATTGAATACAACCTAATATAGCTAATGCCCAAATATTGGAATGCTCTATAATTTTTAATCTACAGGAAAGTGATATATATGTGATTTATGGCCCATTTCCCAGATTCTGCCATCAGTTCAATCCCTTTGTTTCCAGGAGGAAAGTGCCAAGTTGGTACGAATGTCTTCCTCCCAGTTCTGCTGGGATATTCACATCTGCTGATATTCACATCAAGAGGGAATGTGACATGCCCTCTTGATGTGAATAAATAATGAAAAATGTCTCAAAAATTATGCTTCAGCACTAATCAGCATTTTCCTGGCCAAGCTACACTCCTGACTTGTTGACATATGTATTTGCACATACCCACAAATCTAAGTTGTAACATATCTTTCAATAGTCTTAAAGAAATCATTTTTAAAGAAGATGACATTTTAGAAAAGGACTGCTGTCATGCAAAATACTTTGCAAAGAATATTGAATCATATCCTATCAGTAGCATATTGAATATTCAATTACTTTCCTTATGATTTGTGGCATTTTTTAAAGTTTAAACAGATGTTGGTCTATTATTTCATTAACAAATGAGTTTTCCCCCAAAGACTGTGTGTGTGTGTGTGTGTGTGTGAGAGAGAGAGAGAGGGGGGCGGGGGGAGAGAGAATTGTCAGTGTTGCCTCCATTATTGATCATGTTAAGAGTTAACATAATTTCATGGCTTTTCAATGGGCATTACATCTGCAGCAGATGCCTCGCATCAAGTAAATGTAATGGGAATATGGTAAGTAAAACACTCTCTTTGTGACACTGCTCTAACCTTATTGATCCTCTTTATTCACACACACACAGAGAGAGAGAGAGAGAGAGATTCAAGAACTAAGAAATACTGAGAAATGTCATCTCAGAAAGAAATGTCATCTATCGATCAGATCAACCCCCATTCCTCGGATCTTCGGTTCAATTTAACTATTATCTCTGGGTTGTTCAGTAAATCTCCTCTTTGTGTAATTTTATATCAAACCCTTAGGAATTTTCTACATAAAGTTAAACTTTTTTCTAATAAAAAATTCTGTAAACACCAGGTATTGTATAGCACCAGTATAAGAAAACAAAGGCATTAGACATTATGGAAATCCTTGACATAAACTTCAAAAGATATGGTTGATATTTCTTTTCTGCTACTGTTATACTGTATATGTTCATGTATATATCTTGATGGTGGCTGGAGAGTTGAAAAAATTCTTGGCATTTCATATTATGTAGGCTCCAAATACCCTCAGGGTCAGTTTATCAGTTGACCCACTGATTAGAAATGAATTGATTGTGACATGCTGTAGCGAATGGAGAGTGTGTCTTGGACTGCAGAGACTTGGCTTCATCCCTGCTCATCCCGAAAGCTCATTGAATACCTTGGGCCAGTCACTACCTCTTAGCCTAAACTCCCTCATGGAGTTGTTGGGAGGATAAAGTGGAATAACTCCCATGTACATCTGAGGTCATTTGAAGAAGAACAGGTTACAAAAGTGGGAAACAAATATGTGAACTGTACAATACGCATGAACTATTGTATGGCATAGTTCTAAGAGATAGTACCAGAGAACACATTAGCTCGCTGCTTGCTAGCCAATATGATACATGTAGTGAACATAGATTCCTGAACATAGAAAACTAAGTTAAATCTTTGATTTATGCACTCTTTGCAGCAAATGGGGATAATCTAAAAGGAATGCAGAATAGGTTGCAAAATGCGGAGGAAAAGAACACTGATCTCCTGAGAGCTTTGAATGACACACTGGGGAAACTGTCAGCGATTCCTAATGGTAAGTAGGACTGAGCCAAACTATCACCAATGAAAATTTGAGGTGCAGGCTGCCCCCTAAATTCAAACCCACTTTTTCATTTCCCCCATTTCAGGCTTTGTGCAGTTCGAATGGCCAATATCAAGTACTGTGGCTGCTGCACTCCTTCTGTTTCTATTGCGCCACTGAGACTCACTGCAAGTGCAGCTGGAACCCAGTGCTTCCTAAAGCAAGCCCAGAAACAAGCAGAAATGCTCCTTTCTGGAATGAGACAGGTCAGCAGAGCTCCCTTCTGAAAGCTCTGTTGCCCTGCCCTGTTCCGTAAACAAGCATTTCCACTTGTTTCCGTTTGTATCAGGATCCGCTAGCTTCCCCTTGTGCTAGTGGTGACTCCCCGTGCAACATTGGATCCTGCTCAGTGTTCCCCATCTTTGCTGCTCCTTCTTTTCTCCTCACAGAATGAATCTAGTGAAACAAGGATCACATAGTGCATGAACAAAGAATGTGTGGCCCTCCAGATGTTGTTGGAGTGCAACTCCCACCATTCCATACCACTGGCTATTTTGGCTAGGACTTATGGGAGTTGTAGCCCATCAGTATCTGGAGGGCCACATGTTCCCCACACCTGAGGTAGTGAGTGAGGCGACGTCATGCCTTTATGTACCCAGTCAGATTTGGCTGTGTAGCAATAAGCTCTGAAGGCAAAGACAGCAACCTTGCCTGGAGTGAAGCTGGAGTGAAGCTGGAGGGAATGTATCTCCACATTGCCTAGGAAACTGGGTGTCTCTCTGTCTTTCCATGCTGCGCTGTGGTGGTTTTACTACCCACCCTTATAGCAAGCACTGGGAGATGGAAATTGCTTAGGTGATGCAACTATGTGTACCCTTCCTCCAAAATGGTCATCCCCTTGAAGCATCAGCAAAATGGGGAGCCCCCTTTCACAGCCCACAAACTGGTCTCAGCCCCAGTAAGAAGTGGGGAAGTGCTAAGAGCCTTGGCAAAAATACATTTCTGAATTTTATCTTTCACTTTTTGAAAAATGTGTGTATATTATATTATACTTTTTACTCCATCCTGCAAGTTCCCTTGACTGTTTTACTTCTTGAGGATGTTCGTGAGCTGTGGACCACAGAAGAAGAAATACTTGGTATTCATTTATTCTTTGGCTTGCCAGGAGCTGTTGCTTTCTTGTTATTCTTAGCAGACTGGTTCTGGAAGTTTCTTTTTTTTTTTAAGGAATGAAAGAGAACATACTGCCAGCCAATCCAGCATTTCTTTAGCTCATTTCCCCAAAGTACTTTTACTTGTGGTTACTGTAGTAATCTAGAACTGCAACAAGAGCTAATATTCAGAGAGGAAAAGATCCAGTTAGGCAAAACTCATCATTTCCACAGGAATATCAAAAATGTGTATATGTAGGGGACTGAAATTGGCTGAGCCACTTCTCATCCAAAGGATGTAAATAGAAGCCAAGATCTGCTGCCAGTATTCTATCCATATGGGGCAAGCTGGCATGACATCATAGGTATGTTGCCATATTTCCTACTGGAGAGAACAATTCTCTGCGATATCGTGGGGAGGAGAGATGGACTGAGTTATATAAGGCTCAGCATGATCTCTTCAGCATGCCAAGTTATGCTGGATCTCAGACATCTTTGAATCAACGAAGTTGTGGTCTAATTAAACTCACTCGAAAGCATCTGTGCTCTTTCCTTTGCCAGTGCAGGTGATAGGATGGCTTTGGTTTTGTGGGAGAAGAGGGATGTAACAAACATGAAACCATGCCCAGAAGGTGGCTCCCTTGAAAACAATATACCCAGTTTTTTAGAATATGGAAATTTAGATTTCAAACATAATTCAGTAAACGCCTTGCCAGTTCAATTAATATATGTCCATTTTCACAGAACCAATAGCACAGAGCTCCATTCCACTGACAGATTTTCTTTCATGAAATAGTTAGCCAGGGCAGTGCTAGCAATATGTGATGGCCGCGCTTACTGATGAGATCTCATTGCAATGTTATGAGAACTGACTGATCAGTTTTGGCTCTTCACAGGACAAACAGGTTGCACAGTAGTAGGTTCTGGCTCATACATGGTCTGCTCTCTTGGATTAAGTGTATGTTTAGTTTTAGATAGGTTTCCCTATCTCACCAAGATGGGCATCCATGCATACAGTATGTGGCAGCTCTCTCTGTCATTCTCATTTTCCTCCCTCCTGCTTACAGATACAGCAGCCAAGGTACAAGCAGTCAAAGACAAGGCCCAGCAAGCTAATGATACAGCAAATGATGTACTGGCTAGAATCAGAGATCTCAACAAGAATCTCCTTGGTTTACAAGACAACTACAGAAAACTTGCTGATGATGTAGCCAAAACAAATGCTGTGGTGAAAGATCCCACCAAAAACAGTAAGATTTTATTTTGCATGTCTGCTGTTGTTTCCTCATATACATAATCTTCTGAAATGAAAGGATTGTCCCTCCCTATGATATAAACACACACACACACCTGTTCTATATTTTTTAATGGGACTGTCCTGGCAATATTCCAGATGTGCTTCCTTACCTAGTCATTCTGCATTCTTCAGATAGCACATAATTGGCATAATTGGCATGGCAATTGTGCCATGGGGTTCCACAGGGCTCTATTCTATCCCCCATGCTGTTTAACATCTACATGAAACCGCTGGGGGAGGTTATCCGGAGGTGTGGGCTGAGGTGCCATCAATATGCGGATGACACCCAGCTCTACCTCTCTTTCTCATCAAAACCAGGTGAGGCAGTGGCTGTTCTGAACCAGTGCCTCGGCACGGTAATGGACTGGATGAGGGCCAATAAACTGAAACTCAATCCAGACAAGACGGAGGTACTGTTAGTGGGTGGTTCGTCTGCCCGGCTAGGTGATAATCAACCTGTTCTGGAGGGGGTTGCACTCCCCCTAAAGGATCAGGTTCGTAGTTTGGGGGTGCTCTTGGATCCAGAACTGTCACTTGAGGCACAGGTGAACTCAGTGGCACGGAGCACTTTTTATCAGCTTAGGCTGGTATACCAACTACGCCCTTATCGGGACAGAGATAGCCTAGCTACAGTTATCCATGCTCTGATAACTTCTCGTCTGGATTACTGCAATGCGTTATACGTGGGGCTGCCTTTGAAAACGGTCTGGAAACTTCAGCTGGTCCAAAATAGGGCAGCAAGATTGTTAACAGGGACTGGCCTGCGAGCTCATATTACGCCAGTACTTTTCCAGCTGCACTGGCTGCCGGTCCATTTCCGGGCCCGATTCAAAGTGCTGGTGTTAACATTCAAAGCCCTTAACGGCTTGGGGCCAGGTTACCTGAAGGATCGCCTCCTCCCATATGTGCCTGCCCGGACCTTAAGATCATCAGCAGCAGCCCTTCTCCGTGAGCCCCTGCCAAAGGAAGTGAGGCGGGTGGCTACTAGGAGGAGGGCTTTTTCTGTTGTGGCACCCCGGCTCTGGAATGAGCTCCCTAGTGAGGTTCGCCTGGCGCCTACATTGTACTCCTTTCGGCGCCAGGTGAAGACCTTTTTATTTTCCCAGGCATTTTAGCTTTCTAAATTTTTATCTTTGCTGTTTTAAATCTGTATTTTAAACTCCTGTACTGCTGCTAGGTTTTATTGTGGTTGTATTGTTATATTGTGGTTTTAATGTTCTATATATTTTAAATTGTTTTATTGTGTGTTGTTTGGTTTTAGTTTTTGTGAACCGCCCAGAGAGCTTCGGCTATTGGGCGGTATAGAAATAAATAAATAAATAAAATAAGTTTTCAAGAATCCATTCCCTGGGTCCTTAGAACATTCCCATTAATATGAACAATTTTAGTTCCAAATGTTAATAATGAAAAAAGTCCTTGAAAGAGCAGTCCTAGGACAGCGGAAATAATGGCAAGCTTTTGTAGCATCAACATATCAACTTGGTCTATGAGCTAAGCTTTAAAGGGGAAAGCATGAGAAAAGAGTTTAATAAAGCTGTCTTTTGGTTGTAGAAGATGTATTATAGTCTCTTGGGTAATACAGCAATGTTAAGAGCATATTTTATGCTGATCCCTTAGTTATTATATTCACTGCGTAGCACTATGTTGCCTGGTAGGAGAATAGACCTGATAGACAGAGTGCCTGAGGAACTATGGACAGAGGTCCGTAACATTGTTCAGGAGGCAGCAACAAAATCCATCCCAAAGAAAAAGAAATGCAAGAAAGCAAAGTGGCTGTCTGATGAGGCTTTACAAGTAGCTCATGAAAGAAGGGAAGCGAAAAGCAAGGGAGAAAGGGGAAGATATACCCAACTGAATGCAGAGTTCCAGAGAATAGCAAGGAGAGACAAGAAGGCCTTCTTAAATGAACAATGCAAAGAAATCGAGGAAAACAACAGAATAGGAAAGACTTGAGATCTCTTCAAGAAAATTGGAGATCTCAAGGGAACGTTTTGTGCCAAGACGGGCATGATAAAGGACAAAGAAGGCAGGGACCTAACAGAAGCAGATGAGATTAAGAAGAGGTGGCAAGAATACACAGAAGAACTATACAGGAAAGATCTGAATGTCCCTGATAGCCATGATAGTGCGGTCACTGAACTTGAGCCGGACATCCTCGAGAGTGAAGTCAAGTGGGCCTTAGGAAGCATTAGTAACAACAAAGCTAGCGGAGATGACAGTCTTCCAGCTGAGCTATTTAAAATCCTAAAAGATGATGCTGTTAAAGTGCTGCATTCAATATGCCAACAAATCTGGAACACTCAACAGTGGCCACAAGACTGGAAAAGGTCAGTTTACATTCCAATTCCAAAGAAGGGCAATGCCAAAGAGTGTTCAAACTACTGTATAATTGCACTCATTTCACATGCCAGCAAGGTGATGCTCAAAATCCTACAAGCTAGGCTTCAGCAGTATGCGAACTGAGAACTACCGGAAGTACAAGCTGGGTTTCGAAGAGGCAGAGGAACTAGAGATCAAATCGCCAACATTCGTTGCATCGCAAGAAATTCGCTGCATTCGCTGAAAGCAAGAGAATTCCAGAAAAACGTCTATTTCTGCTTCATTGACTACGCAAAAGCCTTTGATTGTGTGGATCACAACAAACTGTGGCAAATTCTGAAAATGATGGGAGTACCAGACCACCTTACCTGTCTCCTGAGAAACCTGTACGAGGGTCAAGAAGCAACAGTAAGAACCAGAGATGGAACAACCGATTGGTTCAAAATTGGGAAAGGAGTATGACAAGGCTGCATATTGTCACCCTGCTTATTTAACTTATATGCAGAGTACATCATGAGAAATGCTGGTTTGGATGAATCAGAGGTCGGAATTAAGATTGCTGGGAGAATTATCAACAACCTCCGATATGCAGACGATACCACCCTAATGGCAGAAAGCGAAGAGGATCTAAAGAGCCTCTTGTTGAGGGTGAAAGAGGAGAGTGCAAAAGCTGGTTTGAAACTCAACATTAAAAAAACGAAGATCATGGCATCTGGCCCCATCACTTCCTGTCATATAGAAGGGGAAGAAATGGAAGCAGTGACAGATTTTACTTTCTTGGGCTCCAAGATCACCGCAGACGGTGACTGTAGCCCTGAAATTAAAAGGCGCTTGCTCCTTGGGAGGAAAGCTATGGCCAACTTAGACAGCATAGTAAGAAGCAGAGACATCACCTTGCCGACAAAGGTCCGTCTAATCAAAGCTATGGTTTTCCCAGTAGTAATGTATGGCTGTGAGAGCTGGACTCTAAGGAAGGCTGAGCGCCGAAGAATTGATGCTTTCGAACTGTGGTGCTGGAAAAGACTCTTACGAGTGCCCTGGACTGCAAGGAGGTCAAATCAGTCCATCCTAAAGGAAATCAACCCTGACTGCTCATTGGAAGGACAGATACTGAAGCTGAAGCTCCAATATTTTGGCCACCTAATGCGAAGAGAAAACTCCCTGGAAAAGACCCTGATGCTGGTAAAGACTGAAGGCAAAAGGAGAAGGGGACGGCAGAGGATGAGATGGCTAAATAGCATCCCTGATGCAATGAATATGAACTTGAGCACGCTCCGGGAGAGAGCGCAGGACAGGAAGGCCTGGCGTGCTATGGTCCATGGGGTCACGAAGAGTCGGACACGACTGAACGACTGAACAACAACAACAACAATATCCAACCCAGCTGTATGACCTTTACCATCACAGTGATACAGCAAATGAACAACTATTTCCATTGGAAGCCCCTTATATGCAGTTCTGAGAGTCTTAGAACTCTTTATATTACAGACCTTCTGAGCTATTATTATATAGATAAGCTCTGAAATTCTTTTCTAAAACTTCTGAGTTTCAAGTTTGGAAGTGCACTTTTTCCATTCTACATATATTATACATAGTTGTACAACTTTTATTTTTTACTTTTTTGTGGAATTTGGATGTTTGGGGTAGTGTGCGTGGTGGTGGTGGGGCTCCTTCCCACTGAGCTTTTATCCTGCGATTGATATGGCTCCTTCACGGAGGTTTGCGGGCTCTTTACATAATGCTGTGATCATTCAAGGCGTCTCCTGCACTAAATGCCCTTCGTTCCATTTTTAAATAGATCGCAAATAATGAGCTATCAAATTACCTGGTTGTGTTCCGCTTCAGTTTCCTCCCCGAAAAGAGTAAAAGTGGCAAGAAGAGGAGTGAGATCAATGAAAGATAATGGAAGACTCAGCTATGGGGAGAAGGGGAGGGGGGAAAGGAAGCATGTGAAAAAGGGAGTCATCATGATCCTGCATTTAAAACAGAAGCAGAAAGCCCCGTTTTAAATGCAGGATTTTAGGCTGGTGTAGAGATGCCGTGTGTGTGTGTGTGTGTGTATGTATGTGTGACCTGGAAGAAAGAGTTGCTATTCATGAAACAAGGTGGAGCAAAGAGGTGGAGAGACCTATCAAGCCAAAGAGGAATGGATTGGGAGTCAGAGTAGTAATGGATATCTGTGCATTATTAAATGAAGAAGTGATATTGGCTTCTTCACCACAAGCCTCTGCTTTCTTTCTTTTTAAAGCAGAATTAAATATTATCAACAAGTTTGCATATTTTAATCTTCAGCTATGAGAGTTAGAATGTTCTACCTCCAAAAAAATGTTAAAACCCTGAAAATTGAGTTATATCACAATTCCGCTATATCTTTTAGTACCATAGAACAGGGGTGGCAGAAGTTAGACTGCAATCTACTGTTAGATCTCTGGGTGCCTTGCAGTAGATTGGCAGGGGTTTCTGGCTCCCAATTGTCTAACAGTAGAAACAATTAAGAAGCTACACACACACGTGCGTACACCACACTCACACATAAATTTGATTTCTGAAAAAGAATGCTTGAGGGGAAACTAAGAGTGTTTTTTGTGGGAAAGGACTTGTGAGCTTGGTTCAGGTACCGATGACAAATTCCTTGGCTGAACATATACTCCAAAGCACTCTGCTCCTTAATTTGTAGCACATGACTGCCTGCCTCAGCCACTCTTTTGTACCTGGCTCTGGTTTCTGGATCTCAGGGTTCTAGTAAAAGACAAGGTAGATCCTGCTAGCCAGAAGTCTACCACTCCTGCCATCGAACATATTCCCTAACACACCTGAAGCTGTGCAGATTTCTAGAGACCATGCTTATTTAACTTGAGGCAACACTGGATCTTTTAACTGTAGTAAAGGGATCAGGAATGTTCCTCAGTCTCACATGTTCCTCCCCTCCCTCCTCCCTTTTCCCCTTCCTTCTCTTTTCAGCACTAACTACTGTTAACTATCTGCACCAGTGGAATGTTAACCACAGTTAGCTTTAAATCAGAGATTAGCATTCAGTTCTGCACATGCATAAATAGCGAATTTAAAGCAATGAAATGGGGAATTTGAACAGGAGAGAGGAGAGGAGAGGAAATGGGGAGGAAACAGGAGGAGCATCATAGTCATGAGATTGGGAAATGTTACATCTGCATTATAGCCATTATAGCAACAGATCCTTACCCAGGTCCTTGGAAGTGGATGACGGATATTGTTTTCCCTCTGTAGGGGAGCTGTGTACTGAATGAGTGTTTTAGGTTATGATGTAAATTCAGCTCTCGATGGTGGTTTTATTTTATATTGCTTTATTGATATGTATGTACTCTGCCCTGGGACAGTAAGGATGGGCTATAAACTTCAATATTTTTTTAAAAAACCCATCAGGTATTCTTTCCTCATATTCAATAGCCAAAGTTACATACACTTTGTGTATGTTCTATATATTTTAAATTGTTTTATTGTGTGTTGTTTGGTTTTAATTTTTGTGAACCGCCCAGAGAGCTTCGGCTATTGGGCGGTATAGAAATAAATAAATAAATACACTTACGATGTTGATTAGATAGGCACTTACAACACCTATGCATGTCAACTCAAAAGTAAGTCCCAATAAGTAAGTTCCATTCAATGGGACATACTCCCAGGAAACTGGGTTATAGGAATGCAATCCTAGTTATCTGGCTTGGGTGACAATATATATATATAAAAGGTAAAGGTGTCCCCAACCAGTCGTGTCCGACTCTAGGGTGCGGTGCTCATCCCCGTTTCTAAGCCGAAGAGCCAGCACTGTCCGAAGACGCTTCCGTGGTGATGTGGCTGGCATGACTGAACACCGAGGTGCATGGAACGCTGTTGCCTTTCCCGCCGAGGCGGTACCTATTTATCTACTTCCAATTTCTTGCTTTCGAACTGCTAGGTTGGCAGGAGCTGGGACTGAAGATGGGAGCTCACTCGGTCACGCAGCACTCGGGTCTCGAAGTGCTGACCTGCCGACCTTCCAGTCTGCAGTTTAGCGTCTTAACCACTAAGCCACCGCGGCCCTAATATATATATATATATATGTGTGTGTGTGTGTGTGTGTGTGTGTGTGTGTGATCTAATGTGAATGCCAAGAAAATATCCTAGTTACTCCAAACCAGCAGTAGACTGTGCTAGGCAATGAACTCCTCCACTTTTCTGTTCAGTAACCCATTTTATTATGTGGGTGTTTGCCTTTCAAACTCACTGTCTTACAAGTTTCTCTTCTTCTTCTTCTTCTTCTTCTTCTTCTTCTTCTTCTTCTTCTTCTTCTTCTTCTTCTTCTAAAATAAACCCTCCGAAACTTGCCTACAGGAATCAGTACGTATAAGGTTTTAACTTTTATCACTTTCTAAGCCTTTCCCCCTTCTGTATGTCTATGTGCTTCATTCATTTTCTCAAAAATACTTGCATGGTACCTGGGCAAAGTATTGCATTAGAATAGTTAACTATTTTGCTCTAGTCATATTTTAGCAATGACACTAACACTGCCGTTCATCCCAGCAGCCTGTACCACGTGAAAGGGGCACACCTAAGCTCAGGGCCAGTTCTGATATTACATGTTCATACTCATGTATTAATGTCCCAAGTGAGAAACTGAATAAAGAATGGTAGAAGACACAAGTTGTCACTGTATCAAAATGTCAGATGGAAATGAGGCTCTTGGAAGCTGCAACTCTCCTTCAGAAGCTCTGCATGTTCCAACATGTCAGATTCACATCTGTATTCCTCAGTTTGATGAAGACTTGTTACTTCTGTCTTTTTTTTTTTTTACTGGTTCTCTTCTTGAAAATGAATGTACAAAAACTTAGTAGTGCAACCATCTGTACATCTGATAAGAAAAGAGGCCAACAAATAATTTGGTTTTTCCTTCTTTATGAACCAGAGATGGAGAACTGATGATATAGATAGCATTGCCGCAATAGAAGGAGGATTTCAAAATTGTGGTCACACTAGCTAATAACTAATGGCCTGTGATACATTCACTTTGCATAATTATCTAAAGTGTTAGCAAAGAAACATGATCTCTCTGTTTGTCGGCGACATACTGCTAGAACCAAGAGCTTTCCCCTGATATTGGTTGGCAGTTAGGTTCAGGACAGACAGAAGAAGGTGTTGCATGAAACAAAGCATAATTAGTTGTGCTCATAGATAGTAATAAGAGTCACTCGCTGTGGCATTAAAAGCATAAGACAAGTTCATGTAAGATACATCTATTACTGTCCATGATAACTGAATGAAGCTTTCATTTGTAGTTCTGAATCAAATACCAGATACTGGAGACAAACAACAGGAGATGGCTATTTCTTATAATCATGTCCTCTTCATTAGATTCCAAAGACATCCAGATCTTATCCAGCAATCTAGTACTTACAAGTCTCCTTTATGCATTATACACTTGAATGAGGCTTTGCATATAGAAGTAGCTACTAGTCCCACCACGGACACTGTATGGCTCCCCACTCTTGAAATCCATGCATTGAGCATGGACATCTGAGCAGGAATTCTGCGTGTGAAGAGCTTTATGCGCAAATGCATGGATTGCTGCATTTTCTGTGTGTTATGCATGAAGGTCACTATAAATATATATTAATAACTTAAAAGCTATGCTGGATCAGACCATGGCTCTATCTAGTCCAGCATTGTGTTCACACAGTGGCCAACCAGCTGCTCATGGGAAACCCACAAGCAGGACATGAGTGCAACAGCACCCTCTCGCCCATGTTCCCCAGCAACTGGTGTACATAGACATACTGCCTCTTATACTGGAGGTAGCATATAGCCATTAGGACTAGTATGATAGCCTTATCCTCCAAGAATTTGTCCAATCCCCTTTTAAAGCCATCCAAATTGGTGGCCATTACTACATCTTGTAGAAGTAAATCCATAGTTAACTATATGCTATGTGAAGAAATTCTTCTTTTTATCTGTTCTGGATCTCCCACCAGTCAGCTTTATGGGATGACTCCTGGTTCTAGTATTATGAGAGAGGGAGAAAAATGTCTCCCTATCCACATTCTCCATACCATGCATAATTTGGTACACCTCTATCATGTCTTCCCTTACTCGCTTTTTTTCTAAGCTAAACAATTCCAGATGTTGTCATCGTTCGTCATTATGTTATGTTGTTCATGCAGAGCCACACCAGTTGATATTGATATTGAAGTTCCAGTTGATATTCTGTGTGGGTTTTGTAATGTTCAGGGACACTGGAAAACTAAGTGTGAGATACCAAACTTTGGGACTTGCTAATTAGTTCAAATGATAAACATAAATTTTAAGGAATGAGGAAAAGGCTTGAGGCATGGGCTCCAATGTCTATGAAAAGTAATCAAAGTTACCCTGATATTTGGAATTGTTTTTAAACTTGAGGCCTTTATTTCTTTTTCTAATTTGAGATGGCATAACTAATCAGTGCTAATTTGTTTACTAACTAGTGAACTACCATTCTAATCCCCAATGTTTTCAGCAAGGCAAGAATAAGAAGTAAACTCCTGAACACTGACTCTCCATACTCTGGTATCTGACCTCTGACCCTTGGCCTTTCCATACCATACAATCTCACTTAACCTCAGACAAAACTGTAACCTCAGACTTCTAAATTTTTCTCCTTTGCTCCTATGTTGCCTTTAAGCCAAGCTCTAAAATTATTGTTGAAATTATTTTGCATCCTTTATAAATCATCATCATCATCATCTGATAACAGAAGGCTGGTTCAGACATAGCAATCTCAGCTTTAATAAATGGTGGTTTATTAATCTGGCAATGAGCATCATGCTGGGTACTCCTCCTTTCCCTCCTCTTCTCCCCTCACATGTTTGTCTCAACACTTGTATCATGGTTTAAAGTAACCACAATTTCACGTTACATATGAATCAGAAAACTGTGATTTAATAATGGACTCAGACCCACAATATGAAACCAAGATGTTTTATATTGCGGTCTGGAGTCTACAATTAAATCACAGGAGTAGGAAACTGTGGTTTAACGTCGCAATGATACAAGCTCTGAGGGGAGGGAGGGAGGGTCAAGGAGGGAATATGTGGCATGAGTTAATAAACCAGTGGTCCAGCGTGTCCTCAGTTTTTACTAATGGTGTTAGTATCCACTGTGTAATCTCTTATGTTATTTTTTCACATGAAGTTGCTGATGCAGATGACTCTGTTAATAATCTGGAAAAAGAAGCAGATCGGTTGATGGATAAACTCAAACCAATCAAGCAACTTCAAGATAACCTGGGCAAAAACATCTCTCACATTAAAGTCCTGATCAATCAAGCCAGGAAGCAAGCCAATTCTGTAAGCTGTTCTTTCTTAATAGCTTAAGCTATTTCTTTAGCTATTTTATTTCATCCATAAGGCAATCTCAGGAGGAGTAAGTAGGGCTGGAGATAATTATGTTGATAACTGAACGCAGGAAAGTTGGGTGGACATGGATTACACATTAGCCTGATTATCTTGCTTGGGAGTTGTAATCTATGGATTACTGACAGCCAGATGAGAGCTATATCCTATGTCATTCTAATAACATGGGCATGAACCACAGATAATGTTTACATGGAATGGAACCATGGTACTCTACTCATGGTTTCTTCATCTCCAAGTAGTATAGGAAGAGGTGTGGGGAGGTAGCTTCCATGCTGTAGTCAGTAAATATGAACCGGACCTTAGATAAAATTTAATGAAGCTGGTATGTGCCACTATCAGTTAAAAATCAACAGCCTATTTCAGGTGGATGGCTTGTGTGCCCAAGTTTTAGTTTTAGAATACCTAAACTACATGTTCTTACATTGGTGTTACTGCACTGATAGACCATGATGGGATCTTATAACAAAACAATCAGAAACTCAAGGCACAACTTTCTCCTCCTTCCTCAGCCCATGTTCACATAATTTCTTGTGGTTTGTACCAAGCCCATCATTAAACTGAAGCTCATTGTTCTACTTTCTTTCTTTGGAGTATCACTCCATCATGGTTACTGGGATTCTGTTACTATGCCACATCTTATCACATGGGCAAAAAAAGTGAAATGAAAAATAGATGTTTTTCATGTGATGCTTGAAATCAAATGCTAGTCTATCAAATTATAGTTTGGTTGCGTGTAATATTAGCACAAATCAACTGTCAAGTACAAATAGTCTACAATTTAAAGCCCACATGAGCAGGACATGCCCTATTTTTTCAAATTATCAGGGAATGTTTGTGTTCATTCCCTGTGAATGCATGGAGCTTTCTCCAGTATTAGGCTTTCTTCACACAGAATTTTTATCCTGAGATTGAGATTGCTCCTTCACAAAAGTTTGTGGGCTCTTTACATGACACTGTGAACCTCCAAGGCATCTCCTACACTAAATGCCCTTTGTTCCATTTTTAAATAGATCACAGATAATGAGCTGTCAAATTATCCCATTGTGTTCCTCTTGAGTTCCCTCCGTGAAAAGAGGGAAAGCGGCAAGAAGAGGAGCGAGATCAATGACAGATATGGAAGGCTCAGAAACAGGGAGAAGGAGGGAGGAAGGGGAGGGGGGAAAGGAAGCAGGTGAAAAAGAGAGTCATTGTGATCCTGCATTTAAAATGGAAGCAGAAAGTGCTATTTTAAATGCAGGATTTTAGGCTGGTATAGAGATGCCATTAGAGTGGGTCACCCCCTGCTTACGTAGACCTCTGTGTACACATTGTGGCTCCAATTTATAGCAGGGTTCCTGGGATAACAGTTATCATGTGGACAGAGTATTCTTTAATGTGCATCAAGCACAACATAAGTTGTCTACTGGTTGAAACAGATTTTTGACACTACACTTTCCCTCTGCTTTGAGCATGCCAGGAGGTAAGGGCCTGGAAATGATGTATCAATCGATATTTATTGACAAACTTTAATGCACAGTATCCAGTGCTGCTACTGTGGTCCTGCCATTTCTCTTGTGCTAGTGGGACCCCCTTCTTATGCAACAGGAACTAACACCTCTGACAGCGATCCCAGAAATGAGCGGAAACACTCATTTCCAGAACAGGACAGGTCAGCAGAGCTTCCTTTTGCAAGCTCTGCTGACCTCCCCCATTCAAAAAATGATAGTTTCACTCATTTCTGACAGCTGCAAGATCTGCTGGCTTCCTGCTGCACTAATGGTGGGTTCTGCTAGCATGCAGGCAGTGTTGAATACTGCCCAATAAATATAATATTGTAAGTATTATACATATTAAATATCAAAAATAGGTACTAATTGCTCAAATATTTATATTAGTCACTCTCACTTGATAAAGGCCCTATTACTTGGGAAATATATCCGTTTAGTGATCAGCAGGCATTGCTGCTATGTAAAGAACCTCACACCACCTTTGCAGAATCATCAAATATATTAAGTGGAATTGCTTTCCCATTTTCTTGATTTTCTTCCCCTTGTGTCCTTGGGTTAAGAGCATCATTTTCCAGCCTCATTACTAAGGCCTGAATCTGTCTTGCCAATGTAATTACATTTTAAACTCAGGGATCAGCTGGTAACGCTAAACTTATTTGCCATATGACCCATAAGAATCTGTAAAGAAAATCCCCAGAGATGAATGTTTGCTGAGCTACTGTTTAATTCAAGTCAAATCATCATGCTGCCTCTCGGAAAAATACAAAAAGGAATGTATGTACAATTATAATGATAAAACAATGTGTTCACTTTATAAACAACACTTCACATAAATAGAGGCAAGACATCAGATTATTTTTTTCACCTCTGAAATAATTTCCATCCATAGATTTCAAAGCTATTTTCTTAACATCAGTCATGTCTCTGGGTAGACATCTCTGCTATTCCTGCATGTGTGGATGGAAAAGCCCATTGATGCAGTTCAGGAATTCACCCCAGTGGCATTTTAGTCATAGCAACAAGTTTTAAAGACAGAAGCTTTTCAAGGCTAGTTGGTCTGATCATGTTCTTCTGTCTGTCTATGTGTGTGTGTTGTGTGTGTTCATTCCAATGCCTTTAAAAGTTTATAATTTTCAGACATGTTTTAATGCAGGTATATAAGCTTCAAAGTTTGTAAATGCAACACATTTCCTTTCAGTATCCCCCACCCTTTACAATAATGCAGATCTGTTATTGTTCTGACCTGTGTAATGTGAACCTGCCACATCCTCACATTTATAAAACAGTTTAATAGATATACATTGTCCTAGCTGAGCCTTATTCCTTCTCACACATTCTACTTAGCAATTCTTACTGAAAAAAATAAATGCGTTATGAAATATTATATGTTATCATCTTTACCCCACATTGAACATTATTTAGCATTCTACTGCCTTCTTTGGTAACCAAGATAACATCCTATAGCTGGTTCACCCATGCAGTAAGGAGTCTTGTTTCTAGATGCTTATCACAGGAGGGAGGAACTTGTGGTTCTCCAGATATTGTTGGACTCTTAACTCCCATCAGCCCCAGCCAGCATGGCCAGTGTTCAGGAATGCTGGGAGTTGTAATCCAGGTACAAGTTCTGGAGGATCACAATTCCCCCCCGCCCTGCTCTATCATTTACACATTTACACAACCACATATCAGAATTAAAGTTGGAAGATGGAGATGTGGGGGTTCCCAGAGAAAACTGTTGCTATTGTTATGATCCTAGAATTACCAACTTGCGAGCGGAGATGGGTTAAAGAAGATGCGGACAACAAGCTTGGGTTGAAAATTGGGCCACATTTATTGAAATAGCTGCAAAGGGGTAACTAGGACGGGCATCTAACTGTGTCAGCGGCTAGCTGGCACTTCTTGGGCGAAAACATACCCAGCCTGAGGGGTGGCGGTGATCTCGCCATCCCTCTGGACTGCCCCTTCTGGGGGAGGTAGACCTTCCGGTGTCACCCCCAACCCAGTGCCGTGAAACACCTGGGTGAGTGAGTAGGGTTGGTCTCCCAGGCAACCCTTATCCCCCCGCCGAGCCGCACAACCCATTTGGGGGGCCCTCAGGCGTCACCTGTCACCATAAGGTGCCTCTGCATGCACACCATCCCTACTTTCCTGTTTTGCCCATCCTAGCCGCCAACTGGAATGTGACCGATGATAAAGACCATATTCCCTTACAGGACATACTCGACCCGCAAAACAGTGTGACGTAGGCAAAAAAGACGCACGGTAATAGGCCAATCGAACTGTGAGCCAAAAAATTCCTACATGATTCCCAAAGGGCAACCGGTAATAAACCCACACTGCTTAGGGGAGGGTGGGAGGGAGCTGCGTTGAGCCAGAGAGCTGAGTTTGAGAAGGGGGCTGAGTTTAAGGCAACTCAGCCTGCCCCTCCTTGCATGGTGGTGCCACTGGGGTGCACCAGTCAAAGGCCCCTGCATCATGTCACCCCACCCGCCCGCAATGGCCCCCCCTTTTTAGCCAGACAAGCTGGCACCGGGTGAGGGCATATTTTAAAAAATGTAACAGATACGGATATGGTACACTCTTGCCCAGTTTTTACCAGATACAGATACAATACTCACTTGCATCATCATCAAAATGTCTTTTCATTTTAGATCATCAGCTTAGGAAATCAAAGAAAATTGTTTACTTTCTTGTTTGTTTTGGTAACAAGATTTCATAAGCGCAATAAAGAAAATGGTCCAGGACTTTATTGAGTCTTTTATTATACTCACATAAATGCCATAGCCTTCTTATGTAATGGCAGTAATAATATTACAGTAAGCATAAAGTGAAGTAATGCTCTTAATAGGTAATTATTTTTAAGAGTTAAAAGGGTTCCTCTGAGACGGAACTAGCAACAACTGTCAGCAGAACTAAAATACGTGAAAGGCTTTCATAATGCAAACATAAGACCATAGAGACAAATGCATTCAAAATAAAGTAGCACATGGACCGCATGTTCCACAAAGGCCATATACTTGGTTACCCTTGTGAGTTTGTTCGCCACTTACTTCTGAATATATTCAGCATTTGAGTTGTCATAGCTGACCCTTGTACAGAGTCACATAGTCTAGTAATCCTTATGGCTAAATAATTGCATTACGATGTCTGTGCAGAATGCCAGATAAGATTGCCAATCGTCCATAATCCACACCCAGCATTCTGGAAAGTAAATTGCGATTCATTCCATGTTCTTGGACTTCAAGTGAGCATGTGACTGAAAGATTAAAAAAACGAATCTGTTGAATTTTGGGGGTGGGGGTGGGGATACATAAATGTTTCATTGCCAGTAACGAGCTGTATAACCTGAGCTCTCTCTCCTGTTTGTTTTGTTGTTCTTCTTGTTGTTGTTGTTCCCATTGAAGATTAAAGTATCTGTGGCTTCTGGAGGCAACTGCATTCGTACATACAAACCAGAAATAAAGAAAGGAAGCTACAACACAGTCATCCTCAATGTAAAGACAACAGTTGCTGACAATCTGCTTTTTTATCTTGGAAGTAACAGATATGTAAGTCTGCATTTGTTTTCTTCTATGAAAATCTATGCACTGATACCTGTAGTAGGTGTAATTTTAATCAGCGAATAGGTCCAGTCCTGGCATGAGCCATGATGAGCCATATGGCTCAGGTGGAAGATCAGGAGGGGTGGCAGATCATGTCCCTTATCTGCCTAATGCAGGACCATCTATCATCATTGCTGCCTCCACCACATCATCACCATGTCTGTACCACACACCCAGCAGCAGCTGCTACTGTAGCCTCCAAAGCCCACTGGCCAACACTGGAGCACAACCACTGATTTTGCAGGAAAGCTCCTACTTCTGGGTTCTCCAGACCTCATAGCACTACGTTCCTCACTCGGAGGAAGGATTCACTTTGTGTAAGGGACCCTTCCTCAGAGTGAGTCACCATGGGCCAGGAGAGTGTCTATGTAAATTAACAGTGGTAAATACTGTTTAAATTGAGTGCTGAAATCTTGGGATTGTCGGTGCCGCTGCTGCTTGCCCAACAGCAAAAAGCATTTAAAGAGTAAGTTGTGGGGGAGAGGAGGAAGCAACAGGCGGGCCCAGCGGTTCACCTCAGACAGCACCATGCCTTGCGCCAGCCCTGCTAAAGAGGCAGTATAAGGCCAGGGGAACTAAGGATAACTGAATAATTATTGACGCTTACAGTAAATGCAAACAAAAATAAAAAGGTCTGCCTTCAGAACATGATTAGAGATTTTAGAGATAAGCAGATAACTGGTAGATACGTTTGGTGTTTTCTGGGATTCTGGTGCGGACAACATTAAGGTGATAAAAGATGGATCAAAAAATTAAAGTGGCCTTGTCTTATTTCTACCAGCCAGGGGGAAAATGATTGGAAAACTAGTAGGGAGGAAAGCATCAATAGGGGAAGGGTTCAACAGTCTCCTCCTGCCTGCCCATGCAGCACTTTAAATATCCCACTCTCCCACTTTAAGAAATCAGAAAGGAATCCTGATGGCCAGCATTGTAACACATTGGTCATACTGCTGTAATATCTGGTGAATTCTAACTTAGTGTTTCTAATTTAGTGTTTAGGGATTGAACACACATTGCTCCAGATGTGGATGGGCCCCACACATCTAATGTTGCATAAAGCTGTGTTTGGAATCTTAAGTTAAATGGAAGGATCAAGCAGAGTCTTATTCTTTGACATAAGGGTAGTGATTAATGGCTCTTTCTGGCAAGGGGTGGTTTCCTCTTGCTTAAAAGAGGTGGTAATAAGACCTCTATTAAAGAAACCTTCCCTTGACCCAGGAGATCTGTCTAACTTAGGCCAGTCTCAAATATGCCATTCTTGGCTAAGATGATTGAGAAGGTGGCAGCATTGCAACTCCAGATGCATCTGGATGATTATCTGGACCCATTTCAATCAGGCTTTCAGCCTGACATGGACCTGAGATTGTTTCTTTCACCTTGGTGAATGACCTATGCTGGAAAATGGAGATGGTGGGGAGTGCGACCCTATTAGTTCCCATGGACCTCTTGGCAGCTTTCGATACCATTGACCATGGTATCCTTCTGGACCGTCTGGCAGGGCTGGGCCTTGGGTGTGCTGTTTTGCAGTGGTTCTGGTCCTTTCTGCTGGGCCATGTCCAGAAGGTGGTGCTGAGGGATAACTGGTCATCTCCACAGTCATTGGCCTGTGGGGTCCCACAAAGTTCTGCCTTGTCCCCACATTCATTAATTTCTAAATGAAACTGCTGGGAGAGGTCATCTGGAGCTTTGGAGTAAAGTACCACAAATGTGCTGATAACATCAACTCTATTGCTCTTTGTTACCTAACACTAAGGAAGCAATTGAAACCCTTGAACATTGCCTAGGTTCGATAATGGGCTGGATGAGGGTGAACAAACAATTAAACCCAGACAAGATGGAGGTGTTGTTGGTCAGAAGAAAATCTGTCTCAAGGACAAATAACCTATTGTGGAAGGAGTTGTGCTCCACCTCAAGGACCAGGTCCATTGCTTGGGAGTGCTCCTTGAGCCTATGCTGTCTCTGGATCTTCAGCTGGTGGCAAGGAGTGTGTTTCAACAATTTCACTTGATGCACCAGCTACAACGCTTCCTGAATCAGTCTGACATAGCAACAGGTATCCATGCACTGGTTGCATCACATTTAGATTATTGCAATGCACTCGGCATAGGGCTACCCCTGAAGAATGTCTGGAAGCTGCAGTTGGTGCAAAATGTGGCAGCTAGGCTGCTAACCGGTGCATAGAATCGGAACCATACTACACCTGCCCTGGACAGCATGCACTAGTTGCCAATTGCCTTCCAGGCTCCATTCAATGAGTTGGTGTTAACTTTTAAAACCCTAAGCAGCTTAGGACTTGGCTATATAAGAGACTGCCTGTCTTGCTGTCAGCCTGCCTAAGTATTGAAAACTGCAGAAGAGGCCCTTTGAGAGAACTAATGCCTACAGGGCCTGTTGGGCATGTATGAAAGGGTTTTCTCCTGTGTTGTCCCCAAACTATGGAATGGGGTCCCTCAAAAATTACAATTGGCCCACACTCTCTTGGCCTTTAGAAAGGGGGTAAAGTTGCATCTTTTTAATCTAACCTTTTAAAATGTGTAGTTTGTAACGTTTTGGTGTTTTTACTGTTTTGCTGTCCTTGTTTTTATTATTGTTGCAGGGTATTGTTGTTTTAAATTGTTCTACGCTGCTTTTTAGTAAATGAGATGGTATATAACTGGTAATACTAAATAAACCAGTGAAGGGGGAAATTATATGGTTATGATAAAATAATAATTGACTGACACCAATAGTAGGAAGAGGCATGTTGTAATGCACACAAATGACATATAATCATGTTAAAAAGTAGATATTCAAAAGGGAAGATAAGGAGACGTGGATTTGGGAGGATTATTTCTTCACCTCAAGTGATGATGTTTCAGTGCCCTCTGCTCACAGAGAGCCAGTGTGGTGTAGTGGCGAGAGTGTTGGACTGGGAGTTGGGAGATCCAGGTTCTAGTTCCCGCTTGGCCATGGAAGCTCACTGGGTGACTTTGGGCCAGTTACAGACACCTCACAGGGTTATTGTTGTGAGGATAAAATGGAGGAGAAGGAGGACTATGTACGCCACCTTGGGTTCCTTAAGGAGAAAAAAAGGTGGGATATAAATGTAATAAATAATAAATTGTTTCATTTTCACTCTTTTACTAATTCACTCCCTTGTCTTGCCTGGTATTTTTGTTATTGCTTTTGCTGGTAAGTAATAGCTTTGGTTATTATCTGTCTAATGCTGTTTATTTATTTATTTTTTATGTTTTCATCCTAGACTGACTTTTTGGCCATAGAAATGCGTAAAGGCAAAGTGGATTTCTTGTGGGATGTGGGATCTGGTGTGGGACGCGTTGAGTATCCAGATCTAACAATTGACGATGGATTTTGGTACCGAATTGAAGCATCAAGGCAAGTATTCAGTTCTTCCATATGTCTCTCACCACCGCCACCCACCATATTATGAGATCAAATGGAGATGCCATGCCTCAGTTTCCTTGAATCCTTGAGATTAAATGTATCATGGTACAGAGCAGGGCATCCTCAGTAGTGGCACCACAAGCAAGAAAGCAAGTTCTTCCCCGTGGAGTTCTGCCAGAGTTCATCCCTTCCTGTTTTTAGAATGTAGGTTAAAACAACTGAATTGCTTAGGTGGTCTTTATTTTTTTATATTTTTTTTGAAGTGGTGAAATATGATATACACAGCCAAGAATATTTTGCTGGCACATGGATAAGCTGACAATGTTGTTGTAGCTTTTATAATGTGTAGGTCCTGTTGTTTTATTTTTGTGTTTAATGTATTTAAATTGCTTTGAGCAATTCCAGTATGGATGGAAGAGGGAAAATAAAACATTAGCTATAAATAAAAAAATATTTTAAACCCTAGTGGCAATTAGTGTTATGTATGACCTTCTAGCCGTCAGGATGATGCATTGCTTTCTCTATTTGCATGTTACTCTGCAAGTGGATAAACTGTAAGTCAATTGCCCATCTGTATTTGAGTACTTCCTATAACATCAGAAGCTAACCACAATGAATCAGTTTTATATTCAACTTAAGCTAACAAGAAAGAATAGTGAACAGGCAGTTGAGGAACTAAGGAAATCATCAGTTCTAGTACTTGGTACCTTCAGAGTTATCAAGTATTCATGACCCTAAGATACCAGAGTGGCCTTTAGAAGATATCATTCTCCATTTTTAAAAGTGTAACATCTTATGAACATATTTCCACCTTTCATCGGCTTACTAAGCTACTTAGGGCAATTCTCAATACTGCACTTTAAAGATAAGAGATGTAATGTCACATCCACAAATGTAACATGAGCATTACAATACATACAGCTCTCAAAACCCTGACTCTGGAAATGCCTTGTTCCTGCAACTTTCTCGCAGACAGCAATGTACACTGTAATCCTCAGGCTACCTTTGCACTTCTCGTACCATTCCAGCATGTGTCACAAGAGAGCATCTATTTCTCAAAACTGTAGATGGAGACACAGACCTTAGAATTTAATCTGTTCTAAATAATGACTGTAAAATATTATTAACTGTAATGCTTATAATAACACTACATCCTATTATTAGTAAGATCGTAGAGCATAAGCCATCTCTCAGCTAAGCTCAGTTCTTGCTTAACTTCCAAAGCAAGAAACCTAAGAACATAAGAAGATTCCTGCTGAATCAGACAAAAGGTTCATCGAATCCTGTATTTTGTTTCCAACAATGCCCAGCCTGACACTTCTGAGCAGTGGAGGCTGGTGGGTCTGATGTCAATGAGAAGGTGAATCCACTCCAGGTTTCCGTCAGAACTTTAAAGGAGCTATCCAAGGTGCAAAGCTTGGTACCTTGGATAGCTCCTTTAGAGTTCTGACTCATTCTGACTGAAACCCAAAGTGGATGCACTGCCCCGCTGACATTGGAGCCACCAGCCACCAATACTTTTAGAAAGCTCTCAAGCAGGACATGAAAGCAGCAGCCCATCTTTGCAATGTGTCCCAAGCATCTGGTATTGAGAGATATACTCACTCTCAACATGGAAGTTCCCTTGAGCCATCAGGACTAATTCTGATCAACAAATCTCACCTCCATTAATATGTCTAGTCAATGAATTTGTCTAATACTGATGTCTGTATAGGGCAGGGGTGGGTAACCTATTTTGGCTGGGAGGATGGGTGAGGCCCCGCCCAGCCCTCTGTGGGCTAAATGAAATCAGGGAGCATGGTCACACTCCCTGATGTCGTTTGGTCCCCAGCTGAAGTGCTGGCGGACCCTGTACCCAGTCTTTCTGCCAGGGACCAGTCTCTACTGCACATAGGCTTTCCCACAGCTAAGCTACCCTGGTCAAGGCACTGAGCAGATGATCCACCTGGTACCGGGGCTGCTTTGCTTGTTCTGTACCTTCCCCCATAGGGGAGGACATGGGGCCAGTGAAGCCAAGCTTGCTCTGTCCCCTTTGCTCCTTCCAATAATAATTCCTTCTTATAAAGTCTAAAAAGTGAAACCAATGCTCTTAAGAGTGTGCTGTTTTTGTGCAGTTTAATCGTGACTATATCTGAAAGTGGGCCTTTGAATCTTATCCCTCCCTCAGTCACAAAGCAATCTCGCTGATGTCCTTTCCTAAATATAAATTGTACCAACAAAGGGGAGGAACAAGACAGGACATGCTTCATATATTACGGAAGGTTCTACAATGTAGAATCTGACTGACCTTATTTTCCTCTAGGAGTACTCTGTGTTAGATTAATTTTGAAATGGAATGTTAATCCTAGGTATTGTGAGAGCATTTTCAATCTTGTTAAAAGTTCTACCTGACAGGCATTCCACACACAATACTAGTTATATGTTTGTACCAATTAACTAGCTTTGTCTATGAAATGTTTACTCATGTTTTGTTAAGTATGTTATACGACATCCTCATTATGCTCCAGTAATACATTTCATTTTACAGTCTAATTATACAGCAGGCACCATTAGAATTGTTTAACGCTTTTGCTAGTAATTTTCATGACAGTGCAATTTATGTTATTTGCTAGATAATATTCACCATGCATATCCTGTTAACATTATCAATTCATTGAGGCAAAACAGATTGGAATGTAAAGGCCTGACATTTATAAAGAAAGAAACGAAATGATAAATATTTCTGCTCCATAAAATAAAATATATTGTTGATGCATGAAGCAGACAATATCCATGAAACAAATAAATGCATTAAATTATTATTGTTTTACTTGTCAGTTGTAGGCTTTCAGATTTATATAAAAGGATTTGTAGTTCAATCTTTCATTTGTTCTGTTCAAATAAAGTTTAGACTTATTTTCTCTTTTACATATATAGGCTATAGAAGGAGAGAAGTCTATATTTTTTTATTTTTTTATTTATTTATTACATTTATATTCTGCCCAATAGCCAAACCTCTCTGGAGGTTTAAAACCGTAAAATGCAACAACATGATAAAATATAATGCAACACTTTTAAAAGTTTAAAAATATAACATAAACCCAAAGTGAAAGCTAGCAGCAGTGTCAAGATCTAACCATACCATAATTCATTTATGGTGCAAGCCTATGCATGTTTAAATAGCAAAGTCCTACAAAACCTAGCATGTCCCAACCAGATGGCTGGGGAGTGCTGGGAGTTATATGACTTTTGTCTGTATAAACATGCATAGGATTGCACCCATAAAAACAAAACAAAAACCGAATGATTGAAATACCTGGAAGAATAAAGAGGTCTTCACCTGGTCTAGAAAAGTACATTATTCATTTTAAAAGCAGATCTTTATTTCTGGTTTGGCATCAAAAGTTCCCAATAAGTAATGGGGCTATTATGTATTGCTAAGGAAGTATCCTTTCCACACGCGTAGGATGTTTAGAAGAACTTGCAGGAAGCTATTGTGAGGGGAAAGAATGCAAAGGTCTGGCATAGCTAGTCCAACCAATACTGTGGTGACACCTTGAAACTTTATTATCAAATAAAGAGAACACCATTGGTGGGTTCACTCCATCATTACCTGCCACTGAGGACACCTGTCCTGAAGTCAGGCAGCTCTGTTGACACCTAGCCAACAAGGAATCTTGCTTGCTGGGTGCTAGCTAGTCTCCTTTCATGAGATCAACAACCAGCCAGTTATGCTGGAATCCACAGTGGGCCAATTTGCACAATCAAACAAGCCACCATGGCTTAAGTTTAGATCAGTGGCACATGCCAGAACATGCTGAGTGCCATTAGCCTGATTACCCACTTGGGTACAGCCACAGGTTATTTGAGGTTTGTTTCCCCCTCAAGCAAGCCATGCTGCCTGTGTTCAGACATCACAACAAGCTGCACCCAGGTGGGTAATAGGCTAATCACATCCAGCACATGCCAGCATGCGCTGCTGATTTAAACAAGCCGCCACGGCCTAAATAAGCCACGGAGGCTTGTTCTGATTGTATGAATCTGGTCAATGTGCCCTTATAGCTTAAGAGTAATGTATAGAAACTCACAAAAAGTTATCCTGTATGTGTGAACATCTTTACTGAATCAGGACGATATATGGATTAGTTGATTAATAGTAAAATTCTCCCTCTCTATCGTTTTCACTCTTGAAGGACTGGAAGAAATGGCACCATTTCAGTACAGGCATTGGAGGGTCCTAAAGCCACCATTGTACCAAGCATTTTCAGTGCAATTTCTCCACCTGGTTACACCATTCTGGATGTAGATGCAAATGCCATGTTGTTTGTTGGAGGCCTAACTGGGAAAATAAAGGTAATGACCCTTCACTTAGCTCAGCCAATTTAATCATTATATAATGTTCTTTAGTTTCCTTTCTTTTAAACTGAGAAATTATTGTTATGGAGCCCAAGGCAGCAAAATAATAAATCACTTGCTTGGGAGCAGTCTTAGAGCAATGTGGGATTTCAAAGAAGGTATGCGTATGTAAGTGGATTCTGGACTGCAAACCAAATTAACCATTTAATACTGATATAATATGCTTTAAAATAACTACCACTCTGTCTCGTAGGTCTTACTTCCAAACTAGTGAGCAATATGCATGGAATTGCAGTTTGAGTACTATACAAGCAACACTAGCATTGAGCAACTTGGTTCTTTTTGGTTTCTGCCTGTTTGGCATACTGCAGCATGGCTGTTGGCTGACCTGCTAAGCATTCTTGGTTTATCAGAGTCTTTGCAGGGGGGGTAGTGTAGAAATAGATGGTAGTCAAGAGTTTCCCACTGTGTCGAACTCTAATATATTAATGTGACATTTTGATCTACTTATTGCTATTTAAAAAATCCCACTGAATATCAAGTCCTTTTCTGGCATTACTGAAGAACACTAGTTAGGGTTTTATAGAAAGAAAGTGCTTATAAATGAAAGTGCTTATAAATGAATGATGGATTCGATCAGTAGATTTCAAATCCTTTGTATACTGAGGGTATTTCACAGAGAGGCAATGCAAGCAAATGTTTGATTCATTATAGGCTCATATGGCATAGGGTCACACAGCATACAAATACCTACACACCCCATATCCCGACAGGAGGCTGTAAAGTGAAATCTGTGATGTAGGTGATATTGGATGCCCTGCAAAAGCACTCAGCCGAAATGTTAAGTCTGGAACCAGCTTTGACAGACTATATAGGTATCTTCTAAGCAGCTCTGCATCTGGTCGGTCAGATTAAAAAATAGCGACAATGTGGTGTAATCAAGATATTGTCAATCAATCTAAAAAACTGGAGAGTTAGTTATTTCTGGGTCTGAACTATATTCTAGCAAAGCCTATAAATTAAAAGGACTAGAGCCTTCCTTTACACTTCTGGGAAAGATAAGCATAGTTGTCCCTGCACAGTGTCCAGTCAATGCATATATTGGTGAGATGAAGTTTTCCAAAGAAAACTTCTCTTTGGATGGACTGGATTTCACAATTTTGGTTTGCTAAGTTACATACAGTAATTCATAGTTATACATACATGTTATGTATGTATGTCCAATGCTGTCTGTCCACCAGCAGAATGCAAACCACTGACAAAACAAATTCCCCACCTTCACCCCCAAATCTGCTCCAGAGGGTTGGGGGACCCTCCAGAACAAATTTGGTGGTCATGCGTGTGAGTTCAGGTGGAGAACGGGAAGTCCATTGCGCAAGTGGAAGTCCACTTGTGTGATGTTAGATGGAACTCCCTCCATTTAGACAAAAACTTGTACTGTAATTAACACATATTTTCTTCTTTTTTGCATTCTGCACTCTTCTCTCAATCCAACTTGTCTTCCTCCTTGCCTGTCTAACTTACTTCTCCCCTCCTACCTCTTTTTTTTAGCCTCAGTTTTACCTCCCTCTTTTTTTGTGTGTGTGTGTCTGTTGCTTGCTCTTCCTTCTTGCCTGGCCAGCCAGGGCACCTGCTTTTTCTGTGGGGTTAACTGTTTATGGCTGGTCTAACCTAAGCACTGTAAATATACTTTCTTTGCACAGATAAGAAAATTCCAATTTGGGATTTGAATCAGTGCATAGGTTTGCAGGGAAAGACATTCCAATCTGTTGATCATTCCACATAGTGCAAATTCATTAAGTATGAAAAGCATTTCATCCGGTGTGGATTCTTCAAGCACCCATAGCAAAGACACAGCAAACTCTAATGTAGAGTCTCATTTATATCAATGGCTAAAACTGAATGTTTATGGTCAGTGCTATTATAAATGAAAGGTGGTTATGGTCAGGCTGCTGCAACTGAAAAATCTCTACTACACTTTCAAATTCCCTGATGCAGGAGAAGATGAGGCAGCCATGGCTTTTCTTACCTGCTGCTCCCTCTGTCTAGTCAGCATCCCCCCCACACCTGTTCTGTAACACACATGGAGATTTTCGACGTGTAGCATTTATTGTGCGCTTATCATTCCCTACTCACAGTTGTTTACAGGTTCTTTAGAAGATGTTGTGACCCTCCAGCTTCTGTTTTTAAACGGCACTTTCCATGGGTTTTTTAGAGAATGAAAAATGTGGTATTATTTGTGAAAGAGAAAGAACACATATTTTCCACTTGTATATTTTATTATTTATTTATTTATTTCATTTCTATACCGCCCAATAGCCAAAGCTCTCTGGGCGGTTCACAAAAATTAAAACCAAACAGCACACAATACAACCATAATAAAACCTAGCAGCATTGTAGGAATTTGAAATACAGATTTAAAACAGCAAAGCTAAAATGCTAAAATGCCTGGGAAAATAAAAAAGGTCTTCTCCTGGTGCCGAAAGGAAGACAATGTAGGTGCCAGGCGAACCTCACTAGGGAGCTCATTCCACAGCCGGAGTGCCACAACAGAAAAAAGCCCTCCTCCTAGTAGCCACCTACCTCACTTCCTT
Organism: Heloderma suspectum; assembly: GCF_057233095.1. Classification (NCBI taxonomy): domain Eukaryota; kingdom Metazoa; phylum Chordata; class Lepidosauria; order Squamata; family Helodermatidae; genus Heloderma; species Heloderma suspectum. The sequence goes on from NC_139458.1 coordinate 334,815,017, forward strand.
TGGCAGGGGCTCATGGAGAAGGGCCGCTGAGGATGATCTTAAGGCCTGGGCAGTGTAATCATGTTATTCCACTATACTACAGTGTCACCTAGAGGTTATGTAGTGGTGGAAAAGCAAGAAACACTCTTCGTGTAGTGCTTGGATCTCAATTCTGTGATGAAACCAAAGGTAGATACAGCCGATTAATAACCTCCTCCTAATTATAGTGGGAAAGGAAGGGGTCCAGAAGAGAAATTGACAGAATTAGCTGCCCCATCTCCCATTGCATTGGAAAATGTAAAGATTCCATGTGGTTCTGGCAACCATATTAACACGGTATTTGCCATTTTCTCTTTATGTAATTAGAAATTAGTATAGACTCTAGAGGATTTGTTTAGTATTCAGAAATATATTTTACCTCCCTCTCTCAAGTGGCTTTTTTCTTCTTTTTTAATGTAATTTTTCAGTTTGGTTCAAATAGAATGCAGTGCCTACTCATCATGAAGTTCTCAAAAGTGGCATTAAATTCATACTTTGCCAATTAAAACATTCACAGTGACCTTGGAATAGATCACGCAAGTTGTTAGACTTTCATGTCATGCCTCCCTTTGAAAGTCAAGTTGCTCTTCTCCATATGCTTCCACATTAATATTTTTAATATTCATAATTGCTTCATGAAAAGTAGCAGGTGCTTGTCTGTCTCAAATTGCTAAATATCTGGAATTGAAACTAGCTTATATTGATGAAGTGAAACATAAAAGAAAATTGGATACTTTTGAAAAGGACAAGTTCCTCTTAGAACAAATACTCTTCAAGTAGCTCAGATGACCTTAGCCAAGCATTTTATTTTATTTATTTATTTATCTTGGAATTGGAGTGTTAATATTGCTGACTTATGAGCAAAAGAAATCAATCCAAAATCATTAGTTTAACTTTGTAAAGTGACTATTCTGGTTGCCATGTTTCCAGTCTCCTTTCAAACTTTCAAGGCAACATTGATTATCTTAGCAGAAAATACTGATTGCTCCCCTGATCTAGTATGGCAGAACTTTGGGATGTCCAAAAGAGATTAAACCATTCTAGAGCTTAGACCTATTAGAGTTATACTGAGGCTAGTTCATGCAAACAACTCAAGAAGATGGTACACTTACGTTGCAAAGTTGGCAGATTCACGTGGCTGACAGTTTACCACCTGGAGCAGATCCACATGGCTTGCATTTCAAGTAGCCACCACATAAATCAGGCTTCCCCAACCTGATGCTGTCCAGATATTTTGAACTTTGACTCCCATCACTCTCAGCCTGCATGGCCAATGGTCAGGAATGCTGGGAGTTGTAGAGCAAAACACCTGGAGGGCACCAGGTTGGGGAAGGCTGGCATAATTTACTCATGTCTCACCGGGTCAGGCATGAATATCCTTCAGTAGAAGGGGATGTAAATTAGAGTAGTGTGTACTCATTGTCCAGGATGCACCTATGTCAATGAAGTCTTCCATGATTCCAAAATGACTGTGTACACCTGTGTAGTAAAGTTTCTTCCACTGTTAAATGAAACTAGGGGCATTAAGAGGTAGGCTGGTCCTTTGATATTGCAACCTCGGCTAGGACCACACTTTGTAATGACCAGGAATCCATGAGGTGATGAAAGAGGTAAATAGAGTTCCCAGCAAGGAGACTAGCCTCCATGGTGATATTTACTTATAATAGCTTTTGAAGAAGACTGCAGGTGAGTATACTCATTTGATCACCACTTAGCCTCCTTGTGAGTGGGGCATTCCAGCTCTCCTCAGTCACCAGCTAGCAAAGACAGCAAGGCATTCCTCAACTCTGTTGGTGCATCTTTCCTGGGCACAAAGTATTGTCTCCATTTGTTGCTATGGCTGAATGGTTCCCACATCAGTCTAAAATTAAAAAGTATGTGAGGACAAAGAGAAGACAAGAGCATGGTAAACAAACAGACATTACCAGTGTGGTCCATTAACAAGGAGTTTAAAACTCACCCAGCATACTTTCTATTTTCAGAAATCTGAGGCTGTAAGAGTCACTACTTTCACTGGCTGTATGGGAGAGACTTATTTAGACAGCAAACCAATAGGACTATGGAATTTCAGAGACATTGAAGGAGAGTGTAAAGGGTGTGCTGTCAGGTAAGTTTTATATTTATATTGTCCATTGTAACGCTGTTGAATAAAGAGATTATTTGACCAAATAAAATCATAGTACTGTTCAAATACTAAATAGTAAATAAAAGAAATTATCACCTTTATTTTATACTTCTCTTCAACATTTACAGTGTAACAAATGTCCATTATTACTAGACAGAAATTAATAATCACATATGCTTCATTGAATATTCTTCCAAATATAAGCAGAGAGTGAGTGCCAGAATCTAAGGATTTTTTTAAGTTTAAAAATAGTAAGACCTCAAAATATCATCTCTAAATATATCAAGGCTCCTTCTTGATGCCATTTTTATTTAGATGATGTGATGACATTTTTGAAACCACCATATTTTACTTCTTCGGCAAGTCCAGTCATTTTTTATGACCCATGTCTGACTGGTCTCTTGTGACAGGTCACTGCTCTGAAAAATAAAACTGTTAGGTTAGCTCAACACACTGCCCCAATTGCCTCCTTATTTTCAAGAAAGTATTTATTGAAAATATATAGAGTTAAATCCAAAGTCACGTGACCAGACTTCACTCATACAAGGGACTTCCCCATCCTCTCCTCCTCCTGCAGCCCTCTGCACACAGCTCTATCTGCTTCTGGGGGTCCCCCAACCTTCCAGAGCAGATTTAGGGGGCACGTGGGAGGCTGTAGAGGGGAAATCCATTCCACCAGCAGTTTTTATTTTGCTGTCAGATGTCCACCATTGGATACAACCCTGACCTGAGCATTTCAGTTTTGAGAATATATGTCTAGATAAAGTAGATCTTCAAACCCAAGATCTTCCTTTTTCAGCTGCTGCTGCTGCTAGTAGTAGTAGTAGTAGTAGTAGTATACCACCCAATAGGCGAAGCTCTCTGGGTGGTTCACAAAAATTAAAACCACAAAATCCAGCATAAAATTCAATTTAAAATATAATAGCTTGAAACTATAGTAGAAAAGTCCAACCAGAGTAAAACATAGCAACAATGCAGAGATTTAAACTGCAATAGCAGATTTAAAAGAAGAATTAAAAACTGGAATGCTGAAATGCTAAAAATGCCTAGGAAAATAAAAAGGTCTTCACTTGGCACTGGAAAGTGCACAATGCAGGCATCAGGCAAACCTCTTTAGGAAGCTCATTTCACAACTGGGGTGCCACAGCAGAAAAGGCCCTTTTCCTGGTAGCCACTTGCCTCACTTCTTTTGACAGGGACTCCTGGAGAAGGATCGCTGAGGATGATCTTAGGGTCTGGGCAGGTAAATATAGGAGGAGATGATCCTTCAGGTAACCTGGCCTGAACCCATTTAGGGCTTTGATTGTTAATACCAGCGCTTTGATTCAGGCCCAGAAAGGGACTGGCAGCTGGAAAAGCACTGACATAATATGATCATGTTGGCCAGTCTCCATTAACAGTCTCACTGCCCTGTTTGGACCAGCTGAAGTTTCCAAACTGTTTTCAAAGGCAGGCCCGCGTATAATGCATAACGTATGTGTTTATGTATAGCAGTTATTGAAAATCCTATTTGGACTTTGAATTTTCTTTCTTTCTTAGCCCACAGGTAGCAGATGGTGAGGGCACTGTTCAATTTGATGGGGAAGGTTATGCTATGGTGAGCCGCCCAATAAGATGGAACCCAAACATCTCCATGGTCATGTTCAAGTTCAAGACATTTTCTTCCACTGCTCTTCTGATGTACCTTGCTACACTAGACCTGGTAAAACTCGCCTAAATGCTTTCTGCCTGTCTTGTTAACATAATGGAGTACACAGTTTCTTGTAAACAGAGATTAAAATGCATGCCATTATGCTGTGATGGATGTCACTTAAATTAAGACAGTGAGTTTTATGACTTGTGTGAGAGCATTTACAGCTAAAACAGGGTGATTTACAAGAATGTACTTCAGCAGTTTGCATAATGTTGTTAGGATTCCATCCAGATCATTACAATGATTACCATTTCTAAGGTATATTGCTTTTTAAGTTGTATTGTCAAAGAATCATTCATATTGGACTCCATGGCTGTTGGACACTTTGCCTTATGGGTTATAGTCATGCATAATGTGATATCAAAAATATTTTACTGAAATACTTCTACTTATTTTAACAATGCCTTAGATAGGTAATCATGTGTTAGCTTGCTTGGGTGTAAACTAGGGCATACATTTTTAAGCAGACAGTATGGGGCATGATCCTTGTCCACATGAGAGTCTGTGTGTAAGTGGATATACATAGGGTTCAGTAGATCCTTATTTCTTCCCTACCCACCACACCATGGCACACATGTCCAGCCATGCATAGACTCAGCCCACAAGAACATTGCAGAGAATGGGAGGACTGTGTAAACATCCAACACCAAAACTTTGCACTGTGGAAGCTACTTGAGATCTGACAGATGAATGGAATAGATATAGGATATGCATATAGCTCCCCCAATTCTCATAAAGACCTAGGCTATATGTTGAGGTGCTAAAGGAAAGAAACAGAACACTCTTGGGCCCCATAGAGATCTATCCAGTAGCAGGTTAAAATCTGATTATATTTAATGGTTTGTGACTTTCTAAAAACAATGCTCCCTTTAATTGCAAATTGGCTTGTGACATTATTCATTCTAGTTCTTTCCTTTTTCCTAGTTTTCCTAGAAAAACTAGACCAGCTGCATTACACAGATGGCAAGAAGTTTTGTTTATGTTACAGTGAATGTCTGAAATTTGGTGAATATTGACAAACATCATGAGAACATTGACAATCCTAGAGATATCTGTTAATGTTTGAAAACTCCAACATAGACTGGTAAATGTGGACATTCACATAAAATGTGATTGTCAGCATTCATATGTCTATGTTAAAAATGTGTGTGTGTGTGTGTGTGTATACACACACACACACACACATACACATACCCATTTTTGACATAGACAAATGAATGCTGAAAATCACATTAAGAATATGAGATCGGTACTATGCCCATATGAATGTTGATATTTACCAAATATGGGACATTACCTGTAACAGATACATAAGATGGTTGTATGCAAGCAGTCCACATAAGACTGTGGCTCTGATCCAAAGAAACACCTGAGTAAGCATAAGCACCTCTGCAGGAACATTGGTGATGTGCTTAAGTATGTTCTTTCTGGCCATACCTTTCTTTCTGCTCCTATACCTGCATCAGAAGGCACTGCAGTATCCAGTACTGCTGCTGCACTTCTACTCATTCCATTGTGCCAGTGGGACCCACTACTAGCTCAACAGGGAGTCAGCACTGCCTAAAGCAAGGCTGGAAACAAGCTTGAACACGTGTTTCCAGATCAGAGCAGGTCAGCAGAGCTCCCTTCTGGGAGTCCTGCCTGCTGACCTTCCCCATTTTGGAAACGAGCACTTCTGCTCATTGCTGGTTGCTTTAAGAACTGTTAGCTTGCTGTTGCACTAGCAGTGGGTCCCACTGACATGCAGGTAGAGTTGAATAGTGCCACCTGCTGCTACCAGAGTTCGCCTAGATCTGTTCAGCAAACAGATGCGAGGATCTTTGGAATGGGGTTAACACCTTGTAAACATAGTCCCCTCTAGGGGAAAAAACTTTTCTTCTAACTATCGTAATCTGATATGGGCTGAATTTACACGTAGCAGTTATACCGTTATCATACCGTTATCATAACTATTAATGCCCACTGGTGTCATGTGTACCAATAGGTATTATAATGGTATGATAACGGTATGATAACGGTGTAACTGCTACGTGTAGATTCAGCCCATGAACAAAAGTATACAATCTGTTTTTATATTTTTCGTTATTATTTTTTTCAGTCCAAAACCTTAACATAAAACTTATATTTTATAAATTTAACATTTAACAGGGTAATTGAAACACCGTTACAGTGACTTGTCTCTTATTTGGAAATATAAAACATGTGTTTGTATGTGTGGAGAGAGAAGGGGAGAGAGAGAGAGAGAGAGAGAGAGATTATCCTTTTAAGAGGTAGCCACAAAAGAAGAATGTTAATTTGGAGCATTGAGTTGGAAGTTATTTATTTCTCAAAACATATTGTTGTGTTGTGTTGTATTATGGTATGATGTGTTACCAGTGATTAATGGAAGCTACTCTCATTACTATCTACCTTACCATTCACAATAGGTTCCTCAAATGAACCCCACTGATGATGCCTTTGTTTTGAACTGTATTAATTAACGTTTGAAAAGAAAGTGGAAACTTGCATATTGCCTGGGGCTGTGGCTGGGGTTGGGCATGGGATAGTCACTTCATCTGCAATTATTTCGCATCAGAAAAGTGGAACCTGTCTTTCAGTAGCTAAATAAGATTTCTAATGCTTCTCATTAACAGAAAGATTTCATGAGCATAGAGCTCAGCAATGGGCGTATCAAAGTCAGTTATGATCTAGGTTCAGGAACAGCTTCTGTTGTCGGCAACCAGAACCACAATGATGGGAAATGGAAATCATTCACCTTGTCAAGAATTCTAAAACAAGGTGAGTTCCTGCAGTGATAACATCATAAACGTCCTAATTATCTTATCCAGCACAGCTAACTACCTAATCATGGAGAAGATGATGTATAAAATTGCTGGGTTTAGAAAGTTGTAAAAGAAAGTGATTTAGCAACTTCTTTTGCTTTCAATTACCAATGGCTCAGGTTAGCTTTGACTGATTGCAGTGTCAAACAGGTCTCTTATGATTTTCTTTTGAAAATGGTAGCTTAATTTTTCAGGCATAATTCTGTCTTACAGGTACCTAATTACACTCTAAAAAGCATCTGAGTGAAAATGTTTTTTTCATGCAGTGCCCTGATGTTGTTCAAAGTTCATAAAACAAGCCCATGCTATTTCTGTTAGAATGTAAATTGGTTTAGTACTTCTTGGTGTCTTTCATAAGTTGGATTTCTCAAAGTGCTTGTAAAAGGCTGTGAGTTAAATGCTACTGTTGTAATATATCTGTCTACAATACACAATGGCTTCCTAAGTATCACAGCCACCTGACCTGCAAGGAAAAAAGGCCTCCCACAGATGACAGGGATCTTAAACTTATATGATGACTAGAGTTGCTGCTGAATACCACTTAAAATAAAATCTAAGTAGAGTCCTCCTCAAGTGAAACATCTATCTAAAAGAATTTCAGTAAGATTAGTGAAATTTGCTCAGAAGAATTTCACACATCTCTGTTTAAAATATGATGGATGTGGCACAATATGGGCTTTTCAAGAGACTCAGGCTGTCTCATTCAAGTTTGAAATCTGGAAATGGTGTCTTGTGTTCACCATAAGAAACATTCCCAGATGTGTCACTGGAAAAACAAATGCTCTCTGTCTGAGAGAGCACCTTCTCCCTTACCAGCCTGCCAGGTCACTGAGGTCAGCAGAAGAGATGCTCCTGGTGGTTTCCACATGGACCTGAGGCCCGTTTAGGGTCCACTTAGAGTAGTGTATTTAGTGTATTCTTTGTGGAATTCCTCGCCAGTTGATGTCAGGCAGCTGTCAACACTGCTTTCTTTTAGGTGTCTGCTAAAGACATTGTTATATCAACAAGCTGTATCAACTTGATTTTAAATATTTTTATTCTTTTGTGTTCTGGTTGTTTTTTCTTTTCCGTTCACCATACAGGCAACCTTTTTAAATATACAGTAGTCTATAAATTTTGTTAGCAAATAAATGCTCTGCTTTTAGGGTCAAACTCTATAACCCATACAACAGGTCCAGTTCATCACACTTGTTCCCATAGTAACAAAGGCACAACATAGTTCCCATGGCAAAGCAGAGTTAAAGTAGAATCCTATGCATGTTTAGACAGAAAAAAGTCCCACAACTCCCAGCATGACCTAGCCAGCCATGCTGGCTGGGGCATCCTGGGAGCTGTAGGACTTTTTTTCTGTCTAAACATACATAGGATTGCAGCCTTAACTGTTTTTTGAGACCAGTGTTCCTGATCATCAATCTTCCGTGTTCTGCACTGACAGTAAATCTCAGCTTTATCCAAACTGTCTGACACTTCTCTATACATATGCCATACATTTATTTCATGACAATGTGTTGAATTAGATTTCCAGCTCTCTGCATCCCAAAGGCTCAAGGCAACTGATGTGGGGTTTAAACTATTTTTTTTTTAATAATAGCTTGAACTTAAGAGCCTGGGGAAAGAGCAAGTCAAAGTAAGGTATACGAGGGCATAGGATGTAAATGCTCTGTTTTTGATGGACCACAGCCAATGGGGCACCTGCCGCTGAGGTGGCATGGAATTGGTGGTGGGGAATCTATGCTAGTTTCTATTGAAGCAGCGGTGGATGGAGTGAGCAGGATTACAGCCTGTATAAACAAAGCCACTGGAACAAAGTCATTATCAGTTTGGTGGTTTTACATATTTTTATTGTAAATTTGGCCGGATGGATATTCCTCAGTTATACCATTATGAAAATCTTTCCCAAATCAGTCAGCATGATCAAGAAAGTAATACTTAAACACTAGCAGTAGTTCTGAGGGAAGGAAAAAAAAAAACCCTCGATGAACTGTCTTGCTAATCATTCTAAACGTTTTGGCTAAGATGTCAAATCTTTTTACACGATGTTTCCTTTTCCTTTTTTCACATTCTTTATTCCCATGCTTGCTTGCTAAATTCTTTCCAATATGTTCTGTTTCTTTAACCCTTGGTGTTGTGCTTTTAGGATTAGTCTGGGTGAAATTAAATGTTGATGTCTTGATGGCCTGCACAACTCCCTCTTCTCCCCTTGCAGCCTCTTAGCCCCCCATAAAATCTGCTCGGGAGGGTCACCCAACTCTCTAGAGCAGATTTTGAAGGTGCATGGAAGGCTGTAGGTGAGCGGGGGAATCGACTTCCTCTCTATTCCATTGACAGAATCTTTTCCATCAGTGGAAGGGTTAATTGTATATTACCTACTGTTTTTCTTAACAAATATTTATAGTGATGTACTCCTAGTAAACTGGGAAGAGAATACACCAGTAAAAGTGGTCATGACAACATGCCCTGGATTGTAGCTTTTTTCTTCTTCCTCTTTTATTATTTTTTATCTTCTTCTTAAGGGATATGAACCTAGGGATGGACGAAAGTCACTTACCTGATCCCGAAGCTTGCTTCACGGTGGGGGGGAGGCGCTCCGTCCCTCCCCCCGAAATTCTGGCCGGGGGGGAGGTGCCCCAGCCCTCCCCGCCAAAATTCTGGCCGGGGGGGAGCGTCCCGTCTCTCCGGCCGCGAAACCTCTTCTCCTGCCGGGACGCAAATGGTGGCGGCCGTAGCTGCCACCGTTTGCGTCCCTGGCCTGCAGTCAGCCGTGATAGGCTATGTAAATGTTTACGTAGCCTATCATGGCTGACTTTGGAAAAAAAAAAGTGCGTACACAAATGGGGGCGCCCATGGGCAACAGCAAAAATAAGGGCAACGCAAATAGCATTGCCCTTATTTTCGCCGTAGTCTACGTAAATATTTATGTAGACTACCCGTGCCAAAATAAGGAACGCAAATGGTGGCGCCCATGGGCGCCGCCATTTGTGTACGCGCTTTTTTTTTTCCAAAGTCAGCTGTGATAGGCTACGTAAACATTTATGTAGCCTATCATGGTGTTTTTTGAAAATCTAGCTGTGATAGGCTACATAAATCTTTACGTAGCCTATCATGTTTGTTGTTGTTGTTTTTTACTTGGAAGTGGCGGCGGCGGCAGCCGGTCGGAAGACCGGTTGCCGCCGCCGCCGCCAAACCGCCGCCAGGAGCCGCCGCCGCCAGGGACATTCGCTCAAGGTAAGTCCCATCCCGGGGGGGGGGCCGGGGGGGCGGACCGTTTCTCCACCAATTTCGGGGGGCCGAATGCATTGGCATTCGGCCTCCCGGAGATTCGTGGAGAAAATCTCTGACATCCCTATGAACTATGAGCCAATCTACATGGCCAATTTAATACAGAGGGGGAGAACATCAGGGTCATTCATGATAGATGACACTGTTGCCAACCCACAGCTTCCCTCTGGAAAAGGCTCATTTTTGAAGAGTCATTTTAAATGCAGCTCTGGAGCGGTTCTGCTGCAGTGTGCCCCATAGCTGCATTAAATCCTGGGCATGCCTATTTCTGTGACCTGGCAAACACCTGGTGAAGGGGTGGGGCCGCCCCTCCCCCCATTCCCTCTTTTTGGACACAGGCTTCTTCCCACTTAGCACTACTTCCCGTGCACAAGCATTTACCCACTGAGAATCTGTAGCATCTTTCTCCCATTGAAAAAATCAGAGCCCCGCTGTGTCAAGCCTTCAAAATAGCTTACTTCCTGCTTTACCCCCTTTGAGAATCTGTAGCATCTTTTTCCCATTGAGAAAATTGGAGCCGTGCTGTTTCAAGCCTTCAGAATAGCGATGTCAGAGAATTCCGCCACGGATCCCAGGGAGGCCGAATTCCAGTGAATTTGCCCCCCCCCAGAATCCATGGTGGAATGGAGCAACCTGCCCCACCACCCCACGGAAGCTCCCCAGAACAGATCCTACCTTGCTGCGGCTCCGGCGGTGGCAGCTCCGGTGGCAGTGGCTCTCGCCGCTGCCGGGCTGTGACGGCAAATGGCGGCCGCTACACCGGCTGTCATTTGCGTCCCTTCACTGAGCCGTGATATACTACTTAAATATTTATGTAGCCTATCACAGCTCAGCGAAGGGACACAAATGGCGGCCGCTACGCTGGCCGCCATTTGCGTCCGCAGACCTGCGGATGCAACTGGCCGGCGGCTCTGCAGGGTCACTGTGGAGCCAGCCAGGGAGGATTCCGGGGAGAGGGACGGAGCGCCTCCCCCACACACACCGCGGATGCCACTTACAAAACAGGTAAGTGGTTTCAGACATCCCTACTTCAGAATAGCATACTTCCTCTTTTTTCCATTGAGAAAATCGTGCCGCACGGTTTCAAGCCTCCACAGCAGCACACTAGCTATCTAGCCTCCTTTTCCTGTTCACAATAGGGCAGTTTCATTCACAGAGTGGAAGAGAGGGTGTGGCCAGTAGTGGGAGCCTGCAGCGGCGGTATTTCACAGTATCGCTACTGCAATTAGGGATGTACGAAAATCACTTACCTTTCAGGGATTATGCTAATGGTGGGGGGGAGGCGTTCTGTCCCTCCCCCCGGAATCCTCGCCGGGGGGGGAGGCGCTCCATTCCTCCCCCCCCCCAGGAATCCTGGCTGGCCGGCTGTGCTCCGCAGCGATTCTGTGGAGCCGCCGGTTGGCTCCACCAGCAGCCGGACATCCGGCCGCTGGCTAGCAGGGATGCAAATGGCGGCGGCCATAGCCGCCGCCGTTTGCGTCCCTGCAGTCAGCCATGATGGGCTACATAAATGTTTACGTAGCCTATCACGGCTGATTTTAAAAAAACCACGCGTACGCAAATGGTGGCGGCCATGGCCGCCGCCATTTGCGTTCCTTATTTTGACACGTCTTAGTCTACGTAAACATTTATGTAGACTAAGACAGCGAAAATAAGGAGAACGCAAATAGCGTAGACGCTACGCTATTTGCGTTCCCCTTATTTTCGCCGTCTTAGTCTACATAAATGTTTACGTAGACTAAGACGTGTCAAAATAAGGAACGCAAATGGCGGCGGCCATGGCCGCCACCATTTGCGTACGCGCGTTTTTTGTTTTTTTGTTTTTAAGTCAGCCGTGATAGACTATGTAAAGATTTACGTAGCCTATCACAGTGTTTTGTTTTAAATCTAGCTGTGATAGTCTACGTAAATCTTTGCGTAGCCTATCATGGTTTTTTTGTTTTTAACCTGGAAATGGCGGTGGCAGCAGCCAGTCAGAAGACCGGCCGCCGGAGCCGCTGCCGCTGCTGCTGCCACCAGGAAGATCTACCCAAGGTAAGTCCCGTCTTGGGGGGGGCGGGCTGTTCCGCCACCAATTTCGGGGGGCCGAATGCGCTGGCATTCGGCCTCCCCGAGATCCGTGGCGGAACTTTCGTACATCCCTAACTGCAATACACTGAAAACTAAAGAATACACAGAAAGGAAGGAGAGGGGATGGGCCAATAATGGGAGTATGGACAGGGCAGAGAATAAACCTCTCTCATTCACTGAGCAGCATCTCTGCGGCTGATGATGTTCACTTCAACTGGTGGGGCTGCGCTGAACCACAAAGTAAGGTGGTTTAAAGTGCTCTTGTGTGACTTGTGAAAGCAGGTTTTTAGGTGGTATATACTCCACTTTTCTTGCTTTGTGTGCCGCTGATGGACCAAAGCCAATTTCTTAATATCCGGATAAAAGATGAAAATGCTTCTGCATTTATGCTTCCATGTAGATCTGGTCTGTGAGTATTTTCTCAAGAGAGAATGAAATAACTCTGCACATTTGAAATTTCTTGTTCAGGTCAAATTTATGTTAAACTTTCTCTTTATACTTCTGCAGCTAATATATCAGTTGTAGACATAGATTCCAATCAGGAAGAGAGCATATCAACAGTTTCTACAGGGAAGCACTTTGGCCTCAACCTGAAAGCCAACGAGCCAATATATTTTGGTGGACTACCAACACTGAGAGGAAACTTAAGGTATGGTACTTAAGACGTAGTCCACAGTGGGCATTCAAATAATGCTTATTATTTGAACTTGTTTAATAATCCAGGGAAGCAATAGATTTGCATAGAGAAAGGATACTTGTACCGTGTACCTTTATATTTGTATGTTTACATCTATTATGAGAAAATTACAGATACTCCTTTATGCTTTATGAATGTTGTTCATCAGAGCAGTTCCTATAGGCAGGCTGAGGCTCCCTGAAAGAAATTTCCTGTGGAAGGCAACAACACAGACAGCCTGCCCTCTCCTGATCCCTGCCCCCTATCCCCTGCTAACTTGGTCTTTCTCCCTGTCTGTAGTTCTGTTGAACAGGCCTAGCAGCCCTAACACACTGGGCCTACCAAGAGTTTATTTTGTACTGAGCCCTTTGTGTATGTTTTGTACAGGATCAGAGATTCAAATATGATTTTTAAAATTTATTCGTACCTGCTTAATATAATAAAATATCTTAAGGTGCAACCCTATGGGAATAGTCAGCCGCCTCCGAACTCGGAGGTGGCCAACTATCCGATGCAGGATGGTGGAGCACAGAGTCTCCTCTGCACTCCGGCTGCCCTGCATTTGTGGCTAGACTGCTTATTTCAGCTGTCTAGCCAGGACTCATTGGAGGGTGGGGGAGGCCGGACGATGCAGCGGGGAGGGGGCAGGGAGTCAGATTTCTGGGAACCGAGCTCGGAGTCCTCACTCTGAGCTCGGTTCCCGGAAACCAAAAAATTCTATGGCCGTCTAGATGCTGTCTCGGAGCCATAGGATTGCGCCCGTAATGTGTTGGATTTATTGCCCAACATGGCAATTGTTTAATTTATTTGAATTAAAGCATTCAATTCTTGTACATCTTTCTAACAAGCACCTCACTTGCTGTATTGTATCAGGGCAAAACTATATGAAACACCTCAACTAGGGCTGGGGAGAAAGAGTAATTTAGGGAGCAATCCTGTTGGGGTCGGCAGCCACCCCCAAACTGGGAGGCAACCGCCTATCCAATGCAGGGCAGGAGAAGAGTGGAGGGGATTTCATTTATGCATTTATGGCTAGACAGCCGATTTCGGCTGACTGGCTGTGGGACCTCGCAACGCGGGAAGTGGCAGCTGGACGACATGTAGGATGTGTTGTACTGGCATTTCCAACTTCCCTGCCCTGACATGCCCCCAGAAATGCCCCATTTTTACCGCTCCGCGCTCCTCTTCTGAGCAGAGAGCACAGGGCTATTCCGCACTGCCTACGAGGCAGGACGGGAGGGGGTAGAGATCGGTTCTCTCTAGGGAACCAACCTTAGACCGCGGGCTCTGAGATCAGTTCCCGGGAGCCAACCTATCCTATGGCCATCTAGCCACTGACTAGCGGCCATAGGATTGCTCCCTTAATGAAAAATTCATGACGTGGGCCCCTCCCACTACTTCATTTCTTCTAATCCTTTTGCTGATTCTTCAGTATGTTTACTTGGGAGTCTTATTTTTTTAATGTCCAAATATTTTTTTAAATTTTTCCTAGTGGTTCAGAGTTAAAAACAGGGTTGCCTGGAAAGACATACTTTGACTTTATACTTTTAACAAATCTTCAATGATTGCCCTTTCTCTGGAAAAGTATTTAAAATTGCATGTCTCAAATAAAATGAGCTGCTGGGTGATCTGCTCATGCTGTAGAAGTATGTGTTTTTCTGTAGATACTAAACTAACTCTCCAATATAATGGCCTGCTTTGCCCCTCAGTGAGTGGCAAAGGAGGCAGGCATTCCGAATTTCAAAAATTTCATTTCATTTATTACATTTCTATACTCCCCAGTAGCCAAAGGTCTTTGGATGGTTTACAAAGATTAAAATCCCCCCCAAATACAATATAGTAACATCATGAAACCATTTTCATAGAAGAATATAAAACAATTTTACACAATCAAAAATTGTGACAATAAAAATCCCAGAACCCATTAAAAGCCTTAGCATATGCTGTCAAAAGCCTGGGAGTAGAGCAAAGTCTAACCTAGCACAGAAAAGATGACAGTGTTGGGGGCCAGGCAGATCGCACTGGAGAGAGTGTTCCATAATCAGGGGGCCACCATAGAGAAGGCCCTCTGTTATAAAAAGCAACCTCAGAAAAGGGCTTTCTGTGTAGGGGTGTACGAAACCCCGCTTACCTGGCTCCGCCGGGTTCCGCTGGGGGGGGGGGAGGCGCTCTGTCCCTCCCCCTGGAATCCTTGCCAGGGGGGAGGAATCCTGGCCGGCCGGCTCTGCTCCGTGGGGATTCCACAGAGCCGCCAGCCGGCTCTGCCAGCAGCCGGACATCCGGCCGCTGGCTAGCAGGGACACAAATGGCGGCGGCCTTAGCTGCCGCCATTTGCGTCCCTGTATTCAGCCGTGATAGGCTACGTAAGTCTTTACGTAGCCTATCACGTCTGGGTTAAAAAAACAACAACAACACGTACGCCAATGGCGGTGGCTATGGCCGCCGCCATTAGCTTTCCTTATTTTTGGCCGTCTTAGTCTACGTAAATATTTACGTAGACTAAGACGGCAAAAATAAGGGGGAACACAAATAGCGTCTGGTACGCTATTTACGTTCTTCCTTATTTTCGCTGTCTTAGTCTACGTAAATATTTATGTAGATTAAGACGGCCAAAAATAAGGAACGCAAATGGCGGCGGCCATAGCCGCCACCATTTGCGTATGCATTGTTGTTGTTTTTTAACCCAGACGTGATAGGCTACATAAGTCTTTACGTAGCCTATCACGAATGGTGTGGGGGGGAAACAGACTGCAAATGGCGGCGGCAGCAGCCGGTCGGAAGACCAGCCACCACCTCCTCCGAAGCCGTTGCTGGAGCCGCCGCCGTCCGGAACATCCACCCCAGGTAAGTCTCGTCCCGGGGGGGATCCGCGGGGGGCGGGGGGGTGGCAGGCCGTTCCACCAGAGTTCTGGGGGCCGAATGCACTGGCATTCGGCCTCACCGAGATCCGTGGTGGAATTCTCTGACATCCCTATTTCTGTGGAAACAAAATAGTGGCTGCTCTGAGTCTCTTATTTTGTTGAAATATAGCCTAAACAAAACAGCTGATTTTCAGGTGGGTAAACTGGCTGAGAAATGGTTGTTGTCAATTTGGTAAACCCCTTAGTCTCATGTCTTTAAAGCCTGATGGTTGCTTTTCTTATGCAGAGTGCGACTAGGAGGGCACAATTTGCAGTGAAGGAGCTTTGGGTATGAAGAGGATGCTTAAACTGTCATCCACTGTGTTGTTTGCATTGGATAGTTGCCTCCCTGCATTCTCCACTCAGAGTTTGAGGTCTGACTGTTAAGTCAGCTTAGAGTGGACTTGATTTCACTGGATTTACTCTAAGTATGACTAAGTCTGGAACCAACCCATCATGTATACAATATGTTCCATATGTTTTCAGGTCTTCTTTAATACTGAAGGAGGAGAGTAGATGTTGCAATATAATAGATGTTTTAGGGCACAATCCTATGCATGCTTAGGCAGAAAAAAACTCCTACCACTCCCAGCAATCCCCAGCCAGCCACGTGCTGGCTGGGGATTGCTGGGAGTTGTAGGACTTTTTCTGGCTAAGCATGCATAGGATTACACTCTTAACTGTAATTAAATAAACTCTGGCGCCTTTGTTAAAGTTTACGTAAATATTTCTGCAATGAAAAGATCTCTGGACTATAAGTGCAGATACTGACACAGACAGCCCTACTGGATATATCATCTTCATCTTCAAGGAAGAATAATATATTCACCTTGTGAACATGCAGATAAATCTGGAGTGATGAGTTAACGGACTGCTGAAGAGCCAAACAAGTTTTGGTTGGTTAATAACACTGAGAATGCAGTTATTGCATTATTATGTTTTTACATGTGCTTTTTAGCTGTTCTAACCATAGGTGATTTTTAAAATAATAATAATAATAATAATAATAATAATAATAATAAAAAATTAGTACTACAGATTTAAAATGCCCAAAATGTATAACGTTAGCATACACCGATAGCTTAACATAAAACATGTAAGTGTATATATCACAGGAAAAACACAATGTCGTAACAGTTGCATCGCTGGATCAGACCAAAGGTTCCAGACTCTCTTCCAACAAGATGCCCCTGGAACTTCATAAGCAGAAGTTGCATTTAGCTGTCATTGCTAATATCTTTTAATGGGCCCATCCTCCATGAAATTGTCCAATCCTTGTTAAACCCATCTAAGCTAGCAGCTTCCAACTCATACCGTGCAAGTGAATTGTGTAAGTGGATTATGCATTGTGTGAAGAACGTTTGTCAGTCTTGAACACACTACCAATCAGCTTTATTGGGTGAGTTGGGGAATTATCAGAGAAGGGAAGAAATCCTTCTATGCAGTCTTTCCAAATGACTCATAACTTTACATTATCTCTGTTAAGTCCCCATTATTGGTCATCTTTTTTTTATGAGCTAGAAAGCCCCAAATGCTTCAGTCTTTCCTCCAGTAGGAAAGGTGCTCCAATCCTTTGCTCATAGGAAAATAGTGTTCAGTTGCCCCATAAGAGGATGCAGTCTATATGCCAATGTGAGTTTGTCCATAGACCTTCTTGACTTCAGTAGCTCTACATTTTGCCATAGTTGGTCACATGTCTAACTTCTTGTAATCCACCCTAGGAACCTGTTGAAGGGCAGGGTATAAATCCTTTAACTAAATAAATAAATACATGTCTGGCAGTAGTTAATCTGCTTTCACACATAAATGATAATTTGTTATGCAGTGCTGAAAGCACTTGTATGTTATTTCAGTTAGTTTGAAGACATAGTGTGGAGCCTCTCCTTCTCCATTCCCCAGCCAACGTGGTTTCCTTCCTGCATCCATATTAGTCATCTCCTTTGGTGGTTCCATATTAGCCACTGTGGTTAATATGGGCCCTTGGTGGACCCATATTAGCTGCAGTGAGCAGAAGGGCACAGTGGTTGTTCCGCTCCAATAGATGCTGGGATGTAGTGGCCCCACCCCACTGGTGGTCAAAGCTGAGAGCTAATACCATGGAGATGAGAAGTGAGAGAGCCCAGCAACCTCAGCTGTTCCTGTGGGAGGTCTTAGGTGTATCAGATTTGCAGCAAGTCCTTCTCTATGCTTTCCCCTCAGTTTGGCCCCTTCTCTGTGCATTGCCCCCTTTCTCTTCACCAAATGGACTGTCTGTCTTCTTCCCCATCAATAGGGAAGGTAGCACAGGAGTTAAGGGGACATGTTCAGGTGGCTGGAAGCTAGCACAGGCTGCCCATCCCCTCCTCCAGCCTAACATGCCTGACCTTCCTCAGGCAGGCTTGACCCTATGGAATGCACAGTAACATTAGCTTATAGGTAGGCTGACCATATTTCCTTGAGACAAAAATGGGATATTGGGATGACAAAAACGGGACGGGGTTATGTAATATTACATATTCATGAAAAAGTAAGATGATAACAAAAGTTTTATTAGAGAAAGAATCTCTGTGGGCAGAATGATGGTAGAAAAAACAGTAAGACTCACCCTCCTGGCTCCCACATGCTGATTGGGGCTTAGCGACCGCCTCTTGAATTCCTCGCCACTGCAGGCAAGCAAGGGGGTGGCGTCTGATCATCGCTAGCTAAAGAAGCCTGGTCCTGACTGGATAAAGTAAATGGAACTTCCTCTTTCGTCACACTAGTAGTTTTACTGCACACATTGATTAGCATAGAGCCTTATGATAAGCGTGTTCAGTTTTTTACAAAAAATTAAAAACCGGACAAAATTGACATTTATATTAAAACGACAGGATGGTCGGGAAATATGAAAAAAAAAAAACGATACTGTCCCATTTAAAATGGTACATATGGTCAGCCTACTTATAGGAGAGCCTTGGGGATAGGGCTGCTGTTGTTTACAGCCAGTATCAGGCTGGGGATGAAAAGAGTGGTCAAAGAAGACCTTGAGTCTCCCATGACATTGTGATGAGCTGTGAGGATCCTGTGCAACAGGCCTGCCTGGGCTATCTACATACAGAAGGTGGTTTTGCTGATAGTGTGTGTGTGTGTGTGTGTGTGTGTGTGCGCGCGCGCGCGCATGCGTGTATGTGGGTTTCCAAAGGTAGCTTATATTTGAACCAGTCTGAAAAATTGGTATCATTACAGGAACATTGTTTGCTATAAATATTATAATTTAAAATAAAATTATGTGTTTTTTTTCCTCTCTCTTTCTCTTTTCATTTTTATCCTAGTATGAAATCAAGGTAAAAGATATCACATTTAAATCAATACTTGCATGCTTTATGCTTTGCATGGGTTTAGCGCAGCTTGCAACAGGTGGCAAAGCAAAAAGCAATTTGTGTCTGCATTTGTTCCCAGCTGTTGCTCTGGGGCTGTTCATTTGGCAACAAATCCTGCTGCAGCAAATCAAGCTACTCCTAAGTGCTTAACGCAGTCTAGCCACACGCTGTGCACACACTTGCAGCAACAAATCCTTAGCTAGCATCTTCACACAGCTGTTTACATCTTGCTGTGTTGGGTTTTCTTTTTTTCTTTTAAATTAATTATATCAGGATCCTACTAGAAAAAGGCTGTATTTAAAAAAAAAACAACAACAACAACCAGTTAGTACTTCTACTCAGCGTGGAGCAAATTAGTGACTGAACATGTCTGGAAATCGTTGAGAATTGAGTGTCAATCTCAAAAGGTGATTTATTTATTTTCTAAGCAATTTTTTAAAAATGCTGTCTAACCCAGGCTTCCCTAACCTGGTGCCCATCAGATATGTTGGATGACAGCTCCTAGCATCCCCAGCCACTATGGCCAATGAGAGATGTAGTTCAATACAACTGGAGAATAGCAGGTTGAGGAAGGCTGTGCTGACCTCTCAGTGCAGGCTAGATGAATATCTCTTTCCACCATACACGTTTTCTGTGCATGTTCAGGGACATAAGAATCGTCTTATTGGATCTGACTAAAGTCCATCTAGTCCAGAAAACTGTTTCAACAGCAGCCAATGAAATGTCTGTGGATGTCCATAAGCAGTACATAATGGTGATCACCTTCCCCTGTTATTTGCCCCCAGTGTCCGGTATACGCTGCCTTTGTAGCTGAATGTTCCATGTAGCTATCCTAGCTAATAAGGTTTGGGTTACTCAGTACTGAACCTGGAATCTGAAATCCCCATTTAAACAGAGCTGAGTTCTAAAAACCAAAAAGATGATAAATGGATGGATATTTTGTCCATCACTTCAGACAAAACCACAGTCCTTTCCTGAGGATTATACAGATGGAGTTCATACAAAACTAGAATTTATGTTAAGATTGTCAGCCTAAGGGCAGGGGCTGCCTTATTATTGATCTTTGTAAAGTGCTCTCTGAGCCCTTTTCAGCTGAAGAGTGAGCTTTAAAAAAAGCTTTAGATGAGTGATTAAAGAATATCATGGCCTTTATGTAGAAGTAAACTCTGTAATATTTTAGAAACACTGAAATAAGAGTTTTGTGTACCTGCAAATTGCACGGTGACATAAAGGCTCACTCAATTCTTGCTATGGGAAATTTCATTTAAGTGGTGTTAGAAAATGAGATTGTCTTTGAGGCTCAAAGAATTCTGTGATTCTTTCCTCGGTGTTTTGCATGCGTGTGGTGTACACACATGTATATGGAAGAAGGACATGCAGAGAGAAGTTGATTCCCCCTTTCTCCTACAGCCCTTTTTCAAAATCCCCTTTGCCAAGCTGTTTACCATCCACATGGAGGGAGCATCCTCAAATCTTCTCCATAGCTTTCCCCCTATGGTTGAAAAAGGAATTTGGGGGGGATTATTATTTAGCTGGAAAATGTCAGGAAAGGAACGTTCAAGCACCCTTTCTTGGCAATTCTGTCTGCTGAGACACAACCCACCCCATCCTGCTTTGGGTTAAGAAAAACCACAGGGAAAAGAAGCTCAGAACTCTGGTTAACATGTAATTTTAGCCTCAATTGCCCTGAAACTCTGACAAGTTTTGTTTGGTGAAGCTGATATGCTCTAACAAATTACAGGTTGTTGAGGGTGCTGAAAAACTATGCTATGACAGAAATGTTAGAGGTGAAGGATAGGCATTTTCAAACTTGGAAAGAATTTGTATTCACAGTTCTCAGACGGTGTCCACAGGGAGATTATAGAAACTGTACCATGCATGTTACAGGACCATTGCATATCTTGAACTGGCAATGAAGTAGGATGGAAATCCCACACACACAAATACACAGAGACCTTTTAGTACAAACTTGCAAGTACTTGCAGCTTTTGAAATAGACATGCTATGCTTTGCTGAGATGGCTACATGGCAAAAAAAGCAATGACAAATCCACACACAAAAGCAATAAATGAATACGCAAGTTGTTATGCTATATGACCCTGTTATTGTGTTGTTAAGATGAAGATTTATAAAGAATGTCTGTGAACTGTGAATTTCTGTTTTCCATATCTAATACTCTTGTTTTAGGCTCTTACTTTCATAAGCACTTTTCCCTTGGTTGGTAAGTTGGCCAGATTGTATCCATATCTCAAGTCACCAAGTTTTTATGTCCATTGACTGTTAACATGGATCAGACAGTTAATTACAAGCTTCACAAAGGCTACTGATTAAAAAAAAAAAAAAAGGTCAACCCTTATGAAACAGCTGCCTCAAAGCCAGAAGAGTGGTGAAAAAATACGATTATTCCTATGCTATCTTTCTGGCAGATCACTGAAGCTAAAGTTTTTGCTATTCAAGTCTACAATTCCTTTACACAGGAAAAGCTTTGCATTTCCTCTAGACTAGGGACATCATAGAAATCTGCAATAGAACCAAACGAGTTGAGATTTTTATGAATCCTACCCATGGATTCTGGAGCGGACTTGCTTTCCCCCGTCAGGCAAATTCCATGGATTTGTGGACCATTTTTCTAACCTTCGGGAATTTCGCACAACTTTCGTCATGGAAAAATATGCAATTAAAAACCCCCAGCCAAAATGTGCATTTCCCCCATAGGCTAAAGCATGAAAATATGCATTTGTGGGGATTGCGCATTTAGGAGGAATTTGCACATTTTTGCACATGTGAATTTGCGCAAATTCGGAAAGAAAAAACTGATTCCGTTGATGGGTGGACAAAAGAACAAAAGGTGCCTGACAACCCGTGAAACACAGATGGAATGGATTTTACACAATCCATACATCCCTACTCTAGACTACTACTGTTTTTGTCTTGTGAGCAACATGGTTACCAATCAGACCCAAGCAAACAAATGTGGAGATTTATTTGCTGAAATATGCATTAACATTAATAATGGTTTTAAATAAGGAGAAGATAGTCTTTCATTTCATACTAGCATACTGGCTTTCCCTGAAAAAGAACAATTTTGAATGGAAATATTCAAGTGTCAGAAAAATAGGTATGGAGATCTTAGAAGATGGAAGGCAAACGTTTATGTGCAGTGCCTCTATCCAGAAAAAGTTATTCATGAATAACTTAGTCATGGTAATCCCACAGGCACAATTTTGCCCCTTTTTTTTGGACAGCATATATTTCCTCAAATGCTCATGCAAGAAGTTATGCAACAGTTCACATAGTGCTATCATAGTTCTCATGCTTC
Organism: Heloderma suspectum; assembly: GCF_057233095.1. NCBI lineage: Eukaryota > Metazoa > Chordata > Lepidosauria > Squamata > Helodermatidae > Heloderma > Heloderma suspectum. Next base: position 334,837,257 of record NC_139458.1, read on the forward strand.
TACTTATACAAGAATTTACTGAAGTTCTTGCCAAGCAGAAAAATGTATTTTGGAGTATTTTAACTTTTCAAGGTGTAAACAGGTCTTCCATAAGCAAAAGCCACCTTCCATGCATGAAAGAAGACTTCTACTTGCAGAAAGTCACCTTTGGTTCCAACCTATTACACCTGTAGCTCAGCCATGAAGAGAAAGAAGCAAATGAGTTGACTGGACCATGTATCTTCCTGATTTGTTAAAAGTAAGGGTTGTAAAAATATGCCCCCATACTTGTTGGACTTGGCATCAGAAAGATTCATAGTCCGCTGGTCCACAGGTTAATTTCCTCCATGTGGTTGCAGTTGTTGTTCCCATTGCAATGGGTTTCTTGGATGTAAGTGTGTCAAATGTTGTCTGGATTGGGTCCAGTGTATTTAAAGCAGTCATATGGAAAACTGTTTTAGCCCTTCTGTGATTATATGCATACTACTGTGCTTACTAGTATCAAAGAACTGGTTTAACTTGAGAGTGAATCTGCTTTAATCTTATATTTACAGGCCTGAAGTCAACATAAATAAATATGCAGGTTGCCTCAAGGATATTGAAATTTCCCGGACACCATACAATCTTCTGAGCAGTCCTGATTTTGTTGGCATTACAAAAGGGTGTACGCTGGAGGTTAGTTAGTCTGTTTTTTATGTTCCCTTGAATGACCTACGAATGATCACTGGTCACTATCAACAAACAGCTTGTTCATAACTTGTAGTGAGCAAACTCATGAGAAAGGAAGAACTTACGATGTTACATATCTTTGTATAAAAAACATTTGATCCTCTACTATCATGCTTGGAGAATGCTACTGCTTTTTTACCTGCAGCTCCTCTTTTTACAAGTCTAAGGGTGCAATCCTATCGGGATAGGTGTCCACCTTCGAACTCGGAGGCGACCACCTATCCAATCCAGGGCAGGAGCAGCGCAGAAGGGATCTTCCCGTCCACGCTTCAGTCACCCTGCATTCACAGCTAGACAGCCAATTTCATCTGTCTAGCCACAGGAAGTCAGGCTGGGGGGGGGATGCCGGATGATGCATAGGAAGGGTCGGAAAGGCACATCCGCCCTCCCCACCCCGCCCCCAGGAATGCCCCGTTTTCACTGCTCCATACTCCTCTTATGAGCGCGGAGTGCCAAGCCAATCTGCGCTGCCTACGAGGCAGTGTGGGAGGGAGTGGAGGTTGGTTCTCAGGGAACCGACCTATCCTATGGCCATCTAGCTGCTGACTAGCGGCCATAGGATTGTACCCTTAATTACTTACTTCCCTAGGGACAGGGAGAAATTTATTTAGTTCTCATTTTAGTGCAAACTTACCTAATTTCATGCTTTTGAACTGAAGTTATCTTTTGAAATACGCACTTCTCTAAAAATTAAAATGGAGGTCTACAGTCAAAATGTGCATACACAAATGCATGTATTATTTATTATTTATTTATTTATTACATTAATATCCTGCCTTTTTCCTCCAAGGAACTCAAGGCAGCATACATAATTCTCCTCCTCCTCCATTTTATCCTCACAACAACAACCCTGTGAGGTAGGTTGGGCTGAGAGTCTGTGACTGGCCCAAAGTCACCCAGTGAGCTTCCATGGCTGAGTGGGGACTAGAACCCGGATCTCGCGACTCCCAGTCCAGCACTCTAGCCACTATATAACATTCAAAAATGCATTATATTAGGAAAATTGCTTGCAAAAATGTGTATATTAGGCAAAAATGCAATATTAAATGTGCACAAAAATCCTTATGCATGTTCATGCAATTAAAAAAAAGTCTTAACGTTTGAACTGAACTGAACTGAACTTAAGATTCACCATAGGAACCTGGAATGTAAGATCTATGAGCCAGGGCAAGTTGGATGTGGTTATTGGGGAGATGTCAAGATTAAATATAGACATTTTGGGTGTCAGTGAACTGAAATGGACTGGAATGGGCCATTTCACATCAAATGACCACCAGATCTACCACTGGGACAAGAGAACCACAGAAGAAATGGAGTAGCCTTCATAATTAATAATAAAGTGGCTAAAGCAGTGCTTGGATACAATCCAAAAAATGACAGAATGAACTCAATTCGAATTCAGGGTAAGCCATTTAACATCACAGTGATCCAAATATACGCCCCAACCACAGATGCTGAAGAAGCAGAAGTAGATCAGTTCTATGAGGATCTGCAGCACCTACTGGATAATACACCAAAAAGAGATGTTATTTTCATTACAGGAGACTGGAATGCTAAGGTGGGTAGTCAAACGACACCTGGAATTACAGGCAAGCATGGTCTGGGAGAACAAAATGAAGCGGGACATAGGCTGATAGAATTTTGCCAAGACAACTCACTGTGCATAAAAAACACTCTCTTCCAACAACCTAAGGGACGACTTTATACATGGACTTCACCATATGGTCAACATCAAAATCAGATCGACTACATCCTTTGTAGCCAAACGTGGCAGACATCTATGCAGTCGGTAAAAACAAGACCTGGAGCTGATCGTAGTTCAGATCACGAATTCCTTATTGCACAAATTAGAATCAGACTAAAGAGAATAGGGAAGACCACAGATCAGTTAGATATGAGCTCACTAATATTCCTAATGAATATGCAGTGGAGGTGAAGAATAGATTTAAGGGACTAGATTTAGTAGATAGGATCCCAGAAGAACTATGGACAGAAGTTCGCAACATTGTTCAGGAGGTGGCAACAAAAAACGTCCCAAAGAAAAAGAAAACCAAGAAGGCAAGATGGCTGTCTTCTGAGACACTGGAAGTAGCCCAAGAAAGAAGGAAAGCAAAAGGCAACAGAGATAGGGGGGATATGCCCAATTAAATGCAAAATTCCAGAGGTTAGCCAGAAGAGATAAGGAATTATTTTTAAACAAGCAATGTGCGGAAGTCAAAGAAGATAATAGAATAGGAAGGACAAGAGACCTCTTCCAGAAAATTAGAAACATCGGAGGTAAATTCCAGGCAAAAATGGGTATGATCAAAAACAAAGATGGCAAGGACCTAACAGAAGCAGAAGAGATCAAGAAAAGGTGGCAAGAATATACGGAAGATCTGTATAGGAAGGATAATAATATCAGGGATAGATTTGACGGTGTGGTCAGTGAGCTAGAGCCAGACATCCTGAAGAGTGAGGTTGAATGGGCCTTAAGAAGCATTGCTAATAACAAGGCAGCAGGAGATGACGGTATCCCAGCTGAACTGTTTAAAATCTTGCAAGATGATGCTGTCAAGGTGAAGCATGCCATATGCCAGCAAATTTGGAAAACACAAGAATGGCCAACAGATTGGAAAAGATCAACTTATATCCCCATACCAAAAAAGGGAAGCAACAAAGAATGTTCAAACTATCGAACAGTGGCACTTATTTCACATGTCAGGAAGGTAATGCTCAAGATCTTGCAAGGTAGACTCCAGCAATTCATGGAACAAGAATTGCCAGATGTACAAGCTGGGTTTAGAAAAGGCAGAGGAACTAGAGACCAAATTGCCAATATCCGCTGGATAATGGAGAAAGCCAGGGAGTTTCGGAAAAACATCTATTTCTGTTTTATTGACTATTTTAAAGCCTTTGACTGTGTGGTTCATAACAAATTGTGACAAGTTCTTGGTGGTATAGGAATACCAAGTCAACTTGTCTGCCTCCTGAGGAATCTGTATAACGACCAAGTAGCAACGGTAAGAACAGACCACGGAACAATGGACTGGTTTAAGATTGGGAAAGGATTACGGCAGGCTTGTATACTCTCACCCTACCTATTCAACCTGTACGCAGAACACATCATGCGACGTGCTGGGCTTGATGAAGCCAAGGCTGGAGTTAAAATCGCTGGAAGAAACATTAACAATCTCCGATATGCAGATGATACCACTTTGATGGCTGAAAGCAAGGAGGAGCTGAGGAACCTCATGACAAAGGTAAAAGAAGAAAGTGCAAAAGCTGGGTTGCAGTTAAACCTCAAAAAACCCAAATTTATGGCAACCAGCTTGATTGATAACTGGCAAATAGAGGGAGAAAACGTGGAACCAGTGACAGACTTTGTCTTTCTAGGCGCAAAGATTACTGCAGACGCGGCCTGCAGCCAGGAAATCAGAAGACGTTTACTTCTTGGGAGGAGAGCAATGACAAATCGTGATAAAATAGTTAAGAGCAGAGACGTCACACTGACAACAAAGGTCCGCATAGTTCAAGCAATGGTATTCCCCATAGTAACCTATGGCTGCGAGAGCTGGACCATAAGGAAGGCTGAGCAAAGGAAGATAGATGCTTTTGAACTGTGGTACCGGAGGAAAATTCTGAGAGTGCCTTGGACTGCAAGAAGATCAAACCAGTCCATACTCCAGGAAATAAAGCCAGACTGCTCACTTAAGGGAATGATATTAAAGGCAGAACTGAAGTACTTTGGCCACATAATGAGAAGACAGACAGGATACCCTGGAGAAGATGCTGATGCTAGGGAAAGTGGAAGGCAAAAGGAAGAGGGGCCGACCAAGGGCAAGGTGGATGGATGATATTCTGGAGGTGACGGACTCAACCTTGGGGGAGCTGGGGGTGGCGACGGCCGACAGGAAGCTCTGGCGTGGGCTGGTCCATGCAGTCACGAAGAGTCAGAACCAACTGAACGAATAAACAACAACAACAAAGTTAAGATTGCAAAAAACAAGAAACTGAGGGAAACCGAAATCGATAGATCCATCCACCCCTCCTTCCACAATGGCAAGCTGCTTCTGCATGCTGATTCTCTTCCCCTGAACATAATGACTAGCACTACATGCCATGTGGTGAGTCTCCATGACAGTGATAGATGCTTTCAGAAACATCCATTGCTGGTGAGGAAACTGATCACATGATTAGAGGTTTGGCGCAACAAGCTGTTCTATATATTATGACACAGTGGCCATGCCATGACAAAGTGGCTTGCCATAGGATAAGCTTTACAAAGAGGCAGGTCCTATGAGCGACCAAGAAATAGTTAAACTGATGTATTACAGGGAAAACCAGAAGGTAGAATCTTTCAAACTTTGCTCCAGGGCGAGTCCAGTTCATTGCAGAGGGCTGGAAAGGAGCAGTCCTTGGCAGATTGTGCTTAGAACAGCTCCTAAACATCATCTGTAATGGTGTACACATTGGCTGTGCTTAAGCAATTGCACATAAAAATGGTGATTCATTATGCAGTGACATATAGCACCTCTTCAGTTCACTCTAATATCTCCCAGTGTGGGAAGCAGGAGAGCCAGAGTGCAATGCATGCCTTATTTATGAGTTGGGCTCAGCAAGACATGCTGAAGTGCTGACCCCAGATAATAAAGCAATGACAAGTAATGGAGCCTAATGCATGAGTGGATTGGTTTTAAAGTGCAAGCGGACCACACGGTGGGGAAATGCCAGGTTTAAATAACCATGAAGTGTTGGTTTTAAAGTAGAATCCTTTTCAAATTTAGCATCATAACTGAAGCTCACTTTCCATATTTGGACTATCCATAAAGTATGTGACACAGTGGGGCAGGAAAGAGCACAGTTCTGACAAAGAAGGAATTTCGTATTAATTAAAAGGGGGACAGGTTGTGATGGGGAGATGAAAGGCGTTTAAAGTTTAGGTGAAGCTCTGGAGGTGCTGAATTGGTTCTTGGAAGGACAGAATAAGGGCCAGTAAACTGAAATTCAGTACTACTAAGATGGACATGCTCGTTATAAGTGGTTCATCTGACACAGGAGATGGTGTTTGCCCTCTTTTGGATGGGGTTGCACTCTCCCAAAGGATTGCAACATTTGCAGTCTTGGGATGTTATTACATCCAGCCTGATCTTTAGAGACCAAGTGGCCTCAATGGCACGAAGTACCCTTCACCACCTAAGGACGGTTCCTGGAAAGCGACAGACTGGCCACAGTTATTCATATGCTGATAGTCTCCTGTTTGGATTACTGCAGAGTTTTGCATGTGGGGCTGCTCAGTTCAGAACATTTAGTTTGCACAAAATATGGCAGCTAGGTTACGAACTGGGGCCAAGGGCATGGAGCACATCTTGCCAGTTTCCAAACAACTACACTGGCTCCAGGCCCATTTCCAGGCCTAAGTCAAGGTGCTGGTTTTAATCTTTAACGCCCTAGACAAGTTAGGACCTGGGTATCTTCCATTTCCTGTCCAGCTTCCTGTCCAGCTGTTAAAACCTGGTCAGAGACCCTTCTATGGGTTCCTTGACCATCTGAGGAGCAGTGGAAGATGACAGTGTCATGGCATCTCGACTTTGGAATACTCTTTCCAGTCATGCTTTCCAGTCAAGCCCAGGCCATTTCCTGTTTACAGTATTTAGATACTATATTTTCTAGCTTTTTAATATTGTTACTGCTGTTTTATTCTATTTCTATAGACTGCTTTGCTTTTAAATTATATGAACTTTTAGGAAGTGACTTGTAGGTCAACTCCCATGATTCAGGTTATTATGCTTGCAACCCACAGACCTGTGTTGTCCCTTTAAATTCCTCCCTGAAGCCATAGCTTTTCCAGTCTGTTCTTTCCCCAGTCTCAGCATGTGTTTCTTCCTTCCCCACCTGCTATGTGATGCATCTGGAGTCCTGCTCAAAACAACCAGTGGGGAAGGAGGGCAATCAACATGATGACAGGAGAAACAGGCAGGAAAATTCCTAGCCACTTCATAGCTCTGCACTGAGCATTTTAAAGATACAGTGCAGCAGTGGAGGCTGGGGCTCTGATTTCCATGAGCTATGAATCCATCTCTGGGTTTCAGTCAGAACCAGCCAGAACTCTAAAAGAGCCATCTGCTCAAAGAGAATTGGTGAGGCGTAAGAGAATCGGCAGGGGCATAAGCACTCCACTGGATTCTGCCCATAATACTGGGAGCCTGGATGTTTCAACTATTTTTGGCTGAATTTAAGATTTCTATGCATGTTTGGACAGAAAAAAAAGTCCTACAACACCCAGCGTTCCTGAGCCAGGGATGCTGTGCTATGCCTGAGCCAGCTATGCTGGCTTGGAAGTCCTGGGTGTTGTACGGCTTTTTTTCTGTCTAACCATGCATAGGATTGTGCCCTAAATGTTTTCAGTTACTGGATAATTTAACAGACGTTAAATATTGGTACAACGCTTCGAAATGTAAACTGTTGCACTATTTATTCATTTGAATCTGCTGTTTCAAGAAAGTTGTCCATTCCGTTCCTTCTTTCCTGCAGAATATCTACACAGTCAGCTTCCCTAAACCAGGCTTTGTGGAGATGCCACCAGTCTCACTTCACGTGGGAACAGAAATCCATTTGTCCTTCAGCACTAAAAATGAATCTGGCATCATACTCTTCGGCACTAGCGGGGTGCCTGTGCCCACAAGGAGGAAACGCAGGCAGACTGGGCAGGTACACAGCATGCCAATAGAGAACGTGTGGTTTATTGTTTCTAGTTTCTTTGGCATAAGCTATGTATGTTCAAATCCTGCACTGTGAAATAAATTATTCCAACTTTATCTTTTGTGGGAAAGGAAATAAGATGGAAGTTCCCTTGAAAGTCAGCCTTGTTTTGGAGGGGGTATGTTATTATGCTAGAATTAGATGCACCTAGATTGTTCTTTTTATTATAGATGCCAAAGCATTCAAATCATGTCTGCAAACCATGTGTTCAGTCACTGATTTGTTCACCCTCCCCTTGATTTCTCCATAATTCTGGCATTCTGTGAGTGTTTAAAACAAATAGAGACACAGCAGAAAACAATATGCAAGGTGATATTTTCTGGTATAAAAATACATTATCTACAGGCCAGTGATTTGGCTCATTTAATGGTTTCTATGTGTTTTTCATTTTACTGAGCAATCACTTGGAACTGCTCATGTAGTGGTTTAATTTAAAAAATGATACTGGTGTGTATGTTTTTACAGTGTATCAGTACAAAATGGTTACTGCAGGGATGCAGAACCTCATATCTGGGGGCCAAATCTGGCCCACCTGGGGTTCCAATCCAGCCCTCCAAGGTTCCCCAGATGGTCACGCCCCCTTTCCCTTGCCCCTTTTGCCCTCCATGGATGGTTTGGTAGTTTCCCAATGCAGGGTAGTTTCTGCAGGGTTTTCCCCATTCTAAAAGGTTGAAATGCTTCCCCTAAAGCTCAGTTACTGGCAGGAAGAGCTTTAAGCTACAATATGCTGGTATCTCTGATATTTTTGCTGTAGCCTTTTGCCTTTGGCCCCCCACCCCACCACTGGAATACAGCCCCCGAGAATTTCTCTGGAATTGAATTCATTGCTCAGGCTGAAAGAGGTTTGCCTTGCCTGGTTTACTGTAAGTTATTAATGTTTTCTTTACCCTGTGTTCTCAGTGATGTTAAGTTCCTTTAAAATAACCATAATATTCTGAGCCATTTCTAAAGAACATTCCTTTTTTATTTTGAGCTATATATTGACTGATACATCGGCATATTCTAGACAATATTATTTTGTTGCTATCTGTATCATAGACATCACTGAAATAGAGCTCTTGTAGAAATAGCGCTCTCCCAAATCAGTTGTTCCTTCTCGTTTAGGTAGTCCCAATCTCCTCTTCTCTTCCCTGGTGTGCCATGGAGGGAGGGAGGGAGAAAACAATGGGTAGAGTAGGGATGATCAAGAATTTCATTCACTCTGCCCAACTGCCTTGATATTTTTAGGATGAAAAATATTTAAAAAATGGATATTTTTGTATAAAATGCATACCAAAATACATATTTTGTGAAAAATAAAAAATAAAGTGCATTTTCATATGTGTTTTTAAAAATATCTAAATTGATACAGAAACAGGACAGAACAGACTTAGGAATGAACATGTGTGAAGTTGACATGGACCAGCAGTAGATGATCTGTCCATTCCTAGTATAGATATCATGACCAACAGTGTCTAGCAAAACCATCTCTCAGTCTTCTATCACCTGTAAGCTACCTTTTACTGTAACAGCAAGCACCCTGAACACACTTGACAGTTGACAGATACACTACTTAAGATGCAATCCCAGGCATGTTTAGACAGAAAGAAGTCCTACAATTCCCAGTATGCTGGCTGTAGACTGCTGAGAGCTGTAGGACCTTTTTCTGTCTAAACATGCATAGGATTGCGCCGTTAGTATTTTGTTATTGGCTTTGCCTCTAAATCCTAATATTGCCTTTGACTGGGAGGAGAAGTGCTTTGTTTGTTTGTTTTTAAAAAACAAAAACAGCTTCACCAGCTTATAAAATAGAAGATCCTGGCTTTCAGTAGCTTGTGTGGATGCAATACAGATTCTCTTTTGTAGCAGTGCACAGTAGGTTGGCAGCACAGGTTAAACATGCATGGATGCATGAGAATTTCAAATCACTGTCATCAGTGACTACAACAGAGTAGGTTCCTCCTGGTTCATCAGTAATGAAGTATATGGAAGATTTTGCTCTGTGTTATTTTCTGTCATACATAAAGGGAGAGGGTGTGCTGTGTTAAGGAATGATCTTAGAAGAACACAAGGCTAGGCGTAAGGACATGGTTAAGAAAGAATGTTGATTCTCATTGCAGGCCTATTATGCAGTGTTCCTGAATGGAGGTCGACTAGAAGTGCACATCTCTAATGGAATAAGGGATCCTCACAGGATCACCATCAAACCTGAATCTGGAGAGTTTCATGATGGCAGAGAACACTCCATCTGGATAGAAAGACTCACGGGGTAATAAATCAGAATATTAGGGATACCATATTAACCTTGAACATCTATTCCAGTCAAGCAACTGAAAGTTTGAGAAGAATGGAATCTCTAGGCAGATTTCTTTTAAAAGTCATTTCTGACAGTGACGATTTCATTAAGGCATAGGTCACACTTTAGTGTAGGCACTGCTGCTTAAGATTTTCATTAATCTAAATTGCTATGTTTAACCTTTGATACTTTTTGCAAATACACTTTATTAATCTAATTTGTGTGACTGAGGAATTGAAACTTGAACTAATATTAAGGGAACAGCTTCCAAAGAGAAGCAAAAGCCACATCAGGACCTAATGCCACACACTGAATTGAAATGGAAGCTTCTTTATAAGTTTTTCAGATAAAACTATTGGGAAGGATTAGCATTGCTACCTTCCAAGCCTGAAGAGGGGCCTATAGCTTTAAGAGTCAGGATTTGCAACCGGGCTAAGTATATACTGTACCTTCTCACATTACCACCAAACAGCAATCAAAAGAAGATGGACATCTGTGGCTCTGAGCCATGCAGCAACAGCATGGGTTCATGCCAGAACAAGCTGCTAGATGTCAGGTGCAGATGCAATGCTTGATGGGTGTGAGCTAGTTCTTCTCTTTCTCCTTAGTTACCCTTCCTCCCCATTCAATTGTTACTCAACACTGTGGAAAGGAGATGCAATGCTCACTTGTGCAATGGCTGCCAAACCATGCTTTTGAAGCAATGAGACACATCTTGGAAGTAGCTAACCCTACATGCAATTCTGCACTGGAGATTCAAAAGCTAAAGCCAACCCAAAAGATTATGGTATTTGTGTGCTAAATGCAACAGAAAATTCTTAATTCGGCTATTGCATTGAGCTACAAATGCAGTGATAAATCAGTTACTGAAAAGTTGAACAAATGGAGGGAAAACACCATTTAGAAGGAGAACACAGTGGCTGCAAATTACCATGAACAAAAATGAAAACAGTCTGTGAGGTGGCGGGGAGGAGGGGAGGTTACTCCCTCCAAAAGTATTGCTGTGAAGCCATGTATTTGTACCTGCAAACCTTTAGTACAGCCCTTAATGTGAATCTGCAGATGAGACGTGGAAGTATGTCACACATATGTCTATTCTGCATTACTTCTGAAGCCATCAGAAGAGACATTAGATTAGAGGCCAGAAGCGTTTACTTTGATGACCGTTTTTCTTCTCTACTTGCATCAAGAAACATCTTCTGCTATAGGTCCTGCCCCTCTAATGAATCTCTTTTAAAGTACATTAATTTGTTTTCATTTCTGTCCCTGTTCATTACATTTTGTCAAAACCTGCATCCTTCCTTGACCCATGACCTTATAAATAACTCCCAGGCAAAGATCTTTACCATCCACACTGGTATTTGGCAATAATTGATTTGGTTAAAACTTCCACTTCCTAAAAATACAAGGTTTTTTAATTTTCTGAAAAGGCCACCAACATCGCTGTGACAAAATGCAATGTGACAAGTATTGATAATAATAAGTGTTGTATACACAGGATGATGTTAATCTGTTACCAGATGAGGAGGACAGTTAGAATTGGCACATTATTGCTTTTACAGCATCCTCTAGTGGACAAAAATCTGTGCTAGTCTTATCCTGATTTTCATAAGCTTTGTCAAAAACACTTGTACAACAGAATTCAGTTTTCCATATATTGGATGAGAATAGGAATGGAAACAAATCATTTATTAAATAAACATCTTCATCTGCTAATAATCACACAGACTTTATTTTACTAGAAGCAGAGGACTTTTTTAAAAAAACGCTTTAGAAAGTTAATTGCCTATACAATTATAAACTAATTGCTTCCCTTCCCATGATAATTATATGATAGCATTGAGGACTTAGGCTCCTCCGTTGTCTGTCAGTCTTCTGGGCCAGAGTGTATAAACAATTTCTCTGGTAACAGAACAATATCAGAGGGCTTTGTAAACGATAGAGATTAGACAGCAACAGCGTTTATCAGCTAAATCAAACAATTCTAGGAGTGTCCAGTTTTGCTTGAAATGTGGTACCCAAATATTTGGGGCATCTAATATGGGGTTGATGTTCTTCTGTTCTCCAGGGCTGCATTTATATGGCACTGCTTTGACCCCACCCCACCCCACCCCATCACGACTGCACAGCAATGCAGCTTCTTGTGATGTACTGCACGCTTCCCTAACAGACTCACCGTGACCTTTTTTGCCCATTTTACTGAAATGCGCAGCTGTGCAGTCCCATTAATGTGGGGGTGCGACACTTCAGTTTTATTTAGCCCTGCTTCCTGCCCTGAGAACCAGGGTTTGTTAAGGCTGCAGTGATGTACACATTTCCTTGGGAGTGAGTCCTATTGAACTCAGTGCATATTGAACTCAATGGGACATGTATAGCACTGTGCTGTAAGGATAAGATATATTCTGCCTAAGTCTTTGACAATTTCTCCTCTAAGCTTTTGAGCTTATTTTGAGCAAATTTTCAAATTCTCCAGTTCAGTGGGGAATTTGTTCTGATGCTCAGCTACTCTTCCATTTGGCCCCGGTATCTATTTCTACATTTGGATCTATACTCCAAAGTGAATATGACAGTTTAAAATGTCCAGTACCCTCCTCTTTGTGATGTTTGACTGTGTGATCTCTTAATGTTAATGAACAATCTTGTAGCACTCCCAGGAAAAAGATTACACTTTTGTAATCTTACCATGGTTACACTTTACTTTTTAAGTTGTGTATGGACAGTTATAATGAGTGGTTAGAGCTGGCATTCTTCATAGTGGTTAGAAATCTCAGTGGCAGCCCATTTATTAGAGGGGAATTAACAAGGTGTTTTATTTATTTATTATTAAAATTTGTATACCACCTTGTTTGCTAAAATGTTGTTGGGCTATTGGGGCTCACATAGATGTGCCCATCCACAAAAGTACTTTCACACTTACTGTAACATTCTTTATAAAACTACAATACAAAAGTAGTAATAATTATTATCACCATTAATAATAAACTATCTGAAATCCTAGGGACCGATGAAATGAAAACAAATGAATGTACTTTTTAAGAGATTCGTTAGAGAGGCAGGGCCTAGAGCAGAAGATGCTTCTTGATGCAAGTGGAGAAGAAAAACTATCATCAAACCCACTGATCTCAGTAGGACTTAACTTTCTACTAAACATGCGTAGGATTGGGATTGCAATGTGCAATTTATAACTGGGTTGCATCAAGAAAGGATGCTGATGCTGCAAGCTGCCTTTTTCCCAATTCCCCCTTCCCGCTGTAGCCTCCACCCCACATCCCAGGCCTTTCTTGAGGCCTCAGGTGGGGCTTTTCATTGGGTTACAGTGGGGCAGAGGGGTTGGGAAATACCCTTGTGAGAGCATCCTTGCACAAGTGTGGCCTTGGATGCAATTCAATGCAATTAAGACGATGCAACAAATACCAAAGTGAAAAGTATGCTTCTTCTAGCCCTTTGGGAAAGAAATTAGTTATTGCTGAGCAGAGTTCAGAGGAAGCTCTGGACTGGGCCTCTGTAGGAAAGGGACTCCTAGTGCTGCAGCCTGTCGCCATATTGCCATTGCCCTTGTCCCTAGCATCGGAAAACATGAAATCCACGTCTTTGTCATTTATTGGTTACTGCAGCTACCATACTCAGGCCTCTTTGTTCCTCGACAAGAAGATAATGACTAGTATGAATTCCAAGAAAATAAAGAGCCAAATACGATGTGCCCCCTTGCTGTTTTACCTCACTAGGCTGTATGTGATTATGCTTAACATAGCAACAAAACAGACTTGATTCTTACTATCAATATTAAGGCTGTCACTCTGCCGGCTGTTTTTTTCAGCTCATCCAGATTCTGATATAACTGAAATCCTACTGGCTTTGGGTTTTGTTTGTTTTTTAAAGCCCTGACTAAGAAACTTCAGTTGTTCCAAGCAAGATGCTCAAGATAAGTGTTTGTTGTTTGGGTTTACTCAGCTTTATGGCGGATGCAGTCATCAACAATGCTTACAAATTTACATATTAGGAAACTTTAAAGAATTGTTTGGGCTCCACGTGGAGCAGTGCACCTGTGGCCCTTAAAATAATTTTTTTTAAAAAAAGCTGAACTCCTACCAGTCAACTATTTGGGGGAGAAAGGATGCAGGAGGGACAGAATCCAGGCCTTCCCACCTTCTCCATCTGCCAAAGCCCTGACAGGCAAGGCTTCAGCTTTGTTTAAAGGCCATCATGCAGCCATAGCTTAATATTGGCAACTGCCGAAAGATTTTATTATATTCAGTGGTATATAAATGCCACAAATAAATAATAAATCAATAAATCAGGGGATCTGTGTATTAACTGGCTTTTAATCATTTTTATAGGCTGTTTGCCATACAAGTAGATGAAGACAGGAGACAGTCTCAGAGACTCCCATCAGATCAGCCTATTTCTGTCAAGAAGCTTTTTGTGGGAGGGACACCGCTTGAATTTCACACTGCCCCAATTAGGAACATACCTGCCTTCAGTGGCTGCATATGGAACTTGGTCGTCAATGCTGTGTGAGTATATGTCAGTGTTGCTTCCAGAAACCAATGGATGCTCTCCTACATTTCTGTCTTAAATATTTGTGAGAAGTGCCTGCCCATAATATAAAAACAATTTTATATTGTTTTACTGTGTGCTTTAAGACCTGGAGCTGACTGTGGCTCAGATCATGAGCTTCTTGTTGCAAAATTTCGGCTTAAATTGAAGAACCTAGGGAAAACCACTAAACCATTCAGGTATGACCTAAATCATATCCCTTATGAATATACAGTGGAGGTGAGGAATAGATTGAAGGGATTAGACCTGATAGACAGAGTGCCTGAGGAACTATGGACGGAGGTCCGTAACATTGTTCAGGAGGCAGCAACTCAATCCATCCCAAAGAAAAAGAAATGCAAGAAAGCCAAGTGGCTGTCTGATGAGGCTTTACAAGTAGCTGAGGAAAGAAGGGAAGCGAAAAGCAAGGGAGAAAGGGGAAGATATATCCAACTGAATGCAGAGTTCCAGAGAATAGCAAGCTGGGTTTCGAAGAGGCAGAGGAACTAGAGATCAAATCACCAACTTTCGCTGGATCATGGAGAAAGCAAGAGAATTCCAGAAAAACGTCTATTTCTGCTTCATTGACTACGCTAAAGCCTTTGATTGTGTGGATCACAACAAACTGGCAAATGCTGAAAGAGATGGGGGTACCAGGCCACCTTATCTGTCTCCTGAGAAACCTGTACGAGGGACAAGAAGCAACAGTAAGAACCAGACATGGAACAACCGATTGGTTCAAAATTGGGAAAGGAGTATGACAAGGCTGCATATTGTCGTCCTGCTTATTTAACTTATATGCAGAGTACATCATGAGAAACACCAGGTTGGATGAATCACAGGTCGGAATTAAGATTGCCGGGAGAATTATCAACAACCTCAGATACGCAGATGATACCACCCTAATGGCAGAAAGTGAAGAGGATCTCAAGAGCCTCTTGTTGAGGGTGAAAGAGGAGAGTGCAAAAGCTGGTTTGAAACTCAACCTTAAAAAAACGAAGGTCATGGCATCTGGCCCCATCACTTCCTGGCATATGGAAGGGGAAGAAATGGAAGCAGTGACAGATTTTCTTTTCTTGGGCTCCAAGATCACCGCAGACGGTGACTGTAGCCATGAAATTAAAAGACGCTTGCTCCTTGAGAGGAAAGCTATGGCAAACCTAGACAGCATAGTAAGAAGCAGAGACATCACTTTGCCGACAAAGGTCCGTCTAATCAAAGCTATGGTTTTCCCAGTAGTAACATATGGCTGTGAGAGTTGGACTATAAGGAAGGCTGAGCGCCGAAGAATTGATGCTTTCGAACTGTGGTGCTGGAGAAGACTCTTACGAGTCCCCTGGACTGCAAGGAGGTCAAATTAGTCCATCCTAAAGGAAATCAACCCTGAGTGCTCATTGGAAGGACAGATCCTGAAGCTGAAGCTCAAATATTTTGTCCACCTAATGCGAAGAGAAAACTCTCTGGAAAAGACCCTGATGCTGGGAAAGACTGAGGGCAAAAGGAGAAGGGGATGGCAGAGGATGAGATGGCTAGATAGCATCACTGATGCAATGAATATGGACTTGAGCACGCTCCGGGAGAGAGCGGAGGACAGGAAGGCATGGCATGCTATGGTCCATGGGGTCGCAAAGAGTCGGACACGACTGAACGACTGAACAACAACAACTGTGTGCATTTTGGTTTTAATTTTTGTGAACCACCCAGAGATCTTCAGCTATTGGGTGGTATACAAATAAATACATACTTTATTTGTTGCCAGCAACATATGCCTGGTGTAACACAATAGTTTCTAATCTTGGATGCCCCACTCCAAACAACCTACTAGGCCCAATTCCCATGTTTATTTTTTTTGGCAAAGTCAAGCAAGCACTTGTATCCAATATTAGTCTCATTTAAATCTGAATCATTTCAATGGGCTTACTCTAATGTTGCATACAAGCCATGGTAAAATGCCAGATGCCATCATAAGGTGAGAAGAGATTTAAGGAAAACTCTACTATGCAGACTGGATGGAATAAATAAGTCAGTTTATTGGTGATTTTACAGAACTGAACATGAATATAGGAGAACTGGACGTTACTTGCTGAACAGAATCTGCTGATGTTCATTAATCATATGCAAAAGAATAGTTGAAAATTAGATCTCTATTTTATTTGTAATTATTATTGCATACATTCCATATCTCTCACCATGTTTCATACACTTATTGTGGCACATGTTGGGCAGAATCTCAAGAACCTGCAGGTACAGATAGATGGCAAAATGTGATGTATTAAGCCCAGTGATCAGACAAAACAAAACACACCCGTCTGTTAGTATATTAGCTGAACCAGATGACTACGCGTCACACACAGTCTCCATCTACTAACCTCACCAAGCACTGAAAATGATCAGAATCTGATTTATATCGAAATCGTAGACTACACACAGGGCTGAGGCTATTAAAGTGGCTTTTGCAAATTAATTCTTACAAGTGTGTACCCAACAGGAAGGAAAGTCAGTTTGTGTCACTTCAAAGGAAAGGAGAAGGGTCAGCTTTCCTGTGTCCCCAGGACAACAGCTGGTGGAAGGATTTTTGACTTTGCATGCAGGGACTGCATGCCAAAACAGCACACTTCATTTCTGCATCCAAATTCTCCCTGCCCTGTACTCACTTCACGGAGGAAGATTAGGCTCTGCCACCCTTTGCCCCAGCACAGGGATTTTCCAAAGAGTTGCTCTGGAATAGGGATCTATGAGAAATTCATTTCAGTTCATTTTTTATCAGGATTCACCTTCCAGACCAAATACAGACTTGGAAACAATCTGCAGTTGAAATCCATACTTTTCTGAGCTTGCAATATGATATGCAGACCAAAAACATCACATTGAACAGCATGTGCACATTTGAAAAAATGCGCACAAATGTGCTTTAATCAATGGGAGATGAATGCATACATTTCAAAGATATGTGCAGTTGATGTGCACATTTGAAAAAATGCACAAGAAAATATGCACAGACTTTCACGTGAAAAGAATAAATAAAGCTTGCAATCTGATATGGACTCAAGTCAGAACAAGTTTTGAGGTGAAATTTGGAGGACTTCAATGAGTGGATTTTGTTGATCTACACATCCCTACTTTTTAGGAGTTGTTCAAGTTTTGTTCTGGAGGGGAAGGAAAAGCTCTGCCTGCCTTTGCTCCTAAGGTGCTCATTGTGGGGATTTGGGCTTGAAGGCAGCATGCCCAAGGACTTTCCCGTCATTCCCACAGGCACTTTGGAGGGGAAGGAAATACTCTCAGCCTCCCTTTGCCCCCAATACTAAGGGATTCATTGCAGAAGGAATATGGTGTTTCCTGTGTTGGCTCAGGGCAGGCAAAGGCAATCTCCTGACAATTCATGGTCAGGGCCGGCACCAGCACACTGCCCTCTACTGCAGAGGATATTCTGAGATCCTCTCCTCCCCCCAGTTTAGCTTCCCGATATGTCCACATATGAGGGACTCACTTTGCTGACAGACAGACAGAATACCATCACAGCTTTTAATTGAACTTGAAATTATATCCTATATCTTAAATTGGCTGGAGTTTTCATTAGCACAGACATTACTCACTGGTTTATTCATGACCTCCTCTTCATGGATGGACAGAAAGAGATTAGAAAAAAGCTAGCTTCTTTGGACTATGTTTTATTGGTTACATTTCTATCTTGCCCTTTCTCCAAGGATATCAGGGCAGGGTACACGAGTTCTTCCCCCACCTGTTTGATCATCACAACAACCCTGTGTGGTAGATTAGGCTGAGCGATAGTCTCTAGCCCAGGGTCACTCAGTGAGTTTTATGGCTCTGCATGGATTTTAAGCTTTGTCTTCCAGATCTTGTTCAACTTTCTAACTATACACCACCCCAGCTCTTCACCATGATGGTGAATGAAACAGAAGTCTTTTAAAGCGAATCCAAAATTGCCTTTAAAAATGGGACGATCTGTAAATTCATAAATTAAGTTCCTAGTCCACTTTGAGTATTCCCTTCAAAAAGGAGATTACAGATTTTGAAATAAATAATAAATATACAGGGGAAAAAAGAATGCAGTTGACGAACGAACACCATTTAACACCACTGATTTAATTATATCTCTTTAGTCCGATGGATTTTGCCCAGCCAGTGTCCTTTGAAAATGCAGATATTGGCCGGTGTCCTGATTTAGGGCTACTGCATGAAAAAGAGGAGGAGGATGACATTTCCCATGAGACAGTCTTGATCCATCCTGGGCCAGAAACAGAAGAGAAGAAAGCAAGTGCCACTTCCCCTCCTCCACCACCCTTCCCTCCTTTACCTGTAAGTCCTCTTTGTTTCTCTGCCATGTATAGTTTTTTTTAATTGCATGTTCTTACATGGGACTAGGAAACTGCGTAATTGTATGGTGATGGTGCATTAACAATTTCCTGGATTTACTAACGTAACTCCTTGTAAACGGGAATGCATATGGAGGCTTCATCCCACTTCTGAATGATATCCCTCTTCAGGACAACACACCGGAATACAGAATCTGCTGTCTCTTGACTCACTCAGAAAAACACCAAGACCCAAACCCAGAGAAAGTTAAGTCCCAATGATATCAATAGAACAAGTGAGTTGCAACTACTTTAATGGGACTTTGGTGTGACTAACTGTCTTTGGATTTGGACCCCAAACATTCTTAGTCTTGAAACATATTGAGCATGAAACATATTCCCCTGACCCCTGCCCAATTGCAGATCAGCTTGAGTGCCACATCCAACTGATCTGCTTCTGCCCAGGGCTGTATGCAGAATAATTATGACACTGGAACAAATAGCCTGTACCAGCAGCCCTGGGTTGGAATAGAGTTACTGGATATACATACAAGAGCTGTGTACAAACCCTAAATCAGTTCATTTTTAAGCTCACTCCCAGTGCATCTTGTTATACATTCCTCTTATGCACACCTCCAGGGTGTGGGGGGGCAATGTCTCTACACAGAGACTGATCGTGTGTGTGGGCATGCACACACGTGCACGCGCACACACAGTGTCGAGGGGAAACAAGATGTGCCTCCACCACACAATCCCCAGGTGCAGCTCTTTGCTTTTTCCCATAGAAGTGGATGGCAGCCATTCACCTATATGGGAGACAGTAAAGGTGTCCATTCAGAGACACCACTGGGTTGGGGGCTAAACATTGGAACAGGGCTTGTGTGCTATAACTGACCCTGGGCAAGGTGAATGTCTAATATGATCTATTCATGGACCCAATCCTTTTGCCATAAGATCAGTTTCAGTATTGAGGGCGGTGTTCTGTAAGCCTCAGTATGAGGCTTGCTGGTGAGACTTACTGGTCTTACAGAACACCGCCCTCAGTACTCCCTCAGTGAGACTTACTGGTGGCTCATACTTCCCATGTAGCTTAAGCACTGAGTGTGCCACTGGTTTTAGCTGAAGGATGAACACAGTCATGCGCGGGATAAAATTACCATTTGCTCCCTCTTTAATCTTATCAGCAGCTTCTGTGGATTCCGCGGAAATCAGTTTTGCCAGGGCAAAACTTCCTGGTCATACAGGTAGAACTAGAGAGGTTGTTTTTGTCTGCTTTTCTGTCTATTCCCTGTATCCTGAATTAACAGAAACAAGGCATGCATGGATGCCTGGTGAAACATTGCTTCTTTGCAGCATTCAGGAACACCACAGCCCTAACAACAAGTTAATAACAATAGACAAGGCAGTTCAAGAAGGGCAGTGTGAACTTGACAACTTTATGTCAAAACTTTATTTTGATGCTCTGACTTGGATTGATGCTCTGACTTGGATTCCTGCATTGAGCAGGGGGTTGGACTCAATGGCCTTGTAGGCCCCTTCCAACCCTACTATTCTATGATTCTATGTAGTTGTTTAACATTTATTTAAATCTCATTCCTGGATATTGCTGTTTTAAAAACTAAACAAAAGGATATAGTATGTACTTAATACTTTTAAAAGTGAATGTAATACTCAGTGTTTCCTTAGGAGACCAGTTATTTTGTGTTTATTTTTCTTCCTGTTCACCATCACCAAAAACCTGACACACTCTCCGCAGCATTTAGTGCAGACAGTAGCAATAAGGCTTTCCATACCTTTGGCAATGTCTCTTATTCCCTTTCCACAGAAATTATCACATTAGGAATCGACTTCCAGTAAAGTCGTCTGTTTGACTTTCCTGCTGAAACTGCCATCAGGGCAGTAACTTTGGCCATATTATGTATGTAAGGTAAATGCCAGAGTAATACAGAATAGATGGAGTCACTAGCTTAATTTCACCCATGCCACCGTGCCATACTATCAGATAGTAGTGATTTTTCAGTTTGCAGTGATAGGCTTATGTATGAAACTGTCATCTAAAGGAGAAAGGGGTTGGAATCCTATTACTCAATCTCTTCTCTTTTCCTCTTTCAAAAGACAGAACTGTTTATAGGTCAGAGTGTCAACATTTCAAACATTGCTCTCTGTCGCCGGTGACAAAAGCTTGTCATCTGTTTGCTGCATTCATCAGTTACTCCTATAGAAGCCACAGTGGAAAATCAAGCCAATCTCTCTTCTTGTCTACTACAATCACCAGATTAAATATAAGGGGTTGGACCCAAAAGTTGAACAAGCTTTTTCTGTTGGAAAGATCTGTTGCCACTCGTGCAACAGATCTCTCCTCTCCTCTCCTCTCCTCTCCTCTCCTCTGCAGCCTCCTGTATCCCTGAAAAGCATCTCTGGAAGGTCAGAAGAATATCCTGAATAGCACAGGCTCTGTCTTGGGGGGGTGGGGCTCTGGTGGGAGAAGGAAATTTCCAAAAATCAGTCAGAGGCATCTTGAGTGAGCAGAGAATTTTGTGGCTTCTGATGGTCTTGAGTTATACATGACTTGTTAACATACATATGGATCACTAGTTTTAGAGCCTTCTCGCTAACTTGCTAACTGTATACCTCAAAAACGGCCTCTCTAAAGAATCATGAATTTTTTTTTTTCTAGCTAAGATCAGTCTTAATAATAATAGAGGATGATAGTTGTAATTCTTGTATGTGCATGCGGTATAAAGCAGCACTTTTTATTAATTCCCACAAGGTGGCGGAATGGTAACATGTGGAAGTTAACAACGTTACTATTTTCCAGTTATTTTAAAGAACATATAGTCCAATAACATTGTCAGAGATGCAAACAAGTTGAGCCAGAAGATTTCCAGCTGAAAGTTGGTAACCTGCTTTCAGCTCAAACCAAAGTTTAAGTGTCATAAACTCCCAGCTTGAAACAAGATTTGAAATGATTTTTTACTTTTGAGTTTCCTTTGCAGCCAGGTACTAAATAAATCACTGCCGATGCATATATAGATAGAACAGATGTGCCAACTGTTTAAAATAAATAATAAGAGGCATATTCAATTGGTGTATCATAGCACAATAATAATAGTAATAATGATGATGATCCAAACAAAATATTTCGCTTTTGCAACTAATAATATGGTGGACTACAAAATTTAATTTGTAATGACTAAATCGCCAAAAGGTGAATATAATAAAAATTAATCACCACATGTGATATCTCTTTAGAAACATATAACACAAAACTGTTAAACATCAGTTAGTAGGAGAGACTCGTTGGTCTATTGCCGTATTCCCTCTTAAGATGTGAGATGTTCTCAGTTCATACAGCAGACAAGCCCTCTTTGGGCTTAGAGCACCTGCTTTATAGACAGAAGGTTGCAGGTGTCACCCTTGCTGTAATTCTGAGTCCGCCGCTAGATGAACCAATGGATAGTACTCATTGGTATAAATCAGCTTCATATATTCCGTTTTTTATCATTGATTTTTTTCTGACTTCTGAACTGCTCAATTTTATTTATTTATTTATTTATTTATTTTTCGCGGAATGATGCAGTAAGATAATAAAGGCTTAAATATATATCAAAAGCAGGCATGTGTTGTTTTCAGAATTCCAAACTGTTTCTGCCATACTGTCCGAGCAAGGAACGTGAATGTATCAGTAAAATTTCCCTTTCTGTTGAGGTGATCCCAGTTATTCCTTGAAATATCTTTCTCAGAATGCCTCTTCACTCAGAGTGCCCACTACTCCCAAGAACTGCACAGATTAGATCTGGAGAGACCCTTACTATTGAAATAACAAAATATGTGCTGTTGTTTTAAGGTCCCACAAGAACCTCTTTATTGTTTTTGCTGCAACTGACTAACGCAGCTACCCCTCTAAAATTTATTACTATTGAAATGTTCGTTGTGCAACCTTAAACAAGATCGAACGTCCACACTTCTCCATGTATTGTTAGACCACGGTAATTCCATCTAACATTCAGCGCCCTAAGGATTCTACCTATCGCATTGCAGCATCTGAACCATGGATGCCGCAAATAATTATTTTCCAACTTATTGCTTACCAGCTTAATCCTTTTGGCTTCATTCTGCACTAGTGCTTTGCTCCCAGTACTAAATGATTTTGGCTGCTGGAGGTTGACTCTCTCTTCTCAGGTTGATTTGCTGCCTGCTACTGCACTTTGTGCTGCAGGCTTGATGCAGGCAAAAACAGACCTCCAATTGCACTTTGAATAGGGACTGGTCTTCATTTTAAAAGGTGAAGCTGGCCTTTAAAACAATAGGCAGAACAATAAGTTTGGGTTAGCAGGAACTCTTCCTGCTAGAAATGCTATAATGTGTTTAGCGAGAGAACAACATCAGTGATTGCTTCTTCTGCCTCATGTTGTTTACTGCTTCTCAGGACTTGCGTGCTGCTGAAGTGAAGAGTGCCACCATTTCAGCTGACTTTGACGCTGTGACGGTATCTCCTAGTGTTTTCCCCAGCTCCCCCGCCCCCGTCCCAGTTTTATTTAACACCGCTAGTTGAACTGCAGTGCTGTTTCAGTGATGTGATCTTGTTTCTTTGTTACTAAATGGCTCCCCACCCCCCTTCCTGGTCATGCAACTTTGCGGACAAATGTGTGAGATAATCAGACAGCAGTCTTTCCATTTGCTCAAACAGCTCTTCTGAGGGTATCAGTTTACTATCACACAGGGAATACCAAGATTTCAGCTACAAGTATTAATAAAATAGTTTATTCTTAGAGCTGTTCTGTGGTATACATGGCCAGTACTCCTATCAGGATTAGAGCATTGTTATTATATTTTTATTATTTTAGTCTCCTCTTCCTCACAAACCTTTAGTCAACATTTCTGATTAAGCATGGATGCTTTCAACTACTCCCTCTGGACATTTTTGTTCCACGGTAATATTTAATGTAATTTTAGTTTCATTAAGCATATTTATCTTATTTCCCAGTCTATGTCATTGGATAGGCTGTATATGTTTTTATCTATTACACCCATTTCAGGTTGTAATGGACAGGAAAAGTATATGACTGTGTTGAAACAGATGTAGACAATGGTCAGGTTTGCATAACACAACAGCCCGCCATGGCTTAATTTATCCATGAGGGCTGTTGCATCATGCTGGGCACCCGCAGGTGTCATTTTTGCATGTCACCCATGGGTGCCTGGCTTCCGGTGTTGTGAGAACCCAGGTGGCAGAGGTTATTTGAGGGTTAGAGAACCCTAAAACATGCCAGGGGTTATTTGAGGATTGCTACCTGCATTTGCCTGACACATCAAGCCACGGCAAGCCAGGTGCCATGCAAAAATGGCACCTGTGGGACCTTGGCACCATGCAACAGCCCCTGTGGGTAAATTAAGCTATGGTATGCTGTTGTGTCATGTGAACCAGGTCAATGTAGGGTGGGAGGGTTTGTTTTTCTTTGTCAGTGGTCAGTTGCTGAAGGACTATCATCACACATTTGTAACTGGGCTCTTCCAGACATCCTCCTAGTTTGACTTTCTGGTTCAATGGTAGCACCAAAGCAGGATGTGCAACAAGAAGTACCTCAAAGGAAGTTTCCCATTTGGGGTGTTTAGAGTGAGTGCTGCTGTTTTGGTCATGATAGTAACCCATGAAGATCTTGCTGGTTCATCTGGACTAGCAATGGCTGTAATTGGCACTCTGAATGTGTGACCCATGTTTTGATCCAGAGTATCCAGTACCCACAAAACACTGTGTCTGGAAGTGCTGTAATGTTTTTGTGCCTTATGTCTTTCTCTACTTCTCTATTTTTCTCTCTCTTTCTGTAAAGAGAGGGACTGTAGCGCAGTAGTAGAGCCCTTGCTTTGCATGCAGAAGGTTCCAGGTTCATTCCCCACCATCTCCAGGAAGGACTAGGAAGGAATCCTGCCTGAAACCCTGGAGAGTTGCTGCCAGTCAGTGTTGACAATATTGGGCTAGATGGTTTGACGCAGTATAAGGCAGCTTTGTATGTTCCCATCAATTTCACCTTGGGAATGGATGGAGAAGAGTATGCTTGTCCCAATAAACTATTGGAAACCCAGTTCATGATCACTGTGAAGATTTCCTTGCATGGAAACAAATGTTGCTGAAACTACAAAGTAAAGGAAATTCCCCTTTAAAGTATAAAGTTCCTGTATCATTTCTGATGTCTTCAAAATGCTTTACAGAGTGAGCTCCACACCTTGCATTCTGTAGATCTCTGCGGAATTGGTATGGAAACAGAAAAAACGGATGTGACTAAGTCAGGGCTATTAAACAAAATATTTAAAGATATATATTTCTGGACTTCAAGATCTATTTTGCCCAGTAGCATTATTGTTCTGGTACTGTTCTGATCATTCATTTAGCCCAGAGTTGGGTGACCTGTGGCACTCCAGATGTTTTGGCCTACAACTCCCCTCACCCTTCAACATTAGCTATGCTGGCTAGGGCTGACGGGAGTTGTAGGTCAAAACCTCGGCAGTACCATGAGCTGCCCTTCCCTGATTTAGCCTTTTCATAGCATACCTAATAGAAATTGAAAATATATAAGATGTCATTCATATTTATCATCATCTTTAGTATATGACATTGATTTGGGCCTGAAACTAGAGTGTCATTATATCAAAAATATTTTAATTCTTTAAGTGACTACACTACATTTGTCAGGACCCCTCTATCCATTCTCTCTTTCTCTCTCTCTCATACACACACACACACCTCATTTCTTCTTTATACTGGATATGGAAAAAGAACTATGTTAAGGCCATAGACTTCACAGTCACCATTGTATACTTCTAGTTTCTTTTTCATCTATCCAAATATATATTATTGTTAGAGTAATTATTGGAGCTATATTTTAGATATATTTTAGAGATCATCAAGATTCCAAGAAAGCCATTAGTTGTCATCCATTCTGCATGATATGATTTCAGTTTTGCATATTTTTGCACATTTATGATTACAATTTTGCTCATTTTCCCACCCATTGGAGTACTACTACAAGTCTCAGTTTAAATTAAATAGGAGACGCATATATAAGGGAGAGCATAACAATTTTCTTTCTGCCTGTACTCTTCTTCAGCTAGCTGGTCATGAAAAGGATCCAGTATAAAGCCTCTAGCTCCCGTGCAATGGACCATTCAGACTGGCGCTGGGCACAAAGCGCCCCTTCCCCACACTGGTTCAGTTTTGCCAGTGTTGCAACACTACCTGGCTTAGCTGAACCTCATAAGAGGCTTTTGCGGGGCAATGCGGTACAGTTTGCAGCACCCCCGTCATCCGGATCCATAAACCTATTGTAGCAGCCCTCAGTCCTTGACATAAAAGTAGTAGTTTGATCACAGTTTTAAAAATTGTAGTGGTGGGGAAATAATGGGTTTTCAATTGTAAACAGGATGGGTTGGATCCAGATTCAGGCCTGTGCAACTAGGCTGACAGAAGCGAACTTCCCTCCCCCTCCTCCCCATGGTGTCTCCTTCAGCCTCCTGAGAAGCTACACAGAGGGTCAGGGGACCTTGCTGAATGGAGTGGGGAGGGGGAATCCCTGAAAATCAGACAGCGGCACCTTCCATGAGCAGAGCTCTTCTGTCCACAAAAGGCAGATCCTGGATCCAATCCGACGTAAAGAGACCAGTTTGCCGCAGTTCTCTAACCTAGGATGCTGCTTTACCTGCCTTGACCCAAAAAGCAGCTGAAGCAGCAATTTGGGTTTGCTGCATACATAAAATATGTGTGCTGAGATAGATGGTTCTTTGTGCTCCTTAAAAAGACAAGCACTAGAACTATTTGCAAAAGAAGAAAGAGACACAATGTCCTAGGATAGGATACTCCTCCTGCAAAGCAGGAAGTGAACTCTGCCATACGCAAAGATGAGATGCTGGAATGATCCATTCTTCAGACAAAATGTGAATTGCTTTCTGTAGAGAGTGTCCATCCTAAACTACTGCTGCATGATGAAGAAGAGGTTATGATGGCATTTTATTTTGCAGGAACGTTGTGCTGCTGATGTGGAGCCAATTGCCTTGGAAGGTGGCAAGCAATTTGGCCTCTCAAGGAACAGCCATATTGCTGCTGCATTTGATGACACCAAAGTTAAGAATAAGTACGTCCAGTTTTGAGATGGATTGGTCCAGAAGTTCATTCTGCTAGTGTGGTATGCTGAACCGTAGATATGTTTTTAAGCAGAGCAGACACAATTGAAGGAGCTGAGCAAGATTACTTCTAAGTACCGCACAAAATGACCATATGAAATGTTCTTGTCCTTCTAGAATTCAGCTAAACTGATAGACTCTATACTTAGCAAGCATTCCATTTTAGTTCAGAAGCTACTTTCCAAAATTAGTATAGCTCTTTAGCATTCCTTTAAAAAGCTTTTTAGAACAAAGAAAAATAAAACAAAAATACCAAAGAGAGAGAATTAATGGTTTCCAAATGTCATAGGCAAATAAGATCATCTCTCTGTTGTTGGAATTAATTTCCTGGAATTATGTATATTGCAAGCTACCGACACTATAGGTGTCTCTATATGAGCAATTTATTGCATTAAACTCATGGAAGTTTGTGGGTCCTTTACACAACATTGTCAACCTCCAGGACGTCTCCCACACATTTCCCCCTTTATCCCACTTTCAAAATGATCGGAGATAAGCTAGTAATAAAAGTTAAGGGCGCCATATTGGCAGTGTGTAATGCCAGCATAATGCTATGAACTTGCCAAGGAAGGACTTTCCTCAATTCAAATCACATGTCTGCCATGTAAATGCTTGAGCACATTTCTCGATCGCGGGCCATTCGGAGGGAGAAGACAGAGACAGATCTGATCCCTCACCCCACCAAACTCAGAATCAATGTCCTCTGTTGATTCAGAGCATCCCATCTGCGGCTGCACTCAAGTTAATCTAACAGCTTTACGGCTGCTAGGGATGTACGAAAGTCACTTACCTTTTCAAAGGGTGACATTCGCAGTGGGGGGTAGGGGCTCTGTCCCTCCCCTCGAAATTCTCTCCAGCCGTTCCGCTCTGTGGAGATTCCACAGAGCTGCCAGCCGGGGCCACCCGCAGCCACTGGGCAGCCTGCACAGGGACGCAAATGGCGGCGGCCATAGCCGCCGCCATTTGCATCCCTGTATTTTGCCATGATAGGCTACGCAAATATTTACATAGCCTATCATGGCAAAAAAAAACAACAACAGCGAATGGGAAAAAAATTCCTTTTTTTTTTTTGCCGTGATAGGCTACGTAAATATTTACGTAGCCTATTACGGCAAAAAAATAATAATAAAGGGAACACAAATGGTGGCCACTACGCCATTTGTGCCTCTGTCTTTTGTCGTAATAGGCTACGTAAATATTTACGTAGCCTATCACATGGCAAAAACAAGGGAACGCAAATGGCAGCCGCCGTAGCCGCTGCCATTTGCGTTCTCTTAGTTTTGCCGTGATAGGCTACATAAATACTTATGTAGCCTATCACGGGTAATGCAGGGACAGCTACGTAAATACTTACGTAGCCTATCACGGCTATATGGAAGAAGTGAATAGTGTCTGCAGACGTGGCCGCCATTCGCAATGCAGCACAGATGGCAGCAGGTAGGTGCTCTGTTCTGGGCCCATTTCGCAGGGTGGGGGGCTGGGGGGCTTCATTCCACCACAGATTTCAGGGGTCCGAATGCACTGGCATTCAGCCTCACCGATATCCGTGGCGGAATTCTCTGACTTCCCTAACAGCTGCAAATGGCATCTGCTACACCATTTGCGTCCGGAGTTAGCCCAGTGATATGGCATGGCAATGGCAGCTGGCTGTATCACCAGCGATGCAGACCCGGCGGCCGGCTCTGCGGGATTGCTGCACGGAGGAGCCAGCCCGGATGGATTCCGGAGAGAGGCGGAGGTGAGTTCCCTGTTCTGCCACAGACTCCAGATGCTGGATTCTTTGGAATCCAGCCTCATTGGGGTCCGTGGTGGAATTCTCTGCCATCTCTAGCTGACAGATGACCAATTCATCCCCTCACCGTGGAACTTTTGACGGGCATGCTCAGAGGTCACACCTATCCATTACAACAAACTGAAAGCCTAGTTGTGAAGGATTGCTCTTAAGAACTAATGGCCTTTTGTGGATGGAGGGGCAAGTTTTGATTTCCTATTTTTCTGCACACATAGAGTTTGTAGCTTAAGCCCTAAATCAAGTCTGTACTGTAAGTGCATGAATATTACATCCATACACTTTGGCAAGGGATATTAGGTGTCTTGGTTTTATATGTCTTATAAATAAGTTTGCCTTTGGCAATGCTAGCTTTATGAGAAAGACTAAAAGATAAAGCAGATTAATGCTTCTGACTTTCCATTCTTTCTTTTTTTTATCCCCAAATGTGCAGACTCACCATTGAATTTGAAATCAGAACTACGGCTGAAAATGGGTTGCTTTTCTATATGGCCCGGATCAATCATGCTGATTTTGCCACTGTTCAGATAAAGAATGGCTTTCCTTACTTCAGCTATGACCTGGGACATGGGAACACAAGCACAATGATTCCCAACAAAATCAATGATGGCCAATGGCACAAGGTATGACTTAATGCTGGCCCAGGAGCTAAATAAATGATTAGTTTATGTGCAGAATGACAAATCCCCCATAAACTCTGTGGTTTTGCCATATTCATTGGAGAAGCAATGAATATGGCAAAACAATAGAGTCATGGGATTTATTTATACAGTAACATGGGTTGTATTTCAATTGCTGCTTTTCATCAGAACCTTTGTGAACCTTCCAAGGGTGTTTCGTTGGCCACTGTCGAAAACAGGACTAGATCTACACCAGTGCTTTTATCGGTATTGAAGTGCACTGATAACTGTTGAGGCACATTAGGCATTCCGTATACCACTTTTCTAGCCTTATTTCCCACTAATAATATTCCATATTATCCAAAATAGTGCAATGGATGTCACTGTGTGCACTACGAGGTATAAATCTGCAAAAGGGATATAGCATCACCACGATGGGATGGTATCGATTTGACAAAAGGTGTAGATCTGGCTCAGGATGCTGAACTAGATGGACCCTTGGACAGAATCAACAAAGCTCTTCTTATGTTTCCTGTTAGGAGCAAATCAGTACAATCCTTCAATTTTCTTGAGAGCAATTGATGGGTTGGGACTGACTCCTCAGGTTGCAGCCTGACCTAAGGTGGGTCACAATGCAAATACATGATAAAAAAGGAGAAGTAAAAAGAGAGTGATCACATCACTCTGGTGCTGCAGGAGTTGCACTGGATGCCAGTTGCTTTCTGGGCCAAATTCAAGGCGTTGGTTTTGATCTTTAAAACCCTATACGGTTCCAGCCCAGCCTATCTCAAGGAGCGCCTCCAGCAACACCAGATAGGCTGCTCAACAAGATCAGCCTCGGATGGCCTTCTCTCTGTCCCATCAGCCAGGACAGCTAGGCTGGTGAGGACGAGGGAGAGGGCCTTCTCTGTGGAGGCCCCCACTCTGTGGAACTCCCTCCCTAGGGAACTCCGCCATGCCCCCTCTCTAATGAGCTTCCGCCAGGCATTGAAAACTTGGTTGTTCGGGCAGGCATTTGGGGTGGGCTAGGGCATTTTTAGAATATTAAATTTTAATGTTTAATTTTACTGTTTTAGATTGTTTGTACTATTGTACATTGCCCAGAGTGGCCGGGTGGCCGGCCAGATGGGAGATTAAGAAAATAAACAAACAAACAAATAGATTCCCTAAATGCATGTTTGGATGAAGGTAGGGCCAAGGACTGAAAAGTTTTGAATCTACTCAGATCCTTGATTAACCTATGTGCAGACATCCCATTTTTAAGGTTTCTGTTATTAGCTTCTGTTGCTGTTTGGCCCAATACAGCAGGATGGGGCTTTGGTAGAACCTGCTGACCTTATGAATTACTTCCACTCCCTAAAAGGGGGAAAGGAGACAAATAATGAAATCGAGTGTGCATCCACACTATTCCATTATTGTCCGGCCTTTCCTCGTCCTTATGAAAATTGTTCTTGAACATCACTTGTAGATCATTCACATTTCCTTGTCTGGATGCATGTGTTTTCTAGAAGAGGAGACTGCAAAATTCCACATCACTCCTGCAGTGGTTGGATGCAAATGTACTGGGGTTTTAGAAATCAAAGTACTCATCCCCACCCCTTATCCCAGTTTCCTTGTTAACATCCCACCTATGATTTCTGTTTCTGGCTGAGAATGTTATGCTTTCCTGCTGCTTCTCAGTGGGCATGCTGGAGGAAAGCTTCTGCAGCTCACATAGGAAAGCCAGAACTAAACACTGTGTGCATATCAGTCTGACACAACACTATTAAGAACACTGTGCATACTGCAGCCTACAGATTCATTAGCTGCTAGAGCCGCTGGGCAGTAGGTTTTGGAATTGTCCAGCATCAGCAGGGGGACCAGGTTTAACATCAAGAGGGTTTGATTCATTAGGAGCAAAATGTCTAGCCTTACAAGGCCATACGCTACAGTTTAGGCAGCTGTAGTTCATCCATCCTATGCATAATATGTTCTGCAAATCATTGGACATAAGGTGGGTGGCGGTGGTGGTGTTAGGTGACATTAATATCAGACATGCCAGCATTTCCGTGGCCTAAAGAATGACTAGAAGAAACAAATGTCCTAGAATCTATCTTAGGTTATTATATTCATGCTTCCTAGTGCATTAATATTCTTTTAAATGCACGTAACTCTTGACCTAGTGCATGTATACTATAGCACACCAATTATGAGGAAGAAACAGATTTAACCAGTCTGTAGTTATTTATATTCCACACTTGTTATTATTATAGTAATCCAACTTCCTCAGCATATATGGCCTTTTCCAGAGTGTCATATGCAAAAATCAGAGAGGTCTGTGCCATCGAGAACCTTATAATGTAACAGTGCAATCCTATGCATGCTTAGACAGAAGTAACACCTCATTACTTTTCAGTGGAGCTTACTTCCAGCTAAATATGTACTTGGGAGCAAGCCACAATGAACATATAGTGCGGCATACTTCTGAGTAGGCATGTAGAGGACTGCACTGCACATGTCCTATTTATCCCTAGGCTGAGAGACTAAAATGAGATTAGACTGTGTGCATAGGACTACAACCTTAGCAGCTCTAACAAAAATATGTAGTGAAAATAACAACAGCAACAAGCTAAACATCTATCTTATTCCAGATAAAAATATTCCGAAGCAAGCAGGAAGGCGTCCTGTTAGTTGATGGTGCCACAAACAGGACCACTAGCCCAAAGAAAGCTGATATTTTGGATGTTGTGGGGATGCTGTATGTTGGAGGACTGCCAGTTAACTATACAACTAGAAGAATTGGTCCGGTAAGGAAGGAAGATATATTTCATGTTTTTAAAATCCTAGCACATTCCTATTATGTGTTGGCAACCACTGTCATGTACATGTTATAGCCATACTGTGAAAAAAGATACACATAAGCATTTTGTTCTCATTGTCCTTGAAAAGGCTTGAGGTTCACATTTAAGCTCATTGTTGCCACTCTACCAGATATTTAACCCCAGGCAGGAAGTGATGCCTGGTTACCACCAAACAAACAAGTAATCTAGACTGGTGTTAAATTGAAACACTGCTTCTTTAATTTGAACACTGTGGCCACTCTTGCTTCATTCTCTGCACCCATAATGACTATTTTAACTATGAATAGCTTCCTAAAAACAGTACAAACACTTGTAGGGTAGATAGCTTATTAACAAATTCACCTAGAGTAGGAAGTGTAACCCCCAAAAATGATTTACTTCAAAGAAAACAGAAGGGTGTAATGCCTCAAGTATTTGGAGAAAAGGAATATTAACAGACTCTTCCAGATGTTAGGGAAGGGCTGGCTATCCAGCTTTAGAGATTTTACTGTTTCTAGTTTTTCTCGGCCCAAGTCAACAACCATTCTGAGCAATCATTAAGAACAAAACTTGGCTCCTTCTAGCCATACAGCATGTATCCACCTGCTCAGGAAACAGGTCCAAGAGATTTTCTAGGAAAGAGATGACTACACTGCCAATTCAAGGCCTTGGTGTCATAGTGACTTTGTGAATCATCTGGCTATGCTGACCACACCTCCCACTGCGAAAGGCAATTAACACTGTGTTGTCTGTAGACACAGTGAATTAATTGTGCATTATCTTCTTAGGCAGCCTCCTGTCTCCTCACTCCTCTCTCTTCCCTTGGACTGAGGGACAAACTAAAAGTTACCTTACCTGCAAAGTTCTGGCCTTGAGTGCAGGTTTTCTTTGTCACATTGTCAGCTCAGACCCCTCGATCTGTATTGGGACCCTAGCATGGGAGGTAGGGAGGACTTTGCCCTCTCCCACTGTGGTCCTGATCTGGATCGGGGGCCCCGTGCCTGGAATTTGTATTACCCCCCCAAAAGGTCCCATAGAAACAAATCAGACCTTTTTGAGTAATGCAAATTACAGGCATGGGGGTGGCATCTGGATCAGGGCTGCAACGGAGGAGGAGGGAAGGTTAAAGTCCCTGTCCATACACCATGCTTGTGTCCTGATCCAGATTGGGAGCCCTGCACTAACAATGTGTGGTGAAAAATACCCTAAATCCTGCACACAGAACCAGAACTATGCAACTTAGATGACATTTAGTTTGTCCCTAAGAGAAATTCTGCTGAAGGCCTGTGCTTTCAGAGCCCTACAAAGAAGCTGTATATAACTGTGTTACATTACCAGCAGGAAATGAAGAGCCTGAATCATTAGTCAAGATGTAACAGAAAACATAAACATATTGATATAGGACTCTCAAAGAGAGTCAGCTCTTATGAAATATGGGGGTGTGCACAACCCATGGGCTGTCATGCATGACCAGGGGACAGCATATGTGCTGCCTGCAGTGCGCCTGCCACTTCCACTTTTGCCCAGCTCCTCCAAAAGCAGCTCCTTCCTAGGTCGCTGAGTGCGATGTCTGAACCTGGACTGCTGGGTTATTTAGGGTGCAGTCCTATGCTTGTTCTAAGCATGATGGCTCTCCGCTCCAAAAGATGTACACATGCGAATAACAGTAAATGTGCACAATCCCTTTTGTGATGCTGAAAATATGTTCTACGTAGGAAGGAGAACAGTCGAGAAAGGATGTTGAATTTTATGTTTCTAATACAATTTGATGTGCTGCTACACCACACATTTTTTGTCACCTTTGATATAAAATGAGCCTTTAAAAGTGACCCAGATTTTGGGTGATGGGCTCTGCAGAATTTCTGCTAAGCAACATAAATAATTATTCAGATAATAAATGGAGATTCGTCCCATTAACAACAGATATTTTATAGAATGGTCATGTAAAGAGGCTCAGTCATTTCAGCAAGCCAAGAACAATGAATAAAAATGCCAGATTCTCCCTAATGCCATATTTGAGTCTTTCCATTGTGGGATGAAAGCATTTGAGATGGCAGTGCATACTAACACCCTATTTTTCACCCTTATGCAGGTTGTCTATAGCATTGATGGCTGCATACGGCATTTTCAGATGACAGAGTCTCCTGTTGATCTGAATAATCCTACCTCCAGCTATAATGTTGGAAAGTGCTTTGCCAATGCACAGAAAGGAACATACTTTTCAGGAACAGGGTTTGCCAAAACAGGTAATGCTGTGCACTGTATTATTCTTAGACAGACCACCAGGGGATTGTCTAAGGGTGCAATCCTATGCATATTTAGACAGAAGAAGGTCCTACAGCTCCCAGCATTCCACAGCCAGCATGGTTGGTGGGGAATGCTGGGAGTTGTAGGACTTTTTTCTGTCTAAACATGCATAGGATTGCACCCTAAATTGTTCTTTAGAAATCATGGCTGGGCCCTCCTAAATAGTTGCCAAGGGGGCATGAACATACCAGAGAATAAAGGCTGAAAAGTGAGGAAGAGGAAGGAAAGGAACATAGATATTTGTGGTGACCAACAGGGATTGCTTCCTGGCCCGGCCTTGTGGAAGTTGAATTTGTTTAATGAGAACGAGTAACAGTAGCTAGGCTTTGCACAATATTGTGGCTGCAGTCATTCTTCTTTTTAAGGATTCAAAATGAAATAATGTCACAGAAAAACATAGGAATGCCATTTAAAATGAAAACATCGGAATGGCATTTAAAACTGCTTGTGCCATCATAACCGTAGGTCCCTCAACAAATCTACAGGCTACTTTTTTTTTAATTGCCCAGAATTCACATTCATGGAATGAGGCTTTCCTGCCTTTCCCCTTGCTATCCCTTTGCCCCCCAAATGTCTGCTCCTGGGAGTTGGGGGACCCTTGGGAATGGTGTAAAATAAGGTACGGGGAGCTGCAGATGGAGGGACGAGTTGCCCCGCTTGCATGAATGGAGGAGCAGCTTAGGGGCCAAGCCTGTGATTCTCACCACCGTGCTCTGCTTCTGTTGCCCTTGAGAAGACTGAGACAGCCACTCTTATTCAGTCACACACGTATGTGCGGACACATGCTCCCACGTATACACATGGTCTGTGTAAGCTTACTTCAGTGACTTGCAGCCTTCCCCATCCTGGCGCCCTCCAGATGTTTTGGACTAGAACTCCCATCATTCCTGACCATGGGCCATGCTGTCTGGTACTGATGGGAACTGAAAGCTGACTCAGAGCCTCTCTGTCAATCCCATCTCCTCCTATGTGCATCCCCTGCATTTCTCCAGCTGTGGACCCCGCCTCCTTCTGGCATTGAGATTTAGGGGAGTTCGCAGTGGATTCCAGCAAATACGCACCATGTGCTGCTTACCATAGGCTTAAACAGCTGGAGGCCAGAACAAGCTAGCCTTTCTTTCATGGCACCATGAGTGCAAGGGCCAGTACAAGCCTAGCTAGTGCTTCAAGGAAGATGCTGAAGAGCATGCGTGAGACCCGAAGTACCCACAAGATTGCCAATTTCAATCCAGGACAGAGTTCCTGTGCCTTTAACAGTTGCACAGAAAAGAGGCCTAAATGGGTGGACAGTTTCTCCTATCATAGTGTTGTAGGGATAGAAGGGCCACCTGCCAGCCTCTTTTCTCTCCAACTGCCAGTTCCTATCATAAGAAATTCAGAGGCATTGCTTTTTGTCAGGAGGAGTGGATTCTGGACATAGTCCTTGCACCTTTCTTTTCTGTCCAGCTTGCTGAAGGAAAGGACTCTTAGGAAATATAGCATACCTGTGACCCATTACCTTTTGGGTAAGGCCAACTGTGTGTTTCATATAACTGTGAAATCATATAATGAATCATCATTATACATTCATATAATGTTATTGGCAGTAACATTATTATGAGCAATGTTGTATGATTGCAAGATAGAAAAATAATGCTAGTGGTATTATTGAAGATCTGTATTTTACCCCACCTTTCTTCCTTACTTCTCAGTTGGAGCATATAAAGTGGGAATAGATCTGCTAGTGGAATTTGAGTTCCGTACAACCCGGACAAATGGTGTTCTATTAGGGATCAGCAGCCAAAAAATGGATGGCCTTGGCATTGAGTTAGTAGATGAAAATGTGAGTAGAGAACTATCAGAAATATATCTGATCATGTTTTGCTTCTCAAGCACTTTACATAGACTTTGCCACAGGATCCCAGGACCTGAGCTAGGACTGAAACCAACCATGGTCTTTGAGCCAGGAGCAAAGCCAACCATGGCCCCAACATCATTACTCTGGTGGCTGTAGAAAAAGCCAGAATCCAGCCTAGTAGGGTTACCTATGAATAGAGTTACTTTGACTTACAGGGCACAGCCAGGCTGCTCTATCCCACTTTCTCGGTTAGGATATCACTTTAGCATCTAAGCCAGAGCTGTAGGAATGGGCAGCCAAAGTCCCTTGTAATGAAACTTCTGTTTGCCTTTCAAAATCTTCTCTTGGTTCTGCTATGATACTTTCTAAAGGAGATTCTACTTGGACACTTGCTTTGTTCCACACACTGCTGTTCACTTAGTGGATTGTTAAACATTTTGCAAGTTAGTCAAGTGTGTGCAAACATTGTAATTACTGAACCCATTGCTGAAACACTGTTTTCTGTCTATTATCCGTTTTAGAGTTTGGCAGCAGTAAACTTGGCAGGCGGAATGTCCATAATTTTGAGCTTTCCTGCCAATATTGGTCCTGAGGCTACAAATTAATTTCAAGTGGATCTTTGAGTACAGCATGATTTCATGCATTTATGTTGATTAAGTATTTAATCACTGCTTTTGCTGAAGAGAAAAGCTAAGCCACTCTTGCTTTTCATGGAGGACAATCAGTACCATAAGGGTGCCATATCAGTCCCTGCTTCATACCTTGTATAACTAGAAACAGCTTTAAGGCAGATCAAATCTGACAGCATAACAGCCGGGCCTGCAATTAGCATATTTCTTTTGCGGGGGTCACTTTTATAGCTAATTGGTTTTCCTAATTGTTTTTTAATTTGCTCTCCAGGTTATGTTCCATGTCGATAATGGTGCTGGTCGATTCTCTGCCATCTATGAACCTGCTATACCAGGTAGCTTGTGTGATGGACAGTGGCACAAGGTTATCGCACACAAAATAAAGCATCGTGTGATGCTGACAGTGGATGGCCACCATGTAGAAGGTATCAGTCCAAATGCAGCTTCCACTTCAGCAGAGACTAACGATCCTGTCTTTGTTGGAGGATATCCTGGTGAGTACACCAGCTAGGCATTCAGAGGTCTACAAACGTTTTCTTCATAATGAGTTTCTTAAGGTAAAATCACTGGGACTGACAAAATATAGAAGTGTATACTGTCTGGGTCAGGCTCTGTGCTGCATGAGCTAAAAACAAAAATGGTGAAGTAGCGGCACGCATACAGTTGCCTAAAAACACATGTGTCACACACCCACCGTGCAAATGGTTGCCCTCTCAGTTTTGATGGTAGCAGTCACCTTCTTGCAAAGATAGGGGACAGGTGATTGGCGCTATCGAAATTGACCAAAGCAACCCTCTATTTGGCAGAGTCTGGCACAGATTACT
Source organism: Heloderma suspectum (assembly GCF_057233095.1). NCBI lineage: Eukaryota > Metazoa > Chordata > Lepidosauria > Squamata > Helodermatidae > Heloderma > Heloderma suspectum. Next base: position 334,874,830 of record NC_139458.1, read on the forward strand.
GTGTACCACTGTGTGTGTATGTAGCATGAGAAGCTGTGTATTGATTTGGAGCTGTGTTTTTGTTTACCCTCAAAACAAGTTAGGATGTTATTAATTTGGTTGATCAGCTAACCACACATTAATCATAAAGTCCCACTGGTTATTCCTTCATCTTCCTCCATTCCTCCTTGTCCCTGGCCATCAAAATCTAATTGGAATAAGACAACTTATGCCACTTTTGGAAAACCTGGGCTCAGACTTTGATGATAGTCCAAGGGAAGGGAATTCTAAAGTTGAGGGGAAGCCTTTTTTTCATGGTTGCCCATGGGGTTGTGGGTCCCCACAATCTTGGTGGAATGGCCCAAGACAGATTAATGGTAACAGGACCATCAAAGTTGTGAACTTTAAGCTCAGTGGTTTGCCTTTTTCAGCTGACAAACTAGAAGCTTAGGCAATTTTGGGGACATGTTTCTTATTCTTAAGCCAAGTGCAAAACTACATTTTGCCAGTTTCCCTTCCTTGCCTCCCCCCGCCCCCGTGATTGTTAGTTTCCTCAGAATAGTCAGGATCCTTGGAGAGACATTGCTGTAGAACTCTCAGTTCCATATTTTATTTTTTTAAACTACATTCTGCAGCCCTGCAAGGCTTCAGGATCCCTAATAACAGCTTAGCCAACTATTTAGTTCCCCCATCATTGCTTTTATCAGCCTGGCTAAGGTGATCACCCCACTGCATGTCCAAAGGCAGGTAAAAACCAGGATAGCCCTGCCCATAGAAGGTTTCCCAACCCAGAAGCAGAGTTTCCCAGAAACAAGTTAAATATACCTGCTGTGGCCATTCAGCCCCTTGTGTGGCCTTTTGCCACTGGTACTCGATGTTCCCATGCTGTGTGTAGTCCTCTGAAGGCCACCTTGCCATTTATTGTATTTCTCAGTCACCCTATAATCAGGGTTCTCTGGATGACAGTGTTTGAACACATTTCTGCCATACCCTCCCCACTCCTTAAATAGAGAGCCATAACCCCCTACCTCTGTCTCTTCTTGCTCTATCACTGTTACTAGGAATAGTCTGCCAGTCTTAAGCTAGGGAGATTGGTGTACTAATCACTCTTTTTTTCTTTCTGTAAACTTCTGTGGTAAAATAAAACTTCTCAAGTGAGTGTTGTCCACTTCATCAGAGAACAGTGTACAAACTTCCATTTAAAAATCCCACCGTTTCCAGGTCCATCAGGTGCACATCTGTATATGCAAGTTCTCATAAATGTGAGAACAAGGATATCTGGAAACAGTTTGCACTGTTTTCTATTTACAAGTGGGGCACAGAAAATGAGATACATTTTCTTTTAGGAGAAAAAAGGGTCTGCATAGTTATTATTTTTTCTCTCTCTCCCTCACAGATGGACTCAATCAGTTTGGCCTGACCACTAACATCCGTTTCAAAGGATGTATTAGATCCTTGAAGCTCACCAAAGGGACTTTTAAGCCTCTGGAGATTAACTTCAGCAAAGCCTTGCAGATAAAGGGAGTTCAGCCTCTATCGTGCCCTGCAAATTAACAGGAACATTGTCCAACTCTGATATGGCCTGACCACTTAAAAAGAAAAAACGAGTGCCTCAGATATTTAAAGAACCCTATATGCACAGTACCTTCATAATAAAAAGGTCCTTTCGCAAATATTTTGACTTCAGTCTGTGATATATTCAAAATGGCGCTATTTTAAGGTGTGTTTCTAAAACAAACATTTAAATGATCAATACTTTCCCCTCGGAATGAAAAAAGCAGCAAGTTACTCCTGTGTGATGTGTCAGTCTTTCCCTCAGTTTGAAGTGAAATTATTTACTATAGTTTTGAGGAATGGAATTGTATTTATACAGATCCATGGTTTTCAATGGGTAAAGTGGGCTATGGTCCCATTTGTCTGGGTATCTTGAGATCTAGACAGGTGGCTGTGTGTACTGTGTACCCCACTTTCTCGCATTGGTTGATTGTGGTAGGGAGCCAACTGAACTAATGTTGTTTCCCCTGGGAGTTTTTTGATAATGACTATCTTACCTTGATAATGACTGGACCTTTGGCTCCACTTCTACCTTTTCTTTATGCTATTCTGCCAACTCTGTGGGTAGAATGTGACCCACAGAACAATCTCATGCTTTATCTTGGTGGGATGTTACAGTAAAGTGGAGAAAGTGGATAAGCAAATGACTGGTTCACTGGATTTTGTGGCTTCTAGTCGGACATCCAAAAGGCATATATCACCCACAGGGGGTGCCATTTTAGGTTTTGGTAAGAAGGCCTAAGATATTTCAATTGAGAGGGAAGCAAGATTCCCAGCAAGGATCACAGGCCTAATTTTGGATCTATTTGAGATTCATTTGCAAAAAAAGAATATTTTAATAGTGCATAGCATGTTGTTATTACTTTTGTACTTTGTAATAACAAGAAATGCAGGTGCTCCTGAAAAATAGTCCCATGTGGTCTGAAGCCTGCTGTCTCTTGGTTACATATCTCCCCACAGTGAGACTCATGTGTTATACCTGCATCTGGAGCTTGTGCATCTCTCTGTAGGGGAGAGGTGTAAGTTCTTCCTTTCGTTATTACACAGGGAAAAATGGATACAGGCACTTCCATGTCTGTAATTCCCACTTCAGCATAATGTCTGAAGCTCCTCACAGTTCAGTCTGGAAATACTGAGATGTCTCCTTCTTGACATGGAGGCCCAACATGCTGCACTTGAGAACTTCAGATCCAGTCAAACATGCATAAATTATCCATTACTATGTGAGGTTAATTTAAAAACTCAACAATAAAGCCATTGTGTCCTTTAAAAAAACGATATTGTTTTACTGTGTCCTAACATCTGGATCGTCAATGTTTTCTGCTACTGTTTTCTATGTTCCATTTGTGTATAATACTGTTTCCATGATATGCAGGACACATTTTCTTTGTGTGTGTGTGGGGCAGGGGGAGAAAAGGCAATGACAAAGTTCACTGCTTAATCACTTTGTGTAATGTTATTACAAAGAACATATTGGACTGAAACCCTAATATATCATTTGAATAGCAATTGAATGTTATGTGTTTCTTCTTAAAAAAAGAAAAGAAATAACAATAAGATATATTTCACTCACAGTCTCTGATAAGAGATAGTAGACAAAATTGGTATTTTCACATGTTGTGGATCTAAGCTTAACTAGTACACATCTTTGGTGCTCACGATACTGCAAGACATTTTATTAGACTGGCCACTTATGAATCACCAAAGAAGAGGACAAAATTTGCGCAAACTTTGTATATGCTAATTTATATGTATAAATGCAGATATAGAAATAATTATTGTAATTTTAATAGAAATACAGTCCATCTCACCATAGTGTAGAAGACTGTGACCAGGTGGCCTGTGTGCCTGCAGATTCAGCCTGCTGTCCAGGTACTGTTGATGGGCCACAGTTCTGATGATTCATTATCTTTAAACTGGAATTGGACTGGGCAGCCCTTCAGAAAGAGAATGCCTTCAAATAGAGGATGGTCCTCTGCCAGTCCTTCAAATAGAGGACTGTCCTCTGTAAAAGAGGACACATGGCCACCCTACATTTTACACATTCCATACATGACAGAGTCACATTTTTAAAGGACTGCAGTGACATTAGGAAAAGCAGCAGAGCAGAAGTGAAATAATTCTCTACAGTGTTTATGCAACATATTAAGCACTGTGTTCCACACCCATATTTTAAATAGATGGGTGTGGGGACAGGTGGGTGGGTGAAGTACCTAAGTTTTCTTGGAGCTATTTTGGAGTAACTATGCCCCTTGTGGGCAATTTTGGAAAGGCTGTGGCCCAACTTGTAAGTCAATCCAGTTGGAGATCGAGCTCAACAAGATGGGACCTACCTTCAAGATGTTGCAATTCCAGCAAAGGAATAACATGTAAGGTGGGGGAATTCCAACAGGGAATTCTGTAGGAACTTCATATACTCCCATCCCTATCCAGCTTGGGGTCTAATCAGTGCAGGAGCAGACTTCTGCATGTGTATCCCAGGCTGTATAGGGAACCATGTATGCAAAGCACTCCTCCCTCATGCATGGCTCCCTTTTCTGATCCCACAGCAGGAGCTGAACATGCAGAGGCTAGACATCCATCACTTAATTGCTTGGGGAGATGGAGGGGGTGGACTCCGGCTCTCAGCTGACATAGGGAATCTTAACCTTCTTGAAACATGGGAAGCTGCCTAATACCAAGCCAGGGCATCCTGAACACTCCAGGTTTTAGACAGTTCTCCAGGTTTCAGACAGACGTCTTTCCCAGCCCTACCTGGAGATACCAAGGATCCACTACTGAGCTGTAGCTCTTCCTTTTTAGCAAAGGCCAAGGCAACACAGGGCATGCAAAAGTTCTCAAGCTCAGTTTCTGGCACTTCCACAACACGGCTGGGAAAAATGTGTCTGAAACTCTGGCGAGCTGCTGCCAGACAATGTAGGGAATGTTGATCTATATGGACTCTTGACTCGGTATACTTTCCTGTGCTCCACAAAAGGACTCCATGCACATATACCATTGGATTGGGACATCCTTCTGGGTCTCACCTCAGAATTACCAAGATATTCCACAGTGGCACTTCTAAAATTATTATTTCTGCATAATTATTGCCTTGAATGAACTTCCAGCCCCATCTTTTAGTTTTCATCTGTTCTAGAACAAAGTTAGTCTGAACAGAAATTGAATTGATCATTTCTGATTATCTGGTCTTAATTAAGAGCATCTCTCTATAATAATGAAAGTAAATACTGAGTCTCAAGAGGTCTCACTTTTTCAGTGTTACAAATGAATTATACGGAATAACACAATGTCCTACTTTTCTTCTTAATTTAATATAGTGGTTTGTTTGCTTCTGGCTGAAATTGCTAACAAGCGCAACTGAGCCAAGCATGCCCCAGGCCTTCCAAATCTTGTTCCAAATTAAATGTTGATGAAATTCTCAGGTTCCGATTTGATCTGTGTTTTGCTCCCCAACAAAATTTGCACCCCTGTCATTGTTATCAAAGCTTGCCGATATCGAGCAACACAACAGAAAGCTTGCTGTTATTTTTAGATTTCTTCCCATCCCTTCACCAGGTGACTCTCAGTGAAGTTTCCAGGATGACTCCCATCCTGCTATTTGCCAAACTCAGACCTGCTTAGAGTCAGAGATGGTACTTCTATGACTTACCGCCAGGCCATCCTAATGTCAGAGTTCAGTTAACCAGATGGTCAAAAATCCACAGCGGGTTTTGTGTTTCGTGGAACTGCAAGGTTTTGAGTTTTAAAAAACATGAATTTTTTTCAGCACTCTCTCTGAGGTGTTAATATTTAATCTCTGCAGGGGTGTTCTCTTCACTATTCACTGGGAAGGCCAGAGTCTGTTATGGCACCAACTGTTCATCAGCTCCATTAAGCCAAAAGAGGGCCAACTTGGCCAGATGGCATATGTGGTTGCTAGGAAACATGCAGACTTCTCTTTCCTTATTACCTTAAGCTGGACCTGTTTTCTTCAAAGTAATGTGAGAAATCACAGAACATTCCTAGGAACGATGTCAATAGCTTATACTGAGTGAGCTCATTGGTTCCTTTAGCCCAGGACTGCCTATGCCAGGTGTAGGCAACCCGGTGCTCTCCAGATGTTTTGGACTACAACTCCCATAACTCCTGACTATTGGCTGTGCTGGCTGGAACTTAAGGGAATTGTTGTTGTTGTTATTTTATTATTCCTATCCCTCACCCCACCCCCAAACTACATAGATTCAGCAACAGACCTAATTTTACCACATGGCTGCCATTGCATCTTGTTTGGCTTTCTTTGGATTTGTCCTCAAATGACCAAAAGCTCAGAGTGCGCCACTTGCTTTCCCTGCCCCCCACCCCATAGCACATGAACAAATAGAAAGTACTTACCATGACTTGTATATTGCTGTTAAGCTCTCCCCACAATGGACTGCAAGGCAGAGCAGACGCATTTCGCTGTAAGACTTCTTTTTTAAAAATGTGCTACTACCTGTGAATCTTTGAGTGCTGTAAGACATGGAGGACAGGTGGAGCAAATGGCAAGTGCCATTGCAAGTGGAGCTGCCGAAACTCTGGCCTTCGTTGAAGCTGCAGCAATGGCTTCAATCCCCTTTTGCAGCATTTAGCACTGCAGTGTTTAACTGAGCATAAGTTGCTCAGTTGCTTTCAGGGACTGTGTATGAAAATGCTGAACATCAAGCATGGGAGAAATCCAAGTGCTAGAAATTTCTGCTCTGCTATTTGAACACATGACACTACCTTATACTGAGTCACCCAAGTGGCCCATCCAGTAGCCCAGAATTGCTTGAGGCAGGGCATCCATCCTAGAGCTCTTAAAGAACTCTAATATGAAATTGCTGATCTTCTAACAAGAATATGTAACATGTCTCTAAGATCAGCCTCTGTGCTGGAGGAGTAGAGAATGGCTGACGTAACACCAATTTTTAAAAGAAACCTGGGGGGATCTGGGAAATTACAGACCAGTTAACATCTGTTCTGGGTAAATTGGTTGAAAGCATGATTAAAGATCAAATTAGTAAGCATATACAAGGACAAGCTCTGCTGAAAAAGAATCAACATGGTTTCCACAAAGGTAAGTCCTGTCTCACTAACCTTTTAGCGTTCTTTGAGAGTGTTGATAAACATGTGGACAGGGGTGACACTGTTTAACAAGACATTGTTTACTTGGATTTCCAAAATGCTTTTGACAAAGTCCCTCACCAAACACTCCTGTGTAAACTTACAGAATACAAGTCATGGCATAAGCAGAGCGGTCATCTTATGGATTAGTAACTGGTTAAAGAATGAAATGCAGAGAGTAGGAATAAATGATAAATTCTCCCAATGGAGGGATGTAAATAGTGGGGTCCCATAACGATCTTTATTGGGACCAATGTTTTTCAATTTATTCATAACTGATCTGGAATTAGGAGTGAGCAGTGAAGTGGCCAAGTTTGCTGATGTCATCAAATTATTTAGGGTGGTTAAAACAAAAAGGGATTGTGAGGAGCTCCAAAAGGATCTCTCCAAACTGGGAGAATGGGCATCTAAATGGCAAATGCGGTTCAATGTAACCAAATGTAAAGTGATGCACGTTGGGGCAAAAAATCCCAACTTCAAGTGTAAGCTGGTGGGATCTGAGCTAGCAGTGACTGACCAAGAAAGAGATCTTGGGGTTCTGGTGGACAGCTCGATGAAAATGTCCACCCAGTGTGTAGCTGCTGAGAAAAAGGCAAACTCCATGTTAGGCATAATTAGGAAAGGAACTGAAAATAAAACTGTCAGTATCATACTGCCCTTATACAAATCTATGGTGCGACCACACTTAGAATACTGTGTACAGTTCTGGTCCCAAACCTAAAAAAGGATACTGTAGAGTTGGGAAAAGTGCAGAAAAGGGCAACTACAATATTCAAGGGGCTGGAGAAGTTCCCTTATGAGGAAAGGTTACAACAGCTGGGATTGCTTAGCTTAGAAAAAAGGTAAGGGGAGACATGTTAGAGGTGTACAGAATTATGCATGGTACGGAGAAAGTGGATGGGAAGGCATTTCTCTCCCTCTCTCATAATTCTAGCACCTGGGGTCATCCCATGAAGCTGATTGGTGAGAGAGTCAGGACAGATAAGAGGAAGTACTTCTTCAGACAGTGCATAGTCAAACTGTGGAGTTCACTTCCACAAGATGACGTGATGGCCACCAATTTGGATGGCTTTAAAAGGCAATTGGACAAATTCCTGGAGGAGAAGGCTATCAATGGCTACTAGTCCTGATGGCTATATGCTATCTCCAGTATCAGAGACAGTATGCCTATGTACACCAGTTGCTATGTGCACCTATGTACACTAGTTGCTGTGGAACATGGGCGGGAGGGTGCTGTTGCACTCTTGTCCTGCTTGTGGGCTTCCCATGGGCAGCTGGTTGGCCACTGTGTGAACAGAATGCTGGACTAGGTGGACCCTTGGTCTGATCCAGCAGGGCTGTCCTTATGTTCTTAACCTCATTCCACAACTGGGGTGCTGCAGCAGAAAAGGACCTCACTTCCTTTGGTGTGGGCTCCCAGAGAAGGACCACTGAAGACCATCTTAGGACAGGTGTATATGGGATGAGACAATCCTTCAGGTAACCTGGCCCCAAGCCATTTAGGGCTTTGAATGTTAATACCAGCACTTTGAATCGGGCCTGGAAAAGGACTAGCAGCCAGTGCAGCTGGAAAAGTACTGGCGAAATGTGATCTCGTTGGCCAGTCCCTGTTAACACCCTTCTTCTTCTTAAGGTGCCATCTCCTATCGGAGATTAGCTATCATTACAGCTATTTTCGTTTTTATGCCGCTGCTCTGAATAGTTGTATAGAAGTACAGCTGAACCATTTCCTCAGATTCCTTAACCATGATGTTTGTCTTCTTCCTATTGATCTTTTCCCTTCCATTTTGTTAACAATCTTGCTGCCCTATTTTGGACTAGCTGAAGTTTCCAGGCCGTTTTCAAAGACAGCCTCACATATAGCACATTGCAGTAATCCAGACAAGAGGCTATCAGGGAAGGGATAGCTGTAGCTAGGCTGTCTCTGTCCAGATAAGGACATAATTGGTATACCAGCTTAAGCCGATAAAAGGGGCTCTGTGCCACCAAGTCCACCTGTGTCTCTAGTGACAATGCTGGATGCAAGAGCACCTCCACACTACAGGCATGATCCTTTAGGGGAGTGCAACCCCCCTCCTGAACAGGTTGAACATCCCTTGGCCGGGCAGACAAACTGCCAACTAACAGGACCTCTGTCTTGTCTGGATTGAATTCCCTTTACTTTTTCATCCCCATTACAAATTGTGTGGTGATGCTCTCACGGTTGTTCCTAAATCCCCCACCACTGCCTCCCCGCCCCCCCGCTGTGCTTTGCTTAGTCTCTGCTGAGTTAGTGAGCTCGCAAAGAACAGAAGGCTCCATGCACCCTGCTGTATCTCCCCAACAAAACAAACAAACAAAAATTAGTACTGTCAGTTGTCAAGATGCTGAGCACCTATTTGTGAAAGAGCATCATGCAAGCTGCTCTGAGATGTTGTGGTGCTCAGAAACCACATGGGGGAAAGGGGGCTGTGTAGAGAGCCTTTTTCACACATGGATTCTGATCCACGCACAACACCCCGTCTATGCTCAGCGTGCCATTGATGGGTGCATGAAACATCTCTTCTGCATGTTTACAGTGATTTGTTTCAGACTGATTGAGGCGAGTTCTAATTCAGTAACCTGCCTAACTGGAGAGGGACCAGTTGACTCAATGAAATACATTTATGCATGGAACCATTATCTGTGGATCTAAGCACTGCTAGGCAGTGTAGCCCTTGGCCATGCGACTCTCCAGGTACTTATCCGTAGTACCAACGCAAAATGAGCTGCTGTCTTGAGGCCTTGCAAAAGCTCATTTGAGGATAGCACAGCGGGATGAAGCAACTTTACCAAGCAGAGCAATGAAATCTCATTTTCTACTCTAACGGAAGGGAACTCGAGCAGAATGATGCATTTAAATATCCTTGTTAGTACTTCGATTAACTCAGCCGTGGCCAGTCTTAAAGATCTCTGCCGCACTGTCACTTCCTGCTTCTGTGAGAAGCCATAAAAAGTCAGAAACGCTTGTACCAGCACATGCTTTATGACAGCTCCGCTGACTCTCTGGCTTATTGGTTGCAGAGCATCATTGATTTACCATGCTGGAATGATCACTTTAAAACAAATACCTCTGCACTGACAAGGCAATATGGAACTGGCTTTCCTAAGTGAGTGCTAGAATGGCTGGCTTTCCTAAGTGAGCACTATAAAGCAGCAGCAGATTTGCTACTGATTTTAATAAGAACTTAGATTTAATTCCGAACAGCTTAACTGTTCAATTCATATAATTTCATTTAAGAATCCTGTAAGGATAATGGCACCAGGAAACATTCACGCCGGGAGTTCATGCTTCATCTCAATTAGCGCATGTGGCATTTGAAAGTGTTCAGGTGTCATAAGCTACTGGCAGAATATTAAAGCCAATGGATATTTCTGGGCTGCCCCTTAGAATGCGGTGCAGTGATTTTATCTAGGGGTTAGCGAGGCATGAATGACTGTAGCTGAGCCTGGTCTTCCAGTAATAGGCATAGTTTATTTTATTGTTTTATAACAGGTATACACTTTCCCTCTATTAAAATAGTATTCAACGTTGCATACAAAAAAGAAAAAAAATGCAACAGGGACAAGAACTAAGAGCTGACAAAATGCAAGAGCAGAAGCAAAAGACAATTCGTGAACAACGCCAGTTCAATGTTTAAAATGCCAGGAGGAAGACAGGAAAAGAATTAAAAATGCAGATAACACGCACACAAAATTACAGAATGAAAGCAGCACTCAACCCGACAGACGAGCTTACATGCCAAAGGCCTGCTGCAGCAGAACCGACTTGGCCTGCTGGTGGGAGGACAGCAGAGAGGGAGCCAAGCTGGCCTCCTTCAGCAGGGAGTTGTGGAGCCTGAGCGCAGCCGCTAAGGCGGACCTCTCTTGCATCCCACCAAATGTGGTCCAAAGGCTGTGGCAGTGGGACAAGGGCCTCCCCAGAAGATATGAAAACCCAGGCAGGCAGGTCATCCATTTTCACCCAGTATTGCCTGGCATTGTGCAGCCACTGTGCACCGAAGCAGCTTGTCCCAAAGGGGTAGTCTTGTAACCATCTGATAAGGACAACAATTATCTAGGTCCAAGGCAGATTTGTAAGGAGTGGAAGCATAACCACCTCCTTCGGGGTGCTGGGACTGCTCCCTCATCCAGCCGTCTCCCTTCAGCTAGATGCTATCAACCCAAAAGGCCGAGCATTTGGGGGTGGGGGTCACATGTTAGGGGGCATCCCATCAAGCCCCTTGTCCACATCCTTGGGCTCTGGTAACTGAAACTCATCTGAACAACTGGAATCAGGGGGTTCTTCAGGGCAGGGAAGGGGTGGGTCCCATTGTCCCTCACCATTGGCCATGCTGGCTGGAGGTGGTGGGAGGTGGAGTCCAACTATATCTGGAGGGCCACACCTTCTCCACTCCTGCTTTACATCTAGCACACAAGTCAACACAGTGAAATTTTCTGCTAATTATGCATAGAGCTTGCTTACTTCACCATAAGCACACATGAACCCAATCTGGATCAGGACCATGGCGATTTGGGAGAAGGGATTTACGCTTCCCCCATCCCAATTTTTTGCCCCCAAATTTCACCCAGTGGAGACAGTTTTTCTTTTTTTAACAATGTGAGGAGGGAACTTAAATCCCTCCTCCCAAATCATCGTGGTCCTGATCCACATCAGGGCTATGTGCACTTACATAGCGGTAAGTAAGCCGAAGACCATTTAGTCTGGCCCACAGAGTATCAGGGATGCTCTCCAATCTCCATGGGAGCAGGGTCTGTACCGTGTGAAACAGTACCACCGGGTGACACTGTGACGATGTGACGGCTGCTGGTGGTGGTGAAGTATTGCTTCTTCACTCCCATCAGTGCCTGAGAGCAGGGTCTGAAATGAGCTCTAGCCTGTGCTCACTCAGATTTTGTTGCAGCACGCTCTCTTGCTGATCACCCAGCCACTTCATTGCCCAAAGCTCCTCTGCATACCCAGGAGCTGAATCAGCTCTGCTTACTAGGGAGCAATTGTCATCTGCTCATTCCACATACTGGCTTGGGCTTCAGCAGAAAACTCCACTAGAGCTAAGTGGAAGCCAGCTGGATCCGCTAATCACCAGGGGACTATCGAACAGGGCCTCTGCCCCTGCAAAGGGGGGGGGGAGCCATCATCAGCTTAGACAGTTTGTGAGCCAACCTGCTGGTGAAAGGGTCATCTGGGCTACAGTGGGACTATCCCCAAGCTGAACACCTGGCCTGTAAGGGAAAGTGCGACCTCATTCAGGACAGGTATTTCCCACCAAGCTGGTCCATTAAGGGCAGCAGTGACAGCATCTCATCTAGACTGGAATGAGCTTCCATAGTGACCCTCATTTATTTTATTTATTTATTTATTTATTTATTTAATTTCTTAATCGCCCATCTGGCCGGTCACCCGGCCACTCTGGGCGATGTACAACAGCACAATTTAAAACAGTAAAATAATTATATATTAAAACATGTCCAGTTCACCATCGATTTCAGGCACTTGCCTTACCTGGATTAGATGAAAAAAGAGCTAGGCTGAGTGTCATCGGCATACTATGATGCCTTCTCCATATCTTTGGCTGTTTTTACCCAGTGGTGTTATACAGACGTTAAAAAGCGCAGAAAACAAAATGGAGCCCAGAGGCAGCCTCTGTACAATCCCCATAGGAAAGAGCAATAGTTTCTGAGCAGCACCTTTTGGAACCTGCTAAGGATGCCTACTGAACACAAGATTCAATTTAAACACCAATTCAGTTATGTAGCGGGGGGAAGCCCGATTCACCTCAGTCTGATTTGGAGGCTGCCCAATTTGACTCGGGGCCAAATCTGAACCTCGCTTTGGAAATCTGAAGTTGCATGCTGCCCACTGACTATCATTGGAAAAATCAATAAATGGCTAGACTGTTTTTGTTGTCTGTTGAATTGGATGAAATTCGCAGGCATATAATAGTACCTTTGGAGGGAATTACATCAGCCAAATTTCAGGCAAATAGATGCAGGGTGTGTGTGTGTGTTATGCTACATGCCTTTACAATTTGATCCTTTAAAAAACAAACAAACTACTAATAACCTGCTAATAATTCTTGGCAGAATTGGATTAAAATTGCAGGCATAGTTGCCCCTTCTGAGGTATCAAGCCTGTTAAGTTTGTTTGTTTGTTTGCAGGGGAAGGTTGTGCAAGTGTATCATTGTGTGATGAAGCCCCTAGTACCTACCTTTCAGAAAGGAGCAGAGCCACTAACTGCCATTTACCAGAGGTAGTCCAAAAGGATTCACAGAGGTCCAAGGACTGCCACCCACATTCACCAAGAGTCACTAAACTCACCTTCCCCTGATCCAGCAAAGTTTTCTCTGAATTCCCTGATCTAGCATTCCCTCTCTCAGAGATCCGGCAACTCACTGAGCAGGAGCTGAGGGACTGGGAAAGTGCGGGAAAACTCTAGCTGGCAAGAGCACCAAAGAGAAGCGCAGAAAACCGAGGAGCTTTCAGGAAGACTGAAGAGCTCAGAAAAGCTCGGAAAAGAAACCAAAGATCTCTGAAAAGGAAAGAAGAGCCTCGTAGTGTTCCAGAGAGGAGGACTTCCAGGATATTGCAGAACAGTTTATTTTCCACTCTGGATCTCAAGGGGCATTTTTAAAAACCCCACCTCGCGCAAGGTAAGGCAAAGAGGGACAGAGCACGGTCTTCAATAAGGGCATCTGGGGGCATGGCCTACTGGGAGGTTTTCATCTTCAGAGTACTCCTTCCATGCTAACTAATTCACTTTGTTAAGTACAAATCGAAAACACACACACACACACAGTTTTAAGTTTGCAATAATTTCACTTTAGATGTTGGCAAATGGCCACCGTTAAGATAATTGTCTGTGCTTTCTGCATTTCAGCTGCCTTTGACCTCAGTGTTACAACCCCTTACCTCAGCCATATGTATCTGCCAACTGAGGATCACCCTTCATGCCTCTGAATACTGTAGTCCATGAAAGTTTATGCCATAATGAATTTATGGCATAAACTTCCATCCCTACTGTTCTATGATACTATGATTCTGTAAGGTAGCACAAGACTCTTCGCCACTTCTGTACTTGTGGCAACCTTATTCTCCCGTCACCAAGCCCCACTGCCTCCACCCCACCCTGGAATTGCACATTGCTGAAATCTGTTCTCAGTTGTACGTTGTATTCACTTATATTGCAATAGCCTGTCTTGCACTGGCTTCTGACCCCCAGTGTCTTGAAAACAGCACTGCATAAGAATATTCAGTATTACAGTGTTCATAAGTGGATCTAGGATAGCTGTACTTCAATCACATTCAGTGACAACCTACATAGGTAGTCCCTCCAACCTGATGCCCTCCAAATGTTTTGGACTACAACTCACAGGATTCCTCTCCATTCTCTAGGGGGCTGGGGCTGATGGGAATTGAACTCTAAAACATCTGAAGGGCATCAGGCTGGGAATGGCTGCAGAAGGCTCTCCCTCCAGTTTACAATGAGACTGTTCTGTGACCTTGCTACACATTGTTCTCCAATTTCCTACATTTTTGCCTGAATTCTTTACTTGCCTAAATAACAATTTGTTGCAACATCTGTAGATTTAATTTGAAAGAGCTGATGAAGGGACAGTAGTTCCTCTAAGGCAACTATGTAATTAACTGAGAAAACACTCTAGAAACCCAGAAATGGCAAATATATCCAAAGGAATTCATGGTGAATAGACTTCAGCAACCATCATCCATTGAATTGTTGTAATTTTAAATTGCTTCAGTGCAGTTTCCCTATGAGAGGCTCCATTCAATCTCTCTGTATTGTTTTAAGAACATTTCTGGAGTAATGGCAACTGACAGGGCAAAGTAATTATTTTATACACGGTAAATGTTATGGTTGCCACAATCTTTATTAAGGGACTGAAAATCCAGAGTAGCAGTGAACTGTTAGAAAAGGAGGAGGAAGGCTGAGCAGCCACTTTCCACTTTGGAGTAAATTTAGTTTTGTTTCATTTATTTCATTTTTATATAGCCCAATAGCCGAAGCTGTCTGGGTGGTTCACAAAAATTACAGCCACAAAGTACAACATAAAACAATACACAATATGAAAGCTTAAAAGTACAGTATAAAAGTACAACCAGAATAAAACTTAGCAGCAATGCAGAGATTTAAAATACTGAGCTAAAACAGCAGAGCTAAAAGACTAGAGTGCTAAAATCCTGGGACAATAAAAAGGTCTTCACCTGGTGCCGAACAGAGTACAATGTCGTATTGGATATGCATTGGATTGTACTGGAAATGTTTACACTCGTTGCCGGACATCTGAGGTCAAATCTTCTGTGTTAAAAAACGGGGGAAGCCCTTTATCTTGCTCCAGCTATGTAGCACTTGGGCCATTTAGCTGGGGAGTGGCACTTCTTTCTTATAATGCCAAGGAGATGCCATCGCTCAATAGGAGAGCGCCTACTTGGCATACAGAAGGCCCCAGGTTCAATCCAGGACATCTCAAGTTAAAAGGATCAGGAAGCAGGAGATGAGAAAAGCCCTACCTGAGCCACTGGGGAGCTGCTGGCAGTCAAACGAACCAATACTGGGCTAGGTATGCAAGCAGTCTGACCGAGAACAAGGCAGTTTTACCAAGAGAGACAAGCCCATCTGATTACATTGTTTGTCAAATAAAAAAGTAGTTGCATTTAGTCATTTATTTAGTATTGTTGTTATTTTGTAATGATGGTTCATTGCAGCCTTTCCCAACAGGATGCCGCCCTACAGATGTTTTGGACTTCAACCTCCATCAGTCCCAGCCAGCATGGCCAATGGGCAAGAATGCTGGGAGTTGTGATCCAAAACAACTGGACGGCACCAGTTTCTGGAGGGCTTGTTTGTTCTTGTTGTTGTTGACCACCTTGGTGTGAGGTTTTTTTTCCCAGAAATGCAGTCTAAAACCAGTGGAGGCTGATGGCTCTGATGTCAGTGGGGCAGTGAATCCACTCCAGGTTTCAGTCAGAACCATTCAGAACTCTAAAGGAGTTATCCAAGGTGCTTCAGACCTTGGATAGCTCCGTCAGAGTTCTGACTGAAACTTGGAGTGGATTCACTGCCCCACTGACATCAGAGCCATCAGCCTCCACTGTCTAAAACACTAAGTAAATTATCTTCTAGCAAGTGTTAGGTGCATACAATTACATAGATGTGACTGGCTTTGTGGTGACACACTGTATTTGGGATATTATGTAGTCAGATTAGTACCTGTTCTCCCACCATGCCTCTCTCCATCCAATCTGTGCCATGTGACCCCTTTTGGTAGTTGGTAACAGTGCCAAATGACATTGCAACACTGCCCTGGCATCATTAGCACGTCACACACATTGTGACATGGTGCTGGCAACAGCCATTACATCTTAAAGAACTATTTTGTTGGGACAGTGGCTCAGAGAACTCGATAGTGAGAGAAGAAAAGCTTAGTTCTGATCCAGTGTTATGCCCACCCACATTCAATCACCAGTATCAATACATGTAGGGGGCTTGGACGTCACATATTATGGGAAGGCATTAGCTGTTATTGGTTCAGAGAATTTGAAACAATATAAATACTTAACAGGTGACAACATCATGCACCCATAAGAATACTGTATAGTCACACCTGGACTATACTAGATGCTGTTTCTGAATGCTTGTCTTGGTTCTAACTTCCATTGTGGTGCTTTTGAGAAAGTTTTAAAGTTTGTGACCTGGCAAATCTGTCTGTTATCAATTCTGCCACTTTTGGGATACCAGATGGATGATTTTTCAGGTGTCAGATAGCAGATTACTGCAACGCGTTCTATGTAGGGCTGCCTTTGAAGACAGTTCAGAAGCTGAAGCTTGTGGAAAATGGGGCAGCCAGATTGATAGTAGGGACCAGAAGGTCTGAGCATATAACATGGATTCTGACCCACTTGCACTGGCTGCCTGTACATTTCTGAGCCCAATTCAAGGTGCTGGTCTTGTCCTATAAATCCCTACACAGCTCAAGTCCATAATACCTGTCAGAGCACCTCTCCTGGTATGAACCTACCCATATACTAGGATCAATATCTGGGGCCCTCCTCTGAGTCCCCAGTGGTGGCTCCCCGGTTGTGGAATACTTTCCCCACTGAAGTCCACCTGGTGACAACATTGTCATCTTTTCAGTGCCAGGTTAAGACTTTCCTCTACTCCCAGGCATTTGATGAGGCTTTTAAGGACAGTTGTCTTATTGGGTCCTGATATTGTATCGTTGTTTTTAGCTGTTTTAAATGGATTTACTGATAAGATGTTATATTATGTTCTTATTGTGTTTCATTTTAGTGTTTTAATTTTTATGATCTGTCCAGAGTTTTGGTCATTGGAAAATATAGATGATGATGATGATGATGATGATGATGATGATAATAATAATAATAATAGCAATAATAATACTGCTGTGCCACCAGTGTGAAGCTGCTCTTTGAGTTCAACCTAAGAAGCATCCATCCTCATCAATGACAGAAGCTTCCATCCTCATCAACTACTTTATTTTTGGCTATATTTCTAAGTTAGAAGAATGGTCTAAATACTCAGCCAGCCTACTTGGCTTTTCATAGGACATTTTCAATAAAAGCCACAAATGCAGCAGATGGGGTGCTCCACTGATCAAAAGCTGAATGTCTGCTTTGCCCTTCCATGGAGCTTCAAATATAAGACAAAAGGTTGATTACGGGCAACTCGTATTGCTGCAAAAGAAACAAATCTCTTTTCTGAATAAGCTTCAGTTGTGTTTTCTCCAATAAACTACCAAAACTCAGTATAAAAAGGACACACACAGAATTGTTGGGCTACATCAAATGTTGTTATAACTATACTTTCCTAAGGGAAACAGTATTTGTATGGGTCATTCTAATCACAAGATTGCCTTGGAAAAATCTCACCATATCACATTCCAATATCCAATTATACATTGCCTCTCTCTCAAAGTGTCCTGTATGTTTGCAATTTCTTCAGATGCCTTGGTCTCCCTAAACATCTGTCACTTCTTTCTGCAGGCTTCTTGCCAATTTTGTACTCTGTTCACATTCTGATGACCTGATCTGTTTTCCTATCATCCTTGGAGTTGATGAGCTGTCCCAAACCAAATGCTTTCCAGCTTTTGTCTGCTTTTTCACAGAAATCAGTTTAAAAACTGCTCTACACCTTAAATAAAAAAAGTTATGCTACACATATTGCTGGATGTATGTATGGAAGTGTTCACTGTTTGTACCATGTTAGGTTGGATGGGGGTGGGGGTGGGGGTGGGGGTTGCACTTTCGAACCAATATTCTGACATATTTATTGTTCAGTGGGTTGCAGTGCAGGTTTGGGCAGGTTTGCACATCACCATAGCCACCCTGAGAATAAGCTATCATGAGTAGGTTGTTGGCTTGCTAACCCAACAGATGATCAGGCGCTCTGTGTCTTGCCATGGTTTATTTCCCCCCTCAGGTCTCCCACTGCATCCCAGGTACCTTTGGCAGAACTCGTTTCCCGCATCCCTACATCAGACCCTTTCTGCAATTGGTCCGCTGGGACTGACAGCTCCCGACGGAAACTCCCCCCTCACACATCAGATCGCCAAATGCAATTAATTTTATGAGCCCTTATGAATGCAGGAACTCATTCACATTTTTAAAAAAATCATGGTTTCACACTCTTGCACAACAGCGCCTCTCTGATATTTAGACCAGCATACCTCTTGTCAATGTCCTTCTCAATTTTATTCTCCATTTCAGTACCTCCCACACTACAGAACTCCTTTTTTTAAAATGTTACACTGAAGAACTCCCACTCCTAAATGTCCTTTTTTTCTTGCAGCAACCAGCTGCTTTCGGCTCCCTCCTCCCTCTGCATCAGATCACAAAAAGGAAAAAAAGATTCTAGCCCTTATGGATGCAGGAATGTATTTGCCAGATATTTTAAAAAAAATCTTTTGTTTCAGGGTCTTGCGCTCTTGCACAGGAGCACAAAACTGCCTGTTCGATATTTAGCCAAGCATACTCGCATCCTGCCCCCCCCCCACTGTCACTGTCCCTCACTTTGACACTTTGCTTGCTGGCAAACAACTTTTTTAAAGGCTGCTTCACGTTCCACTGAAGCAGGAACACCTACCAGCCACTTTCAACTCCCCTCATTGTTGTCACTTCCCCCCACTGGTCTCTGTTGCTAGCTGTCACATATACTTATGGGTTACAGAGCAGTGAGTGGCATCGCTAAACATATGCAAAGGTCATGGCAAAGCAGTAACACAGAGGGGGAAACTGTGCAAATCTCAAGGCCGAGTAGTAAAACAGAGGGGCAATTTACTCAAATTTCCTAATAGTGGACATTCACTCCTGCACACTTGCAAAGGGCCAGAAAAAAAAATTGTGAATGCATCTGGAACACTCTCCAGTGTCCTTCCTTCTCTATTTTTAGGAGCATGGCATGGAGGGCACTGAGAAGGGATGAGGAAGGGTAGTGGCAGCACTAGCAAGATTGCAAAGAGCAGCAGGGGGGTTTGCTGTTCTTGCTGGGCAGCTCCCTAGCTGTTCCTGACAACCCACAATTAGGGATGTCAGACAAATCCATCCTAAAGTTAAATGGGATCGAATTCAGACACATCTGGTCTGCGGAACCCTCCCCGGAACAGGGCGCCCCAGTCTACTCGGACCGGAGCTCACGCGGACCCTTTTTTTTTCTCCGCCGAAAATTATACGAAAGTATTTATGAAGGAAAATTCGCAAATCGGGACGAAAGAAATAGACATAGACGGCGAAAGGGATTTTATGAAACTATTTAATAAATACGCAGTTTCCTGCAATGACGCGGCTTTCTTTTGCTGGGAGGGACGGGGTCACAAAGTGCATGTAGCCTGCCTGCCTGAGTCACGAAGTGCACATAGCCTCATCTCTTTTTTTATTGTCTGTGAAGGTGAGGTCAGGTTGAGGTGAGGTCAGGTGAGCGAGATCCCTCCAGGCCAACCCCCCACCCCACCAGGAAGATAACGTCATTGAGGCGAGGGAACTCATCAACCATTTTTCCTGCCTTCACATATAGGACGGCAGTGTGTGAGTGTCCAGCAGCCTCAGTTGCATCTTGCATCTTGCAGGCAGAGTTGTTAGCTCAGGTGCCATTCTGTAGTACTACTTAGAGGTCCTGCTGAGCCTCTGGACATCTGTCAAGAGACGCCTCAGGAGCACAAGAGGAGGGGCTTCATCTGTGGAAGAAGGGTGGCCTTCCTCCACAGATGCTGCTCCTCTCGCTCTGGCTCTGGCTGCAGTTGGGGCTCTTGGATCTCTTCCTCCTCCTCTTCCTCCTCCTCTTCTTCCTCCTCCTCTTCTTCCCTCCTCTCCCTCTCTGCGGCCCTCAGTGCCTCCTCCGCCAGCAAGGCATGATGCGCAGCTATGGGATGTCACAGTAACAGAATGAATGCATTTATATATGTGGTGAGTGAACAAAACCACAGTCATTCATTGATCTGTCTATCACCATCCCTACTACCATAAGAACCACTGATTCTGGCCATCCCACCACAAGGTCTAATGATGAGGTGATAATTAGGGAGGCAGATTATACAGTACTGACAGTTTTGGTGTGATGGGGACTGTTGGACTTCTGTAAACATGCACAGGATTGCACTTCTAGTCACCCCACTTCTACATTTGCAATGCCATGGTATCTGTTCATTCTAGTGATGCATTGCATAAATGCCACCTTTTTTCCTAGCGCAAGGAACCCAAGACAGCTCACATTATCCTCTTCCTCTCCATTTAACGCTCACAACAACAACACTGAGGTAGTAGGCTGGGGCTTTCTGACTGGGCCAAAGTCACCCAGCGAGCTTCCATGGCTGAGTGGACTATACCCAGATCTCCAAGCTCTCAGATGAACACTTGCTCATGAGTTGACTTGAGTGCCAATGTCTCCCAACTTGCTGCCGCTGCCATTGCAAAAAAAAAAAAAAAAACTAAAGTAAAAAACAAACAAACACCCGTGATAGGCTACGTAACAATTTACGTAACCTATCATGGCTAGATTTCCAAAGTCAGCCGTGATAGGCTACGTAAATCGTCACGTAGCCTATCACGGGTGACTTTGGAAAAAAAAAAAAGCGGGTACATAAATGGCGGCGCCCATGGGGCGCTGCCATTTGCGTTCCTTATTTTGGCACGTCTAGTCTACGTAAAGATTTACGTAGACTATGGCGAAAATAAGGGAACGCAATTTGCGTTGCCCTTATTTTCGCCGTAGTCTACGTAAATCTTTATGTAGACTAGACGTGCCAAAATAAGGAATGCAAATGGCGGCGCCCCATGGGCACCGCCATTTGCGTACACACTTCTTTTTTTTTTCTAAAGTCACCCGTGATAGGCTACGTGACGATTTACGTAGCCTATCACAGCTGACTTTGGAAATCTAGCCGTGATAGGCTACGTAAATCGTCACGTAGCCTATCACGAGGTCTTTTTTTTTTTTTTTTTACTTTTTGTTTCGCGGCCGGGGAGATGGGGCGCTTCTCCCCAGCCTGAATTTCGGCCGGGCGAGGCGGGGCGCCTCCCCCCTCTTGCCTGAACTTCGGGGGGAAAAGCGAAGCGCCTCCCCCCCACCACAAAGCCAAGCTGCGAAAAGGTAAGTGACTTTCATACATCCCTACGCAGATGCAGATGACATTCAGGAAGTTAGCAGGAAGTTGATGACAGATTTTACGGAAGCGGAGCTGCAGCCCCGTTTTTTTTTTATTTGGGAGGCGGTTAGGTTAGGAACATCAAGCACAAATACACAGAAATTAATAAAATCACAGTCCCTGTCCCTGTCCGAGAAAACAAGACAGCAGGGGAGCACACAGAGGGTGGGAAACATTCTGGGCGGCAATGAAAAAAAATATGTAAACAATTACGAAAATAGCCGGAAAGTTCCGGCCAAGGCAATTACAACAATGGCGAGTGCAGTGGAAGTTACAGGGGGATTCCCCCCTAGGGAGAAAATACGTAAGCAATCACAACAAACAATGGCGAGTGCGGCGGAAGTTACAGGGGGATTCCCCCCTAGGGAAAAAATACGTAAGCAATCATAACAAACAATGGCAAGTGCGGCGGAAGTTAAATAGGGTCAATTCCAGCCGACGGAAACTACGTAAATATTTGCGAAGAATAGTCTTTTGTGGAATGGCGGAACGGGACGGGCGGCTGTTGGGCGCGGAGGATTTTTTGACATTTGTTGCGGATTTACGTAACTTCCGAGGCAGAAAAAACCCCAGAGGATTTCGGGGGCTTGCGGACAGAGGAACTGGACAGAGGACACAAACTGCGTCAAGCAGGATGGTACGAGCACAATTCATACATCCCTACGAAGTTGCCCTGCTGTGTTCAGATTAGACGAGAAGTCACCATGGTATGTGGAGTTGTAGCTATGAACAACCCTACAAAAAGCCACATGTTCTCAGGGTGGCTTGTTTGTGAAAATTAAGCCACCCTGCGGCAACCACACCGGATTCGCACAACATGACAACCCACCATGGCTGATCCAGCCATGGGTGGTAGCTGTGTCATGCAAACCAGGTCAATTACTATTTAGCACTTAATACAGCAGCAACAGTAAGGCCTTCTCCTGACAGTGGTGCAACTATGTAACTTTAAACCCTGGACTTAATGGTCTTACTGGTGTGTGTGTGTGTGTGTGTGTGTTAGATAGTTATGTGTATTACTTCAGCTGTAAAGCACACGTTTCTCTTCTCTTCCCCTGCTCCAGTCGTTCCATGCCCTACAACTGCCTCTGCATTCTTGATACATTAGACTCCTGGACTTCGGTCCCATGGTCCAGCCCTAGGTGCATTACTCTCTCTTGTGTATACTCAACACTTTGAGGGGGAGCTGGACCGTGCCTAGTGGCTCCACTCCTAGTATGTAGAGCGCACACACACACACTTGTAGCCCCTCCTTAGCATGCCAATACTTTGCTAAACACAAGCCAAGGCATGAGCAGTTGTCCTTTATCAGAACCAGAGGCTTGGACACACCACATCAGCATAAAAATGGTTTTTAGGTGAGCAACAGACTGTGATCCGAGGCATTTGCTTTTGTTTCATAGGACAGCACAGGCATGGTTATAGGAGTTTATGCCTGATTGTGTTTTTCAATTAGTGTAGTGTACAGTGCTCAAAGCAATGAATGGCTGTGCATTCAAGTGCATGGCTAGCAATGCATTAAAAAGATGCACATCACATGCTGTTAACTGTAAAACACAACAGCTTATAGAAGTCAGTGGATATTGCATCACGCCAGGACGAACTTGGTGAAGCAGGCAGTGGATGGCTTATAAATGCTTGTAGGATGAGCTATTTTTCATCTCCTAGTAATGGAGGCTGGCTTTCACTCAGACTAGCAATAAAAAATATTTCATTAAATAAAAAACCAAAACAAAATCAGGCCTAGCTGAGCACATTGACTTATAACTGCTGCCACTTGCCAATCGTCTCTCAAGGAGAATAAGTAATGCCATAGGTAGCTTACTGAGATAGACAACATAAGCCCAAACTCTCATTAAGCTTGTCAGCAGGAGGCCAGAAGTGGAGGCCCTCTCCTCTAGGTTCCTGGGACAGGGCTGCAATTGGCTGCAATTTCACGCCCCTACCTGAAAGTAAGCTCCACTGAAAACAATAGAACTGAGTAGACACATATTTTCATTCATTTCACTTTATTCCTTTTATTGCTATACCACTCAACAGCCAAAGCTCCCGGTGGGGGGAGGGGGGATGTCCACAAAAATTACAACCCCCAAAATACAACACAATAAAAATATAATGTAAAATCTTTGATGTACAAAATTTAAAAACAATTTAAAACAGGTAAAAAGAGTTACGATAAAATACCAGGACCTGACAAAAACAACTGACATTAAAAGCCCACATTGTATGCTGTCAAATTCCTGGGTGTAAAGAGAAGTCTTCACCTGGTGCCAAAAAGATGACGACGGTGGGGCCAGGCAGACCTCAGTGGGGAGAGCATTTCATGATCAGAGGCTGCCACTGAGAAGGCCCTCTCCCTTATTGTTATCCTTTCAGCCTCCCTTGGAAGAGGCACTTGGAAGAGGTCCTGAGATGTTGATCATAGTGTCTGGTAGATTCATATGGTAGTACAACTCAGATTGTACTCTTAGTTACCTTCTTATGAAAACCTGAAGTATCCAAGTCACCTCTTAATCGGAAAAACACGTCAGCGATCATATAGCTGAACCAACAAGCAAGGGTTCTAGCTTTGGCCAGTGCCAGCTCCAGGTTTTTGCAGACCCTTATGAAAGAGACCCTCAATGGATCCTGTCCCTCTGTGAGTCTACCTTCTCACCACTATTGTCACTATTCTCATCATTGTTACCACTTGCTTGCTTGACAGGCAGAGAGCCAGTGAGCAAATAGGCATCTGCTGCTTCTCCGTCTCACATCACCATTGTCTGGGCCAGAGTGAGAGGCAGGTGAACAAGCAGGTTGCAGTGGTGAAGAGGAGCAACTCCAGGGGACTCCTCGGTGGGCCCCTGCTGGGGTGTGGGCCCTTGGCAGGTGCCCAACCATGGCTGCCTTTGATACCAGCCCTGGCTTTGGCAAAGCCAGCCACTGAGCAGAGAGCTAGACAGCTGCTATTGCGGGCAGGGCTATTTAGACTCTGGCCCCTATCCTGGAATTAGCACTGTCTGCACTAGCTGTTACACTCCCGCATTTCACAGATATGCAAGCAAACATTTTTAGACACCAGATGCATCTAGAGCTCTGCATTTTTAACACATCTGACATGATCCATTTGCACTGTAGGTGCATTACACACACATGGAGGATTGATGGAGGTATTGAGCCCTACGCCCTGTCCCGTGCATGTGTGCGTGTATATGGGGCATGTATGTTGGCAGCACAAGACGGTACATCTGTATGCCCATCTCCAGCTAGTCCTCCGTCTTCAAACACAGCTTGCATTGGGCAGACAGCGAGGCCGAGGTAAGGATATGAGAGTCGTGTGCAGCCCTCCCATTTCACATTACGCCCTGTGTTGCTTCCTGCGGGCATGCCCAGGGCAGGTGGGAGGAGGAAAACAGGCTTCTGTGCAGCCCTGTTGAGATTCCCTGTGCATGGGTAATGAACCAGGGTGCGAGCGGTTCGTGGGCTTGTTAAAACACAGTGTATGTGGATCAGCCTCAAAAGACTGCTCTGCATTTGGGGTGGAAAGGAGGGCGACTGCCCGTGTCAACTGAATAGCTACTACCTAGTCTAGAGCAGCTAATGCTCTTCAAGTAGCATGAAATCCAACCAAAGTACTTTTCAACAAGGCAAACTAATTGGCTGCCAGCAGAAACTTTTAATTAGCTACAGCTGCAACAAGAAGGTTTAACAAGAAGCATCTGATCTTTCACCCACTGCAGTCAGGTCTCTACAGTAGGGAATAAATCCTGCTGAGCTTCAAACACTGAACCATTTGAACTGAAAACTGTCTAAACAGGCTTTCCATAAGCAGACTTCCATTGCAATCCATACCATTTTGTTTATTAATGTTTTAATGCTACTCATCTCCTATGCAATACCAAGACCTGTATTTGATATGTAAAAATGCCAGGTCTCACTTGGCTTCCTTTCTTATTCAAAGTCAACTCTTGTGGAGTGGAAATGCAAACTTCCTGATAGGTCTTCATCAATCCTCAATCCTCCTCTATGAATGCAAAATTATTTGGGTTCCTTAGACCAACATTCCCTTTATTAATGAAACATCAAAAACCATTGCAACTATACTTCAATCATTTAACACATATCTACCTTTAAAGGGGGGGGGGGCAGACTCCAGTTCTTCATGGAAGCCATTGATTCAGACCTAACACCCCTGTCTGAATAAACTTAAATATTTCTAAGGTAGTTCCCTCATTTCTATACGAGGTGGGTAACTTGTGGCCATCCAGATGTTTTGGCCTAGTTAGTATAGGCAATGGTGACTGATAATGGTAGTTGTGGCCCTACAGAAGTTTTGGCCTACAAGTTGCCCACCCCTGCTGTACATAGTAGACTAAATGTATATTAAATTGGGGATAGGGAGCTGCAGCCCTTGAGTTGATGTTGGACTGAAACTCTCATGAGTCCCAGCCAGCACAGCCAATGGTCAGGGCTGACTGGATTTGTAGCCCAACAAGATCTGGAAGGCCACACATTCCCCACGCCTGCAGCAAATAGAAGAGATTGCATTTAACAAAACAGTTCACTTATTTTTAAGACCATTAAAAGGTGTGTGATAGAGGTAGTCTTACTCTCCTGTAACAATTCTTTGACACTACTTATCTCTGTGGATAAAAGGTTTTGCTAGTGTTTCAGAAACCTGCAAACTCCAGAATAGAAATAATATTAGGATGGGTACATATGCCACAGGCAACAATGGCCCTATCACCTCATCATCAAATCTCTAGAGGATTAAAAACAATAAAACATACTATCTGTTTCCATCCTAGACCTTTTCTGCCGAGGCAGGTGACTTTATACCCTGCCTGCTTTTAAAAGGTGCACTTTGTAGAATTTTGGTGGCAGGTAATAAATTAAATGTCTTTGTTTAGAACTAATTCATTCTAGCTGGACATGAATGATTACCATTTTGGGATCCTACCATCTGGAAACAAAGCAGAATGTAGGGATGTACGAAAGTCACTTACCTTTCCGCGGATTCTGTTCATGGTGTGGGAGGGGAGGCATTCCATCCTTCCCCCCGGAATCCTCGACGGGGGGGAGGCGATCCAGTCCTCCCCCCCGGAATCCTCGATGGCCGGCTGTGCTCCGCAGCGGCTCTGCGGAGCAGCCGGCCAGGCCCAGGCCAGGGCCGTCCACAGCCGGATTTTTGGCCGTGGAGGGCTCTGGGTAAAAAAAAAAAAAAAAATGCGTACGCAAATGGCAATGGCTATGGCCGCCGCCATTTGCGTTCCTTATTTTTCACCGGCTTAGTCTACATAAATATTGACGTAGACTATGACGGCGAAAATAAAGGGGAACGCAAATAGCGTAGCGGGCACTATTTGCATCCCTTTTTGATTCGCCGTTTTAGCCTACGTAAATATTTACGTAGACTAAGACGGCAAAAAATAAGGAACGCAAATGGCGGCAGCTGTAGCTGCTGCCATTTGTGTAAGCTTTTTTTTTTTTTTAACCGGGATGTGATAGGCTACGTAAAGACTTACGTAGCCTATCACATCTCTGTAAAAAAAAAAAAAAAAAAAACCTGACAAGACTGCAAATGGCAGCAGTGGCAGCCGGTCGGAAGACCAGCCGCTGCCACAGCCGCCCGGAACATCCGCCCCAGGTAAGTCTCGTCCCGGGGGGATCCGCGAGGGGGCGGGGGGTGGCAGGCCATTCCACCACAGATTTCGGGCAGGCATTTCCGTTCTGCCACAGATTTCGGGCACCGAGATCCGTGGCAGAATTCTCTGACATCCCTAGCAGAATGTTCTTGTGTAATTATTTAACCCAAACGTTGGGTTCCCCAGTGAATAGGGTGCAGTTATTAATACTTGAGAAATTTTTCTCCAATCCTTCTTTTAAATATTTACTGTGTTTTCCATGCCATATAATGCATGCTAATGGCTAACTGAACAGCACAAACAGTGCAGCTAACGTGCGTACATAGTTGTACAAAATTAATGATGCTTCTCACGGTTAATGACAGGTTAGGAAGGCAAAGTCTTCAATAGTTAAGTGGCCCTTCCAAAGAGGAGATGCAGATGACAGCACTGCTAAAGTAAGATTAAAACTTCCATCACACAAGCACTTTGTACCAATTTGTAGTACTTTTATCTACACCTCCTACGTATATTTAATATTTAGGGGATATCTACCAACCATATTTTAAGGCCCTGGGTCTTCAATATGTTCGTCTTCTACTTTCAGGCAGCATTGATATATAGCCTCTTTACCAATAAAGGCTAAGATTTCTAGACAATTTCTAAGAATATTTTAATCATTTCACATTTTGGACTGTTTGTTTTTCATCTCATCTGTAGAGCAATGCTGCCATCTATGGAGGCTGTGCAGAGAAGGGAGACATGTGAAAGCAGAGGACATGCAAACAAATATTAGGACCAAAAATAAATATGGGGATAAAAAACCAAAAGCAAAACAGAAATTGAAGATTTCGGTGTCTGAACACGCATACTGGAACTTTTAGAGAAACCCAGTCATTTAGACATGGAAATAAAGATACCGATATCATAAAATTGAGCCTTTCACTACTCACAGGTAGGGATGTATGAATCAATCTATATCCAGCCTGTATCAGTTTCGTATGTATGCAGTCACAAGTCCATTCCGTCCAATTTCTGCAGCATTCTGCTAATATTTTTAATGCATGAAAATTCTCATTTATTTTTGTACCCAACTTTCCCTAACATACACATTTTGTATGTATCTTTCTCTAACATGCATTTTGTATGCACATTTCGAGTCAAAAACTGCACTACAAAATTTGGAGAAGTGAGGAATCTTAAGGTTAACCACATTCCAGTCTGTATATTAGTCTGGGAAGTGCAAATTACGTTGGTTCACTTAAAAATAGGAATCAAATGAAATTCTCCAGCATTCTTTCTCATAGGAACTAACTTCCCAGCTGAAGCAAGGAACTATATTTGGTTCATGCCAATGTGAGACTTAAATAACAGTTTCACAGTTCCGCAGACGTAACAAAACCATGGAAGACAAATACAGTAATGAACTGAATGTTTGTACTAGGTTGTATATTGATCTTTAGCTAAACTGAGAAAGAAAAGTAAGACCAAATAGATAGGAATGTTCCAGTTGTAAAAAAAAAAAAAAAAGGAGGGGAGGGTTTTTTTCATTACAGTGTTGATCCTATAGAACAAGAAAGACAGTACTTTTTGTTGAAACCAACTAGTGTTTACAGCAGGTGCCAGCTTTGTGATTACACAGAACTCTTCTTCAAGCTGAAAGTTCAAGAAAATAAAATAAATGTTTCTGAAGCAGGTCATAGTGCTTTTTAGTGCCAATTCCAGATATAAAATCTTAGTTATGCACTTTAAAATAAAGGGCTGACAGGGACACACTGCTAAAGTAGTGGACAAGAGCACTCAAAAGGGGTGCCAGAGATTTTGAATCCATATAATTGACTGTGAGTACAGAACTAGAAGGTGATAGCCACACTGAATGAAATAAAGTAGTATGCAAGGTTATGACCTCATATATACATCAATTAGTTTCATGACAGAGAGGAGTCTTTGGATTGCTTTTTCTGGTTTCAAAGATCCAGCAATGCACTTGACGCAACAATACACACAAAAGGAAAAGAAAACCCCAGCTCAAATATATTTCATCTGAAAAATCTCATTTTATGTACAAATCTACAAAATAAGTGGAAACAAAACTAAAAGAAAAAAATAGCCGATTCAGCAACTAGCCAGTGTATCTTTTGTGTATACTTCATGTACACATCTAATAATTCAAATTAGAACAACATTAAGAAAATCCATATAAGTATAAAATTGCTTTTCAAACAGTAATAAAAAGATAATGGCACTAACCCAGCAAGAAAGTTATTTTTTAAAAATTAAATCTACAGGCCATTTGTGTGTGTGGGGGGGTGTTTAAATGAGCGCTACGGCTGTTCTTAGCCGTAGCAAGTGTTCCTCATTCAAATACCTCAGATTACCTTTATAGTTCAATCTGGTTTGGAGCAGCTAAGGACTATGAAGTATTACAAATGCAGTTTGCTCTATTGTGCACCTTTAAAACTAGGTTCTAGATTCATAAATATTTACTTTTAAATTTCCTATTTGTCCAAGATGGTTGGTGAGGCGGGACTATATCCAGTGTTACGCAAGCGGACTTCACTTGCACAATGGGAGTTTCCTTTCTTCTCCTCCCCACTGGAGCCCCTAACTCCCCATGCTCCAGAGAATCCCCCAGGCCTCCAGAGTAGACTTGGGGAGCACATGCAATTTCGGGGCGGGGGGAGGGAGGAATCCGTTCCACTAGTGGATGCTGTTCCATTGGTGGACAGACACTATTAGATACAACCCACAGTTTGCTATCAGGAACCACTGATAACAACTGTATGCCGATAAAGCCAGGGAGGGAAAAGCCTAGTGATACTGGTAAACACTGAGATGTAGCAGTAGAGACAGAGAAAGTCTAAGCAGCTGTTATCTACTTACCGGTCAGGATGGGTTAGTTTCCTCACTTTATTGACCTGAAATGTCAACTGGCAATTCCCGCCAAAGAAATAGCTCATTGGCTGTTGCTGCTTGTTTAATTTCTATTATTCATGGTGTATTCACCAAAACCTTCATGTCGCTTGGAGGCAAATAAGAAGAAGAGGATGCAACCCAGGACAGTAAGAACATAGATTTACTTTGGTATATGGAAGAGAAGGAGATGCCACCATTTTCACAGCACCGTATTTTTCAGCCATCAAGATCATAGGAATTGCTTCCAGGTGAAGACAGCTACATCAACGCATTTGAATTATGTTCTTCACAATAAAAATATTCATGGGGACAGTAAGGGTGCATCATCTTGTGTGACCTGACCCAGTATAAATAAGCAGATACGTGTAGTAACTTTGCATTATGTATGTTGCACTACCATTGCCCTGTGTACGTATGGCATACAAGCACCATATTTTGAGTATTTAGACCAATGGAGAAATGCTTTTCCTATAACAATTTTTAATGGATGTTTTTGTTAAGAAAATTGGCTCTTCATTAAAAACTGAAGACATAACAAGCAATCTAAAGGTAAAAATAATTAGATGGGGCCATATCAAAAGGCACAATGATTCCCAGGACAAAAGAACTGTATATACTGTCCCTGTCAAACAAACTCAGAAAGATACCATAGCTACCTGTCCTGCTAGATTTGCTACAGTAACTCACATTGACTTGGGAGAAAGGGAAGGAGACTTCCTGAAAGCCAAGTGTAGCAATGATTATACCGCCCTCGACAGTATAATACATTCAGTATCAAATTAATACACCCCCTTTTATTTTGGTACATCTGAACACTACAGTATTATATAAAATCAGCCTGCAGTATCTCTTTCGTTGCAAATTCAGGAGTTCAGCAGTTTTTTGATTTTATAACCCACTCAGCATTTGGGTTTAGTTGATATAAATCCTTCATGTAGGTATCATCATCTAGGCAACGTTCACCTGTTATGGAAACACATCAAAGATATGAAAATTACAGATTTTAAAGATGATTGTATTTATTTATTTTATTTAAAATATTTCTTGGCCACCTCTCAGGGCAGGAGGCCTCCCAGGTCAGCATACAACAATAAAACACATATAAAAACAGATACAATAGTAAAAACAGTAACAGCAGCAAACATTCTAAAAAATAGCAAACACCAGCATAACATAAACCTTACAACAGACAACTGGAGCTACAACCATACTGATAAAACATAATCAGGGGAAGGTCAGAGTAAAACAGTAAGTTTTCAGGGCCTTCTTAAAAGCCTACAGTGATGAGGCCTGGCAGACCCCTGATGGCAACTTATTCCAGAGGTGTAGGGCCACTGCAGAAAAGGCCCCCTCTTGTGTAGTCATCCATCTAACTAACTTCACAGGATACTTAATTCTGGGTGAGCTCCACCCTCACTCTGTCTCAACATGGCAACTTTGTGGACTGAGAAAATCCCATCCATGGCCAATGCAGGATACGGGGTGTGTGTGTGTGTGTGTGTGTGTGTGTGAGAGAGAGAGAGAGAGAGAGAGAGAAAGAGGGGTGGGTGGGGGGAGGGAAGGAAGGAAGGAAGGAAGGAAGGAAGGAAGGAAGGAAGGAAGGAAAAGACAGACAGACAGACAGTCAGTCAGTCAATCAGTCTGACTGACTACTCGGCCCTAAAATCCCATACTGTAGCTAAACGAGTGTGGGCAGGTACTGAGCTGCCTCTAAACTGTACCAGCTACTGGAGCTGGGCCTTCCAGCTAAAGGGCCAGTTGGCTCTCACTCCTCATTGTCTACCACTGCACAAGGCCATGCGGCTGACCATTACAGCATTCTCCACCACCTCCATGCTCCCTCCCTTCTCCCCCTATACTATGCAGCAGACAGAGCAATGTTGTGCTGTTATATCCTTATACTGCATATTCAAAATTCACACATCAAGGAAAAACTTCTAGCCTAGTCCTTAACATATTTAATTTCCATATGCAATTGACATAAAGGCACTTCCATGCAAGCAATCCATCACATATGTATCTGAGGTAATTTAGGCTTTACCACATGATTTAACCAAAGTTTGAATCAGCACGAAGTCTACTGAATAAACAGCCTTACCAATATTTCCTCCAACTTCATATAAAAATACCTCTTCTTGCTTCAGAGTTTGAACCATTCCACTATAAAGAAATGTAACAAAATAAGTAGGCACCGTACCAAATAACTTGCAACCAAAAGCCAGTAGATGTGCTTAGGAAAATGCT
Source organism: Heloderma suspectum (assembly GCF_057233095.1). Lineage (NCBI taxonomy): Eukaryota > Metazoa > Chordata > Lepidosauria > Squamata > Helodermatidae > Heloderma > Heloderma suspectum. Next base: position 334,906,938 of record NC_139458.1, read on the forward strand.
CTAGAGCTCAGGGAATTGCCAGTGTACTAAAATTATCTTTCTCCATCTGTTAACTTACTGAAATAAGCATATCCTACTTCGATGATAATGGGAAGATGAACCACACACTACAATGAATTACATGGCAGCAAAATTACTTGGAAGGAATTCCTATACTCACAAAGGTATAACCTTTCTATCCATTTTTAAAATGGGTCGTTTGATTTGTACCATTTGAATGGATTCCATTATTTTAAACTGAAGCAAACAATTAATGTTCATGATTTTTTCATACTCTGGCATAATGGTATATATTATAACAATTGTTTTTATGACTTGCACAGACAATTCATATATATTTTAACAATGCAAATTGCTTCAATTGCAGAGCTATGCTTCCTCTAGCTCTAATCCTGCCATCAGTCATGTGATATCACTACAAACATAACGGGAGGGGGGCAGCCTTGCTTCAGAAGCAACACATCTGCTGGGCCACTTGCTGCATTTTGTAAAAACAATGGCATTTCCAAATTTTATAAAAACAATGGCATTTCCAAAGTGTATTTCCAAATTTTGGACTGGGGGAGCAAGTGCCCCTTCCTTGTTTTTGCTTCCCTTTTAAAGATGGTAAAATGTGGGACAACAGAGAAGGATTTAATTTCAAAAGAAGGATTTAATTTCAAAAGAAGGATTTAATTTCTAAAAGCAACCTTGGAAAATAATACCAGTTTCTTGGAAGTCATGGCTGAGGGGAATTACACTTCTTGTCATTAGAGATGTCATGGACACTGTACAGTAGGTGAGTTACATACAACAGTGTTATGCACAAATGTAGCACTAATGAGGGGGGAGTATTGCCATTAACCACTCCAAATTTCAGGCCAAGTGCTGGTTTCCCTGAAGTGGTGGTGTGACCAGGGGGGAAGACATCTGTATTCCTCAGTCCTAAAGAATCACAAGTTGGCAGTCATTTCTCAAAAAAATGAAATTACTATATGAGCACTTGCAGGCTTGCAGCATTTCAGAATATGAAGCAACTTCAAGGACTGGGAGTCCAGACAGAAGGCTGTATATTCATGGTTTCAACCTGAACCTGCATAATGAGGAAACCCTCTCATGTTATAGCAAAGATTAAGATCAAAAGAAATAAGAGGAGGGTGACAATTCCCTCCTTTGTTCTATACCCCTCCTGTGTCCCCAAAACTGGGTGCAGGATCTTCAGGAGTGACCTTTAAAGGGTGCAGGTAGAAATCAGCGACTTACAGCCCTGCATGAACAGCAGTGTCTTCCCCAAAGGCACTGGGATTTCTTGGGATCATGTGACTCTATGCCCTGTAGTAAATGAATAACTGACAAAAATAAATTACTTACAGAAACTAGAAAAGGCAGCTTTTCATGTATATACACACTAGCCCAAATTTTCCTAAGAAAAAGTTCTCTCTCCACCCATGCATCCTTTATTTTCATCAGTAACACACAATGTAATGTCTGTCTGTCCGTTCATCCATCCATTTATCTAAGCATCACAGATGCAATTCCTCAACAAATTAATTCATGACGTACTATGGCATATTCATGAGTACCCCAACATATGTGGCCTGATAGGGTTGTCAAAAAGATTACTGAGAACAACCCAGTTGGTGAAATGAGTTTTGTTGCCTTTTCTTTTTAATGAATTCAAGACAGACAGAGTTAATAAATAAATATTCATTACTCCCTTGGGCAAAATTAAGTCAGATCTTTTTTTCTTGCTGTAGAATTCAGAACTACCACCTTAAAAAATGAAGTGTTTGGGAGAGAGAGGCAGGCAGGCATGTACCTTTTTTGGCTGAGGAACCTGGCAACTATATCACTAGCTTTTAGTTCTTCTGTCAGCTGGATTGCCATGGAAACTTTGGAAAGATGAAGCGCTTGCACCCGTATGACTCCCTGAGGAATATCAGCCTGCAAAGCAATAATGAAATTGGAATACAGCAGCTTGCAGCTGGCTTTGAGAAGCTTCTCAAAACACAGTGCCGAGTAATTAATTTGGACAGATCACAAACTGAAGTTAGGCCTATTGTTCTATGCAGAGCAGACTTTTAAAAAAACCTACTATACAATTTACTGAAAGGCTTACAGGCTCATATCTTCACAGGGATGGAACATATTGTTACGTATATTCACAGAAATATTAAACAGATTTCCAGCACGTTATGGAACACGCATTTGCAATAGTACATTTCCATATTAACTGAATTTGGTTCTGAAAACAACCCCAAACCTTCCATTTTTTACTTTGTGCTTATGCTATCATAAGAACATTCTTGGATCAGTTAAAAGTTTAATTTAACCAAATGTGATTTCCCCTTTCAGATATCCTACAGCGTAGAATAACTTTTATACCACTCTTAATTGCAAAAATGGTGAAGAAAGGTGTTGTGTGTCAAATTCTGAATGAGGCATATCTCATATTATAAATGAAATTCCATTTTTTAGAAGGATAGGGTTCTTCCTTTGTTTAAAATTCAACACATGCTGTATAACATTTTATTAAAACTGTAACATTAGTTATAATCCCTAGGACAGGTCTTCCCAACCTGATGCCATTCAAATGTGTTGGCTGCAACTCCCATCATTCCCATTGGCCAAGCTGGCTGGTAATGATGGGAGGTGCAGTCCAACACATCTGAAGGGCACCAGGTTGGGGAAGGCTGTGCTAAGGATAACATTTAGGAGGCTCTTCGCTACTAGCCTGACTCTTCATATGCTAGGATTTAATAATTTGGAGGGGGGGGAGTCATTAGAGTACTAGAAGAGCAGGTGCTACCCACAAGTCCCCTACCCCAGTTACTCAGGTTGCAAACAGATGAAATGCAAAAATAGTTTTGTTATTACATTACAGCATTTAACACACACAGCAATAGCAATTTCACACATAGCAATACACATTTTGTTCGCTGCTTTTTCTATTTTATAATTAGTGTCACAAAAAAGCTCAGTAAAGAAACACTGCCACTTAATTTTTCTGGCACTCTATACAATGTTTCTACAATTAAAAAAGCATGTGCGCGCGTATACATGTGTGTGTGTATGAGAGAGAGAGAGAGAGAGAGAGAGACTATTCTGAAAATCCACCTGTGCTGTACATTCATCATTCTTAAGTATGAAAACAGATATATGTTGAAACCATATTATGGCCAGATACCCCCATACCATGCCTTGGAAGAAGAAGAATAAAAAAGATGACTATTGTCCCAGTGTTTTACAAACAAGTATGCAGATTCTTTCTTCTGCATCTAATTCAAGGTGATATGATGGTGATATTACATTTGCTTACAAAATTAGAGCCCTGCATTCTTAAGAATATTCTTAAGAATATTCATGAATTGCCTTCAGAATACATCTTCCTTGGCATTCTAGATATGACTACTAAGCTGAAACTCTTCTAAGGCACAGGAGCTATACCCTGCAACTTCTAGAAAATACTATTACATCTGACTTGAAATGATTTAACTCACTCTTCTCATCAAGAGTTTTAAGAAGTTAGATCCTGTACAAATTATAAGTTGTATGCAATGCTGTTGGTAGCAGCAGCAGGATGGGATGGGATGGGAGCGGAGAGTGAAGCTCCATCGCATTTCTCTCTCCACTCCAGTCCTAGCCACTGGGAGCAACTGCCCCAGTCTCTGCCAGGCATGGCAGAGGAAGCCTTAACCCTTCCCACTTTCCTTTGGCAGAACAAAGCAGAGAAGAAAGCGCGTGCTATGGGGACTGGGTAAAACGAGCATCCATAAAATGAGAAATGGATCCTCAAGATTTCGTATGATTTTTAAAGGGGCAACCCACAAAACCACCATCCAGTCACAGAGCACAACTGCCTCCATGGACTGAACCAGAAAAATCACGGATCTGCCACTCGCGGGCACAGCCAAGGCGCAAACACAGGCAAAAATGGGTCCCCCCCTTCCCCGGAACAAGACAGCTGCCAGTGCACATCCAGAGGTCCTAGGAGCTGGTGGCGGCAGTGGCAGCCACCCGCCCGCATTGGCAGGAGTCGGCCTCTAACTGGGCGCCCTCCCCTCCTTCCAAGGAAGGGGGAGAGCGCAGTTGGAGGGAAAGCCCTGCCTGTTGGAGATTGGTGGGCTGCGACAGGCAGCGTTTTCCCTGTCAGCACCTTCCCCAGCAGCACTGGCAGCAGCTTCCCCGGCGGCGGTGCCCCCTGCCTCTGGAACAAGGGCCCAGGTAAGGAGCTGGGGGCTGGCGGTGTGTTAGGTGGGTCGAAGTGGGATTCGGATGTCCAAATCCCGCTTCAGCTTCATAGGCCAAGGCGGGTCGGGGGCCCCTCAAATCAGCCTGACCTGAATTGGGCCTGCCTTGGAAGCCCCAAAGTGGCTTCCGAGTTGGATTGGGGGGTCCATGCACAGCCCTAGTATTGAATCCCCAATGTGCATAAATACACTGGAGAGCTGGTGTAGTATATTAGTAAAGAGTGCTGGACTAACACCAGGGAGCTATGAAGCTCAGTGGGTAGCCTTAGGCTAGTCAATATCTTTGTATCTAACCTACCTCCCAGGGTTGTTGTAAGGATAAAAAGGGGAGGGGGAACTTGGTACACTGCCCCCAGCTCAATGGAGGAAGGGTAAGAAACAAATGAAGGGTTGGACTCGATGGTCTTATAGGCCCCTTCCAACCCTACTATTCTACTATTCTATGAGTCTATGAAAGATATAAATAAATGGCAGACTATACTGGACAGAAGCTGTGCACTCTTGCATTAGAATTAATCTGCTTTATATCCCAATCTTAAACCCATTTACAAAGAAGCCCCATGGATCTCAGTGGTGTGAACTTCCAAGAACACCTAGGACTAAGGTATTAATATTCTGCCTATGTCTCTCTAGTATTTGTATTTTTAAAAATCTTGAATTGGAGGCAGCTTTGCAAAAAAATAAGTTATCCCTCATTAGTTAGAACTCTGCACATAGGTAAGGGTAGTCGAACCCTTCCCCATTTTATATCCATATCATCTGTCATCCATATGCATCCCTCCCCCTCCAGACTAGTCAGATGCTGAAAGAGTGGTGCACAGGGATGTAAAATGCGGAAGCTTTCAGCTCCTCTCACCAGCCCACCCTTTATAATACTAAAGTCACACACACACACAATTTACATTAGTGAATAAGTGAAATTAACAAGAAACATGGCTGCCACCATCACTACTAATTTGGCCCCAAGATCCCAACGGATAAAAAAGAATGTGTTCTTCAGACCAGTGCAATTCTACATCCTTCCACAAGATGTCTCTACTCCACTGAGATTGTGAATACTACTTTACCTGAAGATGGGTTACACTTATCCAAAGAAAATCTATATTCACAACACTAAAAGCGGAAATAGTTGGTATGAATTATGTTATGTGTCACATTTATAGTATCCTGATCTTAACACAGGCTAGATAAAATTAACTAGAGAAAAAGCTTTGTTTAACCAGTTAAGAACAAGAAACCACCAAGTGTTCACTGCCGAAAATGAAGCTGACAAGCTAAGTAGGTCCCAACCACAACAGCTTGTAGAATAAGCAACAATAAATAAGTCCTTTGGGATATTCAAGGCCTTCTTAATGTATTCTGCTATATATTACAAGTTTACATCTACTATATATTATACTACAACAGTGTGAGGCCTTCTTTGGCTCAAGGGCCAAATTCGATTTGGGAGCAATCTCAGGGGTCACATTCCAGCAGTGAACGGGGTTAAGGGCACAGGATGGGCCCAAGGATAACTGTAATTATTATCAATTTGGTAAGACATTTTCCCACGAAGCATACATAACACAGCTCAGTTCGTTGCATGTCTACTCATAAGCAAGCTCCAGTGCAACAGCTCTCATGCCTGCAAAAAGCAACAGTTCAGTTCTATGCAACACCCAATTCTTGTTGTGCAGAACAGAGCAACAACAAAAGCACAACTCAGTTATGTGCAACAGCTCTCATGCCTGCCAAAGCACAGTTCAATTCTATGTAGGGTATTTCAAGTTTAGTTGCCTTTAAATACACTTTTACTGACTGTAGATAACTGATCACCAATTGGAGAGAACAGCAGAAGAAGCTTTCAGGCCCATGGAGAACCCCTGGAGGCCACATTAGGCCATGGACCAGAGGTTCCCCATCCCTGTACTACAAAGTAAGTACATGGTAGGATATACAAGTTATTCCAAACAAAACTTAGATCTGGGCACTTCATTTGGGGTATTTAAGATATTTGGGAGTGGCATGAATTTGAAGAGGCCAGAGTTTCAAGTGTTCCACATATGGACCTTCCAAACTGGAATATTTAGACATTTTAAATATCTCGGTTAGTAACAACATACATATTGCATACACTTCTTTACTAGTAGCTCGGGCATCATTTTAACAAGATCTTGTTTTGTACTTCTGATGACCTCACTACTTTAGAGAGGCCACTTGCCTAGGTGTTATGCCTATGGTTTAGGGATAAACTGTACAATTCTTTATTTATTCAATGTTACTTGCTTGCTTACATCATTGACACTTTTGACATCACTGATGCTTTTTTCTTGCTTCTCATGTTTTTCTCGATCATAAGCCATTTTTTTCAGCAGTTTCCTCATCGCTTTGTCCTTTCTCTCCTTTTTCTGACTTTCAGCATTTTGCTTTCTTACTTGGTTCACAAGAAATGTAGGAATCTAATAGACATACAACATATATAGCAACATTAATACCACCTCCTTGAACTTCCATAAACATCTGTTTGAATCCTTCAAGTGACAAGACTATCAAAAAGGAATAAATACCAACATTTATGTCCAATGACAATGAAATTATATAGTTAGGGTCGAGCTTGACATTTCAGGATCAACTAATATATGCAAAGCAACATGGTGTGAAATGTAACTATACAGAATCTGCTCTACATAACAAACCATAGCGCTGTGGCTGGTCGACTCACAACTCAGTTTTCACATACCACTTCAAAAAGGGGGGTCAAGTGGTGTGTACAGTGACTAGTTCTTCATGGACAGTTTGCTGCCTTCCATACCTGTTGTTTGCATGGGTGAATAAGGCCTCAGAAAGGCCAAGCCGAGCTTTCAAAATAGCATCAACATTTATATATATATATATATATAATTTCTATACCACCCAACAGCTGAAGCTCTCTCGTTTTAATTTTTGTGAACCACCCAAAGAGCACACAATAAAACATATAAAATATACAGAACATTAAAACCACAGTATAACAAAACAACCAGAATAAAACCAGAATAAAACTTATATATGGAAATAAGTTACAAAATGTGACAGCTTTATTTATTATTTATTCACCCTAGAATGTATATCCTGACTTTCTAAGCAATATATATCCAGTTATTTTAAAACAATGGTAACAATGATTTTAAAATAAAAACAATTTAATCCCAAAAAACCCAGACAGCAGAACTGAAAAACAAAGCAGTATAAACACTAACCAATAGGCCCAAACCTAAAAGAAATACTCACTGTAATAAAACTATCTTAAGTGATCCAAAGCACAATGATTCACTCACTCTAAGCCTTTCTCAAATAGCTTATTGGAAGATAAGTACATTTCTAAAGTAGAAAATCTCTCTATCTGCAGATACGTTTTGTCTTCTCTGCTGGGTGTTTTTATTTAGTTCATTGTATTTGTGTATTTTAAACTTGTAAACTTTCCTGAAACCAAATTTTGTGAAGAACAATATATAAATAAAATTTACAAAATATGATTTATTCCTGTGAATAATTAAATAGTTAAATTATTCTCCAGTACGCATAATGCTGATGATTTGTTCTGTAAATGTTCCTGTGGGGAAATACTTACATCCTCCACCTGTTGGAAGTAAAAATAAAACAGGCATATTATCTAGATTTAGCATTAATGTTGAACTTGGAAAGTTTTGATTGACACTCAATGTGTTTTCAATTAAACCAGCTGAGAGAGAGAAACATTTTTGTCCCAACCCCCAATCTCTCTATGTAGGTCATGCCAACTTCTCAGAAGGGAGCCCAGTCACCTGCATCAGTTGTGAGAGACAGAGAAAGTGGCCCTTTGAATCTGAGGCAATTCTTTGAGGACAATACACACTTTTTAATGAAAATGTTTTAACAAAAACAAACTAATTAACTTACAGTCCAAAGAAGGTTTTGGAATTTAATCATAAAGCGCATGACACCCGCTGTCCCAGCCGCCATAACAAACTCATTTTGTTCTATGGCCTTGGAGCCCAAACTATGAAACATAAAGAGGTTTGGAGCCATAACCATGGCAACATTCTTTAGGTTCATTTTGTTTTCATCTCGGTGATCAATTACCCTTTGAAGAAATTCTAGCAATGCCTGAAAATGAGAACAGCATTTGAAAAGTAGTTATGTGCAAGATCATACAAGAGATGAAACATTATGTTCAAACAGTGTATTTGAAAAAGATGATTGAACTACATGCACAAAGTACATTCTGCTTGTACCTTCTCTGGTTAAACTGGACATGCTCTTTGTCTAAAAATCAAAGCCAACTTGCTTTTACTTCCAGTTAAAAAAAACAGGTGACCTAGGGTGGCCATTTATTTTAGAGAATATATAGTTGACTAACTCAGACATCTGTCTCATACTCAAATTCTCCAAGATTATTTATTTATAGTTTGGCTCTCGCAAGAACTGTATGTTCAGCTGTCACCACATCACATATCTGGAAAGCCTTATGGCAAATCAGTGGTTGTGATTGGGAGATTTACAGGAGAGAAGCAGTGGGAAGAGGGCGAATAGAACCACAAAGTTGGAGGGGACCTAGCAGGCCATCTTGTCTAGCATTCTACTCAATGCAGGAAAATCCAGAGCTAGACAGAGCTAGAGTATCCCCAACAGATGGCTATCCAGCCTCTGCTTCAACAAGGGAGACTCCACCACCCTTGAAGAAAGTTGGTTCCAATGTTGAACTGTTTGTTAAGAAGATTCTCCTAATATTCACTGAAGTCTACCCTCCTGTAATTTAGGCACACTAGATCATGGCATCTGGCCCCCTCACTTCCTGGCATATAGAAGGGGAAGAAATGGAAGCAGTGACAGATTTTATTTTCTCGGGCTCCAAGATCACCGCAGACGGTGACTGCAGCCATGAAATTAAAAGACGCTTGCTCTTTGGGAGGAAAGCTATGGCAAACCTAGACAGCATAGTAAGAAGCAGAGACATCACCTTGCCAACAAAGGTCCGTCTAATCAAAACTATGGTTTTCCCAGTAGTAATGTATGGCTGTGAGAGATGGACTATAAGGAAGGCGGAGCGCCGAAGAATTGATGCTTTCGAACTGTGGTGCTGGAGAAGACTCTTACGAGTCCCCTGGACTGCAAGGAGGTCAAATCAGTCCATCCTAAAGGAAATCAACCCTGAGTGCTCATTGGAAGGACAGATACTGAAGCTGAAGCTCAAATATTTTGGCCACCTAATGCGAAGAGAAAACTCTCTGGAAAAGACCCTGATGCTGGGAAGGATTGAAGGCAAAAGGAGAAGGGGACGGCAGAGGATGAGATGGCTAGATAGCATCACCGATGCAATGAATATGGACTTGAGCACGCTCCGGGAGAGAGCGGAGGACAGGAAGGCCTGGCGTGCTATGGTCCATGGGGTCACGAACAGTCGGACACAACTGAACGACTGAACAACAACAAGATCTAGCTCTCCCTTCTGGGCCAGCAGAGAACAACTCTTTGCTATCTTCTATGTAACAAACCTTCAGGTATTTCAAGAGTACCATCATGACCCCTTTAGTCTTCTCTTCTCCATGTTAAACATACTCAGGTCCTTCAATCTTTATTCACAGGATCTGTATTCCATGGCAATAAACCTCCTCCTCTGCAACTAGCTGACTGCTCCATCTCATGTTTGTGATAGAAACATCGGGCTGGAACCTCAGCTTCAGAGAATGCAGCAGGCTTACTGCTCAGTTGTTCATAGTATACTCATAATTTTAAATTTCACACACACACTTCTCTTCCTGGATTCAATATAGCCCTATTCAGGAATTATGTCCAAGTAGACTAATATATGAGTAAGAGAGATGTGGCCTTGCATGGCAGCCCCTCCCTATGTCCTTGTGTGCACCTTCCCTGTCCCTTCAGTTCCTGACTGCCCATGTTGAACAGGGAGGTCTCCAGTGGGCTTCTACTTGAGTTTGCCTGAATGCAAGTAGAACCTTTATGTGATCAGGAATCCCGATAAAGCAGGGTTCCTGGCTGTATGAAGACTTCTACTTGAGTTCAAGTGAGCATGAACAGAAGCCTCCTGCAGACCCCATTCAGTCAGGGACTGAAGGGGTGGGGCTGGCATGCATGGCCCCATCCCTCCTACTTATAGGAGTTTATTATTAGTTTATAATGCCTGAATAGGGCTTTTATCAATGACCATTTATAATGACGTTCTTTTAAAAATGGTTTAAACATCTAACCTTTAGAGTATCTCTGTTTGCCTCTGGAAGAAGGAGAACCAAAAGATTCAGTGCTTGCAGCTGATGCTTCTTTTTTGGAAGTTCTAGTGAAACATGCAAAGTTCAGATTTCAAATAATTTTGCATTTTCCTCAAAAGTACCACTGAACATGATTTTTTCTTGGTAATATATAATCAAACCATTAATATGCTATGCAAGTTTCAAAAGCATGACAAAATATTTACAGATATTCCACCTTGTGTTTAGATGTTGTCTTCATGACTCAACTGCCATAGGATTCATTATGTCTCAGATAATAAATTTGTCATCTTTTGCTACTTTGTTTCATAATCTTTCTTAATATAAGCAAATTTAATAAATAGAAATCCATCTCTGATGAGACTGCCAATTACGCATATGAGTAGGAAAGGAGTCTATGATGCTCACTGAAGTGCAATATACTTTGTTGAGCAAATTTTTAGTATTAGCACATACCAATTAATTTGCGGTGCTGAATCCAGCAGTTCCTACTCTCTGCAGGATTTATAAGCTATCCATCTGAGCCAACATCAATACTGCTATCAGTAATATTCTGTAGACTTGAAACCATCTCAGAGGTTCACTGTAATATTTTCTTTTACAACCTAGCCATCATGGCAGAAAATATGCATACTTGAAAATCTAGGACCACAACACATTCTGCCTATGGGAAATCTTCACCTGGCCAGATATTACTAAAATCCATGAGCTCCTGATCACCATATTACACTTCTCATGCAAATACACCACTCTTGTGAATAAGAAAAGCAGAGGGTAATTATATGAAATGCTCTACTACTATACCTTAAGACATTCTTACTCTTTTCCCCTCTACCTGTGTGGATTTTAAACATTTTTAATTCTGGCAGGGCTGTCCAAATCTTCTGGATAAGAAAAAACAAGGAACTGTTTCTGTAATACCAACTGGTCAGTGTCTTTCCAACGCTGACTGTGGGAACTTATATAATAAATGCTGAATTAAAAGCATAAGGACAGACGTCTATAACACAGGCTACCCTCATAACTGCTGAAACAACGAAATCTATGGCAACTTTGCAATATTTATTTCCTTAAAATATTTAATATTTCTAAATATGAATCTAAATGATCCTTATAAAATTTACACCACTGCATATTTTGTATTGCAATTAATTTTGGGACATTTTTCAACAGGACTCTCATTGTATAGTGTATAGAAAGCAATTATGTACATTTATTTTCAGATACATGTCAGCTAATGAGATGTTTGCAGACAATTTCATGGGGTTGGATCCAATTTGTGTCCCTCTGCTGACGGAATGCCTTTTGATCCAGTGGAGGCTTCCATGAGTGGAATGTGACTCTTGAAGATTCCCCTCCCCACTGTTGCCCCTGCCAAAAGCTGTTGTGAAGAGGACCCTTTGTAATAGCATGAGAGGTGGTGTGGGGGCTGCAGGGGGGAGAAAGTTGCCCTGCTCAATGTGAATTGCCAAAAGTTGCATTGCTCCATGTGCAGATACAAGACTTAGATCCTCATGCCAACGAAGGTTAACTGTGTCCAGAAATGACTGGCAGTGTAAGTGACTGCGTGATTGTCCCATGTCACAAACTGTGAGGGGGAAACAGAACTGTCAAGACATGTCCATCCTGTGTGCTCAACATGTGACTCTGCATGATTGGCCACCTCTGAACCAGAGGACGTTGTGCTTACTCTGCACATCCTGGAAAGCCTTGAGATATTCCACTGTGAGCAGAGGTTGAGGAAGCTCCCGGATAAAGAGTTTTAGAAGGCTTGCTGCATCATGCTGCTTCACATTTTCCCAGTTGAAAGTTCCTTCATAAAACTTTGCTTCTAGCTCTTGGTAAAGATTCTGAAAGACACAAGAGCAAAACCAACAGCCAATACAAGTGACCGTGCACATAATATTTTACTTTTGTTTAATTAAAAATCATCATCCCTATCCTAGTTTGATAATAAAGCAGCACATACATTTTAACAAGCTGTGCTAAATTTGGGGGTTAATTATTCATAGCATTTGCTACTATGTTTGTCAGGGCACTTTCACAGATGGTGCTAAAAGTTGCCTTCTGCATTTCCTCTGTGTATATATATATGTAGCCATGGCTCTCTACAATGGCACTCTCTCTTTCATTAACAATATTCAATAGCACAAGAAGATGTTCAAAGGAGCTTTTAGGCTGAAATCCTATGGTCCCTGGGAAGGCTTCCCAGTGCCACAGGATTTTCTTGGATCTCCCCCTCTGTCACAGGGTCTGAATGTAACGTGTATTGTTGATAAGAATTCATTGTATTTCATAGGAGTGCTATTCCTAATCACCTGTGTATGCTAACTATAAGTGATTAGTAACAGATGTCATTAGTTCTGTCTGTGTTGTGAGAGCCTCTATGCATGTCGCATGTCTATTTGGCCATCTAAACAAGATTTAAAATCTCTCTGCATATATGGAAGATACAGATATGCCCCACTCTTGACACAGTCAAATTCTCTGAGTTGTTCTTAGCTCTGCAAGGATGGAATTACAGCTTGGCAAAATATTGTTTCAATTTCCATGCTGAAAACAGTACTTTCAGAAGGAGAAGAAATATTTCCTAGAAAACCCTCACAAGTGTGAATGCTTAAAAGATGGATTTAATTTTCAGCCACTGGAACACTCCGTTTCATGACAATATTTCTCCATTCATGCCATTCCCACTTGCATGATTTATTTATACATTCTATATATTGTTATATATATTTTATTTCAAAGTAATAAAATTTTAAGTGCAAATGTTCACTTTCTTTTTCAAAATGTTTACAGCCATTGTTTATTTGCTGCTGCTTTGGCACAATGTTGTTCTAGTTAGAGCTTTTTTCTGCTTTTCTAAAGTGATTGCAATCAATCAGCAACCATATAGTGAAAGGCAAAATATCTCAATGTTACACTGCCATACTGACATCATAGGCAAATGAAACTTATTCTGAGTGTGGGCAATGATCCCTGAATAGGCATAACACTCTTATCTCCCTTTTCAGCAATTCTTGAGGGAAACACTGACGGCATATTTTGAAGCAGATGAAAATCCAACTACCCCATCCCACATTTTCAGCTCAGCCCTAGATGGAAGCAATTACTACCAGTTTCTTCTAGCAATCAATGACAACAAGATGTTAGGGAAGGACCATATCTCAGTGGTAGAGCATGTGCTTTGCATGTAGAAAGTCCCAGGTTCAAGCCCTGGCATCTCCATGTACGGCTGGGAAAGGCCTCTGTGAAACCCTAAAGAGCTGCTGCCAAACAGGGTAGGCAACAGTGAGCTAGAGAGGATCAACGGTATAAGGCAGCATCCTAAGTTCCTAAGATGAATACTACAATCATGTTATCTTCTTTGTTATCCAAGACCAAATCCCCTATATACCATTACAAGACCGCATATGAGATAGGCCGCCAAAGCCTTTTATTGTAATGTAATTCAACAGGTATGAGAGAAGTGACCCCTGTCAAATATCTCCCTTCTACATATGTTACAGGCACATGGGTTATACCTCAAAATCATGTGGCTATGCTCCCACAAAGTATTACATGAATTGCACATTTCATCTCAAAGGGCTCGTGTTTCAATTCATCCATTTGCTAAGGCAACATAATCTCTGTGCAGCAATGATTCCCAATCAACTTACTTTGAGTATATACATAATCCTAATTAATATAACCAACCTGTCTTAGATGCACTTGGGGGGGGGGGAGATGCACATTTTATTAGACATATTAGAAAGGCACAGTGGTCAAATTAGATTTGAAGTGCAAGAGAGAATAAGTTCTTGGAAAAGCAGAAAGATACAAAGCTCTCAGAGGGAGTCACAGCAAAATCTTGTTTGCCCAGATGGCTAACCACAATCCAGAAGACAACATCCCAATAATGAAAAGTCGATATGTAGGAAGAATAGGGTAATTGTTCTTCACCCTCTTCTTAACTTAATGAAGAAATAAATACCTATACTAACACATATAAAAAGCCTATGGCTGTGAACAAATCAAATCTGAAAATGTAATAATGTTTTGACAAATGAGAATCTATACTGTAAGCTCTGATTCTGCCACATGCTTCTACTCTCCCACTGAGTTTGAGCAAATAGGACTCAATTGTCCAAGGGGTAATTTGAAATTTTTTTTTAACTAAAGTACCTTAGAAATACATTGAAGATTTTAGTGTTAAAACTTTTCACTGCGCACAATTTACCAATATTTTAAGAAGTTGATTATAATGCATACAATGCAATCTTCTTAGAACTGAAAGGTTATTTTACCTTTACTCTTGCAGCAACACCTGGTATGCGAAGAAGCCCTTCTGTTTCTAGCTTTGCTTCTTCTATCTGTGAAATGAGCTGTAAATAAAAATGGAAAGTAGCTCAGACACATAGTCCCATCCTCAAGATATTACATAACTGCTCATATAGTTGAACAGGCAAGAGAACCAGGCAAACAATTGCATGAACTGACTTTCAGGATGCTATGATGGTTTATACCACTAACCAGGTCAAAAGAATTTATATCAGTGGGCAGTATCCAAGTGTACATTAGTGCTAATGTAAATTACATTGCGCGGTGGTTAAGATGCTGAACTGCAGACTGGAAGATCGGCAGGACAGCAGTTCGAGACCCGAGTGCTGCGTGACAGAGTGAGCTCCCATCTTCAGGCCCAGCTTCTGCCAACCTAGCAGTTCAAAAGCAAGAAATTGCAAGTAGATAAATAGGTACCGCTTTGGCGGGAAAGGTAACAGCGTTCCGTGCACCTCGGTGTTCAGTCATGCCGGCCACATGACCACGGAAGCATCTTCGGACAGCGCTGGCTCTTCGGCTTAGAAACGGGGATGAGCACCACACCCTAGAGTCGGACACGACTGGTTGGGGACACCTTTACCTTTTTAGCATATGGGACCTCTCACGCAACAGTGATAGCGTTAGCTGGCGTGACGACGCTAGCACAACATAATTTACATTAGCGCAACTGTCTGCCCAGTGAATCTGCTAGGAAAAGGGAGCATCCTGTATTTTTAGTGTAAGTATGTAAGTATATTGAAGAATGATTTCATTACGTCCTTTATATAACTAACACCACAGATGCCATGCAATGTATCAAAATTATGGTTTTATAGTACAAAAATTAGTACAAAACTCAAGTCTCAATGTTTTATTAAAACCAGCCTTCCAGCATGGCCAATGGTCAAGGATAATAGGAGCTGTAATCTAAACCATTTGGAAGACACCAGGTTGGGAAAAGGCTGTTTAAACAGAAAGGTCAGTTAAAAACAAGTTTAATAGACAAATTAATGTCTGCTAGTCTCCTTTGAAGCAGAATTAAATGCTAAACTTCAGGCCCCCAACTTAACTAGAACACAGGCACATTCTTGTGTTAAGATATGCTGATGTGCAGGAGATATGGGAATAAGAGAATGGTCAGTCTACTCACTTTTTGAAAGATAAGTGGTATCTTGATGCCTGGCACCCTCTTCTGATCTTGTTCTAGCAAAACTGACAGCGGAACACCAAAAAGACCACATTCTGTATAAAGCAAGGAAAGAGAGACAATATTCTCATGACATGGCAACAAGAATATTTCCTATCGTGTTCAAATCTACACTCCCTTTAATGAGTAAATTCAGACAGGGAATTCAGATAGATTGCATTTACAGTGCACCGGTTACTTACCTTGCAGTAAAACCCACTAAACACAAAGGGACTTCCTTCTGAGTGAACATGCATAGGATTACTCTTTAATCAACATAACTGAAAAATGCATGCAAGCTAAAAGCAAAATCTTTTCATTTCACACTTCGTCTACTCATACATGAGTAGCTGTTAATTTCCTTCTAATTTTGCCACTCTCATCCTTTTGCATCACAGTGGGGAAAAGCAAAATCTGTATTTTTTAAAATATTGCAGCACTGACCTTACAAAAGTGACACACTTCAGAATTCTATGAAAGTTAAGACGTCAATGATGTCAAGAGTCTTGCGCTGCCATAAATGTGTATTGCCCACATTAACTCCAAGAGACATTATTTCTTTCTGCATACCTCCCGTTTACTATTAATAAGGCACAACTTCATGCCATTAAGTAACAGGTTTAAAGTACACTTTTTACAGTTTTGTAATCTAGCTTGGATTTAACTAGCTAGTATGTCTATTTTTAAGTTTTCTTTATTTTATAAAGCAGCACTGCTCATATATATATATAACTAACCAGAACTAAAGAAAAGTGATATACTTGCAAATAATTGAACAGCTCGCCAAAAAAGAAGATGGTATTTGTGTTGGTTGATGTAGCAGAATGGCTGGAGTATGCACTGTGACTGACCAGGGAAATCCCAGATTCAGTTCTCAGCCATCAAACTCACTAGGTGGAATTAGGCAAGCCTCCCCCTGCCTCTGTCCATCATTTACAATATGGAGATGATAATAATATTGGCCTTTCTTCAGGGCTGTTGTAAAGATGATACAGTATATGTAAGCATTTGAAAATGGCAAATGACCTACATAAAGTCTAGGTATCAGAAGTAGTAGTAGCAGTACCAGCAGCTGCTGGTGGAACAGATCTGTCAGATGGTGGAACAGATTTTCCATCCCCACTGCAACTCCCTGTTCACCTCTCAAACTTGCTCCAGTGTGTTGGGACACAATCTTGGATGGAACCATCACCAGGTGCTTATCTATAATTCCTGTACCTACTTAGGACCTCATGTCACTTTATCGATGAACACTGGACTTTCCAAAATGGAGCATCCTCTAAACAAGTCACATGGAACAAAAAGTTGGAAGGGGCCCAGGAGCCCTAAAACATACAGAATCTGCAGACCTTCTGTTTCCCAGGGGTGAAAGGAAACAAGGGCTGCCCTGAGGTAATATCCCCAATTCAAGAGGTATTTGGAACAGGTTGAAATACACTGATTTAACTGTACACACCATTTAAGGGATATAAAAATGGAAGATGGTGGAGGAAAGAAGGTTACAAAAATCTTATGTGGCTGGTTCAGCACTGGAAGAAATTATTTTCTGGGCTGTTGAATGAAAATTGTATTCAGAGGACTCAGCTGTACCCTGCAGTAGCTCTCTCATCACTCACTGCTGCTTTCAATTATTTAGCTACTGCACTGCCACCTTTGCTGAACCCTGACTGCGTGTTTTAGCCCAAAAAGGTATTTGATTAACTGGCAACGTATTGCAAGTCATCATAAAACATTAAAGAGAAGGTCAGAAATGCAGACAGCTAACAAAATGGCAATGTTTTCTGCATGCTGAACCTATTTTTTTAAATCTGTTTAATGCTGCCATTTTGAGTTTAGCTCTATATTGGGTTTTTTAATTGGTTTTATTCTTGGTTTGCATTTTTTAATTGTCGAATGGTGCTTTGAGTTTCAGGTTGATAGAAAGCTAGGGTAAAATGCTTTTAAAAAACAACAAAATAAGATCTCTGTCTGGCACATTTAACCCAGGGTGTATTCACAACAGGTTGATCTGATAATATATAAAAATTCAGTCTAAAATCAACTCTTTGATATAACAGGCAAAGGTAAAAACACAACTGAAACGAAATAAAACCTGTAAAATCCAAAGGAAATTAAAAAAAGAAAAGAAAGAGTCTAAGTAGCAAAAAATTACAAATTCACTCAGTCTTGGAAGTCAACTTGTTCCAATAAAAACTGTATTAAATTTTGGGTACAGTACTATTTTGGAAGCAGAGTATTTTACAGAGTATTTATTACATTCATGCATGTATGCATTACATACATATACTTACATATTTTCAAAGTAGAAAACACAAATATTGCTTTATATTTCTTCGATAGGATGTTAAAGTGATATAATACTTATAGTCAAAAAACGTGTCTCCTCCAAATGTTTCCGGGGCCCTAAACCTGTAATAGCCCTCTTTGTGCTTTAACTGTGTGAAGGGGTCTCCACAAGTTCTAAAGGCCATGCCATTGGGTGGCCTGGTACACCCTCCCTGATACATTGGCCCCTGATATATTGAACAGGGACGTCTACTTTGGGCAAGCCTGCAGATGGTCAGCACAGGGATGTCAGGATGGGCCCAGCAGTGCAGCCAATGTACTTGGGGAGAACCCTCTGCATGTTTGACATGCAAAGGGGCTTATATTGGATCCAAAAAAGGAAGGTGGAATAAAAGCAGTAAGTTTACTCAAGGGGAGCCTCGCATGGCGCAGAGTGGTAGGCGGCAGTAATGCAACCGAAACTCTCCCCACGATCTGAGTTCGATCCCAGTGGAAGCTGGTTTTCAGGTAGCCGACTCGGGTCGACTCAGCCCTCCATCCTTCCGAGGTCAGTAAAATGAGTACATAGCTTGCTGGGGGAAAGGTAGTTAGGACTGGGGAAGGCAATGGCAAACCACCCCGCTATACAGTCTGCCAGGAAAATGCCGAGGAAAAACAGCGTCCCTCTAGGGGTCAGTAATGACTCGGTGCTTGCACAAGAGGAACCTTTCCTTTTGCTCAAGGGGGAATACTGATATTCCGAATGAAAAGATAGTAAGCTTCCACCTAAGGAAAACCATATTTGCTGTGATACAATTTCTACCCACTAACACGTGCACAAATGCACACTAAAATGCAAGCCAATGGCAAGGAGGAAGTAGCACACATAACCTTACCCATATGGATTAAATCATTTGTTTTGAAAATATTCCAGACTGGAAATGGGGGTGCCATTCCACACAAAAATTAAAAAAAACAACAAACCTACCCTCTCCCTCAGAACTGGAACAAAATAAAAACAAGTTTTAAAACCATACACAAACATCATAAAGCTGCAGTAAGTGTTGGCCTAGAAGGCAATTATATTGTGTTTACATTGTTATATAACATAAATGAAAATCTTGTTGAGAGCCTTCAAGTGCCAATCATTTTAAATTGTTATTTGATCCTTGCCTAAGGACCAAATGGCCAATCGCTATGGATGGCTTTCCACGAAGCAAACAAATCATGGCTTTGCACAAACAGAAATAAACCATGGTTGAGAGAACTTTCGGAGGTGAGAGTTCAGAGTTAAGGCTCCTAAAGCAGGGGATGCACAGTGCACAGCTCCCTGCCCCCACGCCACCGCAAGGCCTTTGCAGGGCTCCCCCACAGGTTCCCTGACACCTCAAGCTGCTGAATTCTACCCCACCACTAACTTCCCCGCCATCAGTGCTCTCCACAACCTTCCTCCCACAGAGATCCTAATACAGTTCACTCTTTCCCTGCTACTACTAGTAGTGAGAAAAAAGCAATCTGCATCAGAAGCACTGAGGGGTGTGTGTATGTGTTGTGTGTGCGCGCACATGTGCAGGCATGTGTGCATGCATGCAAATATGTGTATACGTGGCCTCCAACCCCCGAGCCAGCATCACATGTGGCCCTTGGAGCTGTGAAGGCTGTATACCCGTAAGAGCTGTTGTTTTTTTTTTAAAAAAAATCTATACTTGTTAAGTTTTTATTGTATTTTATTGTTTTAATCAATTTTAATTAAGCCTGTAAGCCACTTTAAGGGCCATTCTTTTGGTAGAAAGGCAGGGTATACATCAAATAAATAACTAAATAAATAATAACCTCTAGAAATGGTTTAAAGGAAATTGTTTTAATATTAGAAACAACATGAAAAAGAAAGAGGGAGAGTAAGATGGAAGTATAAAGGACAAGCTACAGAATAGATGAGCTGAAAGTAGGTCATCCGAACGGCTTACCAGGAGAAAGTACTGACATGTGCCCAGAGGAAAATGTCAAAAATGTCAAATCACACAGTGGAAACAAGTCCAACTCCTCTTCTTTGGTGCCCAATTTTCTTTAGCCCAATTTTCATTCCATTCTCTCTGGATACTACAGCCTTATCTACTGTATGGCACCATCCAGCCAGCGTTAGGTGCATTTATATTGCATTGTCTTTAGCGAGAGAGGCTTAAGCATACTTCGCACTCTGCCACCAACATCAATGGAATGTAAAAGTGCTTCCCTTGGCCCTGGGCAGTACCCATCCTACCAACTGCATACTAGTAATTGACATGGAAATTCTCCATAGTCCTTTACAATGAAAGGAATGGATTTTTGTTTGCAGGTTCTCTTGATACCACTGCACTAGGAGGACACCTGTGGCCCATTTCTTGATGTGACAAGTAGAAAACACATTGCAACACATTTAGGTCCACCACACCCATACCCACACCTACACCCACACCCAGAATCCCAAGGCAAATGAAAAGTCTAAACTGCCTTACCTCATTGTTCTCCCATGTTTATAGCTTTCGTTAAACAAAGCTGTGCTAAGCACAAAAAAAACCCTGACCTTAAGACTACCCATAACACACACGTCATTGAAAATAAAAGCAACTCACCTTTTATTTTGATTTTTATTGCTTTTTGTGGCTTAAGCTCGGTTCCAAATATATCAAAGAGAGCAGTCAGCTCAATCAGGGCCAAAGCATGGACTTTCTTCATATCCTGAGGTGCAAGGTCCCCAATCTTTGTTCTACCTGTTTTGTCTTTTGGTAGTCTGAAATTCTAATCAAAGAGTTTAATATAATAGTATAAAATCCTAATTTCAACAAGATACAAAAATAAAAGTCAGAGCTCAATGTGCATTCCCTGTAGTTCAACTGACCTGGATGCCAGCCCATGCATCAGACATTAGGCAAATACAGTGTGATAAAAAGGGAACACATTTGTTTCAGAAGTACGTATTATTGGGGAGAGTGGCTATCTTTTGCCATAATAAATTCACATTAAGCATTTGTCATTAGAAATTTTTATCACCTCCCTTTTCACACCCTCCAGCATAATACTAAAATTAAGTTGTGTACAGTCAGGTAACAAATGGCAACTTATATTAAACATATTGGGGTAAGACTTTTCTAAGTAACCTAATAAACTTTGGGGGCGTATATGCCCTGAAAGCATATAAGGATTCATTTAGCCTGTCTGAAAATGCAATGCCTGTATGTGAAAATGTATGCATGTCAAGGGCTTGATTCATCTTTAAGCAAGTCAACCACAGACCAAAAACTGGACAGTAAAGATGATAATATACTATCAACTGAAAGTGTTTTCATTCCTAGAACATGATCTAAGGCCTGGCCTTAAAAAAAACAACACAGCAGTTAAGGTGGTAAAACTAACTTTACCAGGGAGAAAGCTAGACTAAGGCCCAGTCTGAATATCCCAAGGCTTTTTTGAACCAGAGACACTCCAATTCTGGCTTCTTGGGGGAAGAGACAAGAGAGATTTCCTGGTTCACCTGTCAAAGTAAACAACCCTGGAATGGAGCATCCCTGGATTGTTTAGCTGCTCCTGCTTGTAGCTGGAGCGACTGCACAGCCTACACCAGCACCCTGGATTGTTGTGATGTGAAAAGCAGGCATAAAACTCTTCAGTCCCACACCTAGTTTTTCATGCATGGCCCACTACCAGCAGCCTAAAACAGTTCCTGGGTTGAAACATTTTACCATATCGTCAGCTATTTGCCAAAGTTCCCTTCACATGTTACTCGCTTGAAAGGGCACTGAATTAAAGGACTGTGGGGCTCTGCCCCTTGGCCCCACCTCCACCAGCCATGCATTAGTATAGATCTCTACGTGCATAGACAGCCCCACATACTAGAACACTGCATGATCAGGGTTCCAGGATCCAGGGATGTCCACGCACATAAGATTCCCTGGCTCAGACAGCGCTGCTAACCCATAAGCAGCAGAAGCGGTACCAGCAGAGACATGCATTGTCCTGGACAGGGACAAAGGTGTGACCTGCAGCCCTTTACTCATGCAATGCCTTCAGTTCTGGGTGCCCCATTTTAAGGAGGACATTGACATGTTGGGGTGCATCCAGAGGAGTGCAACCAGCTGGTCAGGGGTCTGGAACCAAGTCCTATGAGGAATGATTGAAAGAGCTTGGTATGTTTATCCTGGAGAAGAGATTAAGGGGAGACATGATAATGGTCTTCAAATATCTGGGAGGCTGTCATGCAGAAGATGGAGCAGACATGTTCTCTGTGGCTCTCGAGGGCAGGGCTAGAATCGATGGGTGAAAATTGCAGGAAAGCAGATTTCAGCTAAACGTTGGGAGAGAACTCCATCCGTGGGCAACAGATGGCCTCAGGAGGTGACGGGTTCTCCCTTGCTGGAGGCATTTAAGCAGAGGCTGGATGGCCATCTGTCAGGGATGCTGTAGCTCTACCCTGCAGTGCAGAGCCTGCACTAAGCAGGGGGTTCGACTAGATGATCTCTGAGGCACCTTCCAACATTATGATTCTAGTATTGACACGAGTGATGTGTGAAGGGAGCTACATGTGAAGAATAAAATAAAACATTCTCAGTCTATTTTAACTCAAAGTTGTCATATATAGTTTTGGAGGTGTGAAGGAAGAATTGCAAACTGAAGATATTAGAACAAGAAAACAGAAGCACCTACAGGAAGGAGCGTGTCGTCATCTTTGCTCTTTGACATTGTGCTTACTGGGTCATCTTTGAGATTAGCTGCCTGTTCGGAAAACGATATTTCCAAATTGATGTCCGTTTCAGTCACTGGCACTTCCTCTGTTGGGCTGTTATCACTGGTATGTTGGCTATACGCTAGATGTGTGGAAAAAGAGAAAGAAAAAATAGCCATTAACCTTAAAGACAGATTTTTCCTTTTCCTTTGTAATTTATGAAGATCTACCTTCCCCCTGCTTGCCTGACCGCAGGAAGGATTTTGTGGGTGGGGTGAGGAGGCAGAGACAAGGGGAGCGCCATTGGCGTTCAGAAGTAGCACCACTGGGGAGGGGCTTACCAGTCATTTTAGGCTGTGGAGACCTTCTCTTCTCCCGCTTCGAAATGCAGCTTCTTCCCTCCCACCCTGTATGCAGTGTTGGCTATGCTGGTTGTCCTTTTGGGGGCCGAGTAAAAATGTTTGGCTTATCGTCAGATTTGACTTGGCTGTGTCTTTTTGCCTACTTCACACTGCAAGTGGGGTTGGGAGTTGATTTCAGGTGGTTCTGGTCTGATTTAAATACTTCGGTGATTCTGTCACATCTGCTGAACAGGCAGGTCTATGTGCACACCTTGGGTGGGGAATTGGGTTGGAGCATTTGGAGGCACCGTTTCTGGTGACTGGTAAGGCCTGAGGCTTCCAGCTCAGGGTTTTGCAGCCCCTGTTGGAAGATAAGGATTACCTTTGAGGCCAACTCTCCTCACCCACTCAGAGTGTTGTGGTGGGGGGCGGCAGCGCAGTGACAGGGGACGGCTTCCTGTCCCAAAATTGGGCAGTCCTGAGGGGTGGCGTATTCAAAGACGCCACTCTATGGGCATCGAATGTCACCCGATAAAATGCCAGGTTAGACACTGGCTTAGAGAAGTTGCCCGCTTAGGTTTCCCTTTGCAGATCTGATCAATCTCAATAAATGTGGCCCAAATTTTATACCAACTTCTTGTGTCTCACCAATTTATTCCCCCTCCCTCCTTTCACCCACGAGAAGAATTTACCAGCACAACCCCACAGGGTTTTAAAAATCTAATTAATAATGGATTAGATCCAGAGTCCCAGAGTGGAGTTCCATTCACAGAATGCTCCTACTCATAGAAGTGGAGGTGCGTGGATAGCAGATTTCACCTCCGCCCTTCAGCCCCTTATGTCTCCCAAGAATCTGATCCAGAACAGTTTAAGGGGTGGTAGAAGAGGCTGCATGGAGAAGAGGAAATTCAGCAAAAATAGTCCCCCCTTTCTTTATCAGCTTCCGCTGGATCACAGCCCTCTTACATAAACATAAGGGTTGCACTGGATCCAACTCAATGAGTAGAGTCAATAATAATGAGGCAAATTCTCTTCTGGTTTACATGGATCTATCATTTCACATAATTTTGCCCATTTTAAAAATAAATTTCAGAGCTGTTTAGAACTTGCCTGTCATGGTGCCAACTTCTGTGCCCACCCTCCACAGAAGGGCCGTTTCAAGCTTGGACTATACCTACAGCAAAATGACGTGGTAGAACAGACTGCACAACTTCAGGCTGCTGGTGGGAGATGCCATTTTTGGAAATGCTCCCTTATACTAAGAACTCCCTACAAGGCAGGTTCCAGTCTAGGTCTTTTTTTGACTTCCTCCCGGCTGTGCTAGTTTACTATTGCAGGGAGTTTGCTAGCTGTTTGTTTATTAAGATGGAGGAGCATTCAAAAAGAGTATCTCTCACCTGTACTGTGATGTGGTAAAACTTCATTTTACCACCACATTCTGCTGCATGTGTAGACCCAGTCTTCACACATTACAGCAAATATATGTTTTACATATTGTACAAAGAGTCCCAGACAACTGCTAGCTCCCAGACACATGTACACAACTTCTGAAAGATGTATACTTGACATAAGACGTATGCTCGTCTCTTTCACATAATATGGCTTTGGTGTACTATGTGTACAAACTAAACATAAATGTATGATATTTCTATAAAAGCTTCAGCCATTGGGCAGTATAGTAACGTAATAAATCAATCAATATGGCCTTAAGAGGCTGTACTTTCCCTATGTTTGGAAATTCACTGAGAATATTCTAAATAGGCTTCATCTTCCTATAAGTGCTTCACTATCAGCAAACAGGCACATTGTAAAAAGTTAATGGGTTTCTACAATCCTTCTTTCTTCTTAGAGTTTTGTCATTTACACAAAAACAAAACACAGTGCTATACTTGGTTTTTCAACTTGCATGTGAGCATGTAATCCATCATTACATTATCTCTAGCTTAAGAAAGATGTTATCACAGTTAATGAGCAACATCGGTGAGCTGTTTCAAGAACACAGTAAGTTATCACAGTCATGAAGTGCAATTATTAACTGCATCTTTACACCTGAATCTATGTCTGCCATCTCTTCCCTGACTCCATCTTCAGACTGTGACTAAATGTGGACTTTAATATCAAGCCAGGTTCCCCACACTCTGCTTTTTAACATCCAGGGTAATGAAAAGTTCTAGAGAATGCATTTATTTATTATAATTTTTAGTCCACCCAATAACAAGAGTTTTCCAGTGCATGTCTTTTGACTTCCTCTCTGTTGTGTTAGTTTATTATTGCAGGGAGTTTGCTGACTGTTTGTTTATTAAGATGGAGGAGCATTCAGAAATAGTATTTCTCATCTGTACTCTGACATGGGAAAATAAAAAGAATGAAAACACAACAACCGCCCACCAACAGTAACAATCAGCACAGGAGGACAAAAATACAATATATAAAAAGCAGCCATTTCAACAGTTCTCAACACTTAAAATTCTCAAAGCTAAACTATAAAAATCTAGACTCTAAAATGTCTAGGAAAAGAGGAATGTCTTTGCCTGGTGCCAAAAAGATCATAGTGTGGCACCAGGGGAACCTTCTTGGGGAGAGCATTCCATAAGAGTGGTGCCACAACTGAGAAGGCCCTCTCTCTTGTAGTCACCATCCTAACTTCATTTAGTGGGGGAAAACTCACTGGAGAACTCAAAAGCTTGCTTTCTATTTTGTGGCATTTTGATTGATCCCAATAAAGATCTGGCATGACCATGGATTTTAACTATAAACTTTTCCCCAAATGCCAACTAAATGCCTTCCTCCAAGTGCCTCCTCCAAGGGAGGCTCAGAAGGTGGCGACAAGGAAGATGGACTTCTTAGTGGTGGCCCCCTGATTATGGAATGATCTCCCCACTGAGGCCTGGAGCCAACACTGTCATCTTTTGAGCACCAGGTTAAGACTGTCCTCTACTCCCAGGCATTTAATGACATATGATGGGGCATCTATGTCAGCTGTCTTGAACAGGGCTGGTATTTTATTGAAACCGTTTTTAGCTGTTTAGATGGTTTAAAATTATACAGTGTATTTTATTATCTTGTATCTATAGTTTGCAATTTTGTTAATTTTTGTGGACTGCCCAGAAAGCTTCAGCTATTGAGCAGTATAGAAATGGAAAAAATAATAATTGAAAATAGTAAACAACTAGTAGTGCATTGTCAGAAATGAGAGGATTACTTTTTCATTATTTTTTTGGCTCATAGCCCTAAGCACTAAACACACGTCCAACTTGTACTGCAATGCTTTTAGTTTGGATTTCACTTCAAGGTTATAAATGTCTTCAAAACGACAGCCAATGCCATTAGAAAACAAAAAAACCCCATGCTCTGTTAAACTGACATTGATTATTAGTTCATCATTTTCGAAGAGTCCCTGGCACAGCCCAGAAACAGGTGCTACATTTTAGACCGAGGCAAGCCGGGACAATTCTGCAAACAGAACAGATTTCTATCCTGTTCTCATCCTGGAAGCAGAGCCCCACTTTACAGTCAGGTTGCCAACAGCTGCAGCATATCAGAATACACACAGGCTGCTTTAGCTGTGCCCCTTTTTATTCGGTGCTGTGGAGCATCAGCATATGGAAATTGCCTTTCAGAACTTCCCATTTCGAGAAGGCTCATAAAGAGACACTGGAAAGAAGAACCAGATGTTATAAAATTCTTAAATAAATGCTTAGCAATTTTCCAGGCCAAAATTCTACAGCACAGTTTATTGGCACAAGTCCTGTGCTTTTCTATCTCCCTCTCTGCCTTATGCTGGCCCAGTAGTTTGGCAGCTCTCCCACATTTGAAACTGTTTCTACTAGTGAATGACTGCCTGGTGGCTTACATTAGGGGAGAAAAGCCTTATTAAAGCCCCTGAGAGCACATATTATTTAGCTGGCAATATCTTTGCACTACTGATGATTTTTGTATTTTGTATTTCTGACTTTGTCATTGCTTGTTGAACTTGAGCTCTGAGTTTGCAATATATTCATTAATTAGTACCCCATTTGTGTGTGTGTGTGTGTGTGTGTACACAAGATCCCATGACTTTCATCATCCTCATTGCTCATAAATAGTGTTCTTGTTGTTTTTCTGCCAGTTTGGAAGCACTCCTCTCTCCTTCTGTTGCTGCTTTTTTAAAAAAGGCAGATATATATGGTATTTATGGCTATGGTACACCAATTCCTGTTTTCTAAACATTTTTCCTCTTTCTATGCTTCCTTACCCTGCATTATGTATTCCTTGTCTGAGACTTGAATTGTACACATGAAGCTCACTTGGCTGTGTCTGTATGCTTCAAAACAAATGTTGCCAAGTCATTATTTTCATATCTTGGGAACAAATCCATAGTTTCATGAACTCTGGTTCCCTAATAGCGTACAACTCTGTTCAGCATTACTGGGCTCCTTCCAACATCACGCAAGCAGACTTCCACTAACACAATAGGACTACATCCTCCTTTTCTCCTTTGTACCCCCAAGTGCCTTCCAAATCTGCTTGAGAGGGGTCCCCAATTCTCCAGGGCAGATGGGGGGGGGGAATAGCAGGGCTATGGGGGGGGGTGAGAAAATCAGTTCTGCTAGCAGTAGTATCTGTTCTGCCACTGGATATTTTTTTTAATTTATAATATTTATATACTGTTCCACATCTAAACAGATTCCAGAGCAGTGAATAATAAAAAATAAAAGGAATGAAGCACAATAGTAATTTTAATTCTGTTAAAATTAAAATAGTAATTTTAGCAGAATTAACAAAATTAACAATTTTACAAGAGAGTACCAATAAAAACTGTGGCTGTTCAAGCAGGGAAGGCTTGTTGAAATAAAAATGTCTTCAGCAGGTGCTGGAAACAAAATAATGTTGGTGCCTGCTTGACATCCAGAGGCGGAGATTTCCACAGAGGGAGCCACGACACTGTAGGCTCTACTCTGGGCGTATTCCAACTAGGCCATAGGGCCATGCAGAGCCACCAGAAGTGCCTCATCTGATCACTTCAGTGACTGGGCGGGTTGGTTAGGGAGAAGGCCCTCTCTCAAGTATCATGGTCCCAAGACATTTAGAGCTTTATATACTAGTAACAGAACCTTAAACCTGGTACAGAAGTGAATAGGCAGCCAGTGCAGTTCCCTCAACAAAGAAGTTATATGCTGAAAGGGGGCAACTTCTGACAACAGCTGAGTTGCTGCATTCTGCTAACCATAATTATCCATTCTCAACAGTTTGATTTATGTACCATGTAACCAGCTGGATTTCACAGAACTGGTCAAGGTGAAAGCATTCTATTAGCTCATGTTATGTGTTCCTTTATAGATATTAGAAAGAGGAACAGGTTAAAATTGGCTGGCTCACATGTAATGCCAAAATCTGAGTTGGGGTTAGAATCATAGAATAGTAGGGCTGGAAGGGGCCTACAAGGCCATCAGGTCCAACCCCCCGCTCAATGCAGGAATCCAAGTCAGAGCATCCCTGACAAATGGCTGTCCAGCCTCGTCTTGAAGGCCTCCAGTGTGGGAGAGCCCACCACCTCCCCAGGTAATTGGTTCCATTGTCGTATTGCTCTTACAGTCAGGAAGTTTTTCCTGATGTTCAGCCGGAATCTGGCTTCCTGTAACTTGAGCCCATTATTCCGTGTCCTGCACTCTGGGATGATCAAGAAGAGATCCTAGCCTTCCTGTCTGTGACAACCTTTGAAGTACTTGAAGAGTGCTATCATATCTCCCCTCAGTCTTCTCTTCTCAAGGCTAAACATGCCCAGTTCTTTCAGTCTCTCTTCATAGGGCTTTGTTTCCAGTCCCCTGATCATCTTTGTTGCCCTCCTCTGAACCCTCTCCAGTTTGTCTGCATCCTTCTTAAAGTGTGGTGCCCAGAACTGGACACAGTACTCCAGATGAGACCTAACCAGTGCTGAGTAGAGGGGAACTAGTACTTCCCGGGATTTGGAAGCGATGCTTCTATGAATGCAGCCCAAAATAGCATTTGCCTTTTTTGCAGCCACATCACATTGTTGGCTCATATTCAGCTTGTGATCGACAACAATTCCAAGATCCTTCTCGCTTGTAGTGTGGTTGAGCCACGTATCCCCCATCTTGTAACTGTGCATTTGGTTTCTTTTCCCTAGGTGCAGAACTTGGCATTTGTCCCTATTAAATGTCATTCTGTTGTTTTCTGCCCAGCGCTCCAGTCTATCCAGATCACGTTGAATTTTGTTTCTGTCTTCCAAAGTATTAGCTGTCCCGCCCAATTTTGTGTCATCTGCAAATTTGATCAGCATTCCCTGCACCTCCTCCTCCAAGTCATTCATAAAAATGTTGAAGAGCACTGGGCCCAGGACTGAGCCCTGCGGTACCCCACTCGATACCTCTCCCCAGTTTGAGAAGGTCCCATTGATAAGCACCCTTTGAGTCCGATTCTGTAGCCAACTGTGGATCCACTGGATCGTTGTTTCATCTAGCCCACTTTGAGCTAGTTTGCTCATCAGGATATCATGGGGCACTTTGTCGAAAGCTTTGCTGAAGTCGAGGTATATGATGTCTACAGCATTCCCACGGTCTACAAGGGAGGTGACTTGATCAAAAAATGAGATCAGATTTGTCTGGCAGGACTTGTTCTTGACAAATCCATGTTGGCTTCGAGTAATCACGGCATTGTTGTCAAGGTGCTTCCAGATGGATTGCTTTATGATCTGCTCCAGAATTTTCCCAGGGATTGATGTCAGACTGACTGGTCTGTAGTTCCCAGGTTCCTCCTTTTTACCCTTTTTACCCAGCTGAGGCTGGCTTGGTTACACAAGCCAGCCTCAGCCTCACAGGTTCCTTCCTCCCTCTGCATGCTCTGAATCATTCCCTTGCTTCTTAGTTTGTGGAAAATGATAAATGCACCAAGCCAAAACCCACAAACCATAGTGGTGTTACATAGGAGCTCTCTCAGTTTTTATTTTACACTGATCCCAACACAGAGAAAGTTAGTTGTGCTTATTATTTCAACAGGACATAAGCACAAACTCTCTATGGACTGAGTCTAAGACCAATGGACTTCCCAGTTAGTCCAGGATTAAATAGGTATGACTGTTCAAATAGATACCAGTTATCACCGCTCCCCCAAAAAAAGATATGTTACATGAGGTATTTGGCCAGATCACATTTTATTACAAGCTCTTTATTTAGTAAAAAAAACCCAGCTTATATCTAAATGCTACCTAAAACTAGTTTACTTCAAGATTAAAAAATGGCTCAGGCAAAATTTAGATATGACTGGTTTATAGTAAACACTCTAAAACCCCATTAGGATACTAAAAACACAAAAAGGCATAGAACATAACATGGTGGACGAGAAGCAGCTATACCCTTCACTTAATGGAATTTGTTCACATTAAAGGGTAGGTACTGAAGAGTCAGTGCCACGAACCAGGGCTGCAATTAAGTCCTGTTCCCATATGTGAGCAAAAAAACCCATGGGAAACTTCTCATTCATGGCCTTCTCATTAAATACTACCCATTACATATCCATTCTTTTGGACAATGACAAATGAGCCAACGTATCATCAGTTTCGGACCATTACTCTTCATTTCACACACATGGTTGGCATTTTAAATTGATGGAATTATATATCTTCATCATTTCAACCTTCAAACAACAAGTGGCACATTCATATATATATTTCCCTCCTTTCCATCTGATTCTTTTGTTTTCAAACGGCCTGATCCACAGCTCTGCAGGGTTTGAGGCAATCCCACGTTCATCCCTCTCAGCTCTGGCAGGAATGGTCAGGGCTCAGAGATAATATGACCCAGTGGCTGTACAACACCCAGCAATGCCACCGCAACTGGTGGGAGTGCTTGCAACAAGAACCACCGGCTCTTGTTAACTCTGGTCAAGGATTGCGTGACTGTGATGACAAAACAGTGCCAGAGATGTTGCACCAACAAGTATGACTTGAGTGGGCTGGGACTTTTATTCCAGCTATACTTTTGTATTCTTTCTTTTTCTTAATGCTGAACTTACCTACATCAATTCTTCATTCGTTGGATTCAAAAATTAAATGGGGAATCTTTTATAGAACATTGGAAATATCATTGCTACACATTAGATAGTATACTCAGATACTTTCAGTAGTTATATTTGAAGTAGGAATGAAAAAAAAACCCTGATAGATATGTGCTAATTTGTCTTGGACACAGTCCAGGGAGCCACATAACTAAACCCATGGATCTGGAGGCTATCTACACTTACGTTTTACTCAGTTTCCAAAGAGTTTCTGCTGACCTCGGTTCACATGATGCTTCCCCTGTGTCGTTTTGGTGCCGGTATTATCAGTGGATTTTTAACCGGTTTCAATACCCAAACAAAGCAGATTCCCAATGATGTGTTCCACCTTCCCGCTTTGGTGACCCTATATTGGCGTGGGTTACTCATATCCATGTCCTTATATGGGAGAGTTTGTATTTCCCCACTGGCCAATCACAGCTGTCAACATGTGAGCAACTGCTGCCAAGGGCTCTCCCACTAGGGATATTGTTAAATCCCTTCCTTCTGCCCTCCACAGGGATATTGTTGTTGTTCAGTCGTTCAGTCATGTCCGACTCTTCGTGGCCCCATGGACCATAGTGCACGCCAGGCCTTCCTGTCCTGCACACTCTCCCAGAGTGTGCTCAGGTTCATATTCATTGCATCGGTGATGCTATCTAGCCATCTCATCCTCTGCCGTCCCCTTCTCCTTTTGCCTTCAGTCTTTCCCAGCATCAGGGTCTTTTCCAGAGAGTTTTCTCTTCGCATTAGGTGGCCAAAATATTGGAGCTTCAGCTTCAGTATCTGTCCTTCCAATGAGCACTCAGGGTTGATTTCCTTTAGGATGGACTGATTTGACCTCCTTGCAGTCCAGGGGACTCGTAAGAGTCTTCTCCAGCACCACAGTTCGAAAGCATCAATTCTTCAGCGCTCAGCCTTTATTATAGTCCAGCTCTCACAGCCATACATTACTACTGGGAAAACCATAGCTTTGATTAGACGGACCTTTGTTGGCAAGG
The DNA here is from genome assembly GCF_057233095.1 of Heloderma suspectum. NCBI lineage: Eukaryota > Metazoa > Chordata > Lepidosauria > Squamata > Helodermatidae > Heloderma > Heloderma suspectum. The sequence continues at coordinate 334,939,213 of NC_139458.1, forward strand.
TGATGTCTCTGCTTCTTACTATGCTGTCTAGGTTTGCCATAGCTTTCCTCCTAAGGAGCAAGCATCTTTTAATTTCATGGCTACAGTCACCGTCTGCGGTGATCTTGGAGCCCAAGAAAGTAAAATCTGTCACTGCTTCCATTTCTTCCCCTTCCATATGCCAGGAAGTGATAGGGCCAGATGCCATGATCTTAGTTTTTTTAATGTTGAGTTTCAAACCAGCTTTTGCACTCTCCTCTTTCACCCTCAACAAGAGGCTCTTTAGATCCTCTTCGCTTTCTGCCATTAGGGTGGTATCGTCTGCATATCGGAGGTTGTTGATAATTCTCCCAGCAAACTTAATTCCGACCTCTGATTCATCCAACCCGGCATTTCTCATGATGTACTCTGCATATAAGTTAAATAAGCAGGGTGACAATATGCAGCCTTGTCGTACTCCTTTCCCAATTTTGAACCACTCGGTTGTTCCATTTCCGGTTCTTACTGTTGCTTCTTGACCCTCATACAGGTTTCGCAGGATACAGGTAAGGTGGTCTGGTACTCCCATCACTTTAAGAATTTGCCACAGTTTGTTGTGATCCACACAATCAAAGGCTTTAGCGTAGTCAATGAAGCAGAAAGAGACGTTTTTCTGGAATTCTCTTGCTTTCTCCATGATGCAGCGAATGTTGGCGATTTGATCTCTAGTTCCTCTGCCTCTTCGAAACCCAGCTTGTACTTCCCGTAGTTCTCGGTTCGCATACTGCTGAAGCCTAGCTTGTAGGATTTTGAGCATCACCTTGCTGGCATGTGAAATGAGCGCAATTGTGCGGTAGTTTGAACACTCTTTGGCGTTGCCCTTCTTTGGAATTGGAATGTAAACTGACCTTTTCCAGTCTTGCGGCCATTGCTAAGTGTTCCACATTTGTTGGCATATTGAATGCAGCACTTTAACAGCATCATCTTTTAGGATTTTAAATAGCTCAGCTGGAATACTGTCATCTCCGCTAGCTTTGTTGTTACTAATGCTTCCTAAGGCCCACTTGACTTCACTCTCGAGGATGTCCGGCTCAAGTTCAGTGACCGCACTATCATGGCTATCAAGGACATTACTATCACGGCTATCAAGGACATTAAGATCTTTCCTGTATAGTTCTTCTGTGTATTCTTTCCACCTCTTCTTAATCTCATCTGCTTCTGTGAGGTCCCTGCCTTCTTTGTCCTTTATCATGCCCATCTTTGCACAAAACGTTCCCTTGAGATCTCCAATTTTCTTGAAGAGATCTCTAGTCTTTCCCATTCTGTTGTTTTCCTCGATTTCCTTGCATTGTTCATTTAAGAAAGCCTTCTTGTCTCTCCTTGCTATTCTCTGGAACTCTGCATTCAGTTGGATATATCTTCCCCTTTCTCCCTTGCTTTTTGCTTCCCTTCTTTCCTCAGCTACTTGTAAAGCCTCATCAGAGGCACTTGGCTTTCTTGCATTTCTTTTTCTTTGGGATGGATTGAGTTGCTGCCTCCTGAACAATGTTACAGACCTCCGTCCATAGTTCCTCAGGCACTCTGTCTATCAGGTCTAATCCCTGAAATCTATTCCTCACCTCCACTGTATATTCATAAGGGATATGATTTAGGTCATACCTGAATGGTTTAGTGGTTTTCCCTACGTTCTTCAATTTCTGCCGAAATTTTGCAAGAAGCAGCTCATGATCTGAGCCACGGTCAGCTCCAGGTCTTGTTTTTACTGACTGTATGGAGCTTCTCCATCTTTGGCTGCAAAGGACATAATCAATCTGATTTCGATATTGACCATCTAGTGATGTCCATGTGTAGAGTCGTCTCTTGTGCTGTTGGAAAAGAGTGTTTGCTATGATCAGCGTGTTCTCTTGGCAAAACTCTATTAGTTTTTGTCCTGCTTCATTTTGTATACCAAGGCCATGCCTGCCTGTTATCACGGTGATTTCTTGACTTCCTACTTTAGCATTCCAGTCCCCTATGATGAAGAGGACATCTTTTTTTGGTGTTAGTTCTAGAAGGTGTTGGAGGTCTTCATAGAACCGATCAACCTCAGCTTCTTCGGCATCAGTGGTTGGGGCATAGACTTGAATTACTGTGATGTTGAATGGTTTGCCTTGGATTCGTACTGAGATCATTCTATCGTTTTTAAGATTGTACCCCAGTACTGCTTTTCCCACCCTTTTGTTGACTATGAGTGCTACTCCATTTCTTCTAAGGGATTCTTGCCCACAATAGTAGATATGATGGTCACCTGAATTAAATTCGCCCATGCCTGTCCATTTGAGTTCGCTGATTCCCAAGATGTCGATGTTCAATCTTGCCATCTCATGTTTGACCACCTCCAGCTTACCTTGATTCATTGATCTAACATTCCAGGTTCCTAAACAATATTGTTCTTTACAGCATCAGATTTTCTTTTCACCACCAGACACATCCACAGCTGAGTGTCCTTTAGGCTTTGGCCCAGCCGCTTCACTCTTTCTGGCACTACTTGGAAATACCTTCTACTCTTCCCCAGTAGTATATTGGACACCTTCCGACCTGAGGGGCTCATCTTCCGGCGTCATATCTTTTAGCCTTGTGATACGTTCCATGGGGTTTTCTTGGCAAGAATACTGGAGTGGGTTGCCATTTCCTTCTCCAGTGGACCACATTTTGTCAGAACTCTCAAGCATGACCTGTCCGTCTTGGGTGGCCCTGCACGGCGTAGCTTATGGCTTCACTGAGTTATGCAAGCCCCTTCGCCACAACATGGCAGTGATCCATGAAGGGGCCACAGGGATATTAGGATTGTATTTAATCCCATCCAGGTTTTCAGGTTTACCCTTCCATTGGCAAATCCCTGGGGTCGGGTTTGCCTGTGCCTGCATCTTTTCAAGGAGGGAGGGGAATCTCATTGAAAGCAAATTGCCTTTAAGGTTTCTTTCTGATTTGGAGGAAATGGAGAACACCTTTCCCAACCAAGCATGAGTGCCTTATCTAAAGCAATTCCTTTAAGAAAAAACTTTTTAAAATGACCCTGCCAAGCTCTGCATGATGAATGTATTCAGGGAGGGGGGAAAGGCACTTTAAATAGCCCCATGTCCATCAAATTGGTGAGCAAAGGGGAGAAGAAGCAGGCAAAGGTTAAGGATGACAATCCTTCTCTCATAGATAAAAACTACACTGAAGTCAATGGGAGGGGGAGGTTCCAAGTAAATGCATTGAAGGGGATGTGGGATCTTAAGACCACTACTCCCAGCAGACCTACGGTGAACTCCTATGCAAGCCTACTCAGAAGCAAGCCCCAATGAATTCCATGGCACTTAGTCCCAGGAATGTAAATTGGTCAGGTGTATTTATAAAGCCACACATTTCATGATCTACAAGTCAGTTCAGCCAAACTCCCTCTTTTAAGGTTGATTGGCATCCTGTTGCAGTTAGAACTGACACTGGATTCTAAACACTCTGAGAACTGGAGCAATAAAGCACAAGGTTTGTTGAGAAAGACAAGACCTCCCTGTGCCCTTACCAAAAAATAAAAAGATAGCTTTACAGCCAATGTGTTTACTCAGAAGTAAGCATTGTTGTGTTCAGTGGGATCTCAGAGAAGCGTTGGGGATGGTTAACTAATTTACAGCTCTAGTCTGTGCATGTCCACTCAGAAGTAACTCCTACTGATTGCAATGACAGTTACTCTCAGGTAAGTGTGTATAAGTTTGAAGGCAAGAATGCTATCAATGCACACTTTCCCTCCGTGTAGGAAACCTTTCCCTACAGGCAACCTTTCAGAAAACTCTCTGCAATACCCATGAGAGGAACTGGAACTCTTTTATGGAATTCCAGGAAGTTCACCAACACAGCAGACTAGGATTTAAACTGAAAAAAAGAACACCCATACCGCTCACTATATTACCAGCAAGCATAATACTGCACACACACACACACACATATTAAATTTATAAGGACGTTGCTGCTTCTGTAAATAACATTTTAAAAGCTGAGGAAATCACAGACCAATCTAGATTTATTAGAGTCCGTTTCAGATTTCTCCAGCATCCCTAGTTATTTCTGGAGAAGTCCTGGCCAGTCCATTGCTCTTCCTTGAACCGCCCTCTTTTACAGCATTAAACATTCCCCTATTGGAAGTGTGGAGCATGGTAACTTCCAGGAAGTATGAGAACGTGGAAATTGAGTGGGTGTGAATTAGGACGTTATAATCCAATTGTTTTGAAAGTGATCTTCTGCTGCCTTCCTTGCACTTACGTGCAAGGTGTAGATTCCCCCCCTGGTGGAGAAGAAGGGAGCCTCTTTCATCCCAAGGACTGAATTAAATTTCAGAGAAGCTCTCGGGGGCCACATTCCAGTGGTGGCCAGGGCCGAAGGCAAAAGGAGGAGGTCCGAAGACAAAAGGGATGGGGCCAAAGACAACAGTGCCAACAAGAACCAGAAAAAAACAGCAGTAAGGCTGGAAACCAAAGCCAAAAAAGAAACAGCTGCATCAGTTGAATTCCCAACGCGTTTTGACCCTTGGTCTTTATCAAGGGAAAAGTTCTTTGGAAGAACCAAGGGAGAGGGAATCCTCCAAGAGAATCTCCAAGTGTTTTTCCCTTGATAAAGACCACGTGTCGAAACGCATTGGGAATTCATTTGGTGCAGCTGTTTCTTTTTTGACTGTGAGCCAAAGATACCAAAAAATACCAGCATATTTTAGCTGTTACTACCAGTAACTAAGCCTTAGGGGAAGCATTTCAACCTTTTAGAATGGGGAAAAACTATGCAAAAGCTGGGAAATCACCAAGCAACATGTGGCAGGATGACAGGGGTGTGGTCACCTGGGAAATGCTGGAGGGCTTTCCCCAGGTGGCCACAGCAGCTATGGATCTGGCCCCCTGGCCTGAGGTTCCCCACCCGTGTCCTAGAGACTGTGACATTTTTAGAGAAGTTTCAAGAACTAACATGCATAAGTCCGTCACAGAGCTTTTGCTTTGCTTAAATAAATCTGTTCTGTAATATACTGTGCCATGACAGTTCAAAGTAATAAAAAAAATGTTCAGATACCCTCACTTCCTTCTTCTTGCATTTCATCTTTGTTTTCTCTTGTTCTTACAGGCTGGTGTTCACTGACAGTTCTCTAAAATGCAGAAAATAACGTATTAAAAACATTGAGTAAATCATAGGTAAACTGCTTTGCTCCCACTTGATTTTAGTACTGACATTACAAAGTGTCATTCTGTAATGAAGTACTGCAACTACATCAACACTATTCACTGTCAACTCTATGCCTGGTGTCTTTTTAAAGTAGTTTATAAGATAGTTTATCATCAGAATTAAGGTACCTCACAAACATAATCAAAACACAATTAGCAGCGCAATCCTATACATGTCTACTTCAGAATTAAGTCTCACTGACCTCAATGGGGCTTGCTCCCAGATAAGTCAGTGTAAGTAAAATGGAATGCAATCACTACCTACCCAGAAGAGTCCTATGAAAACCAGTGGAATGACCTGTAAAATTAGTTGAAACCACCCCCCAACTAGCTATATTAGTATATCTCCTCCACCTTCGTAAGCAGCACTAATTAGAATATTCAAGGAACTGGATTCCTACATCACTCCCCAGTGGATGTCCATTCATCTTGATGGCAACCAACCAAGCTCTATGCCTTAGTCAATGCACTCACTGAACAAGAGGATACAATTAATAGCTGTGATATTGATCTCAAATTCATCACACCAATGTGGGGAAGTATGCTCTAGAGATTATTTAAAAGGTGTATATTTATGGGAGTCCCCAGAAAAAAATACTACTGAATCCTTACTTGCCCCTTCCCCCTGTGTCCAGCTTGCCTGGCCATGGGGAGGACTTTGCAGGGGGAGGGGGGGAGAGACAAGGGAAACGCAATTGGCGTTCACCAGAGACAGCAGAGGAGGGGGGGTTAGTGCCTGTGGGGGCCCACCCAGTATGCAGAGTGACACCAGAGGAGGCCCCGACCGATGTCACTGTGGGAACAGCTGTGTCAGAAACACCGGACAAATCCCCAGTAGGAGGTAGCATAGGCCAAAAGGCCTCAGCAGTGGGAACATCTCCTCTGTGAGGAAAGGACCAGCCCATCGTAGACATCCAGGGAAGCCACCCCAAAGGCATAAATGGGCCAAGCCCCTGCCAAGGGGTGGGAGACCCAGGCATTATACCCTCACCTTTACCCAGAGGTGTTACCGCAGGAGAATCTGGGATCTGGCCCCGGCTAGGCGCTGCTGTGCCTGCCGATGTGGAGGCAGACTCCCTGGAAACCGGAACTGGATCAGAAACCAATGCCAGCTCTTGCACTTGGTCACAGGCCAGAGAAACATCTGACAGCTCTGCTACCTGCACTGGAATGGAGCTAGGAGATGCCTCCAGAGCATCCAACCTGGCTGAAACTGAAAGCAAAACATTTCTCTGAGTCTGCTTCCTAGTCAGCCTCGACCCCTTACTCCGAATGCTGTGTTGAAGAGGAGTAAATGGAGCGGAAATCCCCTCATCCCTTTCTGCTGCCTCTTACCTGAAGAGAAGCATAGCCGCTGTAGGGCTATCATCCTCGGAGGAGGATGAATTGGCCCTATGAAAATGCTGTTTGGTGAGGGGCCTTCCTCTCCCCACCCCCAATTCCTTTTTTAGGTTGCATCCTGACAGGGTTAAATACCGCCTCAGCTTGCACAGGCTAGTACTGTTGGGGGGGGGGGTGTCAAGAGGCAGCCCAGGGAATGCCACCAATAGCCCACACCCCTGCTTCCAGCTGTATGGGTGTGGGTGGCAAGAGTAAGCACACCTGGCAAACCTTGGGCCTACAGGCCCAGTAAAACTACCAAGGCCTCAATCCACCCACACCTCCCAACAGCAGCCCTGCTGGGCCCTAGCGGCCACAGCACACACCCCCAAACAGAAGGGGGGCGCAGCTGCCCAGCTATCTCCCCCCCGATCGAACCCCTCACCAGCTACCACTGGTAGGAAAAGCAGTGGGGGGGTGAGGCTCTGGAGGCCCACCTGACAAACTGTTAGGCCCAGTAGCAGCGCGAAGCCACCCGCTTTGCCCCGGGAGAAACTGCGCATGCGTGCGAGGCAGGCCGCGCTGTCCGGTGAGCGGAGAATGCCGCCTCCGGGAACGCTGCCTAAAGCAGCCACTGCTGCTGCCAAAATCAGGCCCCGCAGAGCTGCAGACACCCAGACACCAACGAAAACGCCGAGAGGGGGTGGACAGCCTCGACTCCGCTGAGGCAAAGCTGCCCAGCTCCCAGTCGGCCACTTCTTTGCTGGCTGTAGGAGTGCGTGTCCACCTGCCCTGCAGTTGCACTTCGAAGAGGTGGAAGGAAGGGGCGCCCAAGCCTAAAATGGCTAGTAAGCCCCTCCCCTCCACTGTGGGCCACTTCTCAGCAATTATCCTCTGCCGCTGCAGCTTGCGCAGCAGTGTGTCATGGCCCTATGGCTAGTGACCCTGTGGCTCCTGTGGTGGCCCCCATTGCTGGCAGCAATCCTTATGCCAAGGTTAGTGACAAGGCAATCCTGACAGGCAGTACTGTCGCCCCCCTCGGGTATCATCTATTGCCGGCTACTAGGGAGAAGATACTGAAGGGTGACTTTGTGGATATATTCTCCTTGTTATTCCGGGAATCGGAATCAAAATACAAGGCAAAGTCCAGCGACAAAAAACAGGAGTGGGTTAGGCGCAAAAAGGTTTCTCGCACCTGGGCAAATTGGTTGCCTGGTTTCCTCCTCTACATGGGCATTATACAGCAGAAATACCCAGAGCAGGGTTGGGTCCTGACTAAATATTTGAATATTATTTACAGAGCCTAAACAGAGTATGAGGGCAGGCATGGTTGGCATATGATGAATCATTTCGTGTGCGGGCCGTGCTGGACCCCACCCTGTGCTGGGATGGGAAGGACCACAACCTGTGGCTCCAGTTCATGACCTCAGCGAGGCCAGGCTTTGGGGACAGGTCGGACAGTGGCCACATTATCCAAACAGCAGCCCGCTTCAGCCTTTAAGGCCTCTGTGGGGCAGATGGTTCAACACCGCTTGCTCTGTTGGGAGTTTAGTGCCCGCGGCACCTGCTCTAAAACCTCTTGCAAGTTCCATCATGAGTGCTCTATGTGTGTGGGACAACATGGTTGTCTTAGTTGCCCCAGGACTAGAGGATGGCAGGGCGCAGGCCAGGAGGGGGCGGGCAACAGGAAACAAGGTGGGGGCAACAGCCCCCTCCAAAAGGGTCCCAGTCCCATTAAATTGCAATCTCTTTTGTGCCTCCTGAGGTGGTGCCCACTGCGGGAAGATGCTGTTTATTAGCGAAATGGTTTTCTGAGGGATACCGGATTCCTTGTCAGGGCCAGCGTCATGCTCACTTTGCACAGAACCAGAAATCCATTGTATTTGGACATCTGGTCAGGGAAAAAATCCAGAAACATGTGGCCGCTGGCAGGGTCATTAGTCCATTTACTGCACCTCCTATTCCCAGCGTGAGAGTGTCTCCCCTGGGTATAGTACCTAAAAAGACCCCTGAGGAATACAAGTTGATCCATAACCTGTCTTTTCCTAAAGGCGGAGCTGTGAATGGTGCTATTCCAGAGCAACTTTGTTCCATACACTACGCATCCTTCGGTTCTGCAATTTCTATGGTAAGGGCCTGTGGTTGTGGGGCCTTCATGGGCAAATGGGATATTAAATCTGCGTTTTGCCTTTTGCCTATCTGCCCTGATGAATTTGAACTTTTAGGGTTCTGTTTCCAAGGCCAATTTTATATTGATAGAGCTCTCCCTATGGGGTGCTCTATTTCCTGTGCTATGTTTGAGAAATTCAGCTCATTTTTAGGTGGGCCCTTAGAGACAGGACAGGATTGCAGAATACTGTACATTACCTGGATGATTTTCTATTTGCCAACCCCTTGGATTCTACCCAGTGTGCCTATTTAATGCAGGAGTTTTCTGCCCTGGCAGAGGAACTGGTCGTTCCTTTGGCCACAGAGAAAACTGAGGGCTTCTTATCTGTCATTATGTTTCTTGGGACTGAGTTGGATTCCATAGCTCAGTCTTGTAGGCTCCCCAACAATAAGCTCTCGGCCTTGCGGGAAAGGATCTCTGCAGTGTTGAGAGCTAAGAAGGGGGCACTTCATACCTTACAGGGAGTTGTTGGGCATCTTAATTTCGCTTGCCGGGAGGTGGCACCTGGTAGGGCATTCCTGCGGCACCTGTGTGGTGCTATGCAGGGCCTACAGTTTCCTCACTACCGTGTCAGAGTGTCTGCTGCTATGAAGGCAGACCTGCAGGTAAGGCTGCGCTTCCTAGATGAGTTTAACAGCATTTCTTTCTGAAGGTGGGAGTTTTTATTGGAAGCTGAACTTCAAATACACTCCGACGTGTCTGGTGCCTTTGGTTCCGGAGTCATTTTCCGGGATTGATGGTGCACTGGGCTGTGGTCAGAGGACTGGTTAGCTGCTGGCATAGGCAGGGACCTCACCTTTTAAAAATTCTTTCCCATATACATGGCAGCACATTTGTGGGCCAAGCAACTGTCCAACTCTGTAGTGCACTTGGTACAACAACCAGGCGATTAATTCCCTTTCATCCCATAATCCTAGAGTTATGGTTTTGGTTAGGGCATTCACTTTGCAATGCTTCCGATTTAATATCTTGCCCGACATATCCCTGGCTTGGATAACGCCATTGCTGATGCTTTGTCGCGTAACCAGGTGCAGAGGTTTGGGACCTTGCTCCCTGGGTGCAGGAACTGGTGGAGACCATGCCAGCTGAGCTTTGGGAGATTGGAAGGATGAGGCCGAGCCAGCCATGCTGCAGTCTGTAGCACCTAGCATGAGGGCTTCTTACTTCAAGGCAGGTAGGGATTTCTTTGTTTTCAGGGATTCCTTGCAGTTGTTGCAGGTTTGGCCCATTCCAGTAGAGCACCTGTTGCAATTCTGCATTCACGCTCGGCAGAGAGGCCTTTTGGCTCAGACCATTGGTGGAAAACTTTCTGCTCTAGCCTTTTGGTTCAAGCTGAAGGGGGTGCCCGATGCCACTGTTGACTTTTGGGTGAGGCGAGCTCTTCAGGGTTGGGCACAGGTGTCTCCTGCAATACCTGACTCTTGGCTTCCTTTGAAGCCAGATATATTGCTGGGACTGAAGGGACAGTGGACATCTTTATGTCACTCTCAATACGAGGCTACCCTTTTCAGTGCTGCAGCTTTGATGGCATTTTTTGGAGCATTTCGGATTTCAGAATTGGCTGTGGCCATCAAGGGCAATCTGTCCGGGTAAGCGTTACAATTTAGGGATATTCAATTTTCACGATCGGTAGTGCGCATCCGTTTGCGGAGGTCTAAGACCGATCAGTGTGGGAGAGGAGTGCAGGTGTCTCTTTTCCCTGCTTCTCGGGAAGAGTTATGCCTGGTGGAGGCTCTCTGGGCATTCCTCAGTGTTCGAGGGGGCTTGCAAGGCCCCCTTTTCTGTCATAGCGACTCTGCCCCCCTGACCAAATACCAATTCTGGACTGTCATGAAGCTGGCCTCGAAGGGTCTTGATTTAGGTGCATTCCGTTTTTGTTCGCATTCTTTCTGCATTGGGGCTGTTTCAACTGCTGCAGCTACTGGATTCCCAATGGACAAGGTGCAGTCGGTGGGTAGGTGGTGCTCCAAATCCTACAGAGCCTATGTGAGGCCGCTACCTGGGCACTAGTTATTATGCTGTTGTTCTCACATGTTCACGTTTGTTTCCTAGATCGCTGGAATGCTCAGGGGCCAGTGCGTGTGCTTATTTGAGGGCACAGCATCGTCTTCTGGGCCGGATGGAGGGCCTCCCAGTCAAGCTGTGGATCCCAGCTCGGACTCAGCCAGTATGCCAACATTCAGTGGTTCGGCAGACATGGCATGCGTTGAGAGCGCCTCCTGCCCACATTATTCCAGCGCGGTTTGGTTTGTGTTCCCCCGCAGATTGTGCTGTTACACCTTGGGGGGAATGACTTGGGCTTGCTGAAGGGCAAGGCCCTCATTTTGCAGGTTTGGCCAACATTCAAGTTATCCAGCATCGTTGGCCGAGAGTTTCCATTCTGTGGTCTTGTTTATTGCCCAGACTGGTATGGCGCGACAATTTGGATCCTCGGGTCCTGCATAGGGCCCGCAGGAAGGTGAATAGGGAAATAGGGAATGCCTTATTCAGTCAGGGGGATGGGATAGTTAGACATCCCGGTATTTCTTATGCATGGAGGGAGCTATACAGGAAAGATGGGGTCCACTTATCTGACAGGCCCAATGATTTGTTTTTGGCTGATCTGCGAAGTAGATTGCTTGAATGACTTCAGCGCAGGTGGGGGGAGAATGGTTAAGCAGAGGCTTGCCGCCCTCCTGTGGCAGGTATGTGTGGGCACCTTGGTGGGTTTGGGGGTTGGTGAGCATTTGGAGGCACCGCTTCAGGAGAGAAGTAAGGCCTGAGGCTTCCAGCTAAGGGTTTTGTGGCCCCAGTTGGGAGATAGGGATTACCTTTGAGGCCAACTCCTCTCACCCACTATGAGTTTTGTGGCTCAAGCGGAGGTGACAGGGGAAGGCCTCCCAACCCAAATTTGGGGAGTCCTGAGGGGTGGCGAACAAAGACGCCACTCTACGGGCAGCGAAAGTATCACCCAATACTACGCAAGGCTACGCTGGCTTTAAGAAGGTGCCCACTTAGTTTCGCCTTTGCAGATCAAAGAATTTCAATAAATGTGGCCCAGATTCTATACCAAATACTTGTGTCTTGTCTCTTTATTTCCCTCTCCTTACACCCACAATAGTCCTACATTTGGAGTGTGGGGGAGCGGGAACAGTTCATATTGTCTGCCAGATGGTCAGCAGTGTGCAAGGATCAGACTTGATTAAAAAAAATACCCAGAGACAAAAAGCTTATCTGGATTACTCCATTTGCAGACCAGGTGAAGGCATGGGAGTATTGCAAACTGTCTTGTAGTATAAAATCTCCATACAAATAAATCCAATCATATGCGATTCAGAAAGTCAAAATGGCAGACCACCGCAATTAGTTTTTTAAAAGAGACACAGAAATGGAGGTTAAAGTTATGATAATGGTCAGCCAGTCTACCCCAGAGCCTGCTGCCTAGAAAGGCTGCTTCACTTTGTTTCATGTGAAGATCAATTCTGCTTCACACAAAAACAGAAAATCTTCATGGAACACATACCAGGTCCTTTCCTAGGCAAAAACTCTTAATCTTACCAAATTTGAATACTGCATAATTCTCAAAGCAGCACATACTATACAAAGCAGCCTTTAGGAAATGGGGTACTTTACTTCCCATTTCCCCCCAAACTGTCTACTTTAGTATATAGCTTTTTAAGTAAGGGCAAACCAAAGCCACAAATCAGGAACTCACTTTTTCGTTTGACTCATTTTGCTGCTTGAAGATATCTCTCACATCAGGAACTTGATACTGTTTGTTTTTCTTCCTCATGGTCTGCGTGACAGTCTCCACTCGTTTCTGTACTGCTGCTGCCTGCGTACGTGTCAGTGTAGCCAAAACCACCATGCTTTCTTGAGAATCTCCAGCAGCCTCACCAAAGAGGTTTGACAAACCTGCTTCTTTTAACCACTCTTCTTCCAATTCTCCCTCTGGCCCAAATAAAAGGAAGAAGAATTAAGAGGGACATATATTCAAGTTAATGTTAATGTTAATTGTGACCATTACACACATTTTAAAAGTAAAGCTATAAAAAGTTCCCACTGATCTGAGAAAGCAAAGAGGCTGTAATTGGTCGACAAGCTGAAGTACAGCCAAAATCTTCATGAGACTTTCCAGTGTCTGGAGGAAGAACTTTTGCCTACAGATGGCCCTGTTTATAGCCTCTACACTTTGTCCCATACAAAAATCCAGCGGGATACATTGACTTGCCTGGGAGAAAGTTAAAGGCTGTTATCAGTGTCACAGAGAAATTTGGAGAAATATCTGTTCAGAGCTTCAGACACTTGGCAATGCAAGTGGAAGACATTTTCCCCCATTTTACTATTCTTCCTTGCAGCCTCACAGATCTCTCCAATAGCAAGCAGTGATTGGCTTCATTCATACATAACAGCAAATATGGTTTGAAGTTATTTTCATGTGGAACTGTGAACCTCAGGGTCAGCTAAATGTTCTCTGCTCCTCTTCTACTTCCCCTATAAGTGAGGAAAGGAGATTAGAAGCTTCTAGTTTGCACAAGCCATTGTTTGCCATTGTGTCTGCTGAACCCACAGTGCTGAGATCTGGAAAACCATAATGGAGTAAACTGTGGTTTTACCACAGACCTCTGCTGAAAACTTCCAATCTCCTTCCCTAATACATAAAGAAAGGGGAGAACAAACACCGGAGTGCAAAGCTCTGGTTATACAAATATGTAATGGCAAACCATTGAATGTAGCAATTCAGTGGCTTCTATGGGAAAGGAAAGGGTGGATAAAAACTGCGAGAAGCCCTCTTGGAAGTGCTCCCTGTCTACTCTGTAGAGAAATAATTCCCTCTCTTCCACCCCTGGTTCCCTGTAATGTAGGGCTTCTGGTTATGAGTTTTGCTACTGGAAATGAGAAAGAACGGTCAAGAATTTATATATGATTGTCACATTCACTAGATTTGTATTCTACTTTTGATAGTTCTGTGTCCTCCCTTGTCCCCGAGTTCCTAACTGCAGCTGTTAGCACATTGTTTTCTTAATACAACTCTTCATTAATTTAATCAGAGGTTATCAAGGCTGTTGAGCCTCGTGTGGCGCAGAGTGGTAGGCGGCAGTATTGCAACCGAAACTCTCCCAACGACCTAAGTTCGATCCCAGCAGAAGCTGGGTCTCTGGTAGCCGGCTCAGGTTGACTCAGCCTTCCATCCTTCTGAGCTCGGTAAAATGAGTACCCAGCTTGCTGGGGGAAAGGTAGACACGACTGGGGAAGGCAATGGCAAACCACCCCGCTACAGCCTGCCAAGAAAATGCCAACACAAACAGGTTCCCTCTAGGGGTCAGCAATGACTCGGTGCTTGCACAGGAGGAACCTTTCCTTTCCTATCAAGGCTGTTGGGTGATCTTACTGCAAATGGGCGATAGTATTGCACCATTCAATTGTCTTTGCTAATGCTTTTTCTACTCCTTAGTGATTTCCAGTAAGGTGATCATGTCCTTATTGTTTCTAGCTGGCAACACATTTATAGTTTACTGAAGAACACAGAAGGGTTCCTGCAGACAAAAACTGTAGTTCATTTGCTATATATGGGTATAGCTAGGATGACTGTTTAATGCTCTATGTATCTTTACCACACAACATGAATGCATGCCTGTTTTGCTTAAACATAAGGGGAAATTCTCTGATTTCAGTTAAATGACATTAACTTAGATTTAAAACATTTTTTCTGAAATCTTTATCCAAATCTTAGCATTTATTGTTTTGGCTATAATAGTATTAAAAATGTGACTGGACAATGCTAGGTCTAACAGAAGAATATGTTTCAATGGAAGTGTTCTAAGGAATTACCATTTTTGTATTATTTGGATAAACCTCCACAGATCCAGAGTTCTTTCCAATAAAATATTGACATTTTTAAAAATCCAATCAGACTTGATTTTACAGAATTATAACTGTGCGTTTGTATTACTAGTTATGCCTTTCTTTCCTTATTTATTTATAGTATTTATAAACCACTCCACATCAGAAGATTTTGGAGTGGTGAACAACAAAGGTAAAAGAATAAAACACCAGGTTAAAACAGTTAAAACTTAAAAAAAAAAAAAATTCCAATGAGGTCGAATTTAATAAACCACAGCTAGTCATGCAAGGAAGGCCTCTCGAAATAGCAATGTCTTCAGGGGGCGCTAGAAGGAACACAACGTTGGCACCTGCCTGACTTCCAGGGGCAGGGAGTTCCACAGGAAGGGAATTCCACCTCACTGCAGAAGGTGCTCAGTACTATTCAGAACAAGTTAAACCCAGCTTTTTGTTAGCAATTGTAGCCTTTTAGTTAAAGTTTCAGCATTTTTAAAATATTTTATTCAAGTGCTACACTATTTAAACCTTTCAACTTTTTCCTATGTGAAAACTGATCCTTAATAAAGAATATTCTCAAAGTCACATGATGGAACAGAGTGCATCTTCTGTGAAAACATATCAGATCAGCACTGAAATTATACTTCAAAAGAACTGTCTGACATATTATCATGTATTACTAATACACTGTTTCCTTCCTTCACAATGAATAGATGTATTGTACTATACATTTAAAATGTAAGGATGTGATCTTCCTATTGAGTTTAAAATGGTGTTATCTGTTTGCTAGAACAGTAAATACCAGATTATCTCTAAGAACAAAAACAGTTCTTCTGACTACTGAATGTTTGTACCATGGGATCAGCTGAGCACTGACAATTATTTCTGTAGACAAAGAGCAATTTGCCCTTACTGCTACCAAAGCTCTACTCCAATAACAGTAGCTTGAAAACTGTACACATGTAAATGAAAAAGAAAACCCACCCTTGCTGCAGGAAAAAAAACAAACCCCAAATACCCATTTTGCAATTGCTTCCCCTAGTACCATGCAAATCAATGGAGTGGTGAAATTAACTAGATCAGATCTTTGGCAGTTTGTGACCCAAACAACATCGCTATAAGCAACACATTTGAGAAACATTACTAAGTGTGTTTGAGATAGGAATCCCATAGCATTTTAAAATATGGATTTAAAAAGCATTCCTGAAATAGGTCGGACCAGAGTCTCAACACGACAGGAAAATGAACATATGCAGTGTGGGCAACAGTTGATGACAGGCAACAAGAGATGAAGGTGCTGGGAAACAGGCTTTGTTGCCCTTGTGTACACATTACGTTTCTTTTATTCCACTCTTGTCTCTGTTCATACAAATTTGGAAATGCTACAAAAATCTGCAAATCCTGTGAACAGAGCAGCAATGCCTTTCATACCATGAGCAACAATGCCATACTCTTATGGAAAACGTAAAGAACCATCCTACCTACTGCGTGAGACTAACACTTTATGTGGTCCAGCATCCTTCTTCCCACAAGTTGCCAACCAGAAGCCTATGGAAAACCTAGAAGCAAGGCGTGAAGGCATAGCCCTCTCCAGCTTTTGTTCTCCCCTAGCTGGTATGCAGGGCATACTGCCTCTGAATTTGGAAGTTTCATCATGACTAACATCCACTGATAGTTCTATGCTCCATACATTTTTCTAAGCCCCTTTTCAAGCTATCAAAGGACCAAACTAAACATTCTGCTAATTGTGCATAGTGTAGCTATGCGTGATAACTTTCCTTACTCTTGACTCCAATAGAGACTTTTTATTTTTTTAACCCCCCATCCCACCCCAATCAGGCAGGTGAGTGTGAAATTTCAGGGGGGAAAGGGGGAGAAGGTTTAACCCCCTCTCCTGGAGTACCATAGTCCCAATCTGAATCTGGGCCACATGTTTATATTTATAATAATCTTTTCCAGCATCTTCCAGCTTTCTCCGTCTGTGGATCTGTGGTGGATGCTTTTTTCAGTTTGTCTATACTCGTTGTACAAGATGCAAGAACTAAAAGGGTCTAAAGTCGAGGCTTCAAAACTTGATCAGAGAAATAGGTTTTATTAAGTTTAATTTTGATTACCATCAGGCTCTTTCACCACAAGTAATTCTTGATCTTCATGATTATTGCCTCTGGTTTCATTGATGTTTTCAAGCTCTTTCCAATAATCATCCATGGATAATTCATCGAGTGAATCCTGAGAACCTGAATGATGAGAAAGGGGCTTCCCTGAGGGCTTCTTAGAGTTTTCATGGTTCATTGTATATTGGCCAGATCTGCGGCTAGAAAATGTACACACCAAAAACAGAGACTTAATCTGGAGCACAGTTTACAGTGACATCAAAACCAGTAAAGAAACATAGCACTGATCATCATATGATTTTATGCCATCATAAAATTTAAATTTTACTTTTTAAATAATCATATTTTTCTATTACCCGCTTTTCCTAACCTTTTCAGCACCATTTTATGAAGTTACAATGTGGAAGGGAGGGATTCCAAGTCCTCAAAGTCTGAATTAATTTTTTAAAATATTCCCATTGGTCTTATTAATGTTCAAAGTTCCATCATCATTTGTGAAGAGGAGAGATTTTTCCCCAGTGCTGGGCAACAGTTAATTGAATCATCTAGCACTTTGCGGGTTTATTTACAGAAAAATACTTCAAATATGGATAAACTCTCCTGGGACGACTTGTGCTAGAACAAGGAAAATGAGTTCAGTGTACTGAAGTTAAGAAGTTCATCCTTGTGTTCAAATCTAAGCAGGGTTTTAGTTCATAGTGCTCCTGCTAAAGACTGTAGCTTTCTACATGAACTTTACTAATATTTGACAGAGGCAAGCGCAAGAGACAATTTAAAGCTCAACTGTCTTATTCCTAAAATCACAGGTTTCTTTATGCATTTTTAAAACATTTATTCTTCCTACTACTTAGTTTCCTGTTCCCTCAAATCTATTTGCTATTTGGACAAATTCTTGTACTTTGTTAGTTTCTTTGTATATTTAGGAAATAAGTATTACTCTTGTTATGTAGAGCCATTTCCAGAATACAATTTCAACAGTCAACATTAGTGTAATAGCTGGCCAACCCAAGCTCACAAAAAATATGCAAGCTTTCGAGATCTCCAGAGTTCTTCATCAAGTAAGATGGTACCAAAAGCAGGTTGGGGGTGTGTGGGGGGGAGGCTGATGGTGTTAACTCTGCATGGTCAAAGTTGGAAGAGGCTGCAAACATTCAAATTAGGCTCTACAAGGTGATGTGATGGTTTCAGGTGAGTCCCATTTGTTATGCTGCTATGTTGCAAGCCATCCAGAGAACAATCAAATATTTTAAAATATGGCTTTAAAGACCTTTTATTCATAATGGAGAAAGAGCAAAGCCCAATACACTCATGCAGAGTTTCTGAGTCTGTTTAGATCATTCCCATAGATCTAATATAACATGTCAACCCGTGGACAGGAGCAGCTCTATTGACTGACCCTTTAGTCTGATTCAGGACGAGAAAGAAATGTGAACTTCTTAAGACTCTTGAGCCTCACCCCTTAAGAGGCAAAACATTCACAATTGGCAAGTGTTCATTCACTTTAGAGGTTAGAAGCAATCATTACTGCAGAGTTGGGGTGTATGAAAGCCAATTTTTAAAAATGTTGATAGCATTAATCTGTGCAAATTAATCCAATAGTTGCTCAAGGGATACCAATTTCTTCTAGAGCAATTCCTGGTACTGAAAGGCAATGGGGCAACACTAATCTAGCAAGATATAATGGGTACAGGGAGAGAAGGAACCTTTGGCTGTTTGGAGATGATCACTGATCATAAAGGATATTAAGCATACAGGTATACAAATCAATTAAACCAATTGAAACCAACTGCATTACTACCATGGCTAACTCTTACAATGTCATTTGGGCCCAAGAGAAACTGGAAGCTGACTAGGCTTCAGATATTATGGTGAATATATGCCTAGTTCATGACATAGGGCCATGACCAACCCAAGAGATCTTTCAGAGGCAAAGGACAAGATGGCTCCCTGCACCCTCCCACCACCCCCAATTCCATGTACAAAAGCCAACCAGACAGGCACCTGAATCTTACTTCAGCACTAGCCATAGAAAAAGCATCCTCCACCACACCTGAAAACAGGAGGCTAGCTTAGTGGGCGAAAAGCAGGCTGTGTGACACTCACAGCAGTGCCTTCCGACACCTTACTGCTACCCCAGCATGTGACACCCAAGGCAGTTGCCTCACGCTCCGGCATAGGGCTAAAAACAAAACATCGAGTATACCTTTTCTAACTTGATTCTGTTAGAACCAGAAGAGACTGTAGATTGAACTTAATTGTTACAAACCCTTTTTCAGAAATAAAATAATGCACTATAGGCTTGTTTGCCTATAGATGTCAATAATATTGTAGCCTTCATTTATGTTATAGATTAGTGTAGAAGAAATAGTGAATCACACAAAATACAGTGAGTTATATAATCATTTGTCTATAAATTGGGCTTTACTATGGCAGTAACAGAAAAAAGAAACTGAAAACCAATGTAACTGACTCAATACATAAATGTATCTATTATCAATGGAAATAAACAAAGTCTTCAGACTTCATCAAAGTCTGAAGAGAATCAGCAAACGTCATGAATTAATGACCTATAAAATATTTAAGTTATATTTGTTTAAACAGTGATATCCTCGGTAAATGTTTAGCCACTGCACCCCCATATTTCTGCCTTCGTACTCCCATTACTATGAATCAAAATCCTTTTGAAGATGACTCTGACAGAGAATACAACTCTTCATCGGGCCAAAACAATATACATCTATCAGGATACTGTACTGGCCCCAGGCCTGTAACCATGTCACCTGTAGTTTTAGAGGGGCCTAGAGGTCCATAATGCTTTGCTTAGGTTCATTATTGATGCAATTTCCTTGCTAGTGGGCTTCTGAGCATGTGAAATGAGTCAAAGGTCAATAGTGCGGCCTCAGCACATTCCATGCTAATGAAAGCTAGTATCTTATCAGGGCCTAGGATGTTCCTGAGAAGTGAGTAAGGATGTCAGAGAATTCCGCTACGGATCTCGGTGAGGCCAAATGCCTGTGCATTCGGCCCCCCAAAGTCCATGGCAGAACAAAGCCCCCGCCCCCTCAACCCACGAAAGGCGCATGGGACGGAGCCCCCAACCCCCGAAAGGCACGCGAAACAGAGCACTTACCTGCTGCCGTCCACGCTGATTTTCGAATGGCGGCCACCCTGCGGCTGCCATTCACTTCTTCATCCTAGCCATGATAGGCTACGTAAATACTTACGTAGCCTATCACGGCTAATGCAGGGACACCTTTTGAATCCCTGCGGAGGCCGTGATAGGCTACGTAAGTATTTACGTAGCCTATCACGGCAAGGTAAAACAAACAAACAAACCGTGTACGCAAATGGTGGCAGCTACGGCGGCCACCATTTGTGTTCCCTTTTTTTCCGCAGTTTTAGCTTACGTAAATATTTACGTAAGCTATAACGGTGAAAAAAAAGGGGAACACAAATAGCATAGTGGGCGCTATTTGCATTCTTTTATTTTTCGCCGTAATAGTCTATGTAAATATTTACGTAGGCTAGAATGACGAAAAATAAAGGAACGCAAATAGCGCCCACTATGCTATTTGCGTTCCCCTTTTTTTTTCGCCACCATAGCTTACATAAATATTTACATAGGCTAAAACAGCGAAAAAAAGGAACGCAAATGGCGGCTGCTGTGGCCGCCACCATTTGCGTACGCTTTTTTTTTTTTTACTTTGCTGTGATAGGCTACGTAAATATTTACGTAGCCTATCACGGTTAAATACAGGGACGCAAACGGCGGTGGCTGCAGCAGCCACCATTTGCGTCCCTGCTGCCCAGCGGCCAGATGTCCAGCTGCAGGCGGAACCGGCCAGCGGCTCTGCAGAATCCCTGCAGAGCGGAGCCGGCCGGGCAGGATTCCGGGGGGATGGACGGAGCACCTCCCCCCCCAACGCGAAGCAGATCCACGAAACGTTAAGTGACTTTCATACATCCCTAGAAATGAGGCTATATTTATGCTGAGTCACAGGTGGCTGTGCTAGGAAAGTTCTGATTGTTTTCCTTCTGAACAAGCACTGTTAGTCTAAGCTGGGAAAGTTGCAGATGAATGCTAATTAACACTTGCTGCTGTCATGCTGCCTAACTGCTGACATGTATGGTATAAAACCCATTTTACCCCATGGCTCTGGGTTCAGAGAAGCTGTCTGATCCAACCATTGGGTACGCCTGTGTGCTGTAAGTACTCAATAAAGGCTCCTTGTAAGCAAACCTAGGTCTGGCTTATCATTATCTCGGCACCTCCAAACCTTATCAGCCCAACGGCTGAGGCATATAGATACACATTACACATCTCAGAATAACTGCACAGACTTCCTTTGCTCTTCTTGCTACTTAGGTGGAATGTATAGAGGAGAACCATTCTGAGCAGACAAAAGGCAGGAGGAGAAAGGGTTTAAAGTCCTCCCCCTCTCTGCTGTTCCACTGATCCCAATTGTAGACTTAAATGCTGCTTTTTAGTTAAAAAGCAAAACACTGGAAGGCTACTGACAAGTCTCCAGGATACGATCAAACTGGCACGTAGGGCCAAACTATACAGGCTGTTAGTTATGTGGTTTGCTCTTGAGTGCACAAGTTTTTTTTTCAGAAATAGCCAGTGCAGAGGATCCAATCTGATCAGGACATTGGCATGGTTGTAGGGGGCTTTTTCATTTTGCCCCAGATCAGGAAAGTTTGCATGGAGGGGGACAGCTCTCCACAGGCCAGGATCCAATGCTTCCCTACTCCCAAAGCCAGGATCTTAATCCAAATCTGGTCCCCTCTGCTGGCTATTTCTGAAGGAAAAATAGTGCAATCAGGGGCAAGCCACATGATTAATGTCACATGTAGTTTACCCCTTAATCTTCTGGGGAGAAACTAGATGGGTGGAGGCCCAGCAAGACAGGACACCACAGCAACTTTCAACTAACAGTGAACAAATTTGTTAATCTGAGGTGTGAGGTGAACATTAAAGAAAATACTTTTTATATTTGCTTCTCCCTCATACAACTCCAGCACTTTCCAGACTGCAGCGGACACAACATAATCCAGAAAGGACCAAAGAGTCTGCTTGATGACCCAGAGACATCAGTTTCAGGTCAAGTTATCATAAAACTATTCACACCCAAGGATTAGTTGTGCCAAGAATCATGGTACATAAATATTCTCTGAGGCTTTCCTTTTGCATTTCCTTTTGCTTTCCTTTTGCATTTAGCTGCTAGCCACTTTTGCATAGTTGTAAGATAAACATCCCCTTCATGGATCACTGCCTTGTTGTGGCGAAGGGGCTTGCATTACTCAGTGAAGCCATAAGCTATGCCGTGCAGGGCCACCCAAGGTGGACAGGTCATGGCAGAGAGTTCTGACAAAATGTGGTCCGCTGAAGAAATGGCAACCCACTCCAGTATTCTTGCCAAGAAAACCAAATGGAACGTATCACAAGGCTAAAACAGATGACGCTGGAAGATGAGCCCCTCAGGTCGGAAGGTGTCCAATATACTACTGGGGAAGAGCAGAGGGAATTTCCAAGTAGCACCAGAAAGAGTGAAGCGGCTGGGCCAAAGCCGAAAGGACACTCAGCTGTGGATGTGTCTGGTAGTGAAAAGAAAATCTGATGCTGTGAAGAACAATATTGTTTAGGAACCTGGAATGTAAGATCAATGAATCAAGGTAGGCTGGAGGTGGTCAAACATGAGATGGCAAGAATGAACATCGACATCTTGGGAATCAGTGAACTAAAATGGACAAGCATGGGCAAATTTAATTCAGGTGACCATTATATCTACTACTGTGGGCAAGAATCCCTTAGAAGAAATGGAGCAGCACTCATAGTCAATAAAAGGGTGGGAAAAGCAGTACTGGGGTACAATCTCAAAAACGACAGAATGATCTCAGTACGAATCCAAGGCAAACCATTCAACATCACAGTAATTCAAGTCTATGCCCCGACCACTGATGCCGAAGAAGCTGAGGTTGATCAGTTCTATGAAGACCTACAACACCTTCTAGAACTAACACCAAAAAAAGATGTCCTTTTCATCATAGGGAATTGGAATGCCAAAGTAGGAAGTCAAGAAATCACCGGGATAACAGGCAAGCATGGCCTTGGTGTACAAAATGAAGCAGGACAAAGGCTAATAGAGTTTTGCCAAGAGAACACACTGATCATAGCAAACACTCTTTTCCAACAGCACAAGAGGCGACTCTACACATGGACATCACCAGATGGTCAATATCGAAATCAGATTGATTATGTCCTTTGCAGCCAAAGATGGAGAAGCTCTATACAGTCAGTAAAAACAAGACCTGGAGCTGACTGTGGCTCAGATCATGAGCTTCTTGTTGCAAAATTTCGGCTGAAATTGAAGAACGTAGGGAAAACCACTAAACCATTCAGGTATGACCTAAAAATCATATCCCTTATGAATATATAGTGGAGGTGAGGAATAGATTAAGGGATTAGACCTGATAGACAGAGTGCCTGAGGAACTATGGACGGAGGTCCGTAACATTGTTCAGGAGGCAGCAACTCAATCCATCCCAAAGAAAAAGAAATGCAAGAAAGCAAAGTGGCTGTCTCAGGAGGCTTTACAAGTAGCTGAGGAAAGAAGGGAAGCAAAAAGCAAGGCAGAAAGGGGAAGATATATCCAACTGAATGCAGAATTCCAGAGAATAGCAAGGAGAGACAAGAAGGCCTTCTTAAATGAACAGTGCAAAGAAATCGAGGAAAACAATAGAATGGGAAAGACTAGAGATCTCTTCAAGAAAATCGGAGATCTCAAGGGAACGTTTTGTGCAAAGACGGGCATGATAAAGGACAAAGAAGGCAAGGACCTAACAGAAGCAGATGAGATTACGAAGAGGTGGAAAGAATACACAGAAGAACTATACAGGAAAGATCTTAATGTCCCTGATAGCCATGATAGTGCGGTCAGGATGTGAACCGAGAACTACCGGAAGTACAAGCTGGGTCTCGAAGAGGCAGAGGAACTAGAGATCAAATCGCCAACTTTCGCTGGATCATGGAGAAAGCAAGAGAATTCCAGAAAAGCGTCTATTTCTGCTTCATTGACTACGCTAAAGCCTTTGATTGTGTGGATCACCACAAACTCTGGCAAATTCTTAAAGAGATGGGAGTACCAGACCACCTTACCTGTCTCCTGAGAAACCTGTATGAGGGTCAAGAAGCAACAGTAAGAACCGGACATGGAACAACCGATTGGTTCCAAATTGGGAAAGGAGTACAACAAGGCTGCATATTGTCGTCCTGCTTATTTAACTTATATGCAGAGTACATCATGAGAAACGCCGGGTTGGATGAATCACAAGTCGAAATTAAGATTGCCGGGGGAATTATCAACAACCTCAGATACGCAGACGATACCACCCTAATGGCAGAAAGCGAAGAGGATCTAAAGAGCCTCTTGTTGAGGGTGAAAGAGGAGAGTGCAAAAGCTGGTTTGAAACTCAACATTAAAAAAACTAAGATCATGGCATCGGGCCCCATCACTTCCTGGCATATAGAAGGGGAAGAAATGGAAGCAGTGACAGATTTTACTTTCTTGGGCTCCAAGATCACCGCAGATGGTGACTGTAGCCATGAAATTAAAAGACGCTTGCTCTTTGGGAGGAAAGCTATGGCAAACCTAGACAGCATAGTAAGAAGCAGAGACATCACCTTGCCAACAAAGGTTTGTATAATCAAAGCTATGGTTTTCCCAGTAGTAATGTATGGCTGTGAGAGATGGACTATAAGGAAGGCTGAGCGCTGAAGAATTGATGCTTTTGAACTGTGGTGCTGGAGAAGACACTTATGAGTCCCCTGGACTGCAAGGAGGTCAAATCAGTCAATCCTAAAGGAAATCAACCCTGAGTGCTCATTGGAAGGACAGATACTGAAGCTGAAGCTCAAATATTTTGGCCACCTAATGAGAAGAAAAAAGTCACTGGAAAAGACCCTGATGCTGGGAAAGATTGAAGGCAAAAGGAGAAGGAGACGGCAGAGGATGAGATGGCTAGATAGCATCACGATGCAATGAATATGGACTTCAGCACGCTCCAGGAGAGAGTGGAGGACAGGAAGGCCTGGCGTGCTATGGTCCATGGGGTCACGAAGAGTCGGACACAACTTAAGGACTGAACAACAACAACAGCAACAAAAACAACAACATAAACATAACCCTTCACAGAGTCCTGAGTGCTTGATATAGTCATGATAAGAAGTCACGTTTCTTCCCTTCCTGTTGTGGGGTTCAAGTCCAATATTACAGAAGCACTGTGCCACCATGGTCTTTCAGTACGTTTACTCATAGTTCTCACCTGAGCTGTTTCACCCAATTATTTTAATATAGAACTCTTGTACCTAAAAGCAGTGCAATGTTCTTGTTCAAGAGTTTCATCTGCTACAGAAGATCTGTACCCCTTTACGTACTGCTGCTATGTTATCTCCATTAGAACTTCTAGAGGTATGCCACGTGAACCCCAGAGGAAAAAAGAAATAAGAGTTTGTACAGCCATAGTGCTTGGCAAGCAAAACTAGCTATTTGCTGCTCTTTCCCCAGCCACTTATACTGGTATTATTTTTAAAAGTTTACTTTATGAAATGTTCCACTGAATGTTCTCCACTCCTGAACTATGAACAAGGGATAGAATCCAAAGAGTGGATCCATTGTTAGTCCTACTTAGAGTAGCCTCATTGAAATGAATGGGATTTAAGTTAGAATAACTTTGGATACAACCCCAAGTAATTCATCCTACTGACAGAACAGGTTCCATCAGTAGAACAGTGAGGGAGCGATTCCTCTTCTCCCTGCAGTCCCCCCCTACACCCTCAAAAACTGCTCTGAAGAGTTGAGAAACCCTCTGGAGCAAATTCTGGAGGGGGGCTGCAGGTGGGGTGAACGTCTCATCACATGAGTGTAAGGCTACCTTTTGCAGCTTGGATTCCTCTGTTTATACTTTATCACAAGCATTGGTCAAGGGTTTAGAGTCGAATTCCTTGCTATGAAGATCTCTCTGTGACCTCAGACAAGTAATTATTTCAGGACTAGTGTAGGGTCTTTAAGCCTGGATAAAAGAGCTTAGGGCAAGTATAGGCAACCTTTTGGCCCTGTGGGAGCATCTGTCATTTTGGGGGGGGGGGGCTGAGGGCACATTTGTCCCAACATTTGGGATGCTCATCTGGAACCACAGACATTTATTCTGTGGATTCTCTTTTCTTGCCCTCCCCCCCCCCTTTTTGATGGATCCTCTCTTTCCTTGTCTTGGTTGAATTCTTTCTTCCCCGCAACCCTACTGTTAGGGTCAAAGCAATGTAATTCCCCCCCTCTGAGAACATATACCCTCCTTCATGCAAGTCACAATAAACCATACGTAACAGGGCCACTTAGTTATGAGAGGCATGATGCAAATTTGTTTTTCTTTGCCTTTACCAGGGATGCAAAAACTCAGACACCCAATAGCCCCTGGCATCTAAATTGGGCCTGGTCACCCAATTGCCTTAGAGATCAGATTTGCCTTCCTGTTTGGCCCATAGAAAATCTCACTGGCTTCCAAGTTTTCCTACAGCCTATTCAAATGTTAAGTGCAGATGTGTGGTATATTCCTGGATATCTTTAGCTAAGTCATCAAGGAGAAGGTTTCTCTTGCTTCGCACATGCATAGAGGTTAAAATGTGAGAGTGCTTTACAGATACAGTCATGATACAGATACGTACCTGCAGTAATGTGCGCATCTCCTCTCAGGGCCAAACCAGAGAAGGCATTAAACATCAAGCTGTCACCAAGATCAGCAGTTCCATAACTAGCTCCCCTTCATAGCGTCTAATGTATTACTTCTGTTCTGCTGTCATGATATTCTGCTTTTCTCTTACACCCACTTCACACCACTGATTGCTGCTAGTGGAGGCACACATATACAGAATGTCATGATGTTAAGAGACATGCAAAGGCAGAAGCACTAGATCCACAGCTGCTTTTAAAAAAAAAAACACAGGATCCACATATTTTGCATTCCCTTCATTGGATGCTCTTGCTGTTTTAGCAAAGTTGCACATTTTCCACAGCTATTCCTTAGTAGATGGTATCTGGGATGAGCCATTTAAGGACCACTAGTTTGCTGAATTCCAAAGTAGTATATCATATTATTTTAGATTTTTTAGCTATTCTAGGAGCATATTAACTGGGGTGGAAGGAATAATTAAATTATTAGTTTTATTGTATATACCACCCATGGATCTTAGGACAAACAGATACTGAAGATGTCAGTCTTGTTCCTGCTACTACCCTAATATTTATAATAATTTTTGTATATTTTGTTTACCTGTGTATGGAGTGAAACAACAATATATAATTTTATGGTTTTCTTCAGGGTTGATACAAGGCATGCTGCTAGACATTTGGAAAATATTTTCTCTTGGGCTTTCCCCCACCAACAACACATTTCAAAAGTTTTTCCTATATAGGAATAATGTCTATGTATGAAAACGTATGAAAACGCTAAAGCCTTTGATTGTGTGGATCACAACAAACTGTGGCAAATTCTGAAAGTGATGGGAGTACCAGACCACCTTACCTGTCTCCTGAGAAACCTGTACGAGGGTCAAGAAGCAACAGTAAGAACCAGACATGGAACAACCGATTGGTTGAAAATTGGGAAAGGAGTACGACAAGGCTGCATATTGTCACCCTGCTTATTTAACTTATATGCAGAGTACATCATGAGAAATGCCGGGTTGGATGAATCAGAGGTCGGAATTAAGATTGCTGGGAGAATTATCAACAACCTCCGATATGCAGACGATACCACCCTAATGGCAGAAAGCGAAGAGGATCTCAAGAGCCTCTTGTTGAGGGTGAAAGAGGAGAGTGCAAAAGCTGGTTTGAAACTCAACATTAAAAAAACTAAGATCATGGCATCTGGCCCCATCACTTCCTGGCATATAGAAGGGGAAGAAATAGAAGCAGTGACAGATTTTACTTTCTTGGGCTCCAAGATCACCGCAGACGGTGACTGTAGCCATGAAATTAAAAGACGCTTGCTCCTTGGGAGGAAAGCTATGGCAAACCTAGACAGCATAGTAAGAAGCAGAGACATCACCTTGCCGACAAAGGTCCGTCTAATCAAAGCTATGGTTTTCCCAGTAGTAATGTATGGCTGTGAGAGCTGGACTATAAGGAAGGCTGAGCGCCGAAGAATTGATGCTTTCGAACTGTGGTGCTGGAGAAGACTCTTACGAGTCCCCTGGACTGCAAGGAGGTCAAATCAGTCCATCCTAAAGGAAATCAACCCTGAGTGCTCATTGGAAGGACAGATAATGAAGCTGAAGCTCCAATATTTTGGCCACCTAATGCGAAGAGAAAACTCCCTGGAAAAGACCCTGATGCTGGGAAAGACTGAAGGCAAAAGGAGAAGGGGACGGCAGAGGATGAGATGGCTAGATAGCATCACGGATGCAATGAATATGAACTTGAGCACGCTCCGGGAGAGAGTGCAGGACAGGAAGGCCTGGCGTGCTATGGTCCATGGGGTCACGAAGAGTCGGACACGACTGAACGACTGAACAACAACAACAACAATGAAAACGTGCATATTCTATTTAAAGAGTACAAAAACACTGTAAAGCAGCAGCATGAGAAAACAATTAGAGAAATTTGGTAACTAAAGCATGATTCGAGGTACAACATTACATACCCGGATCTGACATTTCTCCATCTCTAAAATCAAGTATTGGTTTGGTCTCATTAAAGAAAGGCTCTGGAAGAGTACTATGCAGAAAACACAGTATATGTTTTTGCATCTCCTAATATGTGTCCCCATCAGATTTGCATCTCTTCTTGCAAATCAGGTGTGCCAGTTGAATTTGCAAATATAACACATCCTGCGTCTCGCACCACTTTAAAAATATGATGGATAGTCCATGTACATTTACAGTGCTATAATAATAAATGAATAAATATTATTCTTTTCCACAAGACCTTTCACTTATTTTTGTTTCCTGAACACACACAAAAGAAGATGGCAATGAAAATGCTCAGACTGACTGTTAAAGCTACAGAAGTAGACACTAAAAGCATTGCTTTCACATGCAATTCAAGAAAAATGCATTTTGTTTTTAAAAAAAAGATAACAGAAGCTTAGCAAAGTAATTAACCTTAAGGTTAAACTACAAAAATATGTTTTCCTCAAGTTTATTATGCTACACCAGGGTATTATTCATAATTTATAATACAATTTCTATTCTGCAATTCCTTCTCCAAACACACAGCATTAAACCAGCAATATAACCTAAAACAAAAGAACCAAAATTAAACAATACACACCACAATATAATGAGCATTACATTCGAAAGCATATTGAAAAAGACAGGTCTTCAGATGCCATGAGGAATACATCAGATCCGTAAGCCTTTGAAGGTGGATCATTTTGATTGGTCCGCCACCCTTGCAGATGGAATCATAGAATAGTAGGGTTGGAAGGGGCCTATAAGACCATCGAGTCCAACCCCCTGCTCAGTACAGGAATCCAAGTCAAAGCATCCCTGACAGGTGGCTGTCCAGCCTCATCTTGAATGCCTCCTGTATGGGAGAGCCCACTATCTCCCTAGGTAATTGGTTCCATTGTCGTATTGCTGTAACCATCAGGAAGTTTTTCCTGATGTTCAGCCTGAATCTGGCCGCCTGTAACTTGAGCCCATTATCCTATGTCCTGCACAAAGATTCTAACCAGAATCTCATCTGGTTAGATTCGGCCCAATGTTCCAACCAGTCTAGATCCTTTTGAATCTTGATCCTGTCTTCTGTGGCACTGGCTATCTCTCCTAGCTTCACGTTATCTGCAGTTTTGATAAGCAACCCCTCTATACCCTCATCCAAGTCATTTATAAAAATGTTGAACAACACAGGGCCTAGGACAGAGACCTGAGGCACTCCACCTGAGACCTCCCTGCAGGAGGATGCCAAGCCATTAACAAATAGGGATGTTGGAGAAATCCACAATGGAACCAAATGAGTTTGGGTTATAATGAATCCGGCCCATGCATTCCACAGAGGACCGGCTTTTCCCCTGTTGGGCAGATTTCACAGACCTGAGGACCATCTTTCTAACCTTTAGGAATTTCATGCACATTTCATGCAAATTTCATGCAGAAAAATATGCAAAAAATAAAAAACCTGGCCAAAAATGCACATTTCCCCCATAGGCTAAAGTGTGAAATGCTCATTTGGGGGGATTTGTGCACTTTGTGGGAATTTGTGCATTTCTGCCTGTGCAAATTTGTGCAAATTCATTGACTTAAAAAAAAATCCAATTCCATTGATGTTAGAGTCCTGGTTAATCTAAACCCTACCAGGTACTGATCTGTTGAGGACTTCTATCAATCTCCTCCACACCCAGTTCACAATCTTCCCACCCAGTCGTAAAAACAAAAGCCCAATATATGTCCAGCCTAATTGATGGGGGCACATCAGGGGCAGCTCTACCTTTAGACAGAGTGAGGCATATGCAAAACAATGGACCACATATCTCTATATAGCCAGGAGCACTAAAGGATATCACTTCAATTCCATAACCTGGGAGGATTTAGTTGAATGCCTTAGCACTATCAAATCAACAGGCATTTCATAAGTACATATGAAAGACAAGCTACCTGAATTTTTTTCTTGGCAACCCCCACATAAAAACTCTCCTCCGTAGCTTGACATATAAATATTGAACTTTATACAGGCTTGAAGTCTATATGCATGTCTTATTTCTCTACCAACAAGAGCAAATAGCATGAAAGGAATTATCTGTTGGAAGATCTACTTATTCTGTCAGAAGTTACTTCATTAAAACAAACAATAATCCCTGTCAGCCATATAAAGTGTTGTAAAGGAAGCCTAATCTTATTAATCACACTTCTTTCAGTATTGCTTCTGCAAATAGTTTCACTGCACGGTCAGGTATCAAAGGTTAAGTTAGCACAAGAAGGATAGTTTTCCTCAAAGAACACTTCTGGCCTGTGTATGCAGAAGATCTATGATTTGCCTTGCTTATACTTGTTCAGAAGCTATGGGAAGAGGATTTTTCACTCTGATAGAGCGTTCATAAGTGCCAATGCAAACAAATGAAAGTAAGTTTGCTTCTACTCATTCATTTTTGTAAATATGGCAATTCTTAAAATATTTTGGTTTAATCAAAGACTTCAGGTCATAGAAAGACAATTGGAGGTCCTAAACTTGTGCTTGGATGTCACCTCCATGACCTTTAAAGAAAAGTTTAAATTTTGTGGCTTGCAATTAAAGTACGTATTTCATACTGTGCCACAACATACAAATATTGTCAGCAGATTGAAAGATTTTGGCAGATCTCGGAGACATCCACAATGAATTCAAATGAGTTTGGATTTCTATAAATCTGACCTGCAGATTATGCAGTGGAAGGAGGGGGGAAATAAAGAGATGAGACACAGATACATAGTATAAAATGTAGGCCACATTTATTTAAAGATCTGCAAAGGGGATAACCTGTGTGAGCTTCTAACCTATGCCAGCAAGTAGCCAGGCAGTATATCAGGCGAGCCATTCTGTCCCTATTAAGTGGCATCTGGAAGATCGCCACTTCCCAAATCTCCCCATTTGGGGTTGGGAAGCCTTCCCATGCCACCATCTCCTGGAGCCATAAAACTCGGAGTGGGTGAGGTGAGTTAGCCTCAGAGGCAATCCTTATCTCCCCACTGAGTCTCATAGCCCTGAGGGGGAAGCCTCAGGCATTACCTGTCACCGCAAAGGTGCCTCAGAATGCTCACCAACTTTGCCCCCACTAAGGGTGCCCACACATACCTGCCATGGGAGAACAACAAGTCCCTGCTTAGTCACTCCCCCCATCCTCACCTGGACCAAACAACATCCAGCAGACCCTTCTGCTGATCTGACAAACATATATAATTGCCTAAATCACACAATGATTTAGGATTTTCCTCCTATAACGGGAAATCTCTGGATGCAGGATAATCCCACCTCCCTGCCTTGCCAGTCCAAGCTGTATTTTCCTATTCAGCTTCTTGCGGGCCCAACCGAGTGCCCTAGGATCAATCCCCACCCTCCAATTAACGCAAGGGATCAAACTGGACCACAAAATAACTAAACCCAACCAATGCTGCGGAATAACCTCAAAATCAGCTAAGGCCTGCAAAATGAGGGACTTACCCTGCAATAAACCTAGGTCGTTTCCCTCCAGGTGTAACAACAATACCTGTGGGATGACACGCACCAAACTTTGCTGGAATCGCGTGGACAGGAGGCGCTTCCACCACATGCCACGTCTGCTCAGCCACTGAATGGTTGCAAACCGGCTAAGTCCAACTGTGACGCACAGATTTCTGCACTAGTTGGGTGTGGAATACACAAAATTTACCCTCTTACTTTGAGTAAGCATTGTGTGTTTCAAGCCAAGAGATGCAGAAACATTTGCACAGAAATCATGTTAAAGATATCAAAAGCATTAGTGGATGTAGTAAGTAAGATGAGCTCTTGCTGATAGTTCATGATCAGCACGAACATACATGTACAACACACACAGAACTCAAGCACAGAACTCGACACCAAGTTTCTCTTTCCACCATGAGGGAAGTCAACCCTTCTGAATACATTTTACTCTTGTTTACTTTAATATAGCCCCTTCCACATCCTTAAACTGTAAGCACACATTTTGATTTGTTTGTGGATCTATGCCACAGATGGTTATAACGACATGAGCCTTATTTCCTGAGGATGAGGAAGCCATAATAATTTAAAGGAAACAGGAATATTTATTCTAGACAATACCCTAAAATAGTATCACCAAATATCTTTTTGAGATATTTTAAGGTTTTCAGCGGTGGGAACAATGGCTTTTTAGACACGGCTTCCAATACCCATCGACAGCTGGGCAATAATAATCCAGGATACAAAACTGTCTTACAAGACCTTCTATCTGGCTGTATTTGTCTGAGTGCTAAAGGATGGAGAGGAGAAAACTGAAGTTTTAATTCAAGGTTGGAGAACACCAGAAATTTGAATTCAGCCTTTATTCTTCATTGGAATATGTTCCTCTGTCCTCTACAACACGGCTTCTTCTTACAATATGCCTATGTTTGAAAATCAGTGCAAGTGTAAGACAAGAGCTTTTGATATAACTGTATGGAAAAGGATTCATGCAATGGAGTCCAAGAAGTACAATGACTTGCTTCATCATACTAGCTTCCTATCCTCTTCCTTTGGAATGGAGCTTCCCTTAAAATGCAAATAGGAGCTTCAGGGAGATTATTTGTGTCAGGACTATAGCAGGGAGGGAAATAATTAAATTTCCTCTTCCACCCTATCCCACCCCCTCACCTCATTCCATGGGCCCAAGCCTAGTCAGGCTTTCCCTCAGCTGCTATTTACATAACAAAAAATGGGAACATTTAATTGCATTCACACAATTAATGTCATGTCTTATTTGGTCCGAGCTGTGACACTTTTGAGCCTGGAATGTGTTGGCCACACCATTGTCCACCAGTTCACATCTGCAGGCTGTCTCCCCCGCCCCCGCCCCTCCCCCCCTCCCCCCCTCCCCCCCCCCACAGCAGTATTGCTATTTTCATCTGTGAAGTGTTGGAAGATAAGCAATTAGAGAACTTATATGTTTAAGAAATATAGTACAAATTTAAGTTTGTACTATACAAATAGTATAGTATTTAGTAGTATAGTACTCTCCTGCAGGAGAGGCCACTACCACCACTGGGGAAGAGGCGGGCCTGCTGCTGCTGGGCCTGCTGCTGCTGGGCCTGCTGCTGCTGGGCCTGCTGCCGCCGCCACTGCCACTGCCACCACCACCAGGCCTTCCCTGGAGACTTCTGCCTGGCAGACCGCCAGTCCCTGCAGGACCAGGCCCCCAGGTACTGAGCCAGCTGTGCTGCTCCACCTGCCCTCCCTGGAGGGGCTACATAAGCTGGCTGGCTGAGGTGGCCTAGGAGAGCCAGGGCCTGCAGGAGAGGCCACTACCACCACCGGGGAAGAGGCGGGCCTGCTGCTGCTGCTGCTGCTGCTGCTGCTGCTGCTGCTGCCGCCGCCGCCGCCGCCGCCACCACCACCACCACCACCACCACCACCACCTGGCCTTCCCTGTGGACTCCTGCCTGGCATTATTATTTTTAAGGGGATTTTTAATTGTTGTGTGTGTGTGTGTGTTTTCCTTTTCCTGGGGGATTTTGTTGTGTTTTTAGGGGTGGGTAGCCTGCCTGATAGGCGGGAGCGAGGGGGCATGTGTCCACCTGATGGAGGCAGTGGGGAGAGTGTTGGGGGCCAGAAGATACTGAGGCTGGGCGGCAGGCACTGGCGGAGTGCTAGGGGCAGGCCATGCCAGGTAAGGGGAACAAGGGAGAGATGTGTAGTATCTGTCCCCTGCTCCGGGCCTGTCCAGAGCCAAAGGATGGCTGGGGGAGGCGTGACCCCATCTTCTGGCCTTTGTTTGCTGCTCTGCAATGC
Source organism: Heloderma suspectum (assembly GCF_057233095.1). Classification (NCBI taxonomy): domain Eukaryota; kingdom Metazoa; phylum Chordata; class Lepidosauria; order Squamata; family Helodermatidae; genus Heloderma; species Heloderma suspectum. The sequence continues at coordinate 334,973,312 of NC_139458.1, forward strand.
CAGGTCTGTTACCCAGAAAACCTCCCTCATCCATGACATGATCCTGGATGAGGGTGCAGACCTGGCATGTATTATGGAGACCTGGCTGGCCGAGGCTGCTGCTCCATCCCTTGCAGCCATGTGTCCAGCTGGATTTTCGTATGCATAGCAGCCGAGGGCTGGGGATCGGGGAGGGGGAGTGGCTGTTATCTACCGAGAGTCCTTGGTCTTCACCAGACCCCCTCTCTGGGAGACCAAGGTTGCTGAATGCATGTACTGGAGGTTGGGCCCAAAGGGCAGTCTGGGGATTCTGCTCATGTACTGTCCACCCCGCTGCACGACTGACTCCCTGGCCGAGGTGCTTGAGGTGGTCTCTGATGTGCGTGTACAGTCCCCTAACTTACTGGTGTTGGGGGACTTCAACGTACATTCGGAGGCCATCCTCATAGGAGCACCTCGGGACTTCATGGAGACCATGGCCTCCTGGGAGCTGCACCATATTCTAACTGGGCCAACCCATGTAGCCGGTCATGCACTAGACCTTGTGTTTGTTTCTGGAGAAGCGGGGAGTGATCTGGAAGTCGGGGGTATATCCACCACCCCCTTGTCATGGTCAGATCACCATCTGGTGACGTTGGACTTCTCGGTTCCACAACCCCTCCGCAGGGGTGGAGGACCCATTAAAATGGTCCGCCCCAGGCGTCTTATGGATCCAAATGGATTCCTGAACGCGCTTGGGGATTCTCTGGGGCATGCCAACGGCCACTCGGTCGAGACCCTGGTGGGTGGCTGGAATGCCGCAATCACTGGGGCATTAGATCAGGTGGCTCCGAAACGCCCTCTCCCCCTGAACAGGGCTCGGACTGCACCATGGTTCAATCCGCGTTTACGAGCTCTGAAGCAGGAGGTGAGACGGCTAGAGCGCCGGTGGCGGAAGTCTCGCTCCAAAGACGATCAGACACGGGCTAGAGCTGTATCTTCAGCCTATCACGTGGCGGTGAAGGCAGCAAAAAAGGAATATTATGCTGCCTCCATCGCATCTGCAGAGTGCTGTCCCAGGAGGCTGTTCCAAGTGGTCCGGACCTGGTCGGTCCTGTGGCTCCGGAACTACTGGAGCATTCTAAGGCCTCCTGTGAGGCCTTGGCAAGGCACTTTGCAGATAAAATTGATCAGATTAGGTGTGTTACTCTGCACGCTGTGGATACAGTTAGTGAGCAAGAGGCGGCCTGTGGCAAACCGGTTTTGTGGGATCGGTTCCAGCTTCTTCCTCCTGATGAAGTAGATGAGGTGCTTTCATCGGTACGGCCGACCACCTGCTTACTTGATCCTTGCCCATCTTGGCTCATTATGAGCTGCAGAGAGAGACTGGGTGAGGGGATCAAGCGGTGGTGAACGCCTCCCTTGAGGAGGGAGTGATGCCATCAGCCCTCAAGGAGGCAGTGATAAGACCGCTCTTAAAGAAGCCCTCTTTGGAGCCTCAAGTTCTGAACAACTTTCGCCCAGTCTCAAATCTGCCATTTTTGGGCAAGGTGATTGAGCGGGTGGTGGCAGTGCAGTTGAGAAGGCACACTTGGAAGAAACTGATTATCTAGACCCATTTCAGTCGGGCTCCAGGCCTGGGCATGGGACAGAAACGGCCTTGGTCGCCTTGGTAGATGATATGAGGAGGGCTCTGGATAGGGGTGAATGCTCCTTCCTTGTTCTCCTCGACCTCTCAGCGGCTTTCGATACCGTTGACCACGGTATCCTCCTGGACCGCCTGGAGGGGTTGGTCATTGGGGACACTGTATTGCGGTGGTTCCGGTCCTTCCTCTCCGGCAGGTACCAGAGGGTAGCACTGGGAGAGGAGGTTTCGGACCCGTGGCCACTTACTTGTGGGGTGCCACAGGGTTCCATCCTCTCCCTGATGCTATTTAACATCTATGTGAAGCCGCTGGGGGCTGTCATCAGGAGGTTTGGGGTGCAGTGTCATCAATAAGCGGATGACACGCAGCTCTACCTCTCGTTTAAATCTTCACCAAGGTTGGCCGTAGAATCCCTGTCCAAATGTCTGGAGACGGTGAGTGGCTGGATGAGGAGGAATAGGCTGAAACTGAACCCTGACAAGACCGAGGTACTTTTGGTGGGAGACAAGAGGAGGCTGGGGGATGTTGACCTGGTGTTGAATGGGGTACGGCTACCCTTGAAAGACCAGGTCCGCAGCCTGGGGGTCATTTTGGACTCCCAGCTGTCCACGGAGGCTCAGGTGTCAGCTGTGAGCCGGACAGCGCTGTATCAACTCCAACTGATACGGCGGCTGCGCCCCTTCCTTCCCGACCATCTGCTCCCATCGGTAGTACATGCCCTGGTCTCCTCTCGTTTAGACTACTGTAATGCACTCTACGTGGGGTTACCCATGAAGACGGTTCGGAAACTGCAGCTGGTACAGAACGCAGCGGCTCGCCTGATTAAAGGCAGCCGCCGGTGAGATCACATCACTCCAGTGCTGAAGGAGTTGCACTGGTTACCAGTTGTTTTCCGGGCCAAATTCAAGGTGTTGGTTTTGACCTTTAAAACCCTATATGGTTCCGGCCCAACCTATCTTAAGGAGCGCCTCCAGCAGCACCAGACAGGCCGCTTAACAAGATCAGCCTCGGATGGCCTTCTCTCTGTCCCATCAGCCAGGACAGCTAGGCTGGTGGGGACGAGGGAGAGGGCCTTTTCTGTGGTGGCCCCCACTCTGTGGAACTCCCTCCCTAGGGAACTCCGTCATGCCCCCTCTTTAATGAGCTTCCGTCGTGCATTAAAAACGTTGTTGTTCAGGCAGGCGTTTGGGGTGGGTTAGGGTATTTTAGAAAATGTTTTTATTGTAGAATTTTATTGTTTTAAACTGTTTTTATTGTATGTTGTACATCGCCCAGAGTGGCTGGGTGACCAGCCAGATGGGCGATTAATACATTTAATAATAAAAAAATAAAAAATAAAAAATTCCCACAGCTTATTCTAATGGGAATAAAATCAGTTCCAGATTTATTTTGATATGAACAGAACAGAATTCTGATCTTACTGATTGGGGCTAGGACTCCTCTGGGCTGCAATCCATAATCCACTTCCTCTGGGAATCTCCCAATTAAATAAATTTAATATGATTTCAATACTGAAGCCTTGGTGGTGCTCCACAAAGAAATATTATTCTGATACCAGGAAAAAGAAATGTTTCCATTAGCCTTATTCTTCCATGCCTCCTCAAACACACATAACTTCTAGCTAGTTCTAAATTAATACTATGGAAATGGATGACCTTTACAGGTAATAGAACGAAAGATAAGCACATTGATCATCATAAATCCTGACAGGTCAAGCACATAAACATTTTTGAAGCCCACATCCTAAGAGCTGAAGCATGCTTTCAAGTGTAAAGATCACAACAAGCAATGGTGTTCAAAGGAAATAAGACAAGTACGGAACAAACTTTGGAATCAAGCTATTATGGCAAATGTTCTTCAAAACACTAATTTATTTCCAAATCCCACATTTATAATAAATTTGGTAAATATTGAAATGTACCAAAACATAAATATTTCTGTAATCAATCCAGTCTCCTCCTCCTCCTCACAGCTGGCCGAGTTGCGCTCTCTGGAGGGTCAGGGGGACAGCTCAGAACAAGGTGGGATGGGAAAGGGGGGACTGCTGGGTAATGGAATTGTCTAAACTTAGGCAGAGCTCCAGACAATTTGAGGAGATTCTCCCTCTCTCCCAGCAGGCCATCCCATATTATTCAGGATGGGTCTCTCACCTTCCAGAGAGGCTTTTCAGGCAGCTGCAAAGGGTGAGGGGCAAAGGGGTCATGAAACTTTCCTTGTGTGAACTTCCTTCTCTTAGGATGTAAGCCATGGAATCCAATGGAAAATACTAACTATCCAAGGGCTTAAATGATCCAAGGGCTTGCACAAATGAAGAAAGTACCTGGAGTTCACTTTGCTCACTCAACACTCTTCTGCTAAGTCAGAAATGGCCTTTCTGTGAGTAGAAGAGCATTTCTGCTCTTAGAAGGGTACCCTGGGATCCAAGCCATTGTCCTCCCACAAACGATGAGGACCTTGCTTACATGTAAAGTACATACAATTTTTGGAAGGGCTGGGGATGAAGATAAACCCTGTTGCCTAGATCTGAGACAAAGTGACTCTCCAACATCCAAGAATAGAAATGCTAAGCTAACTGATGCACAGTGCAATCCTGCACAGGTCTACTCAGAAGACATGTATAGGAGGTACAGGACTGCAGCCTCAAACTCTCAACAAATCCTCCATTTTCAGGCCAATATTTTTAATGCCACCTCCATATTAGGCATAGGATTTTTTAAAAATAATTTGTATCTTTTTTATCAAGCGCCACAGAAATTACCAAGGGGCGACATCAAAGTGCTACATAGTCACCTAGATTGACTGAACTGACCTTGCAGTTAGGTCATGGGGGTGAGAGAACAAGGTAGCTGGACACACTAGCACACTAACTACATTTCTGCATTACTTATGACAAACTAGCTAAAGAGATCCATGCATGTATTACTTGCTGGATTATGAACCACAGATAAACTGGATGTTTCAGGCTAATCTAGATACAATGTCTTTTCTAGTTGTTTTGTAAGTGAAAACATAGTATAAAAGGTGGAAAGAATAGGCAAACCGCTTAAGGTTTACATAATAGTCAAAGGAAGCATCCTGAACACCCACAAGAAAATGTTTCTTAAGGATTCAGTTGTGTGAACATTCAAAAGTCAGCAGTTCAGAAATTTCAATTATTAGGTTTAATAGCATCGCCCTCTGCATTAGAAGGTGGGGAGGGGGGTGGCTTGTCAATCAGTAACCTGTTGGCTTTATCTTCTATTGTTAATGGTTACCTAGTATAATTTAACTCCCAAATCAACAGGTTTCCAACATCAAGGCCAAAAGATTACTCATTTTGTGGAAAGCTATAATATTTGAGCAGACACAATTAATATGCAATTCTCATTCTTTTCCTACTTTATTGGTTGTTCTCCACCCAAAATAATGGTTTGGTGGTGTTTTTTTCTAATATATCCTTCTGCACAGAAGATGTAATATAGGAAATGAGTTAAAGAAATATTCTAAACATGCTCTTGAAACAGAGCTGCTTAAAAGGCACTTCTGTATTTTACAGGTAATTTGTCAAGTGAGACGTAGGCACTGTTCACACAAAAGCACTGAACGTGACCCTAATAAGAAGAGACTTGCACAAAAGGCAGGGCATTTGTATTTACAGGACTTGCAGTTGTAGAACACAAAAATTGCTCTGTCTCTTTTCAACTTTGTTTTGCTGCAGGAGAATGATAGACTTAAGGCAGCACATCAGAAGAAAAATGCACTGTTTCCTACATAGGAACAAGAAAGTCAGGTCACAGCATGCAGAATTGTCACTCAGCACAGCCACAAAGTTCTGTTGCATGTGTGCACACCACTGAACAGCACTGTTTCTTGTGAGTTGTGACAGTCTTTTGGTATATCCAATTATGCAGTAAACCTGGTTTTCTTGGAATAAAGTTAACGTGGCAGCCACAGAGATCCAGTGGTCAGAAGGAATCATAACTGGACTTACTAAGGATTAGGCCCATTGAATATGATGGGACTTCCTTCCGAGTAAACATGAATAGGTTTAAATTATAAAATGACTCCTAGGTGTAAACTTGACAGTTTTCAGATTAGAGTGACTAAAATCTCAAAGCAGTGCTTTTTGAGACAGACTATTACAATTAGTAAATGTTGCTGCTTGACACTCCCACATCATACTGTTCAAGCATACATCTCAGCCCTTGAGCTATAACAATGGCTGACCTTTCTAACATGGAACACAAACCCTTCCAGTGCACAAGTTATTATTTATTTATGTGATTTATGTCCTGCCCTTCTTCACAAAGAGCCCAGGAGGAGTTAAAAACCTATATAAAACACAGTACACTATATAAACCACATAAAATCATGATTTTAAAATCAGAAATATATAATCAAATACAATAAAATCATCAACACAATCAAAAGCAAATAGAGCACTTGCCTGTACCCCAAAGCTTGCACAAATAAATACACATCTTTACCCAGTGCTTAGATGACACAGCATGGGGACAGCCAAATCTCTACTGGAAGGCAGTTCCATAGCCAGGGTGTGACTGCCAGGAAGGTCCTGCCAAGTGTGGTAACCCCATGGGCAACATTCCTCAAGCACACCACAAGAAAAGTGTTTCAATGCTCAAGTTATGCCAACCTTTCTAACTTGGAGCCTTCCACATGTTTTGGACCACAATTCCCAGCAGTCAAAAACATCTGGAAGGTTGGGGAAGGCTGAGTTATGCTTTCTATTAATGAAAAATATTGCAAGAGTGATGGGGCACCAAGTATGGGGGCACCAAGTATACACCCTGGCAAAAATTACTCCAAAAAAATCTAAGGAGGGGAGTGGGAGGAAATCAAACAAGCACTTGTTATTCATACTCATTCTTTTCCTATCCCATCCATTTCACATCCATTTCCCCCTATTCAAGAACATTTCAACCACAATATGTTCCACTTCACAAGTTCCCACTCATTTCAATGGGCAATCCCATACAGGCAGCATCCTCCATAATGTACTATTACTTGTTGACTGATGTAGTTCTATCAGGGTGCATGATACTTTACAGAATTCAAGAGGACAGGTCCTTGCCCAGAGGAGCTCACAATCTAAAATTCAACACTGGCAGGGGTAAATAGGGAAGCAACATGTAGCTGTTTGCATTGCACATGCCTAGGCCAAAGGCTGTAATAGGACATGTGATCTATAGGGTTGTGCCAAAGGCTTAAGGTGGCTTTTGAAAAGGGACTTGGTTTAGGGGGATCACCTGGAACAGTATAGCAGGTGGCACTGGGGGCTGCAGTGGGGATCAGAAAAAATTACAAGTCCCACCTCCTTCCTCCAGTTCCCTCTAAAAATGGAAGGAGCCTTTCCATTCACTATTGGGCAAGGGTAGATCTAACCCACTAAGTCCGAGATGATGAAGCATCCAAGTATAAATATCAGAGAGGCAGTTAAAGATAGTGGATAGGAGTGAGGTCAGTTCAAGGGTAGAGAGGTAGGCTGGGTGTCAGCTGTGTACAGGTGGTACTGAAAGTCACTGGAACTGATCAGGTCACCCAAGGACAGCGTGTAGAGAACAGATCCCCAAGGGACCCCAACAAAGAGAGAGAACACAGAGGAAGAGTTTCCACTACAAGAAATACTGAAAGAACTATCAGGTAGTAAGAGAACCTTCTCCCCCAACCCATCATTCTCTGCCTAACTGTCCTCTTCAGACTCTCATCCTCTTGATGCAAGAAACAGTGTTTGCATACTCAAAATAAAACTTAGACATGTTGACTGAGAAGCCAGTCCCACTGATTTCAATACGATTTACTTCCAAGTGTTAAAAGGATTGCAACTATAGGGTACGTTTTTGTCCTGGAACAAAAACCATGATCTTTTGTTTGTTTGTCAGAGTGTATGATTATGGTTGAGACAGTTCCAGCTGAAGAACAAAATAACTATTCAAATTCTATCAGAGTACACAAAGTTAAGCAGAAAAGCCACAGTTATATAGCCATTGACTTCAGAATAATTATGCAAAATTCAAAAGTGCTTTCAGGATCTTCAGCCAACAATTGTCTATTCAGGGGAGAGAAAATAAACTTACAGCTTTTGAATAGACTGTCAAATCCATATTCGCCCCATTCAGGCATTCTCTAAATGCTTACCTTAAATGGGAGAGGAGAGGGAGCTCTCTAGACCCGCCCTTCCCTGTGCCTGTCACATTCACTGCCCTCAACTTGTGAAGGGCGACTTTGTGAGGTTCTCCACCTGACTGAGAAGTAGAACCCTGATTTTCCACCAATCAGGTGGAGAGCCTCCATGGATACAGGAGGTTCTCCTGTTCACAAAGTTCATCTCTCCTTGCATGTTTAGTGTATAGAAACAGAAGGCCTGAATAGGGCTATTATGCGCAAAAGTAGAGAGAATTATTTTCATCTGAAACCATCATCTCTGAATAATATAGTAATTATACTGTCAGTGTAACAGTACAGCCCTCTTCCTCCAGTTTCATGACTGCCTCTAGCAAGTTATCACCACATTGTTGCCATGTACATGCTAAGTTATTATGCATCTACCTGCAGAGGGACTGTAGTGTGACAGCTTTCTGCAGAATGACATATACACAGTGGAACAGCAGAGGTCATTTCTGTACAAATGAGAATGAGATCCTATATGTATCAAATTGCTACGTTTTCTATGTGTGACACTTATTAGCACCTTGTTATCTCTCATCAACTTACTAAAGAACAAACTATCACTGTAACCTTAAAAAAAAAAAAAGATAAAGAGACGCTTTTATCACGCATCTCACGTTATTTGTCTCTACCATTCTTCTGGAGACAAAGTAGCTGCACTATTCCACATCACAGAGGAAATAGCTTCACCAAACCAGATGTGACAGCAGAAGCTATGTGGGTGGATCTCCCAATTAAAAAATGCAGTGGAGAAGGGAATTCACATCAAGGCCACAGAGCTGGGGGAAGGGGAATTAAAGCCCCCCATGCCATTTTCTCAATCCAAGTAACCCTCTTGAGCTACCATTTGCCACAGAGGACAAAAACAAACAAACCATACAGGTCTCCATATAATACTCGATGCCAGATTATACCCTTTCTAGAATATTTGTAGGAGTATGCTGCTCTACAGGACACCAAACCACAGCAGTATTTCCTATTTTTGGAATTCTAATTTGGATTTGGTTACACTTAACTCTACCATTTGCAGCTGCTATCATTAGAGGGTTTCTCCCCACCCCTCCAAAGCTCTATTTTCATTTTCCATTGCTCAAGTTTTATGAATGGGATTAAACCTGGTTAACCATGTTAAAGCAACAGCAAAACACAGCAGGATGTCTGAAAAAGTGAGTCCTCTACATATTGACTACATCTCCTTCACACAATAAATCCTACACAAATATTTCTTCAAATTGTCATTAAATGAATGTTAATCATTAAAATAAAGTATAATGGCGTCTCTTCACATCAAAACAACAGCTTGTTGTATCTTGATATAACTTGAGTTTCAGAGAAGAGATATGTGAAGCTAGGAGCTGAAATGTTTCCTTGGAGGGAAGCCAAATTAAGCACATCTGGAGTGGGGGAGGGTTAGAACAGCCAAAAGCAGCTGTAAACCAACATCTTTCATTTCCTTCCTATCCTACAGAAGTGCTAGTAACATTATTACAATGTTGGCAGGCTCATAGGGTTAGGATGCTCAGTTTGGTAGTTCAGCTTAGCAGCAAAAATGCTGACCTAATCAGGATTATTTCTGGTCACTTCCTCCGCACAGTGATCCTTGCTCCAAACTAACATACAATTGTAAGAGGTTACTGCCACACAGAAATGGTCACTTCCCCCTCAAACTTGGAGGGAGAATACAATCATGCTTCTGACTCATCCCAACTCTTTTGAGGCAACATCAAATATAAAGCGACAGTTATAGAGTGAAATAAAGATTAAAATACTCATTAAATATTTAGGATGAGATAAATATTTGCAGGTTTTCCCATTATTAATAGTCTCGCAATATTGCAGGTCACAGCAACAGATATGTAGCAAATTGAATCAGCTAAGAAAATAGAACAGGTCCTGTTTTGGAACATGATGTGTTACCGTTTGGGAAAATGATATTTTCAGAAATGGCAAACATTACAAATCAAATTATGTATGGCACACCAGCACTGGATCTATCAACAATACGGGAAGAACAAAATGCAAAAGTGACATCAAGGAATGAATTGTGTTCATGGTGATGGCAGCTCGCAGGGTATTATTTATTGTATTTATATCCTGCCTTTTTCCTCTTGCAAGGAACCCAAGGCGGCTTTCATTATCCTCCTCTCCACTTTATCCTCACAACAACAACCCTACGAGGTAGGTTGGGCTGAGAGTCTGTGACTGGCCCAAAGTCACCTAGTGAGCTTCCATGGTGGAGTGGGGACTAGAACCTGGATCTCCCAGATCCCAGTCCAACACTCCTGCCACTACACCACACTGGCTCTTAAGGGTAATATTTAAAAGTCTAAAAACTGCAGAATTTTCAACACTGAAGTCCCAATACATGGAGCTGTGGCAAATGGTCATGGCAGAAAAATTGACATGTCATCCTAAATTAGCTAAAAGCAAAGTTAAAATATCTGAGTTCCATACAATATGGCATAATTTTATTTCATATACAAATCAGGGGCATATGCAGCAACATCTATCAATGTCCTCTCTCAGATTATGGAAAAGAGATTAAGCGGCCAATGGATTCTACCAATATTTTTCCCTGGAAAGTGATGTGAAAAAAAAATGTTGAATGCATTACCGTCTGTCAACCACTAGATTTAAGCTTGATTTAATTTTCTTTCCTTTCTTTGTCTTTGTATTTGGAACACACGTAAAAAAAAAAAAAAAGCTATAGAACTGCTCAAGCCCTAGATACATTCTGTCCCTTTGGTGGGGTGGGGAGAAGAATGCTGATGTTGGAAACTAAAATGCTTGGGGAAACCTTTGCTTTAAATGTTGCTTAAAGAAATCATTTATACTACAGTTCTATGCCCATTGCACACATACTAGGAAGCAAATCCCATGGAACTCTGTGGGACTTTTAAGTAAAATAGTGGTAGGCAACCTGGTACCTTCCAAATGTTTTGGAATATAAATCCCGCTAGCCTCTGTCAACATGGCCAATAGTCAGAGATTATGGGAGCTGCAGTCCAAAACATCTGGAGGGCACCAGGTTGCCAACCCCTGAAGCAGAGCATACCTAGGACTACACCCCAGGATTATTTGAATGCCTCCAAATACGCTCTTGCACTCAGATGTAACTATAACCATAGAACACAAGAAGCAGAAGGTCCTGCTTCAAACAAGAATACCTGTTAACAAGGGCAGTCAAAGACAACAGCAGGCACTTTTATCATTAAATATTCCAACCTTTATATATATATACACACATGTGATCTTGCCTTAAAAAAATGTGGGATTCGTCTTAAAAAGAGATGTTGGTTCTGAACTCCAGCAAGAATTTTCGACTGTATACCGATATATTAGAAGTAATAAATTGCCAAGAATAAAGTCAACAGAGCACAAGATCCAGAAAACTGGCCTTCAATTAAGTCAGGAATCAGTTAAAAAAACATTAGAGGACTAACAATCTGTAATAGCCTTTGGTAAAACTCAGAGAATGAACTGCTTTACTAGGATCAGTTGCTACCTATCATCTCGGAATTGTGTCCTTTCCTGTGGTGCATCGGAGACTGTCAGATGAGATACAGGGCAAGCTGGGCACAATTTTAAAAAATGTCCTCTTGGAGACTTCGGTGATGGTTTTACTTCAAATTCAGGTTCTAAATGACTGTTCTATGTGAAACAGGAAGAAAAAGACAAGCGTGCCAATATGTCTGTACTGGTTACCGCCAGGGCAGGGGGAGGGGAGTTGCATGTACATACATCATTGACTTGCCCGAGGCCACCCACTCTCAGCCTTGCTTTTTTCATAGGGCTACCTCACACTGGCATGAACTTCTTCGAAGAACAGCAGGATGCAAGTGTAAAATCAAATTATTAACTATATGCCTTGGCTCCCTTCTGTAAGTCACCATGGAACTATACACACTGCAGACACCTTGGTGTAATGTTTCCTCTTTGCTCCTGCAAGTGACACATGGTGGTCCGAGTACACAGCTTACATCCCAAACCTCCGAGACATATTAACTTGAAAAAATGTCACACTGATTTAAATGAAATGCATGTCTGATTCACATCTGGGGAACTGCTGTGAGTAAGGGGATCCTGCCTTTAGGTTGGGATAGGAAGGCACTGGTTTCAAATGACTTTCTAGCCAGGATTCATATTGGCCTGTGCATGGAAGAGATAACAATCCTATGCACATATACTTGAGAATAAGTTCCATTAGGGATTAAGTTCTAGTAAACACGCATATGATTGTGGTGCATGTATCATATGACTGCTCAGAGATTTAACCTGCAATGCAAGGCAGAAGCTTTGAGATGATGGAAACTTAGTCCTGCGCCTCCTTATCTCTTCTCCCCTGAATCATTAAAAAACATGTTAAAATGAATCACTGTTTTACAGTTACATCCTTTAAACATTAAAAAGATATAAAGACACTGTTCCGGTGCATGGTGCAGATATTGTGTAGGGAGCATAATGCATTCAAAAGTGAATCCCTGCAATAGAGATTGAATGTGCAGCAATCCTGTAGAAGCCAAATCTTCTTTTATCACTTTCATCTTGTCCCCACTACACACACACACTTCTGCCCCCACCCCCCAATTTCAGGAGACAAGGATCACACTGCAATGGTATTCATTTATTTTCACCCTGAAAGCAAGTTTTCATGTCTGACCCCTAGTTTGGATGCAGTCACTATTGTCATGTATGCAAGAACATCTCAGAGGCAGTTAAAGAGAGATGTTCTGAGGTTACTACAGAAAAATAAGGCTGGGGGGGGCGATAAGCAAAAGCTTGGATGAACCAAAGATCACATATCAGGGAACACTGTTTGCACCTCTGTGTAAAAGGGGATCTTTGTTCTTGTTTATCAGTCTATTGGTCAATTTTACCATTTTTAGAAAGTTTTTTAAAGATATTTTCCCCTTCTGGAAGACAAAAGAAAATAACGATCTGGAAAGTGCTGCTTCTTTTCTCCCTAAACCCAGACCAGGATTGCATGCTTCAGACTGCATTCTTACTTGAAAGTAAAATCCACCAAAAGCAACAGGATTCACTTTAGAGAAACCCTCTAGGATGGGAGGATTAATGTAAAATATAATGTAATTCATCTGTCAGAAACCTAAGATGTAATACAAAACTTCCTCCACTTCCACACGCGCTCTGCTCTGTCCGTGGCTCTCCCCACCCCAAAAACATTCTCCTGGTGCCACAGCTGCTTTCCTCCCTGCAAAGTGAATTTTGACTCGTGTGACGTTATGTACCGCTTCCGTATATTTTCTTTTCGTGCGATGTCGGTCCCCGCAATCTACATCAGTGCTAACATGCACCTGTTACCTGCGGCGCCAGAGGAACGCGGGCACTGCGCCACATGGCTGCTGTTATCAGCTTTCTTCTGCCATTTAAACTGCGATCATATGATCTAACACGGCCAGCCTTTCGTGCCCGGCTCCAGCCAGCGAGCCTGCGTCAACAGGTAAGCGCAGGCAGAAGCAGCAGCAAGCCCCGCTCTCCTCCCCCGTCCGCGCGGCTGCCGGTGCCGGCAACCAGGATCGCTTAGAGCGAGTCCTTACCTTAAGGGGGACGCGTCTGCATTCTCTGCGGCGCTGCTTCCCGCTGAATTGTCAGCGCTGTGGTGGTGGCCGGCGCTGGTGGTGCCGCCGCCGCCGCCGCTGCTGGGGTGATAGGCTGTTAAAACAACTCCCTGCGAAGCAGACCAGCGACTCATGATGGGCGCGCTGGCATCGTTGTTTCGCTGTAGCTGCTGAAATGCGGCGAGGGCAGCCAGTTCCTGCCTCGCCCGGCAACTCCACTCATTAGCATCCCGCGGATCCTCCCCTCTGAGGTCGGTGTTTCAAGCAGGCCGAGGGGGAGGAGCCGAGACCGAGCCGAGCCTTCTTCCTTCCTCCAACGAGCCTCTCTGAGTCACGACAGCGCTGTGAGCGGCGACCCTTGTAGCTCCTTTTTCCAGCGTTTTACTCATTGCAGCTTAATGATTTAAGCATGTGAGTGGGGCGGCGCAGGCCGGTCATCCGCATCAGTTATTCACGCTGCTCAGCTTGCAAGGAAGGGGTTTTACGAATGTCTCCCGCCTGGGAATGTCGCTTCGCCGACTTCTGTCTTCTTTTCTTCCTCCCAGCGGTCTACTTCTGCTGTGTAACGTAGCACAAGCTAGACCGTTTCGTAACCCTTTGCTTACAGTTTTTACAGGACTTCCTCAACGCCAGTGGCTATAGTCTTAATAAATCAGAGAAACAGGAAAAGTAACCGGCAGAGATCAGTGAAGAAGCGATCTCGGTTTCCAGGCATGAATGTGCAGATGTTATGTATCATTTCGGCGGGTTGCAGTTTTTTACGCGTGGGTTTGTTTTGTATTTTTTCAGATTAACAGGGAAATGGCTTTTCTGTCAGCTAGCACCCCAATGCTGTGCACAGTGACGTGCCTTTTGCATAGATTTGGGCAGACACTTATAGACACTTATTTACAGGAGAACTAAAAGAAAAAAAGCAGTCTTCTATTCTCATCAAACAGGCTGCTGAAAACAAACTTTCTGGTCACATCTACTTTCCCTTCAATGCTTGGGTTGTTGTTTTTTTTTAAGGAATATGCCCTGTGCAATCAAGCGATTGCTATGATCCTTTGTTTTCTGCCCTTCTCCCTACGTATATTTTTAGGAAAGAGGATACCCTTTCACTTGCCTAGTTACTTATGATGATAATAGTCAGGAAGGGAAAGCATTTGCAGTTTTCTTTTTCCTTTCAGGTGAGCAACGTACCACAAAATGACTAACAAGGTAGGTATGGGCAAAGTGACTAGTAAATGAGTCCCCCCCACCCCCAAACAAGGTATATATGGACAAGGTTGCTAGCAAACTTTTTATATATGAGGGGATTAAGTGTGGTAGACTTATTCAAAAGGCTCCCTTGATTTTCTACAGGTAGGGTTGCCCCGCAAAATGTAAAAAAAAAAAATACTGAAACAAACATTACCCCCAAACAAAACAAAAAATAGAATGTAGTTCTCTCAGGTCAACTGCAGGTCTCTTCAGGACCTTAGTAAACTGCAAATTGATATAGCTTATGGATCTTTTCCCTGTGGAAGATTCTCCTCCATTTGCCCCATGGCTGGTAAAGTCTTCCTTCACCCATACACATCCATTGATTCCCATACTTTTGTCAAAAAGCTAGAACATCAATTCAATTCAGCCATCAGCACTGTGCAGCTCTGTCCTATTCATGCTTACTCTGAAATAAGCTTTGGTCCATCCACTGACTTTCTCTCCTAATGAAAGTGTGTATAGGATTGCAGCCTGAGTTCTAAAAAGTATTTACTTGTTCAAGGGAGCAATCCTATCTGGATAGGTGGCCGCCTCCAAACTCAGAGGCGACTGCCTATCTAAAACAGGGCAGGAGAAGCACAGAGGGGATTGTTCCCTCCTGCCCTGCTTTTTCAGCTAGACAGCGGATTGTGGGCTGTGTAGCTGCAGGAGGACAGAGCAGAGGTCAGTTCCCAGAAAACAACATATCCTATGGCTGTCCAGCCACTATCTAGTGGCCATAGGATTGCTCCCTCCGAAATTATAAGCTGCCATATAAATACCTTCCCGAAGTGGCATACAGAATTATAAAAAATGTTAAAACAACTATAAAAATTCTTATTTAAGTTAATAAAAGAGAGCAATATAATCAGTTCTGCTCAAGCCAGCCTAATTAAAAGCAGACCAAAATAAAAATAACTTCAAGGCCCTCCTAAGAGAAAACTGAGAGGGAGCTAGTTGTGCTTGCCTGGAAGAAGGGCCATCTGCAACTGTGTTGGTGCGGACTGGTTGTAGTTAGTCATGAGGAAAAGGCATTCCCTCCTTTATTATTACTACACAAGTCTCAATGATATTAAAAATTGATTCAGAGCTCATTGCTGACAGTCAGCATTGACATATGTAGCAGATTCCTAATGGTTATAGATTAGATGACTTCCAGGGTCCCTTCCAACTTAAAGATCCCTTGAGCATATGTCTGGAATTTCCTGACTACTTTCCTATAGAGCCTTCTCCTTTGGAGTACAATGAATTATTTGAGGCATCTACCTCAAGCCACACTCAGGGCAGCTATGGACAATCTCTGATCCCACATAGCCAGGTGGCTTCTGTATCCGGCTTACCATGAGAAATCTGTAACAAGTCCCAAATCTATTTCTAATCCACTCCTTCATTCATCTATTGCAGGAGTGGGCAACTTATGGCTCTCCGGGTATTTTGGCCTACAAGTCCCATCATCTCTAGCCAGCATAGCCTCTGGTGAAGGATCATGGGAGTTGTAGGCCAAAACATCTGGAGGGCCACAAGTTGCCTACCTTTGATCTAATGGAATTATCTTCCCACATTATTACCCTTTTTGTCCCACTGCACTCCATGAGTTGTACACCTACTAGAATAAAAAGGTTCCTTGTTGTGTCAAGGGAACTATGTTTCCTGTTTTTGAAAGAAAAATTCTAGTGCCTGGGTGGAGCCTGGTGTGCCCAGGACAGAACCCTATGCTAAATCCATGTCTGGTGCGCCTAGGGATGGAGCCCAACAGTAAAGGGCTGAGGTCCACAGAAAATGTTCTGTTTATCTAAGGTACAGGGTTGAGAGCCTCATTCCCTCAGTGGAAAGTGGTCAGGGGCAGCATACTAGCAGCAGGCAGGGACTCAGCCAACAGTGGGTGGGGACACCCTTTTCTCTCTCCCCTTCATTCATCCATTAATTCTGTCTTCCATTCATTCTTTTTCTCTCATCATACCTGCCCCCAGCCTGCCAGCTCCATTCTAGCACACACATTGTGGCCTGGTTCATACATAACAACAACGAAAGTACAGGTTGAATTGTGGGTGGTTGTTACATGTCAACCCTACACTATGGTTTAACTATGGGTTGTTAACCAGGAACAACCTAGAGTTCACAACCCAACAACAAATCATGAGCTGTCTTCCTGGGTTGTTTGTGATTAATAATCCATAGTTAGATCATAGTGCAGGGTTTGCATGTAACAACAATCCATGATTCGATGATAACTCATACTCTGGGTGAATGTTATATGCAAACCAGGCCTATATCTCTGGTGCACACATGAGCTCAGAAACCAAATGGCAGAGCATGGTGCCTAAAGTTCTAAAGATACCTTCACTCTCTATAGTGGGTCTCATATGTGCCTGACTTCCTCTTTTCTTGGAAAGCAGCAGCAATGTACAAGGAGTGTGGCTGCCAGATTGTCTGATGGTATCTGTACTCAGAAGGCAAAAAGTGGAAGCAGCAGACATCAACAGTAGGAAAAGTTTTATTTGTGATGGTACCAGCAGCAGTAGTTAAAAATGGCAGCAACTTCAACTATTAGCAGTAGGAGAAGGTTTGTTTTTGGCAGAGTTTTTCGGTGGCAAAATCAGT
The DNA here is from genome assembly GCF_057233095.1 of Heloderma suspectum. Lineage (NCBI taxonomy): Eukaryota > Metazoa > Chordata > Lepidosauria > Squamata > Helodermatidae > Heloderma > Heloderma suspectum. The sequence continues at coordinate 334,990,485 of NC_139458.1, forward strand.
GGCAGGGGGATTGCAGGGCAGTGTAGGGATGTACGAAAGTCACTTACCTTTTTGACGGGTGACATTCGCGGTGGGGGGGAGGCACTCCATCCTTCCCCCCCAAATTCTCTCCAGCCGGCTCCGCTCCATGGAGATTCTGCGGAGCCGCCGGCCAGGGCCGCCCGCAGCCGGACATCCGGCCGCTGGGCAGCCTGCAGGGACTCAAATAGCGGCTGCCGTAGCCGCCATTTGTGTCCCTGTATTTTGCTGTGATAGGCTATGTAAATATTTACATAGACTAAAATGGCAAAAAAAAAGGGGACGCAAATGGCGTCCCTGCATTAACCGTGATAGGCTACGTAAGTATTTACAAAGCCTATCTCGGCTACATGGAAGAAGCAAATGGCAACCACAGACGCGGCCGCCATTTGCAAGTCAGCGTGGATGGCAGCAGGTAGGTGCTCCGTTCCGGGCCCATTTTGCGTGGCGGGGGGGCAGGGGGGCTTCGTTCTGCCACGGATTTCGGGGGGCCGAATGCACTGGCATTCGGCCTCACCAAGATCCGTGGCGGAATTCTCTGACATCCCTAGGGCAGTGGTTAAGCACTTGGTGAGCCACAGGAGGAACCCTCCAAGGGCCACATGCAGTTACATACTTGTGACCTAAGGTGTACAGCTATTGGATGTGCTCAGAAGTTCCCTGGCACCAAGCAGTGTCAGCCACAAATGATATCTGGCTACTAACTGCCTAACACAAGCTTGCAACATTCATAAGCATAAAACGATTAAAATACATGTAGAGTATGTTTAAGCTATTAAACATTTGGAATACATCTGAAAACATTTCACAGAAGGGCGACGTGAGTGGGAGGGGCTGACCCAGATCTGAGGCTGATGACTGTGCCTGACTGGTCAGGCAAATATTCTGCCACACATTCCAGAGACCATGGTGGGAGGAAACAGAGAGGAAATACAAGAAACCCCAGTGGGGCAAGCCAGGACATGGACGCTCCGCTCCAGCATTCAGGAGAAGGGAGGGCTCTCAGAGAGAGGCAAGCAAGTTCCTTTGACCCAGGATATAAGTGGGAAAGAATGTGTGAGAGGGGAGAAATTGTGAAGGCAAGAGAGAGGGCTCCTTCACACGGAGCTTTTATCCTGTTATTGAGATTGGTCACGCTCAGAAGTTTGCGGGTCCTCTTCATGATGTCGTTAACCTCCAGTGCACATCCAAAGGTATTTCCTGGTTATTTCACTCCAAAAAAATGTGGAACTAGTGAACCATTTTTTAAAGTCGGATTGTTATGCTATTAAAACAGCCACTAGATGGCACTATTTCATTGTGTTCTATGGAACCTTGAAAATTAAAAGCTTCCGTCTCCACAATCACATGGTCACTGTCTGGGAGCCCACAGTAAAAGCAGAATGGCTCCAGAACAGGAGGACTGTGGGCGGGTTTATTAGTGTAAAGGCAGCCAGAGTATCACACAGTCTTAAGCGAAGGAGTGGGACTCATAGAGGAAGAGCCAAAGTCGACTGAGCTCAAGCCAGGAGCAGAAACTGGTGAGAGGAGGAAGTATGGAGGCCAGACCTTGGGTGGAAGCAATCAGAGCCAAAGAGGAAAACAGAGTTGCAAATACTAAGGCACCGCATAGCATAAGGGCTGAGGGGCCATAAGTACTCAGAACTCTAGGGGCAGGAACATAAGAGGAGCCATGTTGAAACAGACCAAACTGGTCCAGCATTCTGTTCACACAGTGGCTACCCAGCTGCATGTGGGAAGCCCACAAGTAGGTGATGAATGCATTAGCTCCCTCCCACTCGTGTTCTCCAGCAACTGGTACATTGCCTCCAATACTGTATTGTATATTACTATATTGTGAAACCACTTTGGGATTTATTTATTTTAAATGAAAAGTGGTATAGAATTGTTTTTGAAATAAAATAAATAATATATAACCATCATGACCAGTAGCCTTTGATAGCTTGGAAAGGAGCCAGCAGACAGGGGGCAAGCAGTCACTGTGGCCTATTGTAACTAAGATGAGATAAAAATGGGAGAACTGTTTAACCTCAGTTCAGGATCTGTTTTACTAGGCTGGGGTGGGGCCAATAATTCCTATGATGTGGAGCTGCCCCCATCCAGCTCTAACAAGACAGGCAATACTCGGACCATGAATCTCCAGTTCCAAAGACAATGGGTGAATCCACAGCAGATAACTGAAACATATGCAAACAATAACTCTGTGTTCTCATCTTTAATACATGTGTTTACTGAAGGCGTGGGGGGAGGAGAAGGAATGTGCCTACTGGCCTTACCCCTAATCTCTGCACATACTATACAGCCGAAGGTATGAAAGGAGGAGTACTACTCATGTGTGTAGGCTCTTCCATGCAATCACAATTTCCAATTGCACAAAATGAGCTTGCATACATGCATACAGTACATGTCATTTACTGAATGTGTGCGGAATGGGGCCAATGGTGCAATTCCTGTTCCCTTGCATGTGCTCAGCATATTGAAAATGAGAACAAGGCTTATGTGCAGTCAAAAATTGTGAAGTGTAGTTGCATATCATAGCCACACCCCCAAGGAGAGTCCAAAAATGTAGCCAGATGTGTTGATCCATATCAACAAACCAGTTCTAGCAGTTTTCATCTCTACCAAGAGCAGGTCTTTTGTAAAACAAATGGGCCTTAATTGCCAGCCACTCCAAAATACTTTGCATTGCAGTAGGAATAGCTCACAACTATGTATTACTTCTGGGAAAATACATTTCTGCCCAGCTACTGTAAGGACTGCAGTTAAGCTCAGAGGGAACAGAGAAATTGAGGGTGAAGGAAGGCGGACATCATCCCTGCTAATCAACAAGTTCCAGTGCTTCAACCCTATGAGCCCTGACTCCACTCCCCCAATGCTTAAGTGTGAACTTGCCCTTAGACTTGATGGGATCTAATAATATTTGGTATATTCAGCTTTCCTTCACCCTGTGAGACATGGGAATATTTATTTATTGTTTTTGTTTGTTTTAGAGCTAGAAACAAGGCATGGGCAGGTGACACAACTTTTTTTTTCAAATCTAAACTTAACAATTATAGCAGAGCAAATGTTTAAACCTGAGTAAACCAAAATCATAGGTTGGCAGTGCAATTCTATACATGTCTACTCAAAACTAAGATCATTTGAGTTCAATGGAATGTACAGGTAAGTTGGTATAAGATTGCAGCTTAAATTGAACTGCAACTACAATCACTATAACTTTGTTTTTATAATGTGCATGTCACCAGACTTAATAGAGGATATACTGTGTCATCCCTGAAGTAAGGAAAGCATGGATGCGTTAACAGAGCAATGTCTTAACATTGCTTTTCATTGAGGGTATACAACTATATAAAACACTAGGGATTTCGGAGCTTGATAATATGAAAGTCTTCAGTGTTTTGACTATATGACAAAAAGTAGCCTCAGTTACAAAACATCCTACAAAGAATTACAACAACAACAAAAATGATTGGGGCAGGGAATTATGAGGGAACACAGAGTCAAATATATGTGATTTACAGTACAAATACAATCTACAGGTATAAACCTTTGCTATACTAAATGGATGAAAAACAATACAATTCTATAAGCAAAAACAGGATGCAGATTGGGCATTCTAAAAATAAATATGCAAAAACTGCCTTTTCTTAAGGATCCCTATAATATTCCACAGCTCAGACACAATAAAGCAAAGTCTCTACTGTAAAAAGTAAAATGCAAAAATAGAATAGTCCAGATGAGCTCTCATTAGGGACTACTGAAAGAGACAGAACTGAAAATGGGGAAGGAGGGAACCACCTGAAAGCATGATGTAGTGGGAGGCAGGCAGGAGAAAGATTAGAAGGACATCAATACACAATAAGTTACTATTTGTCACTTTCAGAATTACAAAACCCACCTGCAGATACTCAGAGTTATTAGATGAAAGCATGAACTTCATTGGTCTATTAATTACTTTCAAATTTAAAACATGGATTTTAATTGGAACTGTCACCTGTGAAAAGGTGTTCAGTGCTGATGGATTGAACTGAGTGAATTGTATGCAACTGTTCAAAAGAAAACAAGGTGTTTCTTATAACATGGATGTACTTACAATGGATGTATAAAGAAAGGGTCAAATGCGACTTGTAAGAAAGAATTATAAATGTACCTCTACTTTATTCTCATTATCAAATGCCTTCACATTAATGCACATAGACCCAATGTGATAGATCTATGGCTCCAGTTCTATGTACAGTACACTGAATTCACTGGTACTTACTTCCAAGTAAATATATATAGAATTGGCCTTTAAATATATTTTTCCCAACTCTCCACAAGTTGCTGATGTTGGCTGTGATTCTTACTCAAGTAGCAGTTCCATTGCTATTCTCTGTTGCCATCTTAGATGTAGTTACGTACGTAGTCAGACCTCGCAGGGATGGACAAATCCGCCAATTTCTCTCAGTTTCTCCTTTTTTCCACACTCAAGTTCAGTTCATGCCAAACCTCAGAGAATTTTTTTAAAAGTTTGCATGAAAATGTGTATGCATTTTTGTGCATTTCTCATGATATGTGCAATTCAATGCAATTTATGCCCTAACCCCACGTCCGGCTTGCCTGGCCGTGAGGTGTGTGTCGCCCCGGCCATGAGCGTTGAACTCTTAGGTTAGAGGTGCCAAGACAGTGATACATCAGACTCAAAGGTTTACTTACAAGGAGTACTTTACTGGGTACCTTACAGCACACAGGCGTACCCTATGGTTGGATCAGACAGCTTCTCTGAACCCTGGGCCACTGGGTACAATGGGCCTTATACTCTACAGGTCAGCAGTGAGGCAGCACGACACTAGCAAGCACCCCCAGCATTCATTCCCCACATAGGCTAGGACTAGGAGTGTTTGGTTCTCAAGCACAGCCCTCTGCGAACAGACTTCGCTTCCCAGGCAGAGTGCTTGATAAGGCTTTCTACTCATTAGTAAGGACTGCACTGAGAAGGCTGAGATCGGCCTTTTGACTCACCTGCACATGCTCAGAGGACTACTAGCATGGGAATTGCGCCAATAATGAACTTAAGCAAGCATTATGGATCTCTAGGCCCCTCTAACAGTATAAATGACTTGGCTACACTCCTGGGGCCAATACAGGGGGGCCCATTGCGGGTGGGTGAGGTGAGCAGATGTGGCAGGCCGCCACTGGCGGAACCCCATAGCGCCACTGGAGGAGGGAGGGGCTGGAGAGGCTTTTTACACTCTGCACCCCTCCCAACAGCCTCTCGCTCGCACGGCTGCCAGGTGTTTGGCACGCGCTCCGCGGCCTCAGCAAGGAGGGGCAGCAGTGGCGATGGCCTGATCGGCAGCGGTGGCGCGTCTCCTCTTCGGACGGGATTGGTCGGGGTTCCTGCTGCCGCCACAGCGTGCCGCAATTGGCAGCGGTGGCTTTTGGAGCCGGCGGGTGGCTGCTTCTTCTGACAGGAGCGGCAGCTTCTTCGTGCGCCGCCGGCGGTCAGTTGGGCCACTGTCAGCAGAGGCAGCCCTGTTCTTCCTGAGGCCAGGACCGGCCTGTGTTTCTGCCATGGCAGCGAATGGGAGCCGGCGGAAGCTCCCTTGTCAGGAGCGACTGCTCTTTTCAGCCACCACCTGAACGGCAGCTCCAATTTTGGCTCTCTTCGGAGAGTTGCCAAGGATGCGGTGTTGCCCCCGGCGAGAAAAGCGGGTCTTCTGGGGCCATTTGGCCCACGTTTTGGGCTGCATGGGCCCCAGGGAGACATGGGAGGGGGTGATCCCAGTTAGGGGCCCCTCCAGGTGGTGTCTCACCCCTGGTGATTCTTCCCCATGGGGGTGGAGGGTGGACTGTCTGCTTCTGGGGCTTGGGACACCCCTTTCCTCTCATCCAGCGAAGGGCTGGATGCACCTGATCTCAGCTGATCTTGGACACTAAGCAGGGTCAGCCCTGGTTAGTTTTGGGATGGGAGACCGCCTGGGAATCAGGCTTCCTGCACTGAGTAGGGGGTTGGACTTGATGGTCTTGTAGGCCCCTTCCAACCCTTGATTCTATGGAATCTATGAAATCTATGAAATTTTCTATGCAGCTTTTAAAGGCACATCTTTACAGTTACAGTTAAAGGAACCCTGGGGGAAAGCGACCATGTTGTACTTGAGTTCTTGGTTCTAAGGAAAGCAAAAGCAGAGTGTAGTCAAACGCGTACCATGGATTTTAGGAAAGCTGATTTTAATAAACTCAGAACAATGATCAGTAAGGTCCCATGGCAAGTGACGCTAACGAGAAAAGGAGTCCAAGATGGGTGGGAGCTTTTAAAAATGGAAATTCTCAAGGCACAATTACAAACAATTCCAACAAGAAGGAAAGGTGGAAGACAACAGAAGAAGCCAATGTGGCTTCACAAAAAGCTTAGAGATGACCTGAAAACAAAAAAGGACACATATTAGGAAGTGGAAAGAAGGCCAAGTAACAAAGGAAGCATACAGGCAGGTAGCACAGAATTGCAGGGATGGCGTCAGGAAGGCTAAAGCTGAGAACGAGCTGAAGTTAGCGAGGGATGCTAAAAACAACAAAAAGGCTTTCTTCAGCTACATGCATAGTAAAAGGCAGAGGAAAGAAATGGTTGTTCAGCTATTAAATAAGGATGGCAAAACGATAACAGATGACAAAGAAAAGGCAGAGGTGCTCAATTCCTACTTTGGCTCAGTCAAAGGAGTTTGGGAGTTTTTTCTCCCAAAAGAGGGTCTATGACCCCCCTGGCAAAGGCGAAGTACAGGCTGAAGGGGCAGGATTGCAGCTTGAGATTGACAGGCATATGGTCAAGGAACACCTAATTACTTTGAATGAGTTCAAATCTCCAGGGCCAGATGAACTGCATCCTAGAGTCATAAAGGAACTGGCAGAAGAACTCTCAGAACTGCTTTCTATACTCTTTGAGAAATCATGGAGGACAGGTGAAATGCCAGATGACTGGAGGAGGGCTAATGTTGTCCCTATCTTCAAAAAGGGTAAAAAGGAGGAACCTGGGAACTACAGACCAGTCTGACATCAATCCCTGGGAAAATTCTGGAGTGGATGATAAAGCAATCCATCTGTAAGCAACTTGAAAACAATGCAGTGATTACTCCAAGCCAACATGGATTTGTCAAGAACAAGTCCTTCCAGATGAATCTGATCTCATTTTTGATCAAGTCACTTCCCTTGTGGACCGTGGGAATGCTGTAGACATAATATACCTCGACTTCAGCAAAGCTTTCGACAAAGTGCCCCATGATATCCTGATGAGCAAACTAGCTCAAAGTGGGCTAGATGAAACAACGATCTGGTGGATCCACAGTTGGCTACAGAATCGGACTCAAAGAGTGCTTATCAATGGGAACTTCTCAAACTGGGGAGAGGTAACGAGTGGGGTACCGGAGGGCTCAGTCCTGGGCCCTGTGCTCTTCAACATTTTTATTAATGTGCAGGGAATGCTGATCAAATTTGCAGATGACACAAAATTGGGTGGGACAGCTAATACTTTGGAAGACAGAAACAAAATTCAAAGTGATCTGCATAGACTGGAGCACTGGGCAGAAAACAACAGAATGACATTTAATAGGGATAAATGCCAAGTTCTGCACCTAGGAAGAAGAAACCAAATGCACAGTTACAAGATGGGGGATACGTGGCTCAACCACACTACAAGCGAGAAGGATCTTGGAATTGTTGTCGATCACAAGCTGAATATGAGCCAACAATGTGATGTGGCTGCAAAAAAGGCCAATGCTTTTGGGCTGCATTAATAGAAGCATAGCTTCCAAATCCCGGGAAGTACTAGTTCCCCTCTACTCAGCACTGGTTAGGCCTCATCTGGAGTACTGTGTCCAGTTCTGGGCACCACACTTGAAGAAGGATGCAGACAAACTGGAGAGGGTTCAGAGGAGGGCAACGAAGATGATCAGGGGACTGGAAACAAAGCCCTATGAAGAGAGTCTGAAAGAACTGGGCATGTTTAGCCTTGAGAAGAGAAGACTGAAGGGAGATATGATAGCGCTCTTAAAGTACTTGAAAGGTTGCCACAGAGAGGAAGGCCAGGATCTCTTCTCGATCATCCCAGAGTGCAGGACACGGAATAATGGGCTCAAGTTACAGGAAGCCAGATTCTGGCTGATCATCAGGAAAAACATCCTGTTAGAGCAATACAACAATGGAACCAATTACCTAGGGAGGTGGTGGGCTCTCCCACACTGGAGGAGTTCAAGATGAGTCTGGACAGCCATCTGTCAGGGATGCTCTGACTTGGATTCCTGCATTGAGCAGGGGGTTGGACTCGATGGCCTTGTAGGCCCCCTCCAACCCTACTATTCTATGATTCTATGCAGGTTGTTAAGTTTGAATGTGGCCTTGTTTGTTCTTACTCCGTGCGCACCTTCAGAGAGATAGTGCCTACAGGATGCCTGGGGGGGTGGGGGCAATGCAAGTTGACCTATACAGGTGCTCTGGTGATGTCACACTTCATGCCCTTTAGGGAGTGGCGGAGTCTTTTTCATGGGCATAGCTTCTGCCCCATGCCAGCCTTTGGTGGAGGCTGTGTTGTACCACAAATGGGGTTAGGCTCCCTCACCACTGAGTTAGCCCCCCCCCCCAGTGGATTTTGGTGGAGTTTTAATTTTCTGGAGATTACCAGTGTTTCCTTTTCAGGAACACGAGTTCATCTTCAAGGTAGAGCTGCAGACGTACTATGACGCCTCTAGCAGGCTGGGTTTTAGGGTCAACTTGTAGGATCATTGGGTGTGTAGTGCCATGCCCAAGGGTTGGCCCTCTGATCTCTTGAGATCCCATTATTCAAACTTCTCTTATACATGGCATCGCCTATGCGGGCCGATTCAAGGCTTTATGTCCATTCTTAAATTCCTTGTGTTTGAAGGACAGGCCTCCATTCATGTCATTAAAACAGTCCTCCCTCAATCTGATCATTATGGATTGGGTAGTAGTATTGAATTTGTATTGCCTCTAGGGATGGGGGAAGAATTTCTCCCCGAAACTTCGGGGGGCTGAGTGCCAACGTATTCGGCCCCCTGAAGTAGTTTCGGGGAGAAATTCTCCGCCCCCCCCGCCCCCCGCCAGGATGGGACTTACCTTTCCCGAATGACCCTCCCGGCGGCGGGTCCCGGCGGCGGTTCGGCAGGTCTTTGTCAGGGGCGGGGGCGGCAGCCGGTCTTTCGACTGGCTGCCACCGCCGCCATTACAAGTAAAAAAAAAAACGCCCCCGTGATAGGCTACGTGACGATTAACGTAGCCTATCATGGCTAGATTTGCAAAGTCAGCCGTGATAGGCTACGTAAATCGTCACGTAGCCTATCATGGGTGACTTAAAAAAAAAAAAAGCGTGTACGGCTAATGGCGGCCCCCATAGGGAGCCGCCATTCGCGTTCCTTATTTGGTCGCTGTAGTCTACGTAAAGATTACGTAGACTATGGCGAAAATAAGGGCAACGCTATTTGTGTTGCTCTTATTTTCGCCGTAGTCTACGTAAAGATTTACGTAGACTGCAGAGACCAAATAAGGAACGCGAATGGCGGCTCCCTATGGGGGCCGCCATTTGCGTACGCTTTTTTTTTTTTAAGTCACCCGTGATAGGCTACGTGATGATTAACGTAGCCTATCACGGCTGACTTTGCAGATCTAGCCGTGATAAGGTAAGTAAATCGTCACGTAGCTTATCATGGGGGCGGTTTTTTTTTTAAACTTTTTATTTTGCGGCCGGGCAAGGCAAGGCGCCTCCTCCCCGGCCTGAATTTCGGCCAGGCGAGGCGGGAAGCCTCCCCCCCCGGCCTGAATTTCGGCCGGGCGAGGAGGGAAGCTTTCCCCCCCCGGCCTGAACTTCGGGGGGAGCAGCGAAGCAACTCCCCCCCACCGCAAAGCAAGCTGCGAGACCAGGTAAGTGACTTTCGTGCACCCCTAATTGCCTCCTGCGGAATACCTGTTTTCTCATGAGGCATATAAATGACAGGTTGAATGCCAGTGCCAACGTTTTGTCTAATAGCTGGATGCCGGCACTTCCAAAGACCATGCTAAGAGGATCTTGTTGAGTGTCGTGGATTTAGATAGGGTCAGCCATGCTGCACTTCATGGCTCACAGGACAAGGGCCTCCTGTCTCTGGGTTGATAGGGTGCCCTGGGCTTTGCTCTCACATTCGGCCACAGCAGTTGTAGCCTTCCTGGTAGTTTACAGTTATGGTCTTGTGTCCATTCCTAGAGTGCGGGACTTCATTGATCAGCATCTCTTTTCTTGTCCTTACTGTTATTTTTCCTTTAGATCAATGGAATGGACATGAAACTGTGTGTGCGTGTGCTCATGTCTGGGCACAGCATGGTGTTATGGGCTGGTTGGAGGGCTTATAGGTCAGGCTGTAGATCCCAGAGCAGACTGTTCCAGTGTGCATGTGTTAGTGGTTTGATAGGCGCAGCATGCAGTGAGAGCGCCTCCTTCCCACCCATTCCATTATGGGTTGGTGAATGTTCCCTTGCAGGTTCTGGTGCTGCATCTAGGAGGGAACAACCTGTTGGTGGGAAAGGCAAGGACCTTTCCCAGATCATACGGCACACTTGGCCAGCAATAACAATCTTTGGTCCTGCTTGGTTCCTCAAATTAATTGGAGGAGTGTTTGGAATTTGAGGGCCATGGAAAGGGCCCATCGCAAAGTGAACTGGGAGATGTCATTCGGCTATATCAGAATAGCGACAGGATCATCTTTTATCTGGAAATTATTAGGATGCGGGTGGAGCCTTATAGACAGGACCTGTCTGATTTGGCAACAACCAAGTTTTGTTGGATAGGCTAAGGGGCCGGTGAGAACTCCTTCAGCACTCGAGGGGGGAGTGCGACTAAGCATTAGGCTTGTCACTCCTGGTGGCCACTAGGATACAGGCTTCTGAGCATGACATCCCATCCAGGGCAGGGCCGGGACATCACCTGCAACTGTGGACTCCAGGTGTCCCCTTTCCCCAGATATCCTTTATCCCTCTGGAGATTAGGGCCATTAATCTGCATGACTGTTACTAAGCTGGCATTGAGTACTCTCAGTCTAGGAAATCCGATTTAGGACACATTATCTCAACATTGGGGCTGCTCCTACAGCTGTGTCTTTTGTTTTTTTCACCTGATCAAGTGAAGGCGGTGGCCAGGTAGTGCTCCAAGGCCTTCAAGACTTATGTGCGAGCTTTTCCTTGATGCCAGGGAATAGCCTCTCCTTTCCTGTCACTTACCATTTTCCTTTATCTCCTTTAGATTGACGGAATGGATGTGAACCCGTGCATGTGCTCATGTGGTCACAGCATGGTGTACTGGAATGGTCAGAGGCCTTAGGTCAAGCTGTGGATCCCAGCTCGGACCATCCCAGTGTGCCCGTGTTCAGGGACCTGGCTGATGTGGCATGCGGTGGGAGCACCCTCCCACTCTATTCCATCAACGTGAGGTTCATGTCCCCCCGCAGGTTTTGGTGCTGCATCCAGGGGGGAATGACCTGGTTGTGTGAACGCAAGGACCTCATCCTGCAGGCCTAGGCCAATTCTGAGTTATCCGGCACTGTGAGCTGGGGATAACTATAATTTGGTCTTGTGTGTTCACAAGAATGAAGTGCAGATTGTTCTGACCCAGACGGCCACAAGAAGGGCCTGTCAGAAAGTGAACTGGGAAATAGCCTTGGGGCTATACAAACACGGTGAAGGAATCATCACTCAACAAGGCATCATCTGGACAAGGAGGGAGCTTTACAGACAGGATGGTGTGCACTGTCTGATGCTGGGAATGACATGTTTTTGTCAGATCTGCAAAGGGGCCTGCAGGAAGTTCTTCGGCGCAGGTGGGGGGAGTTTGACAAGCAATAGGCTTGTCACTCCCGGTGGCGGCTAGGACTGGCAAAGGAGAATGAGCTTAGGGATGGTGAGCATTCAGAGGCACCTTATGGTGACAGGTGACGCCTGAGGCCTCCCGAACAGGTTTTGCGGCTTGACAGGGGATAAGGGTTGCCTGGGAGAGCGACTGACCTCACTCACCCAGGAACTTGGCAGCCCATGGGGGGCAGTCCGGAGGGGCAGCGATGCTGTCATGCCACCCCTTAGGCTGGGTATGTTTTCACCCATAAAAGTGCCAGCTAGCCTCTAGTACAGTCAGTGCCCATCCTAGGTTTCCCCTATGCAGATTTTTCAATAAATGTGGCCCAATTTTAATTCAAGCACTTGTGTCTGTCTCTTTATATCCCATCTCTGCTTGCAATACCTACACATATTTTACAAGCAATTTTACCAATATAATGCATTTTAATATCATTTTCACTAACATACACATTTTTGTGTGCACACATTCCATGAATATTCACACTTTTGTACACATTTTCTGATTGGAGAACTCTACTGCAAAATTCGGAAAAGTGTACATTTTGAAGGATAACGTGAGTTTTGGTTCATATATTGGTTCAAAAGTGACAAATTGGTAAGCTTGTATTAAAATGCAAATTGAACCAATTTCTTCCCAATCCCTAGCTCAGAGACATCTGTTGCATGATGCATGTGATACTCAGCACAAGTCTTCATCCATGCTAGCTGCATTCTGTGAGCTTATAGTTTATTGGTAATATGTTTTTCAACTTTAAATAGCTAAGTGCTTTTCTTTCTGCAACAATAATGGATGAGGAATGCATACTTATGTATTGCTCTTTCTCCCCCTCTCCCACTATGAATTTCAAGCACTAGCAAATTTATTTGTGGAACATTTCCCTTTTCTTTCTCTTTATTTGCAGGCACTGTGCGCCTTCTCTTTGGTAGTAAAGTCTGTACTTAGCTTTTAAGAGTGCATCTCACGCACAAACCCACCCACCAGTTGGGGTTGAATGTGCTACTTTCAAAAAGCACCAACATAGCAAGACTGTCCTTTCATTTTTCAGTAGATATATACTGTTGATATTGGCTAGATCCAAAGATCCCTTTCCATGAGCAGATGCAGTGACATTTTTGCTTGTACATCAGGGGTTGATGAGTTTGTCCCCAAGTTCCCGTTGTTCCCCACGCTCCTCAAAACCCCATTTCGCAATGGTTAGAGGACCCTATAGTGTGAAATGTGGTGTGGTGTAGTGCAGGGAGCTGCCACCTAAAAATAAAACTGATAACTCCCCTATGCCATGTGTGTACCTGTGCATGAAGATTTTTGGATCCAACCAAAAGGACAATGCTCACCATTCAAACATAGTGGGAGTTTCCCTCCTGATGGCATGAATAGGAAAGGCAGTTGTAAGGCTTTACAGAAAGACCAACAACTATAAAGAGGGTTATTAAGGGCAAAGTTCCTCTTTGAAAGATCTTCGGGGAAGACATATGTCATAAAACTGGTTAATTAAACTACAGTTAGTGCAAAGGTACAGAATATCAGCACAAACTAGGTCATGCAACCTTATAAAGATTGCTGGGTTTAATTTTTTAAAAAGTGATTTTTCTTCCTGTACTACCTGCTCAAGGCCACTTGCCTCATTTGCTTTAGTTTTGTTATGTGTAAGCATTAGTATTTGTTCCTTTCAGTTGGTCACATGACACACAATATTTTGCTTCATATTAAAAGAATCCAAGGAAAATGGTGGTATTTATCTTGGTTCATACTGTTTCCACATGCTTGTGGAGACACAGAGTGACCTCTCTTATTATACTGTAAATCCAATATTTATTTAAGAAACAAATTTACTCTTAGTGCTTTAACAAAGATAAATCTGGTACCTCCTGACCATTAAACAGAAGCATACCAGAAAAGTGACAGAGGGTGGGATGCTTGAACAAAGTTATGCCGTTCTGTATATTCAGCATTTTTACATTCTTTCCCTTTATCAAATATAGGTTTCTCTATTAAAAAAGGATTACTGGTGAATGTGGACAGGAATGGGCAGGTATAAAATCCAGGCAAAATATTCTGCACATAAGAGTGCCACCACTATAACATCATGGGAATTCAGGGAGGAAATGTAATACAATTTCCCACTTACAAATTATGTGAAAATGTTTAACATTTTGTTACTCGTCAATTATTCCAGTTTACCTGTGAGAGAAGATAAACTCCTATTAAGACTGCCGATCACCTGAGGTATGACTATCTTGCTTTTATATAATTACAACGAACCCCACAAATTTACACATTTCTTTCTTTCTAGGCTAGCTATAGATGTATAATAGTAACTTTCTATTAGTAACTTTCTATACAATGTAATGTATTGGCATTGTTACATGACTTGCTTCATAAGGACAGCTAATGAAATATTCGTTCTGACCACACTTTAAGGCTCCGATCCTACACACACTTACCTGGGCATTCATTCAGTGGAGCTTACGACTGAGCAGACATGTACAGACTGCACTGTAACAGAGCAATCCTGTGTGTGTCTACTTGGAAGCAAGCCCCATTGACTTAAATGGGGCCTGTTCGCTAGTAACTGTATATAGGATTGGAGCGTATAAACAACTTACAGAAACAGATGTATTCTTAAATATTTTTGAGACATTTTTGTCAAATATATGCCATTTTGTCCTATAAACTGTCCTATAAAAGGGTATGTATTGTCCTATAAAAGGGTATGTTTTGTCCTATAAAAGGGTATGTTGGTGCACTCTGGTGGTTGCTTTTGTAACTATTTTAATACAATAATAAGATGAGGGGAATCTAATGGTAGAAATTTAGAGGATATAACACTTGAAGAGTAATGGTTGCTTAAATGTGCAGTGAACAAACAATACTACACTAAATATATAAAAATCACCTGAACTTTTTTCCAAGATCTGTTAAGTTCAAGTATAGTGCCACGATATCTTATGCAGGAACATTGCTGCTTTGCATGAAATTATATGTAAATATCTAAGGGCAGGGCCAAGCCTAAATTCACCACCTCATTCCTATAGCTTCTCATCCTCTTTGCTCAGAGCCTTTGCAATCTGTCCATCATCATGTGTAGAGCACAGTGTAACCAAGTTTGCAAACTCCTCTTTATGACAATGGTAGCCAGAAACACAGAGCTGGCACGGTGGGGCAAATACCAGGGCTCACAGGCCCAGAGGAACCACAGCTGATGATGCTAGCCTCCCTAAAAAAAATTTTAAAAACCTTTTTTAAATGTTTTGGTGCTCTGAAGAGAAGCACTAAGCGAGGTGACATAGGGCCCAGAGGCATTCTGGTGAATTCAGATGTTGGCAGCGGCTGCAGCGGCTTCACTACACTACCACTGCCCCCGGTAAGCACAAGTCTGGCACTGAGGGAGGGGCAGAGGGCATCTTGCCCAGGGCCCTCTCAAGTCTGGCATGGTCCTGCAAAAACACATAATTAGTCCCAGATGTCCCACTGGGATTTATTCCTGGTGTGTGTGCTTAGGATTTAACCTTACTGTTTAAAAGGAAAAAATTAAATTTATTCTGAATCTTTGATTTTTGATTTAGAAATATATAGAACTGCAGCATTAGCAGCTGAGTACTGGCAGCTGCTAAAATGTCAGCTGGGCTTTTGGAACAACCTGCTTATTTTTTCCTTATGTCACTGGTCTTCAGTTGGTGGGTCAGGACCCACTGCAGCACACCACAATCACCATACAAAATATATGGTACAAAAATTGGAAAGTGGATCGCCAAATGCATGCTTCGGTTAAAGATGGGTTATGTGTCTAAAAGTGTTGAAGACTATGCCTTATGTAACTGCTAAGTTGCTGTAATGTGGGTTAAAAGGGAAAACGCACATTCTTATTTGCTTACAGTTGGTACTATTTGATAAACTCACAACATGTGATTTTGTGAGGATGCATGGCACTGCATTATATGATACGAACATAAAGAATTCAGAAATGTTAGGTCTGTAAGTAGCTTTTGCTCTTCTAGTCTAGCCATAAATGCAATGAAGAGCAAAATTCTTTAACTTGCTTTTAAACACTTTTCAGATGTTTCTAGGTGAAAATAGTTTGCTGCTGCATTAAATTGGTTGTTTGCCATCTGCTGGTTAAAATATAATGCTGCTCCCATACAAAAGCACTTGTTAAATTCAGATAGGAAAAGGCATGCAGTATTCGCTACTGACTGAACTGTTTCAGAGAGTAATCAAGCTCTACACTTTAATACTGGCAAGTGGCTTCTTGACTACCAGCAACACTATACTTGTCAGCTAGATTTCTTTAAAAATATCATTTTTAAAGGAGAGATGGGCAGGGCATTCTAGACAGTAGCACATGCTCTCGCTTTTAGAAAACCTTCTAAGCTAACTCCCTCCTGAGGGCCAAACTGCACATGACATTGATCACATGGTTGGCCCTTGAGTGCAGGGTTTTTCTTTCAGAAATGGCCAGTGTGGGAAGCCTGATCTGAATTGGGACCCCACCTGCTACAATTACGAGCTTTTCTTTTTGTGCAAATTGCACTTGTATGAGGCCTGACACAGAATGGGACCACAGTAGTGGGGAAAAGGCTAACGCCCCCTATCTTTTATATTAGGGTCCTGATCGAGGCTCCCACACTGGCTATTTCTGTGTAGTTTGACCCTCAACTATCAGGAACAAGAGAAGATGTTCTTATTCCAGCAAGCATTCACAGAACAACAGCAAACAGCCAGATGGATATTTATATTGCCACTGCCCTGCACTTTATGGTTTTAATAAATGGTTTTTTTAAAAACTGAATTACTTATTTCTTTCTACAGTTTTGTTAGTATCCCTACGGATCATCAGTCATGAGGCAGGATGTAAATATGAAAAATAAATCAATAGTTCCTAGTGCCAAAACAAGTTATTTGTTTCCACCTTCCTGTCTGTTTAACACTTGTAGTCACAAAGTAGGATACAGCCCTGCACATGGGTCATGTTGGCTCATGCTTCACACATAATTTCATTGTTCACCTTCTGCATCTTTCTCTTAGTAAAAATAAAAGACCTGCTTGAGTAGCGGACAGGACCTTCATACATTAAACTTCTTGGCTCCCCAAAGAAGTAGCAGGAGCACAACCTTTATGTAACAAAAACCTGCAAGTTAATTGCATTCATATAGTTAATATAATATCTAGTTTGTCCCTGAGTCTCACAACTTGTTTTTTCATCCACTGTATCTTAGCAAGCTGGCAGTGGATATTTAATCTTATTTGTGCCTCTGATGAAGTATGCTCATGCCACAAAAAAATGAACCAGCTCTTCTGGGAGGTGCCACACTGCTCTTTCACCCTGATCAAGCGATGTTTTGCACGTGCAAGGACTCAGGATTGCCTGTGGAATTCCATTGAATCAAAGTACACAGCAGATTGTTCCTCCTATAGCAAACTAATCTGGCAACTTTTCTGGTACAGAAAAATGTAGGTATTGGTCACTGATAAACTCTCAGTGCAATCAGCTTTAATCATTATCTTTCAGTTAACTAGCTTAATTTAAAATGTAAGTGCCCATTATAAAAATTGGGTGTACATTTTCCTCTTATATAATATATATGTCTTGTGCAAATATTTGAACTGAAGCTCATTTAATCCACTGGTTTGTTATGAAGTCTGATCTGGTTTGAAGAGATTATTCATATAGTTGCTTCTTCTTTTTAACCACCATATTTCTGATCAATATTTAACATTGTCTGAACACTTATCTGAAGTCCACAGCCCTTTAAAAATTAGAACCCAAGAGGGTTTCTTTTATGATTCTGGTGAGGTTTTAGTGTTATCTAAATTTCAGTAAACTGACTATTACCATTGTAAATATTCTTGAATTTGGATGCAAATGAAATAAATGTTAATGAAAACAAGATGTCCTAGGAGTGAGAACCTCATTCTTTTCTGACAATAGCAGGATACATTTAATAACCAGGGGTAATGGTTTACTCCATTAGTCAAACAATTAAAATTGGTCAGAAAAGGCAAAAAGATTGTTCTTGTTGCTAAGCAGTGATTCATCAACTGAATTATATTCATTTGTTCTGTTCGTTGTACATGGTCAATAGATAAGAGACTGAATTACATAGATCTATCTAGCTGTTTTTATTTTATTATCATGTATATTAAAGTGCAGACATTTTCTAAGGTTTTATTGATAAAACTGGATCAGTCAACACCTCCAGAGTAAAAGCCTGATCTTTGGGCTGACATGCAACCCCATCTAGAACAGGTTGCATATCACCTTTCTGTTCCATGAATACCGGACCAATAGTACCTCCATCTTATCAAGATTGATCCCAGTTCCTGATTCAGCATTTTCACTGCCTCAGCTGAATCAGATGAAACAGATATAATTAAAGCTGAGTGTCATCATCATACCTCACTCTAAAACTCTGGATGACCTCACTCAGCATTATCATGTAGTTGTTAAATACGTGGGGGATGAGATAGAACCTTGCAAGACCTCATTACATAAAGCCATGGGGCTGAACAGTGGTATCCCAGTACCACCATTTGGACTCAGCCATCTAAGTAGGAGAGGAACCACTAAGCACAAGGTCCTCAACCTAGACAGCCTATCCACAATCATACAATGGTTGATAATACTGAAAGCCACTGAGAGGTCCAGGAGAATTAGTAAGGTCAGACTTCCCCCTGTCTTCCTGGAACAGGTCATCCATCAGGACTGTGTCCATGCTGAAATCAGGCTAAAAAAAATCTAGATTCACTTGGAGTCTCATCCAGGAACAATTGGAATTGTATAGCAACCACCTGCTCACACACCTTACCCATCAGAGGGATATTTGTGACTGGCCAATAGTTCTTAACAGTTTTTGATGCAGACAGGATTTGAAGGGAGTGATTGTGAGACCACTCCTTAAGGAGGTTAATAGCCTCCTGGATCCAGACAGTTAGGCCATATGTGCTAGATGTTATAAGAGGGGCAAGTGATAGGCCACACCCATCAAACACCTTGTCCACATTCTCAGGCTGCAGCAACTGAAATTCATCCAAAATGACTAGATAGCATTCTGGAGTCATTCACTGACTGAAATGTAGAACCAGTGGCCTTCAGAATGAGACAGATGCAAGTGATTATATACTTCCAGACATTTAACAAATAGGTCACAGCAGCCCGCTGCCATGAACAACCCAGAAAAAATCCTCTGGACAGCACTGCACAGATACAATAGTGGCAGAGAAGTATTGTTTCTTGACTGCCAACATCGTCAGAAAATAGTCTTTAAGATGTGATATTGTTAACACCTTTAGGCGTTTAGCAGCAGTGCTTACCTAATGTCATGTATGATCGCCATCACTGGACAAGTACATGGATAATGTTGGTCTGACCCACTTCAGGTCTTGTAATGCTGGGGAACTAGGGTGGGTAAGGAATCTGCTACCTAGAACTGGACAGAGACATAAACCAGTGTGGCGAGCCAGTGTGGTATAGTGGCTAGAGTGTTGGACTGGGAGATCTGAGTTCTAGTCCCCACTCGGCCATGGAAGCTCACTGGGTGACTTTGGGCCAGTCACAGACTCTCAGCCCAACCTACCTCATGAGGTTGCCGTTGTGAGGATAAAATGGAGAGGATTATGTATGCCGCCTTGCGTTTCTTAAAGAGGAAAAATGGCAGGATAGAAATGTAATAAATAAATAAATAAATAAAAACAAGTCTAATTAAGATTTTGTTTTTAATCTGTATATTTTATTGTTAGCTGCCTACAGCAACATTTTTTGATGGAAAGGCAGGATAAAAATTAAATAAAGAATAAATTGTTGTTTTAATGGGCAAACAATAACATAAATAGTTCTTGAAAATATTTAAGCAGTATTAAATATTTTGGTGATAAGAAAATATCACCCAGAATTATCATGTAGTCAACTGAAATCTCCAGCTGGTTTGTGGATCAGTCTGATCGTTGTTTTAGAAGTAAAACTGCCACCCCATTTCAAAATGTATATTTTGAAGTAAGTTTTACTGGTTACAATGGCATTTACATCCAGGTAAGGGTGCTTAGTTGTAGACAGACAGTGCAATGCTGTACATGTCTATTCAGAAGTGAGGTCCATTTAGTCCACTGGGAGTTATTCCAGGACAAGTATGGGTGGATTCAATGATTAAAAAAAAAAAAAACCCTACCAGGTTAACACCAGAATTAAGGCTATCTCAACTTGGCTCAAGTTCCACAAAGCCAGGAAACTGGAAGCTAAGGCCAAAGCCTTACCAGAAGTGAAAATTATAACCCTAATTAGTAGCGGTGTTGTGCAATGTCAGAAATTGTGCTTGCTTAGATTTACCCTCCATGCATCCACACTTTGCCTTGGTCTTTCAGGCACAAATCCAGATGGTGAGGATGGCATGCCTGGGACCAGCTAAGATGACCCACTGGTCCTGTACGATGTAAGCAAGCACAATATCTGACACTGTTGTTGTTGTTGTTGTTCAGTCGTTCAGTCGTGTCCGACTCTTCGTGACCCCATGGACCATAGCACGCCAGGCCTTCCTGTCCTGCGCTCTCTCCCGGAGCGTGCTCAAGTTCATATTCATTGCATCCGTGATGTTATCTAGCCATCTCATCCTCTGCCGTCCCCTTCTCCTTTTGCCTTCAGTCTTTCCCAGCATCAGGGTCTTTTCCAGGGAGTTTTCTCTTCGCATTAGGTGGCCAAAATACTGGAGCTTCAGCTTCATTATCTGTCCTTCCAATGAGCACTCAGGGTTGATTTCCTTTAGGATGGACTGATTTGACCTCCTTGCAGTCCAGGGCACTCGTAAGAGTCTTCTCCAGCACCACAGTTCGAAAGCATCAATTCTTCGGCGCTCAGCCTTCCTTATAGTCCAGCTCTCACAGCCATACATTACTACTGGGAAAACCATAGCTTTGATTAGACGGACCTTTGTCGGCAAGGTGATGTCTCTGCTTCTTACTATGCTGTCTAGGTTGGCCATAGCTTTCCTCCCAAGGAGCAAGCGTCTTTTAATTTCATGGCTACAGTCACCGTCTGCGGTGATCTTGGAGCCCAAGAAAGTAAAATCTGTCACTGCTTCCATTTCTTCCCCTTCTATATGCCAGGAAGTGATTGGGCCAGATGACATGATCTTAGTTGTTTTAATGTTGAGTTTCAAACCAGCTTTTGCACTCTCCTCTTTCACCCTCAACAAGAGGCTCTTGAGATCCTCTTCGCTTTCTGCCATTAGGGTGGTATCGTCTGCATATCGGAGGTTGTTGATAATTCTCCCGGCAATCTTAATTCCGACCTCTGATTCATCCAACCCGGCATTTCTCATGATGTACTCTGCATATAAGTTAAATAAGCAGGGTGACAATATGCAGCCTTGTCGTACTCCTTTCCCAATTTTGAACCAATCGGTTGTTCCATCTCTGGTTCTTACTGTTGCTTCTTGACCCTCGTACAGGTTTCTCAGGAGACAGGTAAGGTGGTCTGGTACTCCCATCACTTTAAGAATTTGCCACAGTTTGTTGTGATCCACACAATCAAAGGCTTTAGCGTAGTCAATGAAGCAGAAATAGACGTTTTTCTGGAATTCTCTTGCTTTCTCCATGATGCAGCGAATGTTGGCGATTTGATCTCTAGTTCCTCTGCCTCTTTGAAACCCAGCTTGTACTTCCGGTAGTTCTCGGTTCGCATTCTGCTGAAGCCTAGCTTGTAGGATTTTGAGCATCACCTTGCTGGCATGTGAAATGAGCGCAATTGTGCAGTAGTTTGAACACTCTTTGGCGTTGCCCTTCTTTGGAATTGGAATGTAAACTGACCTTTTCCAGTCTTGTGGCCACTGTTGAGTGTTCCTGATTTGTTGGCATATTGAATGCAGCACTTTAACAGCATCATCTTTTAGGATTTTAAATAGCTCGGCTGGAATACTGTCATCTCCGCTAGCTTTGTTGTTACTAATGCTTCCTAAGGCCCACTTGACTTCACTCTCTAGGATGTCCAGCTCAAGTTCAGTGACCGCATTATCATGGCTATCAGGGACATTCAGATCTTTCCTGTATAGTTCTTCTGTGTATTCTTGCCACCTCTTCTTAATCTCATCTGCTTCTGTTAGGTCCCTGCCTTCTTTGTCCTTTATCATGCCCGTCTTTGCACAAAACGTTCCCTTGAGATCTCCGATTTTCTTGAAGAGATCTCTAGTCTTTCCCATTCTGTTGTTTTCCTCGATTTCTTTGCATTGTTCATTTAAGAAGGCCTTCTTGTCTCTCCTTGCTATTCTCTGGAACTCTGCATTCAGTTGGGTATATCTTCCCCTTTCTCCTTTGCTTTTCGCTTCCCTTCTTTCCTCAGCTACTTGTAAAGCCTCATCAGACAGCCACTTGGCTTTCTTGCATTTCTTTTTCTTTGGGACGGATTTCGTTGCTGCCTCCTGAACAATGTTACGGACCTCCGTCCATAGTTCCTCAGGCACTCTGTCTATCAGGTCTAATCCCTGAAATCTATTCCTCACCTCCACTGTATATTCATCAGGGATATGATTTAGGTCATACCTGAAAGGTTTAGTGGCTTTCCTGACGTTCTTCAATTTAAGCCGAAATTTTGCAAGAAGCAGCTCATGATCTGAGCCACAGTCAGCTCCAGGTCTTGTTTTTACTGACTGTATGGAGCTTCTCCATCTTTGGCTGCAAAGGACATAATCAATCTGATTTCGATATTGACCATCTGGTGACGTCCATGTATAGAGTCGCCTCTTGTGCTGTTGGAAAAGAGTGTTTGCTATGATCAGCATGTTCTCTTGGCAAAACTCTATTAGCTTTTGTCCTGCTTCATTTTGTACACCAAGGCCATGCCTGCCTGTTATCCTGGTGATTTCTTGACTTCCTACTTTAGCATTCCAATCCCCTATGATGAAGAGGACATCTTTTTTTGGTGTTAGTTCTAGAAGGTCTTCATAGAACCGATCAACCTCAGCTTCTTCGGCCTCAGTGGTTGGGGCATAGACTTGAATTACTGTGATGTTGAATGGTTTGCCTTGGATTCGTACTGAGATCATTCTATCATTTTTAAGATTGTACCCCAGTACTGCTTTTCCCACCCTTTTGTTGACTATGAGTGCTACTCCATTTCTTCTAAGGGATTCTTGCCCACAATAGTAGATATGATGGTCACCTGAATTAAATTCGCCCATGCCTGTCCATTTGAGTTCGCTGATTCCCAAGATGTCGATGTTCAATCTTGCCATCTCATGTTTGACCACCTCCAGCTTACCTTGATTCATTGATCTGACATTCCAGGTTCCTAAACAATATTGTTCTTTACAGCATCGGATTTTCTTTTCACCGCCAGACACATCCACAGCTGAGTGTCCTTTCGGGTTTGGCCCAGCCGCTTCACTCTTTCTGGCGCTACTTGGAAATACCCTCTGCTCTTCCCCAGTAGCATATTGGACACCTTCCGACCTGAGGGGCTCATCTTCCGGCGTCATATCTTTTAGCCTTGTGATACGTTCCATGGGGTTTTCTTGGCAAGAATACTGGAGTGGGTTGCCATTTCCTTCTCCAGTGGACCACATTTTGTCAGAACTCTTCACCATGACCTGTCCGTCTTGGGTGGCCCTGCACGGCATAGCTTATGGCTTCACTGAGTTACGCAAGCCCCTTCGCCACAACAAGCCAGTGATCCATGAAGGGGTCTGACACTGTACAACATCATTACTGATCATGTCAAGCATGAGCCTTAGCTTCCAATTTCCTAGCTTTGTGGAGCTTGAGCCAACATTACCTCTGGTCTTAAAGTGGCAGTGTTTTTTTATCACTGAATTTCCTTAGTTTTTAAAAAGGAAATTTATCATTACAGTGTTCTGAAAACATACACACACACACGAAAAAAAAAGTCATTAACGGTAGATGTGTACACATGAATAGATGCGTACCTGTATGTTCAGAAAGGCTTATGTGTTAATTAGCCTGCACAGGATTTCAGAATAGCCTTTTTTCCCTTCCTGCTCTTCATCAGGCAAAATGACTCCCTCAGCTGTCAAAATTAACTTACTTTTGATTCATTTGACAGTTTCCTGCTTCTCCTCCCCCATCATGAGAAGGCTGACAGGAGAATTGCACTGGGTAAGCTTAACATGTCAAGGATCAGGACCCTAAAATCCCAGAGAGAGTTTCTATGGATAGAAGAGGTTATCCTTTGCAGAAAGTCACCCTCCAAGTGCAGAGGACAACAAGAACAGTGAAAGAGGGGGAAGCTGATGGATTCATTCCCACTCCTTTTGTGTAGAATGTACACATGAGCACAATGACTGAATAGGGCTAGATTCCCACAAACATCTTACACGTTCACTGTATTGTGTGAAAACCCCTAGAGTGAGACAGCCCTGATGCAAGCTCTCATGCCACCAGAAGCGGGAAACAACATGTGCTGCTGCATCACGCCTCTTCCCCCGCCACCATATGGCACCCCCTTACCTTTGCCACCAACGTGCCAGCTCCATGGACAGCTGTATGGCTAGAAGAAGCAGCCACCTGGGTCTCACAAGAGCTTGCCCCAGCTTGCCCAGGGTCTTGCAAGAGCCCCACAGCCATGCTTTCTGGCTCTCAACAAGGAAAGCAGAAGGTGGGCAGATGCTCCAGAGAGTCTTGCAGGTTGCTCTCACGCTGCGGCAAATGCCATGGCAGGGGAGTGGCTGGTGAGGCTCTCCAGAACACCTGCTGGAGGGAGCAGGGTGGTGTTGGCAGAAAGCCCTCGTGGCAGCAGGGGGGCGGGAAAGCAGTGCAATTTGCCGCTTCTTCTGCTCCGCTGCCAGGTGTAGGTGTCTCAACCTGCTTCCTGGGTGGGTCAGCCCTTGTGTGAGACATGATCCTTGCACACCCTTTTCCTAACACACAGAAAATAACAGCAAGGTTCAAGCCCTCACACTGTATTTCTGTCTTCAGAAAGTCAGCTCATGGGTCACAATCACCGTATTTCTTTACCTGCCACATGGAAAGGAAGATCAGGGATCCTGGCCCTTGTACTGCATTTCTGCTTTCAGAAAGATGGCCCTAATTCTTCTGCTTCCCCTACCTGTGCAGTCCATTCTCCCACCCAATTTCCTGATGATCAAACACCATGTTAGTTTACATATGTAGATAGGTTTTTTTTCTATTTTCTGTCTCCTGCACTGAGCAGGGGGTTGGACTCGATGGTCTTGTAGGCCTCTTCCAACCCTACTATTCTATGATTCTATGTTTTACTCAAAAGTAAGCACCTGGACCTTGAGTGGGGGATAGAGGGCTTTAACCCTTTTCCCTATGCTTTCAATTTACATTACAACTGGATGCAATATTAATTGGGACATGGAGGCCCTGATCCAGATTGGGACCACTGCAAGGAACAAAGGGTTGAAGACACCCCAAGCCCTCGACACATACACACGGGTTCCAATCTGTGTAATAATGTGTAGCCTGACTTTGTGGGGTCACATTCCATAATTAAAGGAATAGGCATTGAAATTAGAATATAGTAGATTTCCTCTGCAAGCCCCTTTGAAAACATTTAAATACTGGCAGCATTCTAGCATCAGAATGAGACTGAGCATGAATGACATAACTTTGCCCCACCCCCCGCCAAAACCTGGAGCTGGCACAGGTTGTACCTTTGAAAATTATTGTATCTGTTTGAAATTTTGTGGAATTATAGACACCATTAGGGAAATCACAGATGTCAAATTTCAGGTTATTACCACAGCAAGTGTCATTTTTATAAGCAGTAGAATTTTAAGGCTTATAATGGTGGAAACGTTTTTTGTGGCAAACCTTGACTAAAGTTGCACTCCTGTGCCCCTTTAATTATAGGCTTCAAAAAAATAATCCCTTTGCTATTTTTGATACCGTATTTATGTCATGTTCGATACAAGTGTCTTTTGTAACATTAGTGGCCATTTTGCTTATGAATACTGTTTTGTTTTTTATTGGTCTGTCCCTTCTTTGTCTTGCTCTGTTTGTTCAGTGTTTCTCTTATTAGTCATTTGGGTCTGTTCTACCCACTTCTGTCTCCTTTGTTTGTTGTTCCCAAGTATTCTCTCACATTTCCTCTGAATTTATTTAATTATATATAAACATTTTAATGGTGCTTAATATTTTTGTCAACAGGGAAGTATATTAAAATAGAAAAGTGCTTTCCTTCTAATATTTTTTATAATTTCACTTGCAACCAATATATATTACCATTAGAAACTTGGAAAGTACATACTTATAATTCTACTGCAGATCTAAACTGTATAATTATTTAGGCTAACCAGCAGCAAAAGGATTTCATGCAAATCAGAATAGAAATTATGCTATGGCCCGGTTTGCACATAACGACAAACTCTTGGTTAAACAGGCCATAGTTCATTTGGGCCGTGTGGCAGCGAGCAAGTGTGCTGCCCCTTGCCCCCTCACCACTTCCACTTTGTATCAGCTTTCATAAACAACCCAGTGTTCCTGGATTGTTCAGTGGGACATCCAAACCTGGAACTCTGGGTTGAGGGAGAAACAACATGGAATTTTAACCCATGGTTTATTGTTTATGAAAGCAGATGCAAAGTAGAAGCAGTGAGTATGCGGGAGGCAGCATGCTCGCTCATTCTGCCAATTCAGAGGTTAAACAATTCATTATTTTTTTTTACAATTAAAGCAGTGCATTCACATGTCTTTCCCAGAAACTGTTAGCAGAAACTGTTAACTACTGACTAGATTATTAGTGCATCACTTATCAGTTTTATCTTCTGCAGGTAAATAAATCTGTTTCTGGGCTAACCAGAGTTGCAGCAGTTTCTAGAAAGGAATTGTGAAGACACACATAAGGACAAATCTAGAACCATCACTTAGCTGGTGTTGTTTTGTCATTGCCTTCATGATCATATCCATCTGGCTTGTACAATTCTACTTTTTTTCTTCTTCACCCAGGCTTCCCCCCTTCCCCCAGAAATCAAGATCCTTGGAAGTTAAATCTTTAATAACCTAAAATAATCATAGCTCTCTACTAGTTAACTAGCTAGCCAAACAAAATAAGATATTTGTGAGATTATAAATGACATAGAACTAAAATGTAGTCAAGGGCAAACATCCTTACAGCCATGATAAAGAAGTAGCCTCAATAAAACCATGATAAAGATTGGGGGTGGGTGGGAGAATATGAACTAATTTTTCCAGAAGAACAAAGATCTCCTAAAACACACTAAAACGCATTTTAAAAACACACACATGCATGTATAACTAACATTATTGATCCCTAATATTTCTTATATATTTACTAATTGCTTACCACAATATACATAATGTAAGTATATAATATGTTTGTTGGTATCCTGATCCTAAACACATTTCATTCACGATGTGTCCGCTTAATTTCAGTAGTTTACTTTGAAGTAAATATGCATAGGGCCACAGCTTCATTAAAACTCATTCACAGACCCAGATTTAAGAATTGGCAAGAAAATGTTTTTATGGCGGACCTGGACAGATAAGATGATCTTTACTCTAGATAAATTAGTGGGGGCTGATGATGAGTTTTTGGTATTTTCAATTTTGCGAGATCAATTTGATCTGCCAGCTTCAGCAGAATGGCAGTATTTGCAATTGAAACATTTGTTGGTATCTAGATTCCGTCCTGCTGCTTTTACTGCCTCGGAGTTTCCTTTGCTATTGGAAATACTTATTGAAGCTGATCAGATGTATCAGCCTACAATTCATGTTTATAAACATTTATTGTCAATGAATAAATATGACACAAGTGGTTTACAGCAGGGATGGAACAGGAAATTGGAACATCCTATTTTGCTTAACCAATGGACTGCCGTTTTGGTGTCTGTATCAGACATTTCAATGGATCTTCGGTTACACCTTATTCAGCAAAAGTTCTTGTTTCACGTCTATTGGATGCCACAACATCTTTTTAGTAAAGGCTTGTCAAATTCAGCTAATTGTTGGCGGTGTTATGCAGTCAATGCTTCTTTTATTCATATGTTTTGGAAATGCCCAATGGCCGCCTCCTTTTGGGAGGAAGTTATTGTACGGATAAATTTTGTATTGGAAAGCTTGTTAATATTTACTAATGTAAATGTTCTCTTAAATTACCTACCTGCTTCTTGGAACATAACACATGGTCAGCGTAAATGGATTTTCCATGCCCTTTTGGTTGCTAAAAGACTGATACTACAATATTGGAAAGATAGAAGCTCACCACCTATAACGCAATGGACTGAAGACTTAATAACATGAGCAACATTTGAAAGAGTGGTATATAGGCATAACTTGCGAATGGACTTATATGCGGATATTTGGTCTGCTTTTACTGAAGTTTATGTCTAACCTTTTTTTTCTTTCCCTTTTTTCTTCCTCTCGAATATTGTAATGTTAGAAACTGAGGATTTTGAATATGTTGTTGTATTTTTATTTTTATTTTCATTTCATTCCTTTTTTTAGGTTTTCTAATGTTTTCAGTTTGTTTTGTTTTGTAAAAATTCACAATAAAAGATTTATTTTTTAAAGCTCACTCAACAGGAATAATATCTCAGTTCAGAAATGAGCATATTAGGATGGGGTGAAACTATGCCAGCATGATATAGCAGAATTGTAATATAATGCCAGATTTTCAGATATGCCATCATCATAGACTGGAGATATGCCATTGCAAAAGATGTATACTTGCTGTGAGCCCCAGTTATACTTTTGCAGCATAAAGTAAGAACATTTCATGATTAATTTCAGCGGAGTCCTCCCTTTTAATTCTTCAGTAATTGCTGAAAGCTGCTTGCTTTGTATATGAACATTCTCAGCTTAGGTTCACAGAATCAGAGGCAGCAGGGCTGAAGGAATCTGTGCTTGAGAACCTTACTATGGATATCTCCGTTTCCCATGAGTAGCAAGCCTAACTTCAATTGTATAGATTCTCTACTTATCACCTTCCAGTTACTAGATTTGCCTTTGTATTTATTTTTCTTGGCTTGATGTCTTAAATTTGTTAAATGCTGTTCTTCTGGTTGACTTTTACATTCATGATGGACTATAAGATTACAATTTTATCTTGCTTTCCAATTCTATGTCAAATAAGCATAACAACAGAATTATGTTCTTCTATTGCATTCCTTATTTCCCATCAGTACTCATATTCACTAAATACAAGATCAGCTCATATTTGTGCAGATAACCAAACATCATCATCATCATTTATTATTATTTAACAACATAACAACAGTAATCAGTAGAAGAGGATAAATAATTTGGGCAACAGAGAGACTATAGTATCACATACATACATACAGTAAGAAAATAAAGAAAATCTATGGTAACCACATAATCTGATACCTGCAACACCTGCAGGTTCAGTCTGCAATCTCCATCTCGAGACTCTCAGCTGCAGTCCTTATGGCCACAGCATCTGGCTTAATCTTTGTACTTTTTTATGTGTCCATCCTCACCACACAAACACACACGCACTACTTTTTATCCCATCCAGCCTGATCAAGAACTCAAAAGCTTGCACACTCTTTTGTGGCAGTTTGGTTGGCCCAAATACAGTTATTGGCTAACTGTGGATTTTGGATTTTTTTTTCTTATGGATCAGTGTAGCTATCTTTATTTTTTAAGTAGGTGTGTAGTAGAATATTATAACCGTAAAGAAATACCTCCAGTGTAATGTTTAATTATATCAGATCTATCATACCTGTCTGCCCTGTTTATGCATATTGTTGCCTTATCACTTTTTTGTAATGTGAATTGGACAACTGAGTTACATAACTCTATTCAAGTCTAAGATTACAAAGTCCTTGCTTTCTGAGTGTAATCGGCAGCATGATACCAGAGTGGCCCAGCCTAGCCAAATTAGTTACAGCTAAATTAATCTTGCTCTGTTGTAAATACCTGATTCTCTGTTACTGACATAGAACTCACGTACCAGGTTTCCCACCTGCTTTCAGATATTTTCAGTCTATTTTCAGACACTTTATTTCTAAAATAAATAAGTAAAATAATAGTAGGAAGCATTTCAGATAACCCAATGGCTCACAAACATGACATTGCATAAATAAAATTAAATACAGACCCATAATTCTTACTGGTTATCAGCTTTGGGAACTGGAAATGCAGGAAGTACTAAGGCCAGCTGTTTGTTATAAAACATGCAGACACAGAAGTCGATGCAGATGTGGTGATCCATCTTTCCTTCCAACACATCTATACTTCCAAATTGCACATAAGACATACCCAACAGAGTGACAAATAAAGCCAGTGATATACATATAAAAGTAGTTATTTGAGAGAATATAAACAGTTTGCATGAAAAAGGAAGCACTTCCCTTTGTATTTCCATTATTTAATATTTGGCCCCTAATTCCTTTTTACATATAGGACTCAGGATGTTTCCAGCCACCTTTCAACTTCTTGGAATATATAGTGGCATCATAATTAGTCAACTAGTCTCACCATTGCTTAGAACTGTATTACTGTTACTCATCTCACTAGTAAGGATTCATGTGAGCATAAATAAGCAGAGAAGCAAGCTGATGCACCAAGAAATCAGTAATAACAACTTGTCACAAAAATGGGTTATATCCAGTGGTGTTATTCTGCTAGCCCAAAGTTTCTACTGTCTGTGGAAACCCCACTTTCATCTTTCCACAAGTGTCAGATTCAATACTTTGATTCCACTTGCACAAGACATTCTGCAAGGCATTCCCCAATTCATTACAATTTCATTGGGCTAAGTGTCCTTGCAACAGCTGTGCTAGTTGTTCTGCAACCACCACTATCAACTCTTGTACTTTTCCCTGTGTAACATTGGATATAACCCACTGTTGTTTTTATACACCAACTATACTTTTGGCATGTAACAATAATTTATTTATTTATTTATTTTATTTCTATACCGCCCAATAGCCAAAGCTCTCTGGGCAGTTCACAAAAATTAAAACCAAACAGCACACAATAAAACAATTTAAAATATATAGAACATTAAAACCACAATATAACAATACAACCACAATAAAACCTAGCAGCAGTACAGGAGTTTAAAATACAGATTTAAAACAGCAAAGCTAAAAGTTTAGAAAGCTAAAATGCTAAAATGCCTGGGAAAAGAAAAAGGTCTTCACCTGGTGCCGAAAGGAATACAATGTAGGTGTCAGGCGAACCTCACTAGGGAGCTCACTCCAGAGCCGGGGTGCCACAGCAGAAAAAGCCCTCCTCCTAGTAGCCACCCGCCTCACTTCCTTTGGCAGGGGCTCATGGAGAAGGGCTGCTGACAATGATCTTAAGGTCCAGGCAGGCACATA
This sequence comes from Heloderma suspectum, assembly GCF_057233095.1. Lineage (NCBI taxonomy): Eukaryota > Metazoa > Chordata > Lepidosauria > Squamata > Helodermatidae > Heloderma > Heloderma suspectum. The sequence goes on from NC_139458.1 coordinate 335,021,640, forward strand.
TGGGAGGAGGCGATCCTTCAGGTAACCTGGCCCCAAGCCGTTAAGGGCTTTAAATGTTAATACCAGCACTTTGAATCAGGCCCGGAAATGGACTGGCAGCCAGTGCAGCTGAAAAAGTACTGGTGTAATATGAGCTTGCAGGCCAGTCCCTGTTAACAATCTTGCTGCCCTATTTTGGACCAGCTGAAGTTTCCGGACCATTTTCAAAGGCAGCCCCATGTATAATGCATTGCAGTAATCCAGACAAGAAGTTATCAGAGCATGGATAACTGTAGCTAGGCTATCTCTGTTCAGATAAGGGCATAGTTGGTATACCAGCCTAAGCTGATAAAAAGTGCTCCGTGCCACTGAGTTCACCTGTGCCTCAAGTGACAGTTCTGGATCCAACAGCACCCCCAAACTACAAATGTGATCCTTTAGGGGGAGTGCAACCCCCTCCAGAACAGGTTGAATATCACCTAGCCAGGAAGATGAACCACCCACTAACAGTATCTCCATCTTGTCTGGATTGAGTTTCAGTTTATTGGCCCTCATCCAGTCCACTACCGTGCCCAGGCACTGATTCAGAACAGCCACTGCCTCACCTGGTTTTGATGAGAAAGAGAGGTAGAGCTGGGTGTCATCCGCATATTGATGGCACCTCAGCCCACACCTCCGGATAACCTCCCCCAGCGGTTTCATGTAGATGTTAAACAGCATAGGGGATAAATAGAGCCCTGTGGAACCCCATGGCACAATTGCCATGGCACAGAGCAGTAATCCCCCAGCACCACCTTCTGGAATCGGCCATCCAAGTAGGAGTGGAACCACTGTAGTGCAGTGCCTCCAACTCCCAACCCAGACAACCTATCCAGAAGGATACCATGGTCGATGGTATCGAAAGCCGCTGAGAGGTCAGAATCGGACTCAAAGAGTGCTTATCAATGGGATCTTCTCAAACCGGGGAGAGGTAACGAGCAGGGTACTGCAGAGCTCAGTCCTAGGCCCTGTGCTCTTCAACATTTTTATTAATGACTTGAAGGAGGAGGTGCAGGGAATGCTGATCAAATTTGCAGATGACATAAAATTGGGCGGGATAGCTAATACTTTGGAAGACAGAAACAAAATTCAAAGTGATCTGGATAGACTGGAGCGCTGGACAGAAAACAACAGAATGTCATTTAATAGGGATAAATGCCAAGTTCTGCACCTAGGAAAAAGAAACCAAACGCACAGTTACAAGATGGGGGATATGTGGCTCAACCACACTACAAGCGAGAAGGATCTTGGAATTGTTGTCGATCACAAGCTGAATATGAGCCAACAATGTGATGTGGCTGCAAAAAAGGCCAATGCTCTTTGGGGCTGCATTAATAGAAGCATAGCTTCCAAATCCCAGGAAGTACTAGTTCCCCTCTACTCAGCACTGGTTAGGCCTCATCTGGAGTACTGTGTCCAGTTCTGGGCACTGCACTTTAAGAAGGATGCAGACAAACTGGAGAGGGTTCAGAGGAGGGCAACAAAGATGATCAGGGGACTGGAAACAAAGCCCTATGAAGAGAGACTGAAAGAACTAGGCAAGTTTAGCCTTGAGAAGAGAAGACTGAGGGGAGATACGATAGCACTCTTCAAGTACTTAAAAGGTTGTCACAGAGAGGAAGGCCAGGATCTCTTCAGATTCTGTGGACTGAGCATGAGGGAGAATGATGCAGGAAAAATCATATAAGGGTCAGAGGAATAGATAAATGTCTATAGTGCAAACAGGAGGGTCGGAGGAGTGAACAGGAAGGTTGGGAAATTATACAACTAGTGGAATGGTATTAACACAGGAGCCTTGGATTTGATAAGGGACAACAGTTGGCGCACAGAGCTACAGATAGATGTCAAGGGAAATTTTATATCCTTTTAGAGAGGTGGGACTTAAAAGCATAAAAAGGAGTGGGAGAGAAATGAAAAATTATTCATTTCATAGCCATGAGGAAATATAAATATAGGCCTGATTCACATGGATAGTCTGGATAATGTGGGTACTTCCAACGTCAGCATCAGTTACACTTTTGGGGGTGGGGGTGTTGGAAGTAGCCATATGATTTGTGACAAATGCAGTGTGGGAGGGGAGCCAGGTACAGAAACACAGCTTTGTGGTGGTTTTAACCACACCACAAAGTTAACATATATGTTGGGTCTTAAATGGTGCCAACAGTAGCAACTCTACTGTTTATCTGCAACTTAGTGAATGGTCAGTTACCTTCAGTGAACTGTACAATATGAACATGAGTAGAACATCCAAGTATTGGATTCTTTTGTAAAACAACATTTGTAAAACAACATTCTTTTGTAAAACAACATACTGAAAAGATTATCATAGAGGACTTGTTTTAAAGCATGTATTTTACAGCAAACAATAATCTTCTAAACAAAAGTAAAATGTTAAGTCAAGCACTTTTAGCTTATCAAACATACAAAAACATTTGGCCCTCATGGACTAACCTGGGAAGATGTCAACACTGGTAAGCCACTTCCCCTAACATACAGAAAGTTGAAATCTGGAATACACATAAGCAAGGGATCCAAACCATTGCACAACTACTTCTGAACGTTCCCTTGGGCTTTGAACTTGTGTTTCTCAAATAGTGGCCGCCTAAACGTATGGCTGTGAGGGCTGGACTATAAGGAAGGCTGAGCGCCGATGCTTTCGAACTGTGGTGCTGGAGAAGACTCTTACAAGTCCCCTGGACTGCAAGGAGGTCAAATCAGTCAATCCTAAAGGAAATCAACCCTGAGTGCTCATTGGAAGGACAGATACTGAAGCTGAAGCTCAAATATTTTGGCCACCTAATGCGAAGAGAAAACTCTCTAGAAAAGACCCTGATGCTGGGAAAGACTGAGGGCAAAAGGAGAAGGGGATGGCAGAGGATGAGATGGCTAGACAGCATCACTGATGCAATGAATATGGACTTGAGCACGCTCCGGGAGAAAGCGCAGGACAGGAAGGCCTGGCGTGCTATGGTCCATGGAGTCACGAAGAGTCAGACATGACTGAGCGACTGAACAACAACAAATGCTACATCACAAACTGAGGAGGCTTTCCAAAGCAATTTATGATGTTACATGGATATGGTTGAAGCAGGAGGGAATACAAAAATTCCATTGGGCGTGTCCAAGCAGCTCTCAGGCTCCCAACCAACATCCAAGACACTCTTATCACTAGAAAAGTTTGAAAACTATAGTTTTCACAACAGTTGAATGCATACTGCAAAATAGTGGCAGCACTTTAGGAGAGAACAAGCCAAGCCAGACGTGCTACAGAATACAGGCAGTTTTAACTTCCCATGACTATGCAAATATCAATACTTAGAGAAATTACTTGGAATATTTTCTTTTTAGTTCTGTGAACATGCATGTCTTATACTTAAATGCTAGATGCTGTTAGTTATTCAATAACAAAATAACACTAATCTCCACAAGCATACCCACAGTTTGTGTGTTTTTATTCTAAAGGGCATAGATTTTGGTGAAGAGGAAAAATAATAGTTTGATGTGATGATTTTAGGCAGCAGAATGAACAAGGAAAAAGCAATACTGAATGTTTGTTTAGAGGTGGGAAGCAAAATAATAAATAAGTTCCATGCCAAAATAGTGTACTAGCATAGAGTCATACTCATTTAATGAGTCTGTGTAAACAAAAAAATCATTTAATGATTGTACATTAGGACCATCTGCTACATTTATCTTTATATGTAAGATTCTTGATTTTGTTATATAAGCATACTGTAATTTGCATTAATAAAGTTCCCCTCACACTCTTCTTTACTATAATTTATCTTTACAAAACAAGAGTAATTCAGATACCAATTGGCCATTTAAGAGCAGCAGTGTCCTGAAAATGGATTTACCAACTCATAGCCCATTTGAAAACCTATTGCTATCCAAAGGAGCTACCTCAGATGGCTCCCAGGAGTATATGATATGGTATCTATATGGTACTTATAGGTTTTCTCCCAAGGGAGAGCTTGTGAGAGTATTGGTGTTGCTTTTAATCAGAAAAACAAGGTGGGAAAGGGGGTTAAATCCCTGACCCTCATTGACTGTATTTCCTCCCACCCATTCCCTCAGGTGGGTGCTGTCAACTTTTTTATTTTATTTTAACCAGCTATCTTGATCACACATTATCTCCTGTGTCAGGTCTAGTTTTGGCAGGTAGGGATGCAACTGACAACAACGTTGAGCTACTTGCCTGACAGAGACAACCTGTGTGTTAGAAAGAGAGAGGAGCCTAGGAGTTGCCCCTGTGCTGGGTCAACTGCAAGTCATATGTGCGCACACATGAATGTATCTGTGAGCATGTATTGGAGGATGTGTGTCTGTGCATAAGCCAGAGAAGGAGGGTACAGAGAGAGTGGCTGGGGGAAGTATATGGATGATGGAAGAGAGAAAAGGTAACAATCAAATGTGTGTGTCTGTAAAAAAAAGGGGGGGGAGTGTGTGTGAGAGAGCAACTGAAATATCTTTTCTTTTTGAGGAGGTGGGGGTGCGCGCGCGCGCGCGCCAGAGAGAGAGAGGGTCTGTGCGTACTGGAGAAAGATGAGTGACAACAGCATGGACAGGGCGCTCTGACCTTGAGCCGCCTGCATGTGTGCGAGAGAACAGCCGGGAGTCCCCGCCTGGGAAGAAGCTGGGGGGTTTTGGCTGGAAGAATCCACCAAGGGCGCGCGCGGGCGCTGACCGCATCCTGAGCCAAGCCGTCGACGCGCCGCCTTACCTGAGGTGCAGGCAGTGTACGAGCCTGGTCACCACGGTAACCATCTTGACGTGGTCCACCTTCTCAACCTGAGGGGGCCCGGAGAAGCTCGGAGGCAGGCGCCGGGTCTGGCTGGGCTTCTGCGGACGGTTCGGCTCTTGCCTCGCTCCCCGCCTTCTCGCCTCTCCGGAGGACAAGACGCGCAAGCAGCCGGACGGCTTCGGCGCTTTCACCTGCTCGGCATGCTGGCCAGCGTCGAGCCCTCGCGCCGCTGCGAACAGGACTGAGGGAGGAGCGGGCAGACTCGCTGCTGGGGGCAGCAGGAGGGGCGGTCCGTGGCGCTGGCGGGCTTCTCCCCGCACGCGCCGTGGCGCCTCCTGCTGCTACAGGGCGGCGGCGGCGTCCCCGTCCCAGCGGAAGCGCCCGCCGAGCAGCAAGAGGACGGCTTGTCGGGCGCCAGCGGCCGCGTAATCACTCCTGAGGAGTCCTTCCGAGGAACCTCTGCCGCAAAGCCCTCCCCTGGTCTCATTGCCAGCTTCATTTCTGAGGGGATGCCCTGTGCGCCTTGGACGGCCGTATGGCAGGCGGAATTCGGCCGGTGCAGCTTCCGCGCCACCGTCCCCGCCATTGATGGGCCGGGGGGGCGGGTTGTGCCCGGAATGAATTTTCGCCTGTCTGAAGCTACAAGAGAGGCTGCCAGCCCTGCCATTAGGCGTTGTGAGGCAGCCCGCTCTGAGTTTGGGATGTCATGAAGGGGCAGCAATGTGTTAGTTATTGAATTTATTATACTTGTATTTTTTATTGCCGGAGCAGGGGAAAGCGGCACTTGCGGGATTTTTGCCTCAAGTGCCAAAATAACCTGAGGGCCCAATCCTACGCATGTTTAGAGAGAGAAACGTCCTGCAACTCCCAGCCATGCTACACCTCCCAGCATTCCCCATGCTTGCTGGGGAATGCTGGGAGTTGTAGGACTTTTTTTCTGCCTAAAAATGCATAGGATTGTGCCCTGACTGGCGTTGGGTACTCAGGGGCAACCTCAGGCAACAAAATGTCTTGGGACGGCCCTGGTATAACAACATGAAACTGGGACAAGCAGATATAGAAAACAGCTGTATTACATGGAATATCATACTCAAACAACAAATATTTGAGAGCCAGTGTGGTCCTATTGGGAAAGTTTTGAATTTGGCTCTAGGAGGCGTAGAACTTCTACTTGGGCTGTGGAGTCAGCATTAGTCCACTTTGCTATACTACTTGTTGTAACTGTTTTTTTGTTCTGTGTGTATTGTTTCTACCTGCTAACAAGGGCTAACAACTGGCCCTTCACCACAAGCTGAATGCAACCACAAACAGTGTGGACAGAGCAGCAGCATACAATATTTCACCCTCTGGTTGTGTAGCAGGCAAAATATCACAAAAGGCAGTTACTTCGAATGGGAGAGAGAATTGTGTTTAACAGACGATAGTTACTTGAGAGACTTTTCAAAATTTATTCTTGGGGCTGCTCTTCCATTAAAAAACAGTATATGTAGGAAAAAGCATGAAACCCACATATGACCTTCACATGGGACACAAACATAGTTTTATGGCATAGTTTTATGGCTAGGAAGACATGATTGCTGCCGTATGCACAAACAACATATATGTGAAAGTGCTCATCATGCATAATTATTAAAATATAAAAGACCTTTCAGTGTAGGAAAAAAAAACTATAATGTATGCAGTGTGTATCCAGTTTTTGAAGGGCGTGGATATTAATTAATTATGATCTTAGATATAAAATGATCTTAGTATCTGGGCAGGTAAATATGGAAGAAGACAACCTTTCAGATATTCATTTGGTGTACTTCCAACATGGACCCATCAGGGTTGCCAACCTTTTTCTGCCAGTTTCTGTGCCTTTACCTGCTATGTGGCATACTTTCCCCTGGCATGGACTACTTTAAGTTCACATGGTGCTATCTTCACCAAGTTGCAGGCATCCATGAGCCAAGGAAGACTGAATGGAGAAATTTGGTAGCAGTGCTATATGAATGAATCAACCTTCACATAACTTTACTCCACACTTACAGAGGTGTGGATTCAGGATTCAGACACTGAACAGTATAGTGAAGTTGTGCCCCCAAACCAGTTCAATGTTATCCCATAAAGGAAGAGTCTAGAATTCAGAAGATGTCAGGCCAATAACAAAGGCTCTATGTTGTCTACTATCACACTTCTACAGCCATTATTAAGGGTTTTATCCTCTGATACACAATGAAAGGATATGATGCAGAGAGACAGTGTTCACATTGTCTGAAGCTGTGATAAGCTAACAAAGAGAGAGAGAGAAGAGAGATTAAAGCCTTAGTCATTACCTGAGCAGATGGGTAATTATATAGGCCCTTAATCTGAAAAGTAAATTCTCTAATTAAATCATATTTGAAATATATAAAAAATGAATATTAATCTTTAAGCATTGCTACCAATTAATGAGGATTTAATTTTATGGTGTAATTTGGTGTACATTGGGTTTTAGTTAATAATGTATGTAATGTGTCATTAAAGATGCTCTAATCACATAAATAGAAATTGCCCATTCAAAATGGGAAGCTCTGAAAGATTCACTCATTGGTATATTTTCTGGATGCATTCCTAGAAAAAGGTTGATCTTGTACATTATTGAAACTGACGTTACTATAAATAAAATGGCGGTTAGAGTTTTGTGTTTTGGAGTTTGTCTGCAGTAATTATAGACCTGGCTTTCAGTCTGGCTTGCAACCCAAATTTGAGTTGTTTTCTTTGTTTCCTAGACAAAAATTTCTTTGTTGTCCTAGAGTGCCTGGAGATGGACAGGGGAATACATCCTATTGATTGTCTTGGGCAGCTTTCAGTACCATTAACCATAGTATTCTTCTTGATTGCCTTGCCTAGGATGTCACTGGGGGCACTATTTTTCAGTGGCTCCAGTCTTTCCTCGAAGGTAGATATCAGAATATGGTACTGAGGACTGCTGTTACACCTCATGGCCTTTGGATTCAAGGGTGCTGCAAAGATCCATCTTACCTCCCATGTTTTTTAATCTGCTGCAGGAGGTCATTCTGAGCTTCCGAGCATGGTGCCATCACTATGTTGATAATGTATCTCCTTTCCATCTAATTCTAGGGAAGCAGTGGGAGTTCTGAACAGGTGTCTTAAGGGCCAAACTAAACATTCGGGAAAGCACGCATAGCAGAGCTATGCATGTTAGCTTTCCCTACTCTCCTGTAAGCATGCATGGCCCTGATTTGGAGTGGGACTGCAGCACTCCAGGAGGAGAGGTTTAAACCTTTCCCCTCCCACACACCTTTTGTTTTGTTTTGCAAAATTCCACACACACAAACACAGGGTGGGAGTGTTTTTTTAAAAAAGAAAAAACTTACCTGAGGCGTATGCGGCGGATTCGGTGACGGCTCAGGCGGCTGGTCTCCTGGCCGGCCACAGCCGGGCTGCTGCGGCCGCCATTGGCGTCCTTGCAGCTGTGATAGGCTACATAAGTGTTTACGTAGCCTATCACGGCTAACCCCCCCCCAAAAAAAAACCAGCGTATGCAAATGGCAGGGGCTACGTAAATATTTACATAGGCTAGAACGGCGGGGAAAAAAGGAACGCAAATAGCGCCCACTACGCTATTTGCGTTCCCCCTTTTTTTGCCGTAATAGCCTATGTAAATATTTACGTAGGCTAAAATGGCGAAAAATAGGGAACGCAAATGGCGGCTGCCATAGCCGCCGCCATTTGCGTACGCCGTTTTTTGTTTTTGTTTTGGGGGGGGGTTGCCGTGATAAGCTACATAAATACTCACGGCAGCCTGGCTGGATGCAAATGGCGGCTGCTATGGCGGCCACCATTTGCGTCCGCAGCAGCCTGTTCGTGGCCAGAAATCTGGCTGTGGTCGGCCCTGGCCGGTTGCTCCGCGGAGCTGCCGCGGAGCGGAGCCGGCTGGGCAGGATTCTGGGGGGGGGAGGACCAGATCGCCTCCCCCCCCATTGAGGATTCCGGGGGGAGGGACAGAGTGCCTCCCCCTCACCACAAAAAATTCCGTGAAAAGGTAAGTGAGTTTCGTACATCCCTAGATGTGAGCCTCAAGGCCAAAAAGATTGTGCACCTCTGCTTTAAGATCTTCCCTAGAGGCCCTGCTCTGAGATTCTCTGCTACTGTATTTGCCACACAGCGGATAGTTATCTGGGACTGGGACAAAGTCTTTTCAATGGTTGTGGAACTGCCTACCACAGAAAGGTCATTCTGCCCCTTCACTGTAGTATATTTTAGACATGATGCTTAGGTGGTTCTTTTTTGGATATCCTTCGGCAGCCTTTGGTTTTAGATACTGTTTAAGGGGGCAAGGATTTCCTGCTGATTGCCTTTGCTGCTGAGTTGCATGCAGTAACATCTGAAACAACCCTAGAATGCTTAGAGTGGAATTGCTACAACACAATATTAGCCTAGTAAAGGTCTTGTACATTCTCAGTAATCCTCTGTAGATGTGTTCCCAAGTGCAGGCAGGAAGGCAATGAAAAAATTGCAGAGCAGCAGTGGCAGTTCTTAAGGTACATCCAATTTCCTTGTTGGATTCAGAGCAAGTTAGGGCACAATCCTATGAATGTTTAGACAGAAAAAGCCCTACAATTCCCAGCATGCCCCAGCCAGGCATGGCTGTAATATATCATAGTTTCCACTTGGATCCTTCCAATTGTGTTTTTAATATATTTGTTACATGATCGTTTTAACAATGTTTTTTAAATTTTATTTTAAAATGTGGTTCTTTTTATTGTTAGCCACCGTGAGCACCATTTCCTTGGTGGAAAGGAGGGGTATAAATCCAATAAATAAATAAAGGCATGGAGAACTTCCAAACCAGCATCAGATGTTCATGGTGTGGAAGCTCTCCATTTGTAAATCCAGGATGTGGAGGGCTGTCACATAAAACTGGCCCTTTCCTATCCACATATTGTGCCTTTCTCTTAATCTCCAGCCTTTTCCTTCATTACCTCTCCTATTGCTATCTATGACAATTCTATCATCACCTTCGACTTTCCACAGTAAAGAGCAACTTTGACAGAGAGAGTGAGAGATACTCTGAAATACGCCGACCACCTCTCTCACGTGCTGACTAGGTGAGTCATTCTTTCTCAACACATGTTGGGGATGAGGGCAGAGAAGCCCCACGACATACAAAGCGGGGCCTATGCTGCAGCCCCGCTGCATCTTCAATGTATGGCGTCTCATTCACGTGAGTAATATGGGGAAGGGGCTGGTCCACCTAGCTCAGTATTTTCTCTACCAGGGGAGTCAGCCTCTGGCCTGCAGGCTTAATCTAGTCCATAGAAGTTGCCCATCTGGCCTGAAGAGGCTCTGAGGGCCCCTCTCCCCAAACCTCCCCCAAGCCCTGTCCCCTGGCCTGGACGCTACCCAGGGCTGTGATCCAAGATAACAAGGGGATTGCGGGAGCCATGGCTTCACTTGCCTCACATCCTCTCCCCAGTGGGAGAAGGCATGAGACAGGTCACATCCACACCCACACACACACTGAAAATCTCTGCTTGCTGAATTTTCTGACAGATACTAGATTCCATGCTTGTATCACATCCGTGCAAGTATGTATGTTGCTCAGTACTTAACCAATCCAATGGCAGATCCTTAAGTGTTAACTTTACATAATGCATATATACACACATTATTTCTTAAAATGTTGCTAGCATGTTTTATAAGATAACATTTTATTACATTGTTATGTTAGTGGGTTTACTTTTTTAATGATGAAAAGTGGCACATAAGTACAGGCAAAATGAAATACTATTTTTTTTATTAACTATTGTTTTATGTTTGAAATGCTGAATAATAAAAAAACTAAAACAGTAAAAAAAAAACCTTAAATCCTTTATAAGCCTTATGTTTGAGTACTTACATAGCCCAGCTAGTGACTTATTGATTGTGTATAGTTGGTTACAAAATAGCTAAATTGTAAAACCAAACAATTTGTCATTTCAAAACTTGGGAGTTGATACAGGAGTTCGGATGAAAACAAAGATTAAGGAAGCAATCCTATGGCCTCTAGACAGCGGCTAGATGGCCATAGGATATCGTGTTATATCCGGGAACTGTCCTCCTCCCATTTCCGCGCTGCCTCGGAAGCAGCGCGGAACAGCCCCGTCCTCTGCGCTCAGAAGAGGAGGGTGGAGCAGCCGAAAAGGGGCATGGCTAGGGGCGTTCCAGGGAGGACAGAAATGCCTGTACGACTTATCCAATGTGTCGTACAGCAGCCTCCTCCCCCACTCCGTCCTCCAGCGGCTAGACAGCCACAATCGGCTGTCTAGCCGAAAATGCAGGGCAGGAGAAGCGTGGAGGGAATGATTCCCTCCACACTTCTCCTGCCCTGCTTTGGATAGGCGGTTGCCTCCGAGTTCAGAGGTGGCTGCCTATCTGGATAGGATTCCACACTAAATAATCTGACCGGAGCAACATTACTGAAGCTGCTGCTTCAAATAAAAGGCACTCTGTTAAAAATACATACTGATTCACCCATGGATGACCCTGAGTCGTAATCCACTAAATCTCTCTGCCATAAAGCCCTGTGCTACTAATTAGACTTCAGACTGTGTCACAAGTAGTGTATATACAACAGAGTTATATGCAGTGCTACTTCTTGTCTACTGTTCATGCTCAGCACTAACAGTGCAATCCTTTACACGAGTTCAATGGGAGTTATTCCCACGTAAGTGTACACAGTCTTGTAACCTTAGGGCATTTCTATACCAGCCTAAAATCCTGCATTTAAAACGGGGCTTTCTGCTTCCGTTTTAAATGCAGGATCACAACTGACTCCCTTTAGATGTGCTTCCTTTTTCTCTTCCCCTTTCCCCCTTCCCCCCCTTATCTGAGTCTTCCATTATCTGTCATTGATCTCACGCCTCTTCTTGCCGCTTTAATTCTTTTGATGGAGGAAACTGAAGCCGAACACAACAGGGTAATTTGATAGCTCATTATCTGTGATCTATTTAAAAACGGAACAAAGGGCATTTAGTGCAGGAGGGTCATAGCTGGGTCACTGAGTCATGTAGAGAGCCCACAAACTTCCCGGAAGGAGCAATCTCAATCGCAGGATAAAAGCCCCGTGTAAAGGAGCCCTGAGTTCTGAAGCAAACCTAAAATACTTCCTATAAATGGCAGTATCCATCAATTATCATGGATCCAATATTTACACACACTAAAGCCATACTTCTCTGGACTCATGCATTCTCCAATTTGCATAAAGCACTCCTATGTTTCAAACAAAACACACAGTGTTATGACAGTGTCTATATTTCCAATCTCATGAAAATTGCATGCTGACATTAGCCCACATATAAATGTGCTTTTTCAAAAATCAATGTAGAAAGAGGTGATGGAGACATTGAAAAGTACATTTCAGAAATCATCCAGAACTGGGTAAATAAAGTTGTCTTTGAACAGGTAGTAGGCCAAACATTGTCCACCACAAATCATTGAAATTAGGCCAGAACCTGCAAATACATAAAAGAATATCTTATATTAGCATTAGCGGTGGCTAGCAAGATTAGAACTGCTTTTTGTGTTGGGAACTATGAAACACATTTGAATTGGGCTTTGGTTACTGCTTTTCCTACTGGTTTTTAAGGGTCCCCCCTTTCCTTTTCAGGTTCTAGAAATGGAAATATGGTAAAATATCTTATATTCTTGCCTCTTATTCTACAGCTGACTCTTCCCAGTAGAAAGTCATTCATGCACAGGATCAGTTACAACTACGACATTACAGCCTTAAGGACAAGAAAAAAAAGATCCTCAAAACTATTTTTGGCATATCCACACTACATGTTTAAATTAGTTTTGCCATTTGTTCCCTCTTCCCAGGGAACACTGGGAACTGTAGTTCTTGAACTTGGGTTTGGGGTGGGGCCTAGAGATCTCTAACAGAGATTTCTCAGAACCTTGCTAGACTACAGCTCTCACCAATACTATGGGTGAAGTCATGACTGTTACATTGGTATAAACGCAATATACGTTTTCAGTGTAGAACCAAGCATAGGCAGCCCATTTGCATTAATCTGTATAATCAGTTTCAGTAAAACAGTGAGTATTTGTGCCATTCGCTTTTGGAGAAACAAGATGGGATGAACTTCAAAACTTCCCTAGGTTGTCATTATAGCATAATTACCTTCAGATCCCGTTCACTTTAGCATAGGAGTGCACAACCTTTTCAGCCCCAAGGGTCGCATATAACTCTGGCTCATGGGCCACACACACGCACGCTCACACACATCCTAGCAATCCTGATACATATCATTTTTTCCCCATTGCTAGCAGCAGTGGGGAAAGCTTCTGTATGAGGACTGCTGGGGGAGGGAATGGAGAGACTTCGCTCCACTCCCTCCCCCAGTGATCCTCATACAGATTGCTCTGTTAACCATGGAGGAAAGTATTATCTGTATCAGGAACGCTGCGGGAGGGAATTCAGCAGTGGCTCCACTCCCTCCCCCAGGCGACAGGGTCAGGGCATCCTTGGAGGTTGCAATTAAGGCCTTAGGTTGTGCACCCCCTGCTTCAGTGCATAGGATTGTGATGATAGCCTAAAGGCCATAATCCCAGTCCTGGTAAAATTTGAGCTCTACCCTTCTATTTCAGTGGGATATAAATTATACCCTAAGGGCACAATATACTGTGAAACTCTCCAGTACAACATCTGTTAAAATGAATGGGGCCTGAACAAGTGCTGTGACACTTATATAAGTTTCATTCATTTCAATGGACCTTTTTCAAGTGAACCTCCTGGTGAATTGTGACCTTAGGTAGATCCTTTACTAAGCCATTGCATGAATGACTTTTTAAATACTCATGCTGCCCAATCTAGATTGAGACCCTGACGTGAGGGAATTAACCATTTGCCCCCGCTGCAGTCCTATCTGGATCAGCTCCCCAATGCCTGTTCTTTGCATTGAAAGAAAAACTTCCACTGCAATGAATGGGAGTTTTCCTTCCAATGCAAATAGCAGGTGGAGTGGGCATGATCCAGATTGGAAGTATAGTGGGGGTAAAGGGTTAAAATGTTTTCTCTCCCCCACACCAGGGTCCCACTCCAGACCAGGGCCCCCACGCCTGATAGCTATTTTTAAATAATCAACTCATTCAGTGGCTAATTGTAGGGACGGTGTCTTGTCTAGTCTAGTCCTAAAAAGCCCCATCGAACAACCAAATTACTTCTGAGAAAACATGGGCTGTGTCAGGAGCGCCCTAGCTGCCTCTTACAGTCCCCTCCAATAGCCAACTCAAGACACAGACAAAAAGGATTCTTTTCAAGGCTTTATTCCGTTTACAACTTAATGACTCTTTCAGATGCTAATCACCAGCGACTAAGCAAAGAACAGCACTGGGGAAAGATAGCATAGTGGCCTATGCTCCAGGTTAGGCAGTTGGTCCCCGTTTGAAGGAGAATCATGGGAAGACCCTGAACTTATGGGCTAGGGAGAGTTCCTCCCTCTTTCCCTTGGGTCCTCGGGACACGACCGACCGTTGCTTGCGCGCCAAACGAACGCTACGCCTCCTTTCTGCGCCCTCCATCACTTGTCGCTCCCTGCGTCTGCGTTGAGCGTCTAGCAAGCCCCCCTCCTGCACTTTCTCACTGCCAGGGTTACGATCTATCTCAGGAATGCTGGCAGGAGGAATCTCTGCCAGCTGCTGTGCCTGTGAGGGATGAGCTGGCTCCTCTCCCACGGATTGCTGTTCCTCCTCAGAATCAGAACAGCTCTGGGGTTCTATTGGCTCAGTTTCCACCCTGACAGGCTGTTGGGTCCATGGGTTTCAATGTGACTTCTGAGTGAACAACCATGTTCAAGATTGGAGTTAACCTAGGCATATGTTACTATTTGCCTTGCTTCACTGTTGTTGTTGTTTTTAATAATGTATTTGAGATAGAGTGGCATTTAATAAATACCACTATTGCACCTCTACCCTTTTCAATAATAAAATCATAACTGTTTCAATCATACCTAAAGCTGCCCACCAGTGCAACATCAGTGGAAATTCAGACATAACTGCAAAACAGAACATTACATTTTAGGATTAGCACCAAGATGAAAAATACAAAATAAGATCACAACAATGCATTAAAAATGAAGTGCTAAAGTATTAGAATACATTTCAAGATAATGTACACACATGTTATCTTATTATCATAATACTACTATTTTAATGGCTGTACAGCTAAAATCAGAAATAAAATAATATAGTCCTAGGGCAGGGATGGAGAACATGTGGCCCTCCAGATATTGTTGGACTGCAGCTCCCATCATCCCTCACCATTGTCTGTGCTGACTACAGTTGATAATAGTTGCAGTCTAACATCTGGAGGACCACCCCTGCCCTAGGGAGAAAGTATCTATGCCCCACTCCAGCTGGAGGGGGGGTACTACTTGTATGGGAGCAGCCTACTATGTGGAGACTCGAGTGTATTGTCAGGTGCTGTGCATGCATGACTCTCTCTGAAGCAACTGTTGGGGCTGCACAAGTAGAGCCCCCTTTTAAAACCCTGGTAAGCATCTCTTTATGTTGGGGAGATGCTGGATTCCTAAGAACATAGGACGCTGCGTTAGACCATTGGTCCATCTAACCCAGTATAGTCAACACTGTCTGGCAGTGGCTCTCCAGGGTTTCAGGCTGGGGTTTTCCCTATCCCACCTGGAGATGTTTGGTATTGAACCTGGGACCCTCTGCATGCAAAGCAGGTGCTCCATCACTGATCCACAACCCCCCTGATTCTCCTTCCCTACCAAGCAGCTGAGTTTTTAAACTTGTAAAAAGGGCCCTATGTGCACAGCCCTAGCTGCTTCCCATGCACATCACTGGCTTGGGACTTGGGTATTAAATATTTGAGTTTTTCTACGCAAGGTTGCTAATCGGCTGTTAATCCGCTGACTCTACTTCCAGTTTCATCGCAGAACTGAGATCCGGGCACTACATGAGGAGCATTTTCTTTCCTGTTTTTCCTTTCCATAATCTGTAGGTGGCACAGTGGTATAGCGGATAGTGCAAATACACAAGAGGAAATCACAGTTATGTTCACATTCACAATTAAATGCCACATTTTCCCTGCTCTAAAAAAAAACTCACTGGAAGTGCTGGTTAAACACAGCTGTGAAACTGGAGGGACGTGACATCATCTAAAGAACCCATAAACAACCGTGAGTAGGGAATGATGAGCACATGATAAATACCTTGTTTAGAAAAGCCCACTTGCAAAGTGCCTGTCATTATGATATGTGTATGGAAGGAAGATCCTGGAGGGTTTGTAGAGCACTTCTCTGCACCAACAGAGTATCAATATCAATGTGGGCCTGTCAGGTATGTAGTGGCCAGTCCTCCTCCTCTCAACTCTGTCCCTATTAAAGCATGTTTACTTTGCCTTGTATTGCTCAGTGGGACACTGAGAACCAAGCCACAGGGTGGCCAGGTATCCTGCTTTACAGAGGACAGTGCTCTATCTGAACAGGCCTCTGTTTGAAGATGTCCTCTATTTGAAAGGCTGTCCAGTCCAAGTCTGGTTTAAAGATAAAAGAACTCTAAGAATGCAGAGAAGAGGCCTTGATGATGCCCAGCAACACTTAGAGCTTTTCTACACAAGGCTTTTAATCAATGTATGTACTTTTGGTTTCATCGCAGAATTGAGATCCGAGCTCTATACAAAGAGCTTTTCCTTTCCTGTTTTTCCACTACATAACCTGTAGGTGGTGCTGTGGTATAGCGGAATATCACAATTACACCAGTAGAAAAATTCCTTTTCTTTCACTCTCAGAAGTAATACCCCATTTCCCCGCTCTACCCCCACCCCCGCAAAAGTGCTCTTAAAAAAAGAAGCAAAATTGGAGGATCACGACAATTGTCTAAAGACCTGTAAACAACCATAAGGAATCATGAGCACACAATAAATGCCTCATGTAGAAAAGTTCTTAGAACCTGGACAGCAGATGGAGCAGGCAAACTCATCATCGGTACATCACAGTCTGAGATGTTTTGTATTTGTCTTTAAATTATAGTCATGTATAAATCTGCATGAATACATACAGGATAGCCAGTCAGTGAAAAGGCCCAGGCGAGTACAATATTCTGCATATACATAAAAGACTTTGTGCATCACGGATACTTCTGCCGTACATAGTCCTGCATGTGCTAGGCCTTTTCATTCCCGTCTGCAAAGGCAAATGCCCAACATACATGCAGAGATTAGCTATTGGCTGTGAGGAATATTTTCCTCATAACAGAAGTCTAGTGTAATCTCCTACACTGAGAAGCCCTTATATGAATGGAGCTCCATCCACACATTGGAACCGTTGGATGGCCACCAAAACATATCAAAGAATAAAATACTTGTCTCCAGATTCAGTTTTATGAGCCTAAGCTAGAGGTGGGGAACCTGTACATACGATTATCTTACATACCCCACACTTCAGAGTGGTCAGAAGATCTATGGATAGTGCTATGGGGTTTAATTTCCTTTGAGTAACACAGCACTGGAGATTTAGAGTATCTTGTAGTGTGGCATCTTCTGAAGTGGACAGTGTCCACAAAAGCTTATCCCAGAATAAATTTGTTAGTCTTTAAGGTGCCACAGGACTCTTTATTGTTTTTGCTGCAAAAGACTAATATGCCTACCCCTATGGAATTTGTGTTATTTGCTTTATTTACAATCTACGACATCTACCCTATTAGAAGCAATCACTCCTAAAAACAAGCAGATCCCTGTCTCTTCAAGGCTGCACCTCCAGTTCCAGCCAACTCCAGCAAGAAACTCTCTCCAGCTCTCTCAGGTCAATGGTATTTGTTTGACAGTGACTGTAACCATATTTTTTTTTCTTTTTTTTTACATTTCCAGCTTCTTTTTAAAATTGTATTTATTACATATTAAAATACACAGAGAAACATAACATAACCATTTAACAATGCACAATCAAACATAAACTACACATCTTCCCAGATTCTTGTTATAATAAGTAGCAGTATGATAAATGTTGGTGATGACCTTACATCGTGGCCCAGTTAAAAGATTTGCACTAGTGGTAAAAAACTGGATTTGTTCTCCTATTTGACCTCTTATGCCCTTGTTCTTACATATTAATTGCTCAGGATGAGCAATTGCATTTTTTGTGGTTTATGTTTTGTTTGAGAGCTTCGGCTATTGGGTGGTATAGAAATGTAATAAATATTGTTTGGGAGGATCCTTTCTTCAACAACACTGTGGTCTCACATGGCTGCTGTGATCTTTCTATATTAATTTGCCTACTTCTGAGCTTTATCTAAAAAATAGTTCTTCCATTTTTTATTTTTTTGGCTGCATTTAAACTGCTCCAAACATGTTTTTTTTCATCTTGAGGAGAAGGCTTACCCTGTCAACTTTTGAAACTTCTGAACTAAGATTACTATTGTCCATAATGAATATACCAATTAGGGGACTGTGAGAAATTTTCAACCGTAAGAATGAAATACTAGCTAGAAGGGAAACTGTTGAACATGTTTCCCATATATCCATAGAACTAGTGCTCTTGCCCAGCCTTCCCCAACCTGGTGTCCTCAAAATGTTTTGGACTACAGCTCCCAGAATTCCTTACCATTGGCTGTGCTGGCTGGGGCTGATAGGAGTTGAAGTCCAAAACATCTGGAGGGCACCAGGCTAGGGAAGCCTGAGCTAGATCTACAACTAGTGCTTTTTTTATTGGTATTGGAGTGCACTGATGACTGTTGGGGCACATTACCCAATCAATATACTGCTTTTCTAGTGTTATTTTCTGCTTTTTATTCTGTATTATCCAAAATACCGCAACAGATGTCATTGTGTGTGCTATGAGGTATAAATACGCAAGTGTCACCATGGTGGGATTGTATTGATATGTCACAAGGTGTAGATCTGGCCCCGGTCTTGCCAGAATGTGTGTGTGCTGGGGGAGGTGGGAGACGGTTTAGCAGCTAAAACAATTACTGATGAAGCTCTTTTGCAGGATAAAGAAAAAGGAAGATGAAAGTGAGGACACTGAAATTTATCAGCGGGGATAAGCAAAATGGGCATGAGGTCAATTTAACATTTGCTATAGCTCACATGTGAGGTTTAAAACAATCCTTGTTACACTGCAGTGTAGAACCAACATTGGCCAGAATGTTCATTCTCATTACAAATGCCTCTCTCCTACAGCAAATAAAGACTCAACCATGTCTGTATATCTGTATATGTATGTATACACACACACAAACACATATATATATATATATATATATATATATATATAACCAATGGGTGGTTGAGCCACCTGAACCTTTCAAACTGTTTGTATTGATAAGGTAGTGCCTGTCCTGAAAACCTGGAGAATTTGATCCTGAGATATCTAACATGCAAACTGGCCCTCAGTTTGGAAAAGATAAGTGCTTGAACCCACACCCTCATTTCCAGGGAACAACCCAGGTAACGTTCTGGTTCCTTTAACAGGTTCCCACATCCGTGAGGGAGGATGCAGCCATTGTGTCTTCTTCTAGCTTCCTCCTTTCTAGTCCCATCCCCCACCTGCTGGAGCAAGCAGGGCTTGTTTGGGGTCCATAGTATGCAGATGACATTTAGGGTACTGGGGAGACCTGGGATTATTATTACATTTACATCCTGCCCTCCTTTCAAGGAGCTCATGATTCTCCCCTCTCCCTTTTATCCTGACAACAATCCTGTAAAGTAAGTTAGGCTGAAAGATAGTGATTTGTTCCCCAACCTAGTGCCCTCCAGCCCTACAACTCCCAGCATGTCTGACCATCGGACATGTTGCCCAGGGCTGATGGGAGTTAAAGTCGAGAACATCTGTAGGGCACCAGGTTGGGGAAGGCTGGATTAGACCAAGGTCACCCAGTGCATGGCCCCTCACAGCTGATTGGCTGTAAAAGACTTGGGCATATTATATGAACTAGCAACCTTACTAACTCACAAGCAGTCTCTAGAGTTGCCAACTTCCTTTCTGTTTTACTGTTCTCATTTCTGTGTCTTGAACACCAGCCTAGCATACAGAAATGTAACAGGTGAAGTTTTTCCTGGCAAAGAAATAAAGATTGAGCTGCTTAATATTGGCATGTCTGTTCAAAGCATAGCAGTCAAAAACTGATGATCCAAGTAGATGTGATGAAGCCAAAAGTATTGCTTCTAAAAACACGTTTCAAAAATTAACAGTACTGTTTCAGAGACCGTATTTATTAAACAGCGTACGTACCAGCCGAAGTTATTGTGATGTGAATGATTGTAACAGTTACAGCATAATCCCAAACCCATTCTTCTACAACCAAGACAAAGAGCAGTCCAGAGATGAAATAGGTTATCTCCAATGAAACGAGAAGAACTAGAAACACAAAATATGTGATGATAGCATTAGAACACGGTTGCAGAACCTCAGGCCTGGGGGCCAATTCTGACCTGCCTGGGGTCACAGCCCAGCCTTCCAGAGTTCCCTAGATGGCTGTGCCCTTTTCCCAACTGCCAATCGTTTGGTGGTTTCCTGGCTTTTGTGCAGCTTTTTCCGCATTCTAAAAGGTTACAAAATGTCTCCCTGTTGTATAAGTAGGAGGAATGACTGCAGAATCAGCAGGTCTCAAACATAACCGTTCTTTATTTCAGCACACACAGAAGAGACAACTCAACAGAAGCTTCACCCACTGTTGCTACTCCCAGCTCTACAGGAGCTGCCAAGGTTCAAAACAATAACTACGCCACAGTACACACACACACACACACCCCGACCCCGGGCAGGATACATAACACTCTCCTAAGGCTTAGTTACTGCAGTAAGAGTTTTAAGCTAAACTATGCTGGTATTTTGGCCCTGCTCCTTTTGTTTTTAGCTGCACTCACCATCGGGATGCAACGCTGGAGAGCTTTTCCAAAATGGAATTTGTCACTTTGGATGACAGAGGTTCAACACCCTTGACAGTAGGACTTTTCTAGTTCTAGGGCTGCTAAATTTCTGTTTATCAAACTGCTACTAAAGGCATGGGACTAGGTTGGCAACTATATTTTATCCTCAACTTCAGGCTCAGTCTGTGAAATGGTACTTGCTATTAAGGTTAAACAGGTAGTTCTAGGGGAGAGACATACACCTTTCAATTCAGTTTGTATGTATGTTTTCATAGGACAAATAGGCAGAATCCTAACGGCATTATATCATTGAACCAGTTTTCATGGGCTTCCCACTTGTGCTGATTTGAAAAGAGAGATCCATGGTATTTATTTATTCAGGGATTTTGGATTACGTATGATGATCCTATTAGAACCTTGCGCCATGCCACATGTTCCTGAGGCTGCCTTTTCCACTGATCTGTGTCCACCCCCACCCCCCAAACCCCCTCCATATAGGATAATAGCAAATACAATCAACAGGGTCATCTTTGCTTTTCAGCCAAATGTTTCAGAGATTCTCCTTTCCAAGAAAGGAGGTCTGATATGGAATGAGATATCTCTGTGCTAACATAACATCTTGAATTGTGTCTGGATGATGTAGCCCTCAATGGGAGCAGAAAGATGCACATTCTTGTGCATAGATTTTCTCAAAACACCATTATTAGGTCTTCAAGTACTTATTTTTATCAATGTGTCAGACTTTCATAATTTTCCCCACAAAAGTATTTACTCTAGTCCCCTCCTGCCATGGTCAAAATCCCATTACACACTAAATTAAAGTAGGTTATGCGTATTTATTGTTCCTTAGACCAGCAATAACCTCATGAAGGAAATTAACTTAAAAGTTAACACAATTAAATGTTTCCTTAAGCAGTTGGTTCTCTGCTGAGACCAGAAGACAATCCACCTTATCCTCCAAGGAGCTGATCCTTCATCAGCCAAAATCAATAGTAAACATCCACTGACTTTAACAAAATAAAATCAGGTTTTCAATAGTTAAATAGTCTTTTAATACCCATTCTCTCACCCTCTGCCAAAACTGCCTTCTGTAAGCAATATGCCTATAGAAAGGAAAGCAATATTATTTTCATTTGTCCAAGTTATTAATTAAGAATTGTATCTCTTAATTTATTCCTCAGACTTTCAACAGCTGCTCTGGTCAGTACTGTAATCAATCTATGGCTGTCCGACAGATAAATCTGGATGTACTGGCAATTCTTACCCACACCAGCAACCAGGGAACACTTCAGAGTAGGAGAAGGAAAGGTCACAGTACTTGTAGTAGTAGTGTCTCCTTTTCTCCCTCCATCTCTGGAATTAGAAAAACCTTCTAGCCCAGCCTACTCACACTAGTTCTAAGAGCCAGTGCAGATAGTACTTCAGCTGGCTCACAATAGTGATTTATTTGCATGAGTCATGAAAAGCAAACTTATGTAATTCAACTTTTGTGAATGAGAAAATCACAGCTTGCCAACTATTAATGCATAAATTTGCACATGTTGACTCACAGCCAAACTAGACATTGGCCCAGTTTACACAACACGAGGGTGGTTAATAAGCCTGGTTCTATTAGACAATGTTCTAGCATCTTTTCTGTTTGGATACATTTCCCACTGTTTAGAATACGGCATTGATGGGCCAAATATTTGCCCAAGAGTCACCATCAGACACCAGGAGAGGAAACAAAACACTTTGGAGACCACAGCATCTTACTAAAGGAGAAGCAACCTAACTGGTTCCTGCTCTGCCTCAGAATATTTCAAGTAATATATGAGGATGGCATTGGTTGGGAAGTAGAACGCCTACTTAGGATGTATTCACAAAAGCATGACCTTCCAGCGTCATGACGAAAGCCATGTGGAAAGTGGTCTTGTGACCACACTTCTAAAACCTGTTGACCTCTTCAGGTTTAGAAGAGCCTGGAATCTGCAGTTCTGTTGTGCTGCTGCCCAATACGGTGAGTTACAAGGGTTAAAGGTCATAGTATTCTTAGGCTCCAGAGTGACTCTGCCAAGCCACGCTGGCCATTGGTAGCTCCTGACCTGTAGGGCTGGTCCAGGACATTTTGCTGCCTGAGACAAAGAACAAGATGGCATCCCCTCCCATTCCAGGTACAAAAGATGACTGGAGTTGCAAATGAGTTTTTCTTCAAGACTGGTGATGGAAAAGCATCCTCTAACACACCTGAAGGCAGCAAGCTAGCTTTGTGGATGCAGAACAGGCCATGCTCTTTCCTCCAGCACCTTGCTGCTGCCTCCCAGCATCTGCTGCCTGAGATGACTGCCTCACTCTGTCTAATGGTAGGGCCAGCCTTACTAACTTGGAAGGTTTATGAAGACTTGCAGGTCAGGCTGGTACTTTGCCCTGGGGAACAACAGTATCCACTTTTGTCTGGCTACCTGGCTCATGATTCCTGGCTTTCAACTCATTGCTCCCAGATTAGCAACATAGGAAGATGCCTTATACTGAGTCATGCCATTGGTCCAATTAGCCCAGTATTATTGCCACTGGCTGGCAGTGGCCCTCCAGAGTTTCAGGCAGGAGTTTTTCCAGCCCTACCTGGAGATTCCGGGGACTGAACCTGGGACCTTTTGCATGCAAAGCACAGGCTCTTCCACTGAGCTATGGCCCTTCCCCTGCTTACGGTCTCGTTCTACTTACAGATATTGCTGCTTACAGACTCTTTCACCACCATGTATAACACATGCCTCAAAAAAGGGGCCTTGGAAGCATGTGAGCCTCAGAAACAGATGACTGCAAAAAGCAGTCATGTTAACTCATCTATAAATAAATGTTTTTGATCTGTACAAAGCCACAGTGTCTAAATGTAGTTCATATTAATAAGATCGAGATGTGACCTGTATACAATGTTATTTATTCCAATTGCATATAGCTTCCCTTACCCACAAGTAACTTACTTTTCAGATAGCCTCACTGAAATGTGATTTGCACCTAAAAGCAAATCAGTTAAAGATCTCCCTGCACACTTTTGCCAAAACAATTTACATTTTAAAAGGTTTCATTCCTAGCAATTTATCGTTCTTTTGAGAGAAAGATTATAAACCCACTAAAATGTATTTACTCACTGTAAATATCTATCTTTTGGCTCAGAAGGGGAACCATAATAGCTTTACAAGCAATCACAGTCAGGCTGTTTCACATATTACAGCGTGGCAATTCAGTGGGGATCCATAGCCAATCCCAACACTCTGTGCAACTGGGGTTCCAGTTCGGGGTTCAAGTAAGCAGAACACCTGAAGGCCCCCTCCCTGCAGACATTTGGGATGTCTACACAAACACCAGGGGCAGGAACTACTCAGCACATATGTGATCGGGGGAAGGGCCAGTCAGTGTGGCCCCATTCTCCCCTCATGCATTGGTCCAACATGTGACAGAAACATCTGAAGAGGGCTGGAATTGGAAGGACTCTTGTAGGACATCTGCTCCATGCAAGAAATGAAGAGCTAAACAATCTCAACAGACAGCTGTTTCTAGTTGAAGGCCTCCAGTAAAAGAGAGCCCACCATCCGTTTAGGTTAGGATGGGGAGCCTCAGGCTCAGGGGCCAAATCCAGCCTTCCGGGGTTCCCCAGATGGCCACAGCCCCTTCCTGTGCCCCACCTCCTTTCCCCCAACCACCAAACGTTTGGTGGTTTCCCAGCTTTTGTGCAGTTTTCCCCCCATTTAAAAGGCTGAAATGCCTCTCCTAAGGCTGAGTTTCTGGCAGTAACAGCTTTAAGCTACAATAGGCTAGTATTTTTGGCCCCACCCCTTTGCCTTTGGTCCTGCCCACCACTGGAATGTGGTCCCCAAGAGCTTCTCCAAAACTGAATTTCGCCGTTGGACTGAAAGAGGTTCTCTATCCCTGCTTTAGGTAACTGGTTCCATTGTCAAACTGCAATGTATTTTAGTACTTCACTAAATTACAGCTCGATCAAATTTGAACAGTAATACCATAGATGCTATCCACTGGAGAAGGAAATGGCAACCCACTCCAGTATTCTTGCCAAGAAAACCCCATGGAACGTATCACAAGGCTAAAAGATATGACGCCGGAAGATGAGCCCCTCAGGTCGGAAGGTGTCCAATATACTACTGGGGAAGAGCAGAGGGTATTTCCAAGTAGCGCCAGAAAGAGTGAAGCGGCTGGGCCAAAGCCGAAAGGACACTCAGCTGTGGATGTGTCTGGTGGTGAAAAGAAAATCCGATGCTGTAAGGAACAATATTGTTTAGGAACCTGGAATGTCAGATCAATGAATCAAGGTAAGCTGGAGGTGGTCAAACATGAGATGGCAAGATTGAACATCGACATCTTGGGAATCAGCGAACTAAAATGGACAGGCATGGGCGAATTTAATTCAGGTGACCATCATATCTACTACTGTGGGCAAGAATCCCTTAGAAGAAATGGAGTAGCACTCATAGTCAACAAAAGGGTGGGAAAAGCAGTACTGGGGTACAATCTTAAAAATGATAGAATGATCTCAGTATGAATCCAAAGCAAACCATTCAACATCACAGTAATTCAAGTCTATGCCCCAACCACTGATGCCGAAGAAGGTGAGGTTGATCGGTTCTATGAAGACCTACAACACCTTCTAGAACTAACACCAAAAAAAGATGTCCTCTTCATCATAGGGGATTGGAATGCTAAAGTAGGAAGTCAAGAAATCACCGGGATAACAGGCAGGCATGGCCTTAGTGTACAAAATGAAGCAGGACAAAAGCTAATAGAGTTTTGCCAAGAGAACACGCTGATCATAGCAAACATTCTTTTCCAACAGCACAAGAGACGACTCTACACATGGACATCACCAGATGGTCAATATCGAAATCAGATTGATTATGTCCTTTGCAGCCAAAGATGGAGAAGCTCCATATAGTCAGTAAAAACAAGACCTGGAGCTGACTGTGGCTCAGATCATGAGCTTCTTGTTGCAAAATTTCAGCTTAAATTGAAGAACGTAGGGAAAACCACTAAACCGTTCAGGTATGACCTAAATCATATCCCTTATGAATATACAGTGGAGGTGAGGAATAGATTTCAGGGATTAGACCTGATAGACAGAGTGCCTGAGGAACTATGGACGGAGGTCCATAACATTGTTCAGGAGGCAGCAACTCAATCCATCCCAAAGAAAAAGAAATGCAAGAAAGCCAAGTGGCTGTCTGATGAGGCTTTACAAGTAGCTCACGAAAGAAGGGAAGGGAAAAGCAAGGGAGAAAGGGGAAGATATATCCAACTGAATGCAGAGTTCCAGAGAATAGCAAGGAGAGACAAGAAGGCCTTCTTAAATGAACAATGCAAAGAAATTGAGGAAAACAACAGAATGGGAAAGACTAGAGATCTCTTCAAGAAAATCGGAGATCTCAAGGGAACATTTTGTGCAAAGATGGGCATGATAAAGGACAAAGAAGGCAGGGACCTAACAGAAGCAGATGAGATTAAGAAGAGGTGGAAAGAATACACAGAAGAACTATACAGGAAAGATCTGAATGTCCCTGATAGCCATGATAGTGCGGTCACTGAACTTGAGCCGGACATCCTAGACAGTGAAGTCAAGTGGGCCTTAGGAAGCATTAGTAACAACAAAGCTAGCGGAGATGACAGTCTTCCAGCTGAGCTATTTAAAATCCTAAAAGATGATGCTGTTAAAGTGCTGCATTCAATATGCCAACAAATTTGGAACACTCAACAATGGCCGCAAGACTGGAAAAGGTCAGTTTACATTCCAATTCCAAAGAAGGGCAATGCCAAAGAGTGTTCAAACTACCGCACAATTGCGCTCATTTCACATGCCAGCAAAGTGATGCTCAAAATCCTACAAGCTAGGCTTCAGCAGTACGCGAACCAAGAACTACCGGAAGTACAAGCTGGGTTTCGAAGAGGCAGAGGAACTAGAGATCAAATCGCCAACATTCGCTGCATCATGGAGAAAGCAAGAGAATTCCAGAAAAACGTCTATTTCTGCTTCATTGACTACGCTAAAACCTTTGATTGTGTGGATCACAACAAACTGTGGCAAACTCTTAAAGTGATGGGAGTACCAGACCACCTTACCTGTCTCCTGAGAAACCTGTACGAGGGTCAAGAAGCAACAGTAAGAACCAGACATGGAACAACCGAGTGGTTCAAAATTGGGAAAGGAGTACGACAAAGCTGCATATTGTCACCCTGCTTATTTAACTTATATGCAGAGTACATCATGAGAAATGCTAGGTTGGATGAATCAGAGGTCGGAATTAAGATTGCTGGGAAAATTATCAACAACCTCCGATATGCAGACGATACCACCCTAATGGCAGAAAGCGAAGAGGATCTAAAGAGCCTCTTGTTGAGGGTGAAAGAGGAGAGTGCAAAAGCTGGTTTGAAACTCAACATTAAAAAAACTAAGATCATGGCATCTGGCCCTATCACTTCCTGGCATATAGAAGGGGAAGAAATGGAAGCAGTGACGGATTTTACTTTCTTGGGCTCCAAGATCACCGCAGATGGTGACTGTAGCCATGAAATTAAAAGACGCTTGCTCCTTGGGAGGAAAGCTATGGCAAACCTAGACAGCATAGTAAGAAGCAGAGACATCACCTTGCCGACAAAGGTCTGTCTAATCAAAGCTATGGTTTTCCCAATAGTAATGTATGGCTGTGAGAGCTGGACTATAAGGAAGGCTGAGCGCCGAAGAATTGATGCTTTCGAACTGTGGTGCTGGAGAAGACCCTTACGAGTCCCCTGGACTGCAAGGAGGTCAAATCAGTCCATCCTAAAGGAAATCAACCCTGAGTGCTCATTGGAAGGACAGATACTGAAGCTGAAGCTCAAATATTTTGGCCACCTAATGCGAAGAGGAAACTCTCTGGAAAAGACCCTGATGCTGGGAAAGACTGAACGCAAAAGGAGAAGGGGACGGCAGAGGATGAGATGGCTAGATAGCATCACCAATGCAATGAATATGAACTTGAGCACGCTCTGGGAGAGAGCGCAGGACAGGAAGGCCTGGCGTGCTATGGTCCATGGGGTCACGAAGAGTCGGACACGACTGAACAACTGAACAACAACAACACAACCATAGATGCCATATGCCAGCAAATTTGGAAAACACAAGAATGGCCAACAGATTGGAAAAAATCAACTCATATCCCCATACCAAAAAAGGGAAGCACCAAAGAATGTTCAAACTATCGAACAGTGGCACTTATTTCACATGCCAGTGAGGTAATGCTCAAGATCTTGCAAGGTAGACTCCAGCAATTCATGGAACGAGAATTGCCAGATGTACAAGCTGGGTTTAGAAAAGGCAGAGGAACTAGAGACCAAATTGCCAATATCCGCTGGATAATGGAGAAAGCCAGGGAGTTTCAGAAAAACATCTATTTCTGTTTTATTGACTATTCTAAAGCCTTTGACTGTGTGGATCTTAACAAATTGTGACAAGTTCTTGGTGGTATGGGGATACCAAGTCATCTTGTCTGCCTCCTGAGGAATCTGTATAACAGCCAAGTAGCAACGGTAAGAACAAACCACGGAACAATGGACTGGTTTAAGATTGGGAAAGGAGTACGGCAGGGTTGTATACTCTCACCCTACCTATTCAACCTGTACGCAGAACACATCATGCGATGTGCTGGGCTTGATGAGGCCAAGGCTGGAGTTAAAATCGCTGGAAGAAATATTAACAATCTCCGATATGCAGATGATACCACTTTGATGGCTGAAAGCAAGGAGGAGCTGAGGAACCTTATGACAAAGGTGAAAGAAGAAAGTGGAAAAGCTGGGATGCAGTTAAACATAAAAAAAACCAAGATTATGGCAACCAGCTTGATTGATAACTGGCAAATAGAGGGAGAAAACGTGGAGGCAGTGACAGACTTTGTCTTTCTAGTCATAAAGATTACTGCAGACGCTGACTGCAGCCAGGAAATCAGAAGATATTTACTTCTTGGGAGGACAGCAATGACAAATCTTGATAAAATAGTTAAGAGCAGAGACATCACACTGACAACAAAGGTCCGCATAGTTCAAGCAATGGTGTTCCCCGTAGTAACCTATGGCTGCAAGAGCTGGATCATAAGGAAGGCTGAGCGAAGGAAGATAGATGCTTTTGAACTGTGGTGCCGGAGGAAAATTCTGAGAGTGCCTTGGACTGCAAGAAGATCAAACCAGTCCATACTCCAGGAAATAAAGCCAGACTGCACACTTGAGGGAATGATATTAAAGGCAACACTGAAGTACTTTGGCCACATAATGAGAAGACAGGATACCCTGGAGAAGAAGCTGATGCTAGGGAAAGTGGAAGGCAAAAGGAAGAGGGGTCGACCAGGGCAAGATGGATGGATGATATTCTGGAGGTGACGGACTCGACCTTGGGGGAGCTGGGGATGGCAACGGCCGACAGGAAGCTCTGGCGTGGGCTGGTCCATGAAGTCACGAAGAGTCGGAAGCGACTGACTGAATAAACAACAACAACATCAACAACCATAGAGCCTATATTCAGATAAGGTTTTCTGGGACAAAATATTTTTCCTTCAGAAAAGAGATGAAGGCCAAATTAGATGTGAAAGATGCAGCCATGGATGGACTGCAGCTTTTTCTTTAGCTAAATACAGCCATGAGCGGGCCATGGTGCTGGCAGAGACAATGGCTCCGGAGGAGAGCCAGTCAACTCTTTTCTTCCCTGCCACTTCTCCAGTTTAAGAACATAAGAAGAGCCATGCTGGATCAGACCAAGGGTTCATCTAGTCCAGCATTCTGTTCACACAGTGGCCAACCAGCTGTCGACTGGGAAACCACAAGCAGGGCATGAGCGCAACAGTACCCCCCCACCCATGTTCCCCAGCCACTGGTGTAATAGGCTCACTGCCTCTAGTACTGGAGGTAACACATAGTCATCAAGACTAGTAGCCATTTATAGCCTTTTCCTCCAGGAATTTGTCTAACCCCCTTTTAAAGCCATCCAAATTGGTGGCCATCACTACTTCCTGTGACAGTGTCCATAGTTTGACTATGCACTGTGTGAAGAAGTACTTCCTTTTATCTGTCCTAAATCTCCCACCAATCAGCTTCATAGAATTACACTGGGTTCTAGTATTTTGAGAGAGAGAGAGAAATGTCCCTTGTCATTTTTCACGTTAAATCACTCGCTTGAAGCTGCTATTAGTCAGGGAAGGAGGAAAAGGCAGTTACCACAGCCCTCTTTGGGGAACAGGGATTTAAGTTAGGGAAATGTCACAGGGGAAAGGGGTTAACTTCTCTTTCCCCTAGCATCACAGTTGCAATGCAAATTGGTCAACCTCTCCAGCGACTGTTTTTAAACAAAGAAAAAGATTATGGTTTGGTTGGCACATAATGGCACCCCAGAGAATGAGCTTAGTATATTGTCATTGAATTGTGGATTGTTGTTGAATTGTGGCTTGTCATTATGTGAACCCTGCACTGTGGTTTAAATGTGGGTTGTTAACCATGAATAACCCAGAGTTCACAACCCAAAGTTCAATGGTGTGAGATGGATGATGCAAGATACCTATTGGTTACAATAACCTCACAAAAGAAAATTAATGACAATTTGGTCTACAGTGAGAAAGGTGGACAGGGTGGCAGGCCCCCAAAGTGAGCTCACCAAAGGTCAGAGGTGGGAACAGATAGAGATGGGCTGTGGTGACAGGTGGGAGGGAGCAATGAAGATAACCAGCAGCACTGAAAGAAGCAGCAGCACAGCTCCAGTCTCCCCTCAGCCCAGCACTGAGAAGTGTCAGGTAAGGCGGCTGCAGCCGCTGCCACCTTCATTACCCCCAGTTCCTCTGGGCCCTGCTGGCTTAATGTACATTGACACAGGGCCCAGAAGAATTGAGGACAATGAAGATGGCCAGCACCTCTCTCTTCACTGCCAGGCCCTGGCTATTTAAACAAACAAACAAATATAAAACAAAGGGATGCCAGCATCAGTTGTGGTGGGCCCTCTGGGCCTACATGCTTTAGCATTAGCCCAACCATGCCAAGCGCTGACGCCTGTCTGAGGACAGAATACATTCGTGATTAGCAACAAAAACTGTGTTGAGCACCATTTTCTTGGTGGAAATGCAGGGTACAAATCAAATCAATCAATAGGAACTGAAGCAATTTGCTTGTTTGTCAGCAGAGCTGGTTGAAGTTAGAAACATAGTATTCAAAGCCAAACATTAATAATTTTGGATATTTGTTAGCACAGATGTAAAAAATAAGATTGGTTCTGCTGTACTTATTAACATACTCGCTAATAAAATGCTATCTATCACCATAACTGAGGGCTAAACTTCATGCTATGTTACATTTTATTTTACTCTAAGTAAGTTCGTGGGGCCCGATCCAGAGTAGTAGGATCTCCTCCCCGCGACCTCTTATACCTCCCCCCCCAGCCATTTCTTCCCCTACATTTGCACATTCGCACATGGCTTGGGTCTCTGTGCACTTATTCTAGAATAAAATAAAATGTTAGGATCACATAGATGCTACGTATTTAACAAACCTCCTGATGTAGCCCTCAGAGAGCTGCTTTAGGCATGCCTGAAAGATTGGGTGTTCCCAGAAACTGTCTTCTCTCCCCACCCCACCCTGCCTGAGCATTTCCCCTGAAATTGCCAGAATTTCAAAATAACAGAGGACATTGCTAGAGGTGGTATGTGGAGGTGGAAAGAGTCAAAAGCTCCGTTGGATGCATAGTGTTAGCAGTGCCGTTTTCTCCTGGTTGCTACAGTGATTACTCTGGGGAACTGTTGAAGTAGTTACAGCCATGTATCCACAATTAGAAATTGTTTGGACAATCAGAAATATTATAAGCAGCATGGGCTGGCTCCAGATTTAAGCTGGATTGACTGCACTGGCAAAAGTGAACTTCCCCACTTCCTCCTTCCCCTGGCATCCGCTCCAGTCTCAGATAATGCTGCACAGTGAGTCAGGAGACCCTGAATGGGGTGAGCTGTGGTGTGGGAGGGTGAGCAGATCCCCAAAATTGGGTGGAGGGACCTTCTGCAAGCAGAAGACAGATCCTAGATCCAGTCCCATGATTTCATATTGATAAGGTTACAGTTGCGGGGGGGGGGGGGGCATGAAATAGCCAAATGAAGAAGCTGTGCTGATCAGGATGGAAGATTGATTCTCCTGGACAAATTAAGTGGAGGTGATATGCACATTTAGACTAAAAGCATGTAGTACCAAGCTGCTGAGACTGTACTATTTCAGAATGCAGGTAGGAGAAGATCACATGCCCCGTGTTTAAAAAGAAATGGTCTGCGTACAGTAAACTAGCAGGCAGAAGGATAGTCTGGATTCTTCTATCTGACACAGCTGTCTGCGGGTAGGGAATTTTAGACATGGGGCAGCATTTAATCCTCCCACACCCAACATGCATCTTGAAGGGGCACCAAAAATAGAGGACTGCACCTTGGAGGGGCCGGCCAAGACATTCTGCTACCTGAGGCAAAGATGACACCCCTACGCCCCCCCAATCCATTCCATGTCCAGAAGCTGACCAAATCAGCACTTGGCTGTTACTTCAATACTAGTGATGTATTTACCTCTTACTTCAATACTTACGGCAGCAGGCTAACTTAGGAGGCACAGGACAAGGCATGTGGGCTACACACCTGTTACCCAGTGTCCCACCACTGCTTGCCATTACCACCACCACCCTGGTACCATGTGCCTTTTCTAAACATGCAGAGCAGCCCATTGAATATCCTTGACTTGAAATGATTGATATCATATAAGCCTTTCAAACTTGGAGCCTCCCAAATGTTTTTGGACCAGCTCCCATCAGCTACAGCCAGCATGGCCAATGGTGAGGAATGCTGGGAATTGTAGTCCAAAACATCTGGAGGGCACCAGGTTGGGGGAAGGCTGCCATCCAATGTGGAATCATGGAAATATTTTTAAGGTAGTAACACTGAGTCATAATTCTTAACATGTTGTTTAAAAATGGCAAACTCTTTGGAGCATTTCAATGGAGAAACCATCTAGCTGTTGGAAGAACAAAGCATTTTTCTTTACTTTACAAAAGAAAATTTACCTAAATAATATGGGTTCATCCATGATGGGTTGGTCTTAAAATCAAAAGGTGCCAGTCCATCCAGCATCTGTAGTCTGTGAAGATGTTCAAAATGTCAAAGATACGGTTATTTGAACACAAGGTACTGATTGCCTACCCAAATATATGCCTTCCAGATGTGTTGGACTGCAACTCCCACCGTTCCCAGTCAGCATGGCTAATCCAGATGTGTTAGACTGTAACTCCCACTATTCCCAGCCAGCATAGCTAATGATGGTAAGTTGGAGAAGGCTGCTACTGCAAAAAGTAAATTATTTAGCATGTGTGTTGATTTCCGAAATGCTTTTAATAGCTTGCTAAGCTAATGGACCTAATTATTCTACACTTCACAACAGACATGTTAAAAGGCGTTTAAAAACACACACACAATTCAAGAATGTAGTCAGTATGCATATTTGTATATGTTTAGCAACCTTAATTGTTTTTGTTATGTTTAAAAAATATCCTGAAAGTATGAGGCCATATTCTGATGCAGTGTGAATACTTCCAGCCTTTTACCACATTTATATTCATTCATTAATTCAGAATGATTGTCAAGGTAGTTTTACCTGGATGCTGTGAAACAAAAGCATAGGACCACATAATACACCGAGTAGAATATGATCACACAAAGTAGCAGATTGAGCAAAATAATCTGTAAAGGAAAAATGAAATTAAATTCACTTTCTTAACCATGTTTGCTTCTAAATCACCAAGAAAAATAAGAATTCAGCATGATTTAAACAAACAAACAAACAAGTCACGTCAAACCCCTTTTCCAGTAAGGATCTCAAGGCAACATACATAGGGGTTCCAGCAACCTGCTTTCCAGACACTGACCAGATCTACATCTATATAACTTCAGCACGATGGCTATGGCTGCAATCCTGTATTAAAAAAATACTTTGGAGTGACTTGGACTTTGGATTGAACAAAATGGCACTTATGTCTGAGCAGAGATATACAGGATTACACTGTACATCATGGTATTAGCTCCCTGGTATTAGCTGGCCTGCCTTTTAATGACACAGATCCTGCAAAAGGGTGCAGTGTGTCATAGAATCATAGAATTAACAATCTCCAGCTACCAATATTAAATGACGTAACCTACTTGGAGCGAAACAGGCTAAGATTGAGACATCCAGTCATTTCTACCGCTAAAGCTCTTCTAGAAGATGATTATAATATCCACAACATGTGGAAACAACATTGGCTAGGAAACTGTCCTCCACAATGCCGAAGCTTGCCCTGCATCTTGGAAAAACCACCTGGATTTGACCAGCCCCGTGCGATATGGACAACCTTGACCCAAATTCGCATGGGTCATGGTAGATGTGCAGATGCCCTTTATAAATGGGGCAAAACAACATCAACAAATTGCGATTGTGGGGCTGAAAAAAAAACTATCTAGCACATAGTGACAGAGTGTCAAAACCGAGCCTACAATGGAGACTTTGCTGATTTCCTGGCTGTGAAAACTGAAGCAAAAAATTACAGTCAGGGCCAGAAATATCAGAACAAGGATAACTGTTTTGGCAGTTGGCCTCTGTACACCACCACATTGAAGATGAAAGGAAACACACTCAGATGGGAGCGAAGTCAGGACTTTCAGCTGTAATTCAAGGGGTCTGACAAAAGTGGGGCACTAACCATTCAGGAAGGACAGCCAGTGGCATGCACACACACCCATCGTTGGTGACTCATAAGTAACGGAACAAATGGCTGACAAGCAGCTGCATGGCCAGGTGTGGCCTGTTTCCTGGGTACCCCATGACCAATCAAGCAGATGGTTCTGAGCATTACATTTGCATTTGATAGCTGTTCACTGGAACTCCCAACATGAGGTCCATGCGAATGAAGGAGGCCATCATTAGGCTGAGGAAACAAAATAAACCCATCAGAGAGACAGCAAAAACAGTAGGAGTGGCCAATACAACAGTATGGAACATCCTGAAAAAGACGGAATTAACTGGCAAGCTCAGCAATAGCAAAAGGCCTGGATGACCAGGGAAGACAACTAAAGGGGATGACCGCAGAATTCTGCTCATGGTGAAGATGAACTCTTTCACAACATCTAGCCAGGTCAAGAACACTCTTGAGGAGGTAGGCATGTCATTATCAACTTCTATAGTCAAGAGACGGCTGTATGAATGTAAATACAGAGGCTTCACAACAAGGTGCAAACCACTGGTAACACTCAAGAACAGACAGGCCAGATTAGCCTTCACCAGCAAACACCTAAAAAAGCCTGCCCAGTTCTGGAATAAGATTCTTTGGACTAATGAAACCAAGATTAACTTGTACCAGAATGATGGGAAGAGAAAAGTATGGAGAAAGAAAGGAACAGCTCGTGATCCAAAGCATACTACATCATCTGTTAAACATGGTGGAGGCAGTGTTATGGCATGGGCGTGTATGGCTGCCAATGGAACTGGGTCACTGGTGTTTATTGATGACCTGACTGCTGATCAAAGCAGCAGGATGAATTCTGAAGTGTATAGGGCTATACTTTCTGCTCAGATTCAGCCGAATGCTGCCAAACTGATAGGATGCCGGAGGAGGAGGTGCAGGGAATGCTGATCAAATTTGCAGATGACACAAAATTGGGAGGGATAGCTAATACTTTGGAAGACAGAAACAAAATTCAAAGTGATCTGGATAGACTGGAGTGCTGGGCAGAAAACAACAGAATGGCATTTAATAGGGACAAATGCCAAGTTCTGCACCTAGGAAAAAGAAACCAAATGCACAGTTACAAGATGGGGGATACGTGGCTCAACCACACTACGAGCGAGAAGGATCTTGGAATTGTCGTCGATCACAAGCTGAATATGAGCCAACAATGTGATGTGGCTGCAAAAAAGGCAAATGCTATTTTGGGCTGCATTCATAGAAGCATCGCTTCCAAATCCCGGGAAGTACTAGTTCCCCTCTACTCAGCACTGGTTAGGCCTCATCTGGAGTACTGTGTCCAGTTCTGGGCACCACACTTTAAGAAGGATGCAGAGAAGCTGGAGAGGGTTCAAAGGAGGGCAACAAAGATGATCAGGGGACTGGAAACAAAGCCCTATGAAGAGAGACTGAAAGAACTGGGCATGTTTAGCCTTGAGAAGAGAAGACTGAGGGGAGATATGATAGCACTCTTCAAGTACTTGAAAGGTTGTCACAGAGAAGAAGGCCAGGATCTCTTCTTGATCATCCCAGAGTGCAGGACACGGAATAATGGGCTCAAGTTACAGGAAGCCAGATTCCGGCTGAACATCAGGAAAAACTTCCTGACTGTTAGAGCAATACGGCAATGGAACCAATTACCTGGGGAGGTGGTGGGCTCTCCCACACTGGAGGCCTTCAAGACGAGGCTGGACAGCCATTTGTCAGGGATGCTCTGACTTGGATTCCTGCATTGAGCAGGGGGTTGGACTCGATGGCCTTGTAGGCCCCTTCCAACCCTACTATTCTATGATTCTATGATTCTATACTGCAGATGGATAATGACCCAAAACATACAGCAAAAGCTACCCAAGAGTTTCTCAAGGCAAAGAAGGGGGATGTTCTTCAATGGCCAAGTCAGTCACCTGATCTCCACCCAATAGAGCATGCTTTTCACTTCCTGAAGACAAGACTGAAGGCAGAAAGACCCACAAACAAGCAGCAGCTGAAGGCAGCTGCAGTCAAGGCCTGGCAAAGCATCTCGAGGGAGGAAACTCAGCATTTGGCCATGTCCATGGCTTCCAGACGTCAGGTAGTCATTGACTGCAAAGGATTTTCATCCAGGTATTAAAGGCGATCTTTAAGTTTGAAATGATGTTGGTTTGTTCCATTACTTATGAGCCACCAACGATTGGGGGGGGGGGTATATGCCACTGGCTGTCCTTCCTGAATGGTTAGTGCCCCACTTTTGTCAAACCCCTTGAATTACAGCTGAAAGTCCTGACTTCGCTCCCATCTGAGTGTGTTTCCTTTCAACTTCAATGTGGTGGTATACAGAGGCCAACTGCCAAAACAGTTATCCTTGTTCTGATATTTCTGGCCCTGACTATATATCTGTAACCTAGATGTACGTTTGTGATCTTCCTGTCTACATTTCATATTTCATATTTATTATGCTCTATGTTTTTATTGTAATGCGATGTGAATGTGCCATATGATAGATGATAGACAGATAGATAGAATAGTAGGGTTG
The DNA here is from genome assembly GCF_057233095.1 of Heloderma suspectum. Lineage (NCBI taxonomy): Eukaryota > Metazoa > Chordata > Lepidosauria > Squamata > Helodermatidae > Heloderma > Heloderma suspectum. Next base: position 335,058,538 of record NC_139458.1, read on the forward strand.
GGAGGGGCCTACAAGACCATTGATTCCAACCCCCTGCTCAATGCAGAAATCCAGGTCAGAGCATCCCTAACAGAGGGCTGTCCAGCCTTGTCTTGAACGCCTCCAGTGTGGGAGAGCCCACCACCTCCCTAGGTCATTGGTTCCATTGTCGTATCGCTCTAACAGTCCGGACGTTTTTCCTGATGTTCAGCCAGAATCTGGCTTCCCGGCTTCCCGTGTCTCTGTGCGAAGAATGGGAAGCACACAGTGACCCACTCCACCCTCTAGGCTAGAGGTTCGTGTAGTCCTCCCCACACAAACATCACCTGCCATAATCATGGCCATTTCACTAGTACAAGATAAATGCCAGCATGGTTATATCATTTCAAGCATAGCTATTTTGGTTAGTACAATGTTTTGCCCTTTTCTTTTTGTGCTTTTTACAGACAAATGCTCGTTTTTGGTGCATATTCTAAATAAATGCTACTTGCTGACGTAATTCCAAATTCCAGTCTAATGTAAGTTCAAAGCTACCTTTACTTCTTATTGCCTAGTTTTTCTGGCTAAGTTACTGACAAGGTGTGTTATATTACATTGTTATGGTTGCTGGCCGGCCATACCTTTTGTCAGGCAAATGGCTTCTTAGTGGCCCAGAACTAGTGGCACTGTTTTGTTTTTTCCTCCAGTGGGAGCTAATAGGAAGCTCCCCTTTCACCCTCAACAAGAGGCTCTTTAGATCGTCTTCACTTTCTGCCATTAGGGTGGTATCGTCTGCATATCGGAGGTTGTTGATAATTCTTCCGGCAATCTTAATTCCAACCTCTGATTCATCCAACCCAGCGTTTCTCATGATGTACTCTGCATATAAGTTAAATAAGCAGGGTGACAATATGCAGCTTTGTCGTACTCCTTTCCCAATTTTGAACCACTCGGTTGTTCCATGTCCGGTTCTTACTGTTGCTTCTTGACCCTCGTACAGGTTTCTCAGGAGACAGATAAGGTGGTCTGGTACTCCCATCACTTTAAGAATTTGCCACAGTTTGTTGTGATCCACACAATCAAAGGCTTTAGCGTAGTCAATGAAGCAGAAATAGACGTTTTTCTGGAATTCTCTTGCTTTCTCCATGATCCAGAGAACGTTGGCGATTTGATCTCTAGTTCCTCTGCCTCTTCGAAACCCAGCTTGTACTTCGGGTGTTACCTGGTCTTAATGGTTAGTTACCTGCAGTGTTATCTGGTCTTAATGGTTAGTTTTGATTGGATTATTTGCTTTATTTTTTGTTTTTATCATTGTTTTATTGTGTTTTGTGGTTTTAAATGTTGTACACTGCCTTGGGAGGGTTTCCATATCATTCTTTTAAATTAATAAAGAAATAATACAGTTGGGGTGCAATCCTGTGGCCCCTAGATATATCCTGAGTGGCCATAGGATACTGTGGATTTTCACCTCCAAGACCGTAGACAGACCTATGACCTCAGAGGTGAAAATCCCTGCTCGGATCTTCACTCCTGCCTCCATCCCAGCCACCGCAGAAAGCTCCGGGGTGGCTTCTCTTCTGAGGTCGATGTCACGACCTCAGACGAGCACAGGGAGAAGAAAAATGGGGTGTGCCGGTGCAAGTAGAGGGAAGGAGAAGGAGAGGCCAGGATCCTTACTATCCTCAGGCCTCTGTAGCCCAGAGTCTGCCCCCACCAGCACGACTCCACTAGGTGGGCGCAGCAGTCATCTAGTGGAAACATTTGAAATGGAGGTCAGAGAGGCAAAAATCGCCTCCATCTCTCCTCTCATGCTGCTGGCAGCACCCTGGCAGAAAAAAAAGGACTCTCAGAAGCCTCTTAGACTAGAGGCTTCAGTATAATGGGTAGCAAGCAACCAATAGGGTTGAGCCCTTAGAATCTCCCTTTGCTCCCTTTGGCACAAAGGTCTCCAGTGAGAACAGGGACTTCAGAGGAGGGGCTGTTCACACACCCAGTGCCATCTTGAAGCGTTTGCAGCAAACACCTGAAAAGGCCTAATGTTTTGTTCTATTCTCCATGTCTATTACTGGTGTTGAATTAGTTCCCACAGTCCACAGGTCTTACAGCTGCAGGCTATGTGCTCAGCTGTGAAACAGGTGCTTGGCTGGGGAAGGCACTGAAGACAGAATAAGTTTAGAAAAGGAGGGCAAGCTCAAAACATTTGAGAGACACTGAATTATGACAAACATCCTAATTATAAACAAATTCCAGCAACAGAATAAGGAAGGCTTAAGGAGGTTATGTAATCTCCTTCCTTAATTATTTTTTTCTTAGGGAGGTTGGAGTTCCATCTTTAGGTTTAGGGCATTTGGTTAAAGATATATAGTGGGCTAGACTAGATGATCCAGTGAATGCCTTGCAATTATATGAGTCCTTCCTTACAGCAGCGCTATGGGATTGACCACCATTATTGACATTTTACAGAAGGATACTGAGGCTGAGAGATAGTGACCCAGTTCGCACAATTAAACAACCCATGGTTTGTTAACTGGGTTGTTTGGGAGCCAGCAAGCATGATGGCTCCTGACTGTTCAACCACTTCCAGTGCACAAAACAACCCAGTTACGCTGGGTTGTTTTCTGTCCCTGGGTTGTTTTCTGTGATGTGCAAACCTGGAACTCTGGGTTGTTGAGGGAGAAACAAGTTACAGCCAGAGTTACAACCCAAGAACAAATCATGGGTTCTAAGTCTGGGTTGTTTCTTGCTCAACAAGCCAGAGCTTTGGGTTCACACACCATGGAGAACAACTCCGGGATGGGGAGTTCCTGGGTTATTTAGCAAAGTGGAAGTGAGCAAGTGGTTGGGAGTGCACCAGAAACACGCTGCTTGCTCCCATGCACTCCCAAACAACAACCCATGGTTAACAAACCGTGGGTTGTTTAATCGTGTGAACCGGGTCAGTGTGTGAACACAGATGACTATTTACCAAATGGTAATTTACCAAACATGGTTACCACATAAGTTACATATGTACTTATTTATTTATTTATTGCATTTATACCCCGCCTTTTTTCCTCTTGCAAGGAACCCAAGCCAGTTTACATTATCCTCCTCCTCTCCATTTTATCCTCACAACAACAACCCTGCGAGGTGGGTTGGGCTGAGAGTCTGTGACTGGCCCAAAGTCACCCAGTGAGCTTCCATGGCCGAGTGGGGACTAGCACCCGGATCTCCCAGCTCCTAGTCCAACACTCTTGCCACTACATCACACTGGCTCTCTTACCACTTGGTAAGCTGGCTGTCTAGTTTGGTTTTCCAAATGGCGAAGAGACTCTTACCATTCTCCTGCCTTCCTGGATTTTTGATCCAGTGTAGAAGTGTGGTGAGGTTTTCCTCGCCTTGTGGTAGGGCAACACAAGTCATCTGACTTACAGGCAAATTGCATTGTCTGTAAGTAAATGGTTCCCAGACACACAAGTCGTAGTAAATGACCACTCGATAAAGCAAATTAATGATGGCCTCAATGACTCATTCATATGTTAAGGGCACAGTCCTATCCATATTTAGATAGAAAAAAAGGCCTACAACTCCCAGCATGCCCCACCAGTTGGGTTGCACCTTTAATGGCTGAGTAGAGACATGAGCCAAGGCTATCAGACTCAAATCCAGCAATATACTACACTGTCTCTCCTTTGACCTTGTCTTAAGTTTTACATACTTCATGTAGAAGACTGTTTAAAGCTCTGTTGACATAACACTAGGAAGGTTACAGACTTGGAGAGAATTCTTTAAAAGGTTGGAAAAATATGTAAAAGATTAAAAGAGCAAACTCTCAATAACTGGATGCCAAACGGCTATTTTGGTTGAGTGCCAAATGATCTGTTCCTGATCCAAGAGAGCACTTAAGTACAGGATGACTGGTTAATCTATACATTCATTCCTCATCATCTCCCTGCTACCAATTTGAAATGTATATGTTACAAAAATGTGGAGCCTTTAAAAAAATGTGTTTCCTTTCGAAATTAAAACACAGACACACACAAGCTGTGATCTGTAGGTCACAATTCTCAAACCACTTACTCTGGAGCTGTTCTATTGAAATCATTAGGACTACTCCAGATCATGAAGTCTGGGGGACATTTATACCATTTCTGGACAGAATAAAAACAGCTAAAGATGTATAGGCTATTAGAAAATATTTCTAAGGCACCTTTCAACGTTGCAACAATACATGTTTAGAAAATCCTCTTTGGGGTTCACCCTTGCCCTAGCCCTTATTATTTCAACACTTTAAATGATTTCCCATGAGCAGCACTACTTTTTAATTTGGATTTTTCAAGGGCCAAAAGAGTGACAAAACTAAACAAAACTGCATCTTGGAATCAAGGCAATGGTTCATCCACATACTTGCTGGATGTCGCATACAGTAATGCTATGCAATGACCTTGAGTTCAACACCGACTCGATTTTCGTTACCTTAGTCTCAGCAGTTTTGATCTTGAGAGCCATGAACACATGATGAGCAAAAGAGCAGTGATGCAGTTACATTTCTGATATCAATATCCGCTGGAAAAAGCCACTCTTTTTCACACACAGAGCACTACCAGGCGTGCAGTGTGAGACAGAACAGGCTAGTATTATTGGATCACAGTGAACTGGGGCAAAAGCCATCGGTGAGCCAACTCTAAGCTGCTGAAGTCCAACCTGACAATCCTTAGCAGCTCATTAAATGTCCAAACTGCTTTGGGACACACTCCGCTAAAACACATCTTGTTCACTTTGCTATTAAGAGATTGCACAGAGCCAGTACTTTCAGTTTTTCATTTTCTCTGTAACTTCATTCTTTGATATTGGTTCAAAGAGGTTACACTATTCTCCCAGTTCCAGTGGCTTTTGCAAATCGTAAAATCCATTTAATAACCCCATGTACCATAAACATATAATATGACGCTGGCTTATGCTGAGCAAGACCATTGATCAATCTATCCTGGTAGTGCCTATGCTGATGGGCAGCGGCTCTACAAAGTCTCCCGTAGATCTTTCCCAGACCTGATACGTGAACTCTTTTTTAAACAGGAGGGAATTGAAGTAGGCACCCTACATATAATGAATCATACCCTCTACCTCTGAGCTGTGGTCCCTCCCTGTGGCCATAGCTGGAAATACACGAGAATTATCATTAGTCATTTAGCTGGTTCTAGAAACAAATCTTTCATTAAATAGCGGGAATATGTCATATGGAGATCAGGAATGCTTCTTAGATGTTTCAGGAGAAATGCAGATATTGTTGTCCCCGGCTATTTCACCCATTTTTGTTGCCTTCCTTAGAAAACATACTTATATCGTTATTTATTTACTTGCAAAGTGTTAGCCATTTGTCTGGCATTATACAGACACAATAGAAAAAAGAACCCCGCTGACCCACTCCTAGCATCCTTTTGCTTCTCAGTGGTTCTTGAGTAGATATAGATCTTAAGGAACCAATGAGCCAAGACAATCCATTACTATGAACAGGTGTTTGTATTAACTTACTGGTAGTTCACCTCTTTCTGCATATAATTCAGTGCTTGAATCCAGCAAGTGAGCCCCTGAGTGCAAGGAGGTTTCCCCAATGCCAGCTCCAGGTTTTTCAAGGCCCTTGGGCAAGACACCTTCAATGGGCTCCCTCGTCTACCTTCTCATCACCATTGCCAGCAGTTGCTGTTGCTCCTCACCCCATCATTGTTATCCTTTCCTTGCTTGACAAGCAGAGAGCCGGTGGGCAAATAGGCAGTGACATCTACTGCTGCTCCTTCTCACCATCTCCGTTCTCTGGGCCAGAGCGAGAGGCAGGAGAACAAGCAGGCTGCAATGGTGAAGAGGAGGAGCAACTCCGGGGGGCTCTTGTCAGTGGGCGCCTGCTGGGATGTGGGCCCTTGGCAGGTGCCCAGCCATGCCTACCCGTGATGCCAGCCTGGGCTTTCCTTATGTGGCTTCTGTGATATTGGTCCTCTGCCCCCCACTAAATACAAACGTCTAATGCAAGGACACTCCCTTTTGTCTTTTCCTTGTATCCAGCATCTGAGACTCTCCTTTGGGGAGCGGAGTATGACCTATGCAGGGGCCAGGCTATTGGTCAATGCTGCAGTCCTCCTGAGTGGCTTAGGTGTGCCTGGGTTGAGGGTGAATCTTGGATTTGAACCCAGGACCTGCAGCATGCAACACAGAAGTCATTCCACCCGACTAGGGCTTCTCCTGGAACCCAGGCACTTCTGATAACTATGACTTCATCTGGGATAGGAGGGAAGACAACTACCCCATAATGTGTCTGGCTGCTATCTCCTGCTGTGGTTTGAAGCCCCAGGCTGTCCCTGACTTTTGTCCATGATATAGTGTGTGTGTGTGTGGGGGGGGGGTTTTTCCAGGCATGCAAAAGGCAAGTTGGGGCATAGTTCCCCAAGTGGGGCTAGAACTCCTGTCTCCTGCCTCCCAAACGTATGCCCTGTGCATTGAGCCACTAGAAGTTGCTGCCGTCAGTGTATGCCTGCGGCAGTCTTTGTGGCATTTCTTGTGTGCCCCCCCGCCGCAATTTGGCTTTTTGACAAAAGAGGCTTTAGGTTCCAGGAGGGTTGTATGTACTTGTGCAGGCCCCCTGCCCAGGGAGTTATGCAGGTACTGTGCTGTGTGGGTCCTCCTCCTTGCATGCTGTGGTTTAAAACAGTGGTTGTGAGAAGGATTAGGGATTCAAACCCCTGCCTACAGGGATGCCTGGGGATCTGCAGTAGTGGGGTTTGCCATTGGGCTCATGACATAGGGGTGCTGTGGCATCATTGTGTGTGTTGTGTGTGTGGTAGTGCAGGGGTTTGTGCTGGGGGTGTATCCCTTTCATTGTGAATTAATTGCCTCCTTTCATGTGCGGACTGTACGTGGGCAGTGGCAGCGACAGCATAATCCCTTTCCATGGACACTGTGCCTGCCATTTTAATGCTTTTTTTGTGCCTGCCATTTTAATGCTTTTTTTTGTATTTTCTGGTTGTATGCCTATCTCCTCTTCTCCTGGTCTGAGCACACATTGGATATGGTGGCTTTTCCATTGGGGCACAGCTGTCCCCCCGCTCCCCATGTAATTGTAGTACAGTACTGCTCTGTAAATTTTATGTATGTATGTCTGTATTTATTTATTTACAATGTTTATATACTTCTCCACATCTACACAGATTCCAGAGTGGTGAACAACAAAAGACACAAAGATAAGATAAAGGAATAAAACTCCGTGCTAAAAATTATTATTAAAAAAAACCCCGGAATTCTGATAAAAACCATGGCTGGTCATTCAAGGAAGGCTTCCTGAAATAAAGATGTTTTCAGGAGGCACTGGAAACAACAGTGTTGGTGTCTGCCTGACCTCCAGAGCCAGGGAGTTCCACAGAAAGGGGGCCGCCACACTTAAGACTCTTTCCTGGGTGGACTCCAACTGGGCCATAGGTCCATGTGGAACCACCAGGAGTATACCCTCTGATTACCTCAGTGACTGGGCAGGTCACAAGGGACAAGGTGCTCTTTCAGGTATCCTGGTTCCAAGTTGTTTAGGGCTTTGTACACTAGTACCAAAACCTTAAACCTGGCCTGGTTTAAATGACATCCTTGTTCCTAATTTTGCGCAGTGTGATTTCTGTCACTTGGTTACAAAAACCCTGTGCCTAAACTTTGAATTCTTCTGTCAGTTATTCTGTACTCTTAAATTTTCCAGGTTATATATATATAACCTCTCCCTATCTTTATATATATATATATATATATATAGAGAGAGAGAGAGAGAGAGAGAGAGAGAAAGCTTCACTGTTGTAATGAAGTAATGTGTTTAGTCCCATACAATCCCTCATTACTGAGCAGTTAATTTTACTTGCTGTCATTCTGAGAACAATATTCTTTACATGATAAGGAATTCTTTTACTCTTCCGATCTGAAGTATCACTTCCTAGACAAATGTATCTGCAGTTTTCTTACTGGGGAGCGGGGGATGTGGAGGTTCCCCACCCCCTTGCATTTCATAAAACAAACCTCATAAACTTTTTATGAACCTTAATCTAATCTGAGGCCTAATGCAGAATGAGACACATATTATAATAATACATAGGTTATTTCAGCATACTCCTGTCCACTTACTCTTCAAGCATGTGAGATTTTTCTTTTTCTTTTCAACCTCTAGTCTGCCTTTGTTCATAGATGTTCAATTAGGTTAGCTGCTGCCTCCTATTTGGAATGCTTTCTATATTGATTCAAATCAATTGCCTTTCAAGTCTTTAGTATTAATGATTATGGAACAAACTCCCAGGAAAGCTTAGACAGGCAGAAGAAATACAGCTATTTTTGGTAGTAATCCAAAACTTGACTATGTTGAAGTAACACTATTGATTTTGGTGGAACAACTTCAAGAGTAAGCGACAGAGGATTATATTCTTTTTGTTTCAGAATCTGAATGAAAGAGTCCAGATTATTGTTTTTGTTGTTTTTGACAGCTTCTAAATTGTTTTGAAATGCTTTGGGATTTGTGGTGAAGCATGCTATGCAAATAACTACTTGGTTTGCTATATTACAGTCATATGAAGACTTCTCCAAAAGTTCTTCTTAGTATGACTAATGTCTCTGCAGATAAGTGGTATGTGCATTGGTGTTCCTGTAACATCGAAGCCTTTGTATTTCATCCATCATTAGAGGGAATGGAGGTAGTACAAAATAATCAATTAATCCAGTGGATAGGCCATGTCAGCGGGACCTCTACTTCTCAGAAACTGTTTGTATAATTGGGGGATCCTGATTCTGAAAGAAAGGTATAAGAATAGGAGAACTCCTAAGATTTTTTAAAATGCAATTTTATAGATAGATAGATAGATAGATAGATATAAAAATAAATAAATAAATCTGGGTTCAGTAAATTATAACTTGGCAACAAACTATGCCCCTTTTCTTATCCCATAATATCAGTTGCCTTGGACAATGTTTTACTGGACCTAGCTCAATTGAGAAGTCATCAGAACCAACTCAGTAACATTTCAGATGATCTCAGAATCAAAGGCTAGGTTACGTATAGGGCCAAAGCAGACATTATTTTAAATCCATATCTAGCAGCGATGTCTGTTTTTTTATTTTTTCTCTAGAGTAGGTGCAGGGGGGCCTGATCCAGATTGGGCCTTGGCATGTGGGGTAGGGGGACTTCAACCGTCCCCCCCCCCGTTATTGGCCCAGTGTGGATCAGGGCCCCTGCATTTAGGCAAACGGGGAAAAAAAGACATAGGTGCTGGATACAGACCTCAGGTAATGTCTTTTTTAATCCTGAGGAAGTGGACTGGGAAGAACAGGATTAACTGAGAGTGAAGCGTTTGCCAGAAGCTGCCATTTAGGTGCAAATACTGGAGGATGGATCAGGAGATTAAGATCCAGGGATTTCTGAAACCTTTAAGCAGGGAATCTGATTCAAACCTGAAGAGCAGCATACAGAAAGTTATATTCTGTTGACTATGCAAGACTTTTGGTATTTATCCCTAATTTAGCCAATCTGGAAGCAGTTTATTGCAAACCTGTCACTGATACTGCAGAAGTCAATTTCTTACTGGGCATAGAAAGTGTGACCATTGTTCTCGCTTACATACTTTCTTCAGAACATGGAATGGCCACATTGAGTTATGATCTTTACTTATTTGCTAGGGCTTGGGGAATCTCAATGAGCATGGTGTGACGGAACGTGGCAGTGGTGAAACTATATACCAGTCTTCCCCAACCTGGTGCTCTCCAGATGTTTTGGATTACAACTCCCAGCATTCCTTACCACTGGCCATGCTGGCTGGAGCTGATAGGAGTTGAAATCCAAAGCAGCTGGAAGGCACCAGGTTGGGGAAGGCTGGTATATAGGAAGGCCAAAGGTGTGGGATTCAGGAACAAACATGTTTTGTTGAACAACAGCTAGAATCAGAAGTAACCAGTATCAGAGGGGAAGACGTGTTAGCCTGTTGCAGCAAAAACAGCAAAGGGTCTTGTGCCACCTTCAAGACTAGCAAATTTATTCTGGCATAAGCTTTCATGGACCCTGTCCACTTTTATGCATCTGATGAGGTGGTCAGAGTCTACAAAAGCAGATGCCAGAATAAAATTGTTAGTGTTGAAGGTGCCACAAGGTGCTCTATTGTTTTTGATTCAGAAGAAATATTTCTGTAAGAAAATGGAACCATTCGATGAGAATGCCGGGTAGACAAATGATGTTAAAGCTGTTCCTGAGCTGTGATGAGATGTTAAAAAGAATCAGCACCTACACTGAAACTTGTTTCTAAAATATTATTTATACCATGATAACAACTGGCCTTCAAGTGAAATTATTCTTACTTGTGTTCAAAAGAGCTTCCACTAGAGGGCAAACTTAACGGATCTGATAAGGTTTAATACCAAGCGACTGACAAGAGGACTTCACAAAGCCAGGCAAGTAGACATATTGCCTGGCCGTTTGCACAAAATGTCAGTCCAGGAGAGAATTTGGCCTATTAAGAATGGTATTTGATTTTCAGCACAAAGGCTATGAAAAACGATTAGTTCATTCACATGTTGTTGCTTCCTTTTTAAAACTTTTTAAAAACTTTTTTTACACAAAGTGTATTACACTGACTTTGCTTGAATTCACACTTAGATTTTAGGCTAGCATAACATTTACTGTCATAAGTGCTACTGTCATTTGCAGTCTTCCACAGTGGTAAATAAATACCATGTTGGCAACCTAGCCAATGTAATGCTGTAGGGACCTTCAGTAATAGTGTTACTTGTGCCTTTAAACTGATGCAAAATGCCTCTGTTTTAATGTTATAACTGCTTGCCTTGCAAAAGGGGACCTTTTATTATTGCAGTTTTAGTGCATGTACATCCATATTTGCACTGCAGTATAAATGAAAGGAGAATTCATTCCCATGCTTCTTTTATTCCAACTCTCCACTAGATTTACAGCTCCTGTGTATGTTGATAACTCTTACATTGCACACCAGACACTAGACACCACTTGGGATTTAAGTCCAGGATGACCTCCTCTCTAGTCAGTTCCATGACTAACTGTTTCATGGCACAACCATTTATTGTATTTATAAAAGTTGTCTGTGGTGATCTGAACAAAGTCAATGAAATGTAGCTAAGGTCACCCAATCATTGTGAGGGTATTTGAAGTTGCCCGCTATCCTGTGCCTACATGCCTGCCTTCTTCTACATCTCAAGATCACCCTCAGAGGTTTGGTCCGTATAGTATATCCCCTATCACCTCCTCGCCATCCTCCCACCCTGAATTTTTTGCTAGATGGGCGTTTTTGCTCCTCTAGCTGCGGCACTTTGGAGGAGGAGGGAAGGAGGCTGGAGAGGCCTTAGGATAGCTCGTACCTTGGCCTCTCCAGTCTCCTCCCCTCCCCGGCCACAGGAACACCCCCTTCTCCCTTCCTCCAAGGTTGAGTTCCTGACCTTGGAGAGCAGCCAGTGTGGTTCTTTCCATGACAGCTGGGAGGGGGAGGGGGTCTCCAACCTCGGATTGGGGAATCCGAAATATCCAGTGGCTCCTCAGAGACTGTCTAGGGGCCACAGGATTTCTCCCTTATTTACACCTTGCTTTTCTGAAAATCACTCAAAGAGGCTTGCAAAGAATAGAAGCAAAAATAAAATGACAAAGACACAAGCAAAAACAAAAGCGTACATAAAATAGTAAAAATAGCAGCAATGAAACTTCAAAGCTGAAATTATAAAAACAATTTAGGGCACAATCCTATGCATGTTTAGACATGCTGGCTGGGGAATGCTGGGAGTTGTACGACTTTTTTCTGTCTAAACATGCATAGGATTGTGCCCTTAAAAGCTATAGTCACAGAAATCCATTAGGAACAGCAGAATTATTCATCACTGAAGGCCTGCTGAAATAGACATGTCTTCAATAGGCATTGAAGCCTGGCGATCCACAATTTTGGTGCCATCACCAAGAATAAAATTTATTTATTTAATTTTATTTGTTAAATTTGTGTCCTGCCTTTCCATTAAAAGATGCTTAAGGCAGCCACAAATAATAATACAAGGACAATAAAAGAACAACAGACAATAATACAGCAAAAACATACAAACTAGAAAATGTAACACCAAGGCAGGGAAATCATCAATATGGAAATTCGGTGATTCATTTATGTATAGCCACTATCCAGAAGTATTTTATAAGTGATACCTACCTACGATAGATTTGAATTTTGGGACTACTGTTCTTACCTTCCTGAATCCAACAAATTTCTTAAGTGAAATTCCAAAGAGGTAGCCCTGTTAGTCTATTGTAGAAAAATAACAGTAAGCAGTCCCATGGCACCTTAAAAACTAATCAATATATTGTGGCACGGAGGGAGCAATCCTATCTGGATCGATGGTCGCTTCCAAGCCCAAGGGCGACCGCCTATCCAGTGCAGGGTGGGAGGAGTGGTGAGGAGCAGATCTCCTCCTCCCGCTGCCCTGCTTTCACTAGACAGCCAATTTTGGCTGTCTAGCCATGGGACCTCGGAGCATGGGAAGCAGTGGCCAGACAATACATAGGATGTGTTGTACTGGCATTTCCGACCTCCCTGCCCTAGCCAGCCCCCAGGAACCAGGAACGCCCTGTTTTTGCTGCTCCACTCTGCTCTTCCAAGCACAGAGCATGGGGCAAATCTGTGCTGCGAGGCAGCATGGGAGGGGTGCAGTCGGTCCTCTGGGAACCGACCTCTGAGGTCGGTTCCTGGGAACCAACCTATCCTATGGCCATCTAGCCACTGACTAGCGGCCATAGGATTGCGCCCTAACTTGTCTTCATGAACTAGCCATCACTTCATCAGATACATCTGACAAAGTGGATTCTGGACCATGAAAACTTTCAGCACAATACATTTAAGGTGTCTTTAAGGTGGTTGTGTGTTCTTATGTGACATGAATCACAAGATTTTTTTTTTAACTCCCAAAAGGCCTTGGAATCATCTAGAACAAGCCAATCTTTGTAGCTTTTGCATCAATCATGCAGTTATTTACTTTTTACGTAAATCTTTTTTATGTAAAGAGGCATTTCAACCTTTTAGAATAGGAAAAACCTGCACAAAAGCTGGGAAACCACCAAATGATCGGTGGTTGGGAAAAAGAGGGTGGGCCTGGGGGAAGGGGCACGGCCTTCCAGGAATCCCAGAGGGCCGGACTGGGACCCTTAGAAGGCAAGATTTGGCCCCCAGGCCTGAGGTTCTACACCCCTACTTTAAAATCACTGAAAATTTGTACAAAATACAGGCATGAACAGGTGTTTATAAATTCTGCTGAAGCACCTTGAGCAAAATAGAGACTTCAGTTTAAAATTTGTTGTTCAGTCGTTCAGTCGTGTCCGACTGTTCGTGACCTCATGGACCAGAGCACGCCAGGCCTTCCTGTCCTGCGCTGTTTCCTGGAGCGTGCTCAAGTCCATATTCATTGCATCAGTGATGCTATCTAGCCATCTCATCCTCTGCCGTCCCCTTCTCCTTTTGCCTTCAGTCTTTCTCAGCATAAGGGTCTTTTCCAGAGAGTTTTCTCTTCGCATTAGGTGGCCAAAATATTTGAGCTTCAGCTTCAGTATCTGTCCTTCCAATGAGCACTCAGGGTTGATTTCCTTTAGGATGGACTGATTTGACCTCCTTGCAGTCCAGGGGACTCGTAAGAGTCTTCTCCAGCACCACAGTTCGAAAGCATCGATTCTTCAGCGCACAGCCTTCCTTATAGTCCAGATCTCACAGCCATACATTACTAATGAGAAAACCCTAGCTTTGATTAGACGGACCTTTGTCAGCAAGGTGATGACTCTGCTTCTTACTATGCTGTCTAGGTTTGCCATAGCTTTCCTCCCAAGGAGCAAGCGTCTTTTAATTTCATGGCTACAGTCACCGTCTGTAGTGATCTTGGAGCCCAAAAAAGTAAAATCTGTCACTGCTTCCATTTCTTCCCCTTCCATATGCCAGGAAGTGATGGGGCCAGATGCCATGATCTTAGTTTTTTTAATGTTGAGTTTCAAACCGGCTTTTGCACTCTCCTCTTTCACCCTCAACAAGAGGCTCTTTAGATCCTCTTTGCTTTCTGCCATTAGGGTGGTATCTGCGTATCTGAGGTTGTTTATAATTCTCCCAGCAATCTTAATTCCGACCTGTGATTCATCCAGCCCGGCGTTTCTCATGATGTACTCTGCATATAAGTTAAATAAGCAGGGCAACAATATGCAGCCTTGTCGTACTCCTTTCCCAATTTTGAACCAATCGGTTGTTCCATGTCCGGTTCTTACTGTTGCTTCTTGACCCTCGTACAGGTTTCGCAGGAGACAGGTAAGGTGGTCTGGTACCCCCATCTATTTCAGAATTTGCCACAGTTTGTCGTGATCCACACAATCAAAGGCTTTAGCGTAGTCAATGAAGCAGAAATAGACGTTTTTCTGGAATTCTCTTGCTTTCTCCATGATGCAGCGAAAGTTGGCGATTTGATCTCTAGTTCCTCTGCCTCTTCGAAACCCAGCTTGTACTTCCGGTAGTTCTCAGTTCGCATACTGCTGAAGCCTAGCTTGTAGGATTTTGAGCATAACCTTGCTGGCATATGAAATGAGTGTGATTGTACAGTAGTTTGAACACTCTTTGGCATTGCCCTTCTTTGGATTTGGAATGTAAACTGACCTTTTCCAGTCTTGTGGCCACTGTTGAGTGTTCCAAATGTGTTGGCATATTGAGTGCAGCACTTTAACAGCATCATCTTTTAGGATTTTAAATAGCTCAGCTGGAATACTGTCATCTCTGCTAGCTTTGTTGTTACTAATGCTTCCTAAGGCCCACTTGACTTCACTCTCGAGGATGTCCGGCTCAAGTTCAGTGACCGCACTATCATGGCTATCAGGGACATTCAGATCTTTCCTGTATAGTTCTTCTGTGTATTCTTGCCACCTCTTCTTAATCTCATCTGCTTCTGTTAGGTCCCTGCCTTCTTTGTCCTTTATCATGCCCGTCTTTGCACAAAACGTTCCCTTGAGATCTCCAATTTTCTTGAAGAGATCTCTAGTCTTTCCCATTCTGTTGTTTTCCTCAATTTCTTTGCATTGTTCATTTAAGAAGGCCTTCTTGTCTCTCCTTGCTATTCTCTGGAACTCTGCATTCGTTGTGATATATCTTCCCCTTTCTCCTTTGCTTTTCGCTTCCCTTCTTTCCACAGCTACTTGTAAAGCCTCATCAGACAGCCACTTGGCTTTCTTGCGTTTCTTTTTCTTTGGGATGGATTGAGTTGCTGCCTCCTGAACAATGTTACGGACCTCCGTCCATAGTTCCTCAGGCACTCTGTCTATCAGGTCTAATCCCTTAAATTTATTTGTCACCTCCACTGTATATTCGTAAGGGATATGATTTAGGTCATACCTGAATGGTTTAGTGGTTTTCCCTACGTTCTTCAATTTAAGCTGAAATTTTGCAACAAGGAGCTCATGATCTGTGCCACAGTCAGCTCCACGTCTTGTTTTTACTGACTGTATAGAGTTTCTCCGTCTTTGGCTGCAAAGGACATAATCAATCTGATTTTGATATTGACCATCTGATGATGTCCATGTGTAGAGTCGCCTCTTGTGCTGTTGGAAAAGAGTGTTTGCTATGATCAGCGTGTTCTCTTGGCAAAACTCTATTAGCCTTTGTCCTGCTTCATTTTGTACACCAAGGCCATGCTTGCCTGTTATCCCGGCAATTTATTTACTTCCTACTTTAGCATTCCAATCCCCTATGATGAACAGGACATCTTTTTTTGGTATGAGTTCTAGAAGGTGTTGTAGGTCTTCATAGAACCGATCAACCTCAGCTTCTTCGGCCTCAGTGGTTGGGGCATAGACTTGAATTACTGTGATGTTGAATGGTTTGCCTTGGATTCGTACTGAGATCATTCTATCATTTTTAAGATTGTACCCCACTACTGCTTTTCCCACCCTTTTGTTGTCTATGAGTGCTACTCCATTTCTTCTAAGGGATTCTTGCCCACAGTAGTAGATATGATGGTCACCTGAATTAAATTCACCCATGCTTGTCCATTTTAGTTCGCTGATTCCCATAGGGATGTACGAAAGTTCCGCCACAGATCTCAGGGAGGCCAAATGCCAGCGCATTCGGCCCCCCGAAATCAGTGTCAGAACGGCCCGCCACCCCCCCAGGACGAGACTTACCTGGGTTGGATCTTCCTGGCAGTGGCGGCTCCGGCGGCGGTTCGGCGGTGGTTCGGCGGTGGTTCGGCGGTGGTTCGGCGGTGGCGGCAGCTGGTCTTCCGACCGGCTGCCGCCGCCGCCATTTCCAAGTTAAAAAAAAAAAAAACGTGATAGGCTACGTAAAGATTTACGTAACCTATCATGGCTAAATTTTAAAAAACTATGTAAATGTTTACGTAGCCTATCACGGCTGATTAAAAAAAACAAAAAACGCGCGTATGCAAATGGTGGCGCCCATGGGTGCCGCCATTTGCATTCCTTATTTTGGCACGTCTTAGTCTACGTCTGATTAGTCTTAGTCTTAGTCTGATTCCAGGGGTAGGGACGGAACGCCTCCCCCGCAACTATCAGCATAATCCCCGAAAGGTAAGGGATTTTCGTACATCTCTAGATTCCCAAGATGTCGATGTTCAATCTTGCCATCTCATGTTTGATCACCTCCAACTTACCTTGATTCATTGATCTTACATTCCAGGTTCCTAAACAATATTGTTCTTTACAGCATCGGACTTGCTTTTCAGCACCAGACACATTCACAGCTGAGTGTCCTTTCGCCTTTGGCCCAGCTGCTTCACTCTTTCTGGCGCTACTTGGACATTCCCTCTGCTCTTCCCCAGTAGTATATTGGACACCTTCCGACCTGAGGGGCTCATCTTCCGGCGTCATCTCTTTTAGCCTTGTCATACGTTCCATGGGGTTTTCTTGGCCAGAATACTAGAGTGGGTTGCCATTTCCTTCTCCAGTGGACCACATTTTGTCCGAACTCTCTGCCATGACCTGTCCGTCTTGGGTGGCCCTGCATGGCATAGCTTATGGCTTCACTGAGTTACGCAAGCCCCTTTGCCACAACAAAGCAGTGATCCATGAAGGGGTCATTTTAAAATAATAATCAGCAAAAATCCAGTGCAAGTTTTCTCCATATCTATTCCTAAAGTGCCTTGTTAACACAGTAGTTGCCTGGTGAGTGGTGAATGAGCATGGCACATAGTTTGTCCCACATCAAAGTCTCAGACTTCTTGGCCTGATTATAACCATGGGGAAAAAGTCCTTAGGGCCTAGGACGGTCCTCAAATTTTAGGGTGGTGTAAAGATTGTACGAACCAAAATGTTCCATGAGTGTATGCATAGAGGGAACCAAAACAAAGACCCACTAATTAATTTTGGACCCATATCTTTGTTAGAATTCCTCCTTGGAGGACAAAACCAAGATCATAAACCTTCTGAGACAACAGACCAATAAGAACCCAATGGATCAGAGTGATGTCAGAACAGGAAATGGATGGGTGACATGCCTCTTACAGATAACAAAACTGTTTTAAACATTTAGATTCCCATTTAGAGGTAGGGAAAAAGAAAGGACCCACTCCTTTTTATCATGTTGGAGTAATTTCTCAATGGAGAGGGGAAACCTGAATAGGTTATTATTCAGGTAGGTGGAGTCTGACTAGAACGTTACCTGACCGCAGTAGAGAACAATGAAAATTGTATCCTGTAATGACAGGAAAGCAGATTTGAGCTGTCAGCAGCTCAAGCTGATTTTGTCACACAGATTCTGCTATTTTCTAGAATGGTGCTGACATCTCTAAAATGGCTTCAACCTAGCCCAGCTTTCCCCTACCTGATGCCCTCCAGCTATATTGGACCGCAACTCCCATGATCCCCAGCCAGCATGCTGGGAATTATAGGAGTTGCAGTCCAACACATCTGGAGGACATCAAATAAAAGAAGTCTGAGCTATCTTAAGAGGCATCGAAAAATTAATAATCATACTGTCATAAAAGCTCATTTTACCACAGCTGTTATTTCTTCAGTTCTGATATTTATTACATGTTATTCAAACTTTCCTCCAAGTTCCTCCAAGGAACTCATGGGGATGTAAGTTCTTTCCCTTTCCATTTTATCCTTAAAACAAACGTGTAAGGTAGATTAGTCTGAGAGAGAGAGTGACTGGTCCAAGGTCACTCGGTGGCAAATCGCCGCTATTTCACATTGCGCTAATTATGCTGTGCCAGCGCTGGTTTACACTAGCACAACGTCATTACTGCTCGCTCTGGGGTACCATTGGATACTACCCTATCCTTCACTAGGGCAATGGCTTGGGGTGCTTCCAGATGGGGGACTCCTAGCACTAACAACCAAAAGGCATTCTGCAGCTATTCTGTCTTATCTTATTTAACTGATTTTTTTCTTAATTAACTGAAAAAAGATGGAAGAATTGGTGGGAAAACACTGGAGGACCATGATGTTGTCTTCCATCGTCTGAACCTCCCATAAAATTCCGTGAATGCGGTAAGGTGATTGCACAAGAAAAGCCTCATCTGGAAGCAATCATTGCCTGATGTTTGCTCAATGAAACCTAACAATAGGATATAGCTAGGAATCTTCTTCAGCTTTCAGGATGTAATGTCCAGCAGAGTTTGGAAAGGTGGTGCACTCCACCAGTGAGGTGGTTGGGAGGAGGAAGACTGCAGGTTGGTGCCAGTTTGCAGTTGAAATGAGAGACAGAGAGAAAGTGGAGAACTTCTACATGAAGTTAGTTAAAACTGGCATGTAGCATTGGAGAGGTAGAATTGCAGCAGCTCCTAATGCAGGGCTCAGGGGATTTGCTGCCTTCCTATAGGAGTATGCTTGCCACCGCTGTCCTCTCATTGTACATAAAACAAATATGGTTGAAGTCTGTAGCATTGCCCCTGGAATTTCTCATCATGTGGCCGAGGGATGGAGTGCCTAATGCTGTCAGGGATGGGGCTGTAATTTCTTGGAGAGAGACTGTGAACTGAGTACTGACATGCTTGAGCCAGGAAGGAGCAAATAACAGCACTGAAAGAAATCAAAGTATCCCATCAACGAATAATAGAATTGCAGCAATAGCTTGCAGAAACTCTTAAAGAGATCATGACAGAGAATCTGGAAGTGGTGACAGCCTTGTTTGATCATCATCTACAAGGAGCCAAAGCTGACTCAGAAGGTTAGCTAGTCATGTGGTCCTGGACACATTGTGGTGTCCTGGTTATGGAGCTCCTTCCCCGGAAAAGCCTGTTCAGCCAATTCTCTCTCATTTTGTGTGTGTAATTGAATTAATGTACTGCTCCAATTCAAACTAATAAAAAAATAATTAAGAGTACAACAATTAAATGAACCCATTACAATAGTTTAAATTAACCTGGAATATATTTCATTTTAATTCTTTGAGCAACCTATCTCTATGCAATCCATTTAAGATCAGCCCACAAGTGATAACCAATTAGAAAGGAGAGTTGAGTAAATAAATACATAGATAAAATTATCAGTGGACATCAGTCAAAAATATAGCAATTTAAAAAACGCATTGTAATATCTGAATTCAACAGCAGCTAACAAACATTCTGGATAGAAGGTCAAATGCCTTTGATAACAAGGCCACCTCCTCCAGATTCTCTTTCATGATTTCTATAAGCATTTCTGCAAGCTATTGCTGCGATTCTACTATGCTTTGATGGGATGCTCTGATTTCTTTCAGGGCTCTTGCTCCACCATAGATCAAACATATCTGTTCACAGCCTTTCTCCAAGAAAACATAATCCCATTCCTGATGTGATAAGCAGTTAAAAATGGGG
Organism: Heloderma suspectum; assembly: GCF_057233095.1. NCBI lineage: Eukaryota > Metazoa > Chordata > Lepidosauria > Squamata > Helodermatidae > Heloderma > Heloderma suspectum. The sequence continues at coordinate 335,078,308 of NC_139458.1, forward strand.
GTTGAGTAAGTAAACGCTAAGGTAAAACTTGGGGGGTTAGGAGCAAGTGACTTACTCACTTCTCTGGGCCAAAACAGACATTACTTTAAAATTGTATCTAGCGCCTAAGTTCGCAATCCTGTTGATTGGCCCTCGATGATCAGAAGCCTTGGAGGCTTCCGATCCTCCAGTGCAGGGCGGGAGGAGCAGCAGAGGTGATTTTTGCCTCCCTGTCCTCCTGCTCTGTATTTTTCGCTAGATGGGCTTTTTTGCGATGCCGTTTCAGACGGGGAAAGGGGAGGAAGAAGAGGCCTCAGTCTCCTCCCCTCTCCACCCACTAAAACTCTTCCTTTCCCCCCTCTCTGAGGTTGCTTTTCCGACCTTGGAGGCAGCCAGCATATTCTTTCTGGGCCAACTGCAAGGGGGCAGGATAATGGGGTTAGATCTCCAACTCCTCCTCCCGAGGCTGGAGCCCTGTCTCTGGCCTTGGAGGAGGGAATCCCTGCTATACTGTGCCCCTCAGACATTATCTAGGGCCATAGGATTGTTCCCTAAGCCTTTTTTCCCTTTCAGTTTTACTCTAATGGTGGTGCAGGGGTCTTAATCCAGATCTTAAAAGCCCTCTATCCTCCATGCTTGTGTCTTGATCTGGAATGGTCCACTTGTACCTAATCTAGAGTAAAAATGTGTGTGTTTGTGTGGGATGGGATGTAGCTGCTAGATTTAGAGTAATGTCTGTTTTGGCCCTCTGTACGCTAGAAACTGATTCCATGTCAGAAGCAAATCTTCAGGGTTTGCAAGGCCATTGTTTCTTTGATTTGGTGAGAAAGTTTATCTGCAATGAGGTGCTCTCGCACTTTATGCAGCCACTGATGCTTTGGTAGAATTTTATCAGGTTTTTATTTTATTTTTTTCACAAGCTCTATTTTTGTGACTGTGAGAAAAAAATGACTATGAATCCTTGTAAGCATATTCCGGCCATGGACTGTAAAGCATTGCATTGCTTGATTAAGACTGCAACCCTAAACACACTTAGTTCAGGCAGTAAGTCCCATTGACAAGATGCATAGGGTTGTGCTACATAGAATCTTACCACTCAATCCAATACCTGTTTATTCAAAGGGCAGCTCCATCGAGTTCAATGGGCCTTGCTCACAAGCGAGTGGGTGAAGGATTATAGCCTCAGTCCAGGGCTGGCTCCAGACTCCACTGGGCCATCAGCATAGTGCTGCCAATGGCCCCTGCCGGAATACCACCCTCCTGCTGCTGAGGCTCACTTGCTGGTGCCCACAAATGCCCACCCACTGCCTGCCGCCAAAGCCCCCACCCACCTGCTTGTTGCTGCTCCTGCCACCACCCCCAAACACCCACCTGCCATCCATCACAACCCCTCATTCACTGGTCCACCCACTGTAGCCAAAGCCCCACCCACCTGCCTACTCCTGTTGCTGCCCCTGGACACCCAGTTGCCCACTGCAGCCCCTTAGCTGCCCACCCACTGCAGCCAAAGCCCTCAACTGGCCAGCCACCCTAGCCTATCCGCAGCCCCTCGCTCACCTGCCCAAAGCCCCTGGCCTGCCCCTGACCAATTTTGTTAGCTTGTGGGGTGACAGCAGCAGCAGCTTATCCTGCATGCATAACCGAGAGGAGTGGAGGAGCAGGGAGGAGTTGGTCTCTCTCAGCTCTGCCCACTGGGGTACTTGGTTCAGCATCAGGGAAGACTTGAGGGCTGGGGAGGGGAGGGGGTTTCTGTGGTCTATAGGAGCTCCATCTCCCCCTGCAGGCTCCCTGTCCATGTGACTACTGGTCTGGAGTGTTTGCACCTTGTGTTGGGCCAGTGGGACAGATTGGGGATTCTGTTGGCCCACCCCACTGCTCAACAGACTCCGTACCTGAGCTGACAGAGGTGGTCTTGGGTGTATTGCTGAGATCCCTCAGACTATTGGCTCTGGGGGATCTCAATGTTCATGCTGACGGCACCTTGTCAGAGGCGGCTCAGGATTTCATGGTCTCTATGACAACCATGGGACAGTCCCAACATGTAATCGGCCCAACGCATGTAGCGGGGCATACTCTAGACTTGGTTTTCTCAACTGGACAGGGAGATGGTGATCTGAAGGTGGGGAACTTTGTTTCCGTCCCTCTGTCATGGTCAGATCATTGCCTGCTGAAGTTTAGACTTACGACAGCTTTTCCCCGGAGGCTAATGGATCCAGATTTTATGTATGTATGTATTTAATTTCTATACCGCCCAATAGCCAAAGCTCTCTGGTTTCCAGAGGGCTCTGGGGAGCTCTCTGATTGATATGGCTGGCTCTCAGGTCAAAACCCTGGTTGATCTGTGGAATGCAGAAATGACCCAGGCAGTTGACATGATTGCTCCTGAGCACACCCTCCTGAGTAGAACTCATACTGCTCCATGGTATACCCCAGAGCTGAGAGCGATGAAACAAAATAGGAGACAGCTTGAATACAGATGGAGAAGAACTCCTAGTGTGTGCAATCAAACCCTGGTATGTGCCTATGGTAAAGTATACTCAGGGGCAGTGAGGGCGGCAAAGAAACAACATTTCACTGCCTCCATTCAGTCTTCTATATGCTGCCAAGCGGAACTTTTCAGGGTCGTTCGTGGCCTATTACATGCTGGCCCTAAGGAGACTGTGGACTCATCTGAGGCCCACTGCAAGTCATTTGCTAGGCACTTCCAGGATAAAATCTCTTGCATCCACTGGAACTTAGACTCCAGTCTTACAGCAGGTGAATCTGGTGAGGTGTCCACAGAACAGTCTGGTCCTGTTTTCTTGGATGAGTTGCAGTTTGTACAGCTTGAGGATGTTGACAAGGTGCTTGGACTGCTTCGTGAAACCACTTCCATATTGGATCCTTGCCCCTCTTGGCTTGTAAAAACTGGCAGGGAAGGAACAGCTGGTTGGGCCAGTGAGGTGATAAATGTCTCATTGCGAGGGGGAGTGGTCCCAGGCTGCCTCAAAGAGGCAGTGGTGAGACCACTCCTAAAGAAACCCTCCTTGGACCTGGAAAATCTTAATAATTTTAGGCCAGGGGCAAAGGTTCCTTCCTGGGCAAGGTTCTTGAGTGGGTGGTTACCAACCAGCTCCAATCACTCTTGGATGAGACTGATTGTCTAGATCTATTTCAGTTGGGGTTCAGTCTGGGTTTTGGCACGGAAACAGTTTTGGTCGCCCTGTATGATGACCTATGTCAGGAGAGAGACTGGGGAAGTGTGACCTTGTTGATTCTCCTTCAACAAATCGCTCAGCGGCTTTCTATACCATCGACCATGGTATCCTTCTGGGGTGATTCTGGGAGTGGGAGGCACTGCATTGCAGTGGTTTCACTCCTACTTGGATGGTTGGCTCCAGAAGGTGGTACTTAGGGGGTATTGCTCAGCCCAATGGACTCTCCGGTATGGGGTTCCGCAGGGGTTGGTTTTGTTCCCCATGTTATTCAGCAGCTACATGAAACCATTGAGTGCGGTCATCCAGAGTTTTGGGGCACGTTGTCATCAGTATGCTGATGACACAGAGCTCTATTTCTCCTTTTCATCTTCTTCAGGTGAGGCTGTGGATGTGCTAAACTGGTGCCTGGCTGTGACAATGGACTGGATGCGGGCTAATAAACTGAAACATAATTCAGACAAGACTGAGATGCTGTTAGTGGGTGGCTCTGCTGGCTGGATGGAGGGTGCTCAACCTGTTCTGGATGGGGTTACACTTCCCCTGAAGGAGCAGGTTCATAGCTTGGGGGTCCTCCTGGAGCCATCTTTGTCACTTGAGGCTCAAGTAGCCTCAGTGGCACGGAGTGCCTTCTACCAACTTCGGTTGGTGGCCAACCTATGCCCCTATCTGGACAGGGATAGCCTGGCTTCAGTTGTCCATGCTCTGGTAACCTCCAAGTTAGATTACTGCAATGTACTCTCCGGTTGCAGATGATACCACCCTAATGGCAGAAAGCGAAGAGGATCTAAAGAGCTTCCTGTTGAGGGTGAAAGTGGAGAGTGCAAAAGCTGGTTTGAAACTCAACATTAAAAAAACGAAGATCATGGCATCTGGCCCCATCGCTTCCTGGCGTATAGAAGGGGAAGAAATGGAAGCAGTGACAGATTTTATTTTCTTGGGCTCCAAGATCACTGCAGATGGTGACTGTAGCCATGAAATTAAAAGACGCTTGCTCCTTAGTAGGAAAGCTATGGCAAACCTAGACAGCATAGTAAGAAGCAGAGACATCACCTTGCCGACAAAGATTCGTATAATCAAAGCTATGGTTTTCCCAGTAGTAATGTATGGCTGTGAGAGCTGGACTATAAGGAAGGCTGTGCGCTGAAGAATCGATGCTTTCGAACTGTGGTACTGGAGAAGACTCTTACAAGTCCCCTGGACTGCAAGGAGGTCAAATCAGTCCATCCTAAAGGAAATCAACCCTGAGTGCTCATTGGAAGGACAGATACTGAAGCTGAAGCTCAAATATTTTGGCCACCTAATGCGAAGAGAAAACTCCTGGGAAAAGACCCTGATGCTGGGAAGGATTGAAGGCAAAAGGAGAAGGGGACGGCAGAGGATAAGATGGCTAGATAGCATCACTGATGCAATGAATATGAACTTGAGCACACTCCGGGAGAGAGCAGAGGACAGGAAGGCCTGGCGTGCTATGGTCCATGGGGTCACGAAGAGTCGGACACGACTGAACGACTGAACAACAACAACTCTACGGTTGCTCTATGTGGGGCTGCCTTTGAAGATGGTTTGGAAGCTGCAGCTTGTGCAAAATGCAGCAGCCAGACTGATAACGGGAACCAGAAAGTCTGAACATATAAGACTGATTCTGGCCCGCTTGCACTGGCTGCCTTTGTATATGCTTCCGAGCCCAATTCAAAGTGCTAGTTTTGACCTGTAAAGCCCTACACGGCTCGGGACTGCAGTACCTGACAGAACACCTCTCCCAGCATGAACCGACCCATACACTACAGTCTGCATCCAAGGCCCTCCTCTAGTAGCCTCCTCCGAGGGAGGCTCAGAGGGCGGCAACAAGGGAGAGGGCCTTTTCGGTGGTGGCTCCCCATTTATGGAATAATGACAAGGCCTGCCTGGCACCAACATTGTCATCTTTTTGGCACCAGGTTAAAACTGCCCTCTTCTCTCAGGCATTTGGCAGTGTATAATGAGTCTCTGATTGGCTGATTGTTTTAAATGGTTTTAGATATATGTTGTTGTTTTGTGCATTATTTGTTTTATGGCATTATGTGAATGGTTTTTATATTTTGTATAACGTATTTTAATGTTTTTTAATTTTTGTGAACCGGCCAGAGAGCTTTGGCTGTGGGGGGTATAGAAATATAATAAATGAAATGCTACTCTGGCCAGCCTTGCTGACAAAGTGTTTGGCACCTGGCCTCATGAGCACTTAAAAAAAAAAAAAAAACTTAAAGTTTGAGTAGCAGCAAGCTGAACCAATTAGACACTGCCTTGGGAGGGACTTGGCCCACGATACACGGGAGCAACGTAAAGATCACTCTGTACCCTCATCAGCCATGTCCCACCCCCACCCCTGCACAAAGGTTCAGATTGCTGCTACTCAAAATGTAAATCTAAAAAGTTCTTCTAAAATGGGGCTCCGTGGGTTAGGCCAGATGGGTGAAGATAGCAGCAGCCTGGGCAGGGATGGGTCCTCCTGAAACTCTGGCCCCTCAGCAGCTTCCCGCCCGTACCTGACGCCAGGCTTGCCTCACTTGATTATCAGAATTTTAATATGCAATCCTATGCATGTTTAGACAGGAAATAAGTCCTAAAACTCCCAGCATTCCCCAGCTATCATGGCTGGTAGTACTATTTCAGTCTAAACATGCATGGGATTGCACTGAAGGCATGAAATAAAAATTTCTGATTCAAATTTTTTTTTTTTCATTTCTCAAGCGAGTACATGAATACCAACACTATAATATCAAGTGCCTTGCATGGAAGGAAAGATTAAGGATTAAGATTGTGCTGTTGTTTCTCCCCAACAGCTCTATACAAATCTCTGTACATGGAAAGTAATGCAAGAACCCCTTTGCTGGATCACACCAAAGGTTCATCTAGTGCATTATCCTGTTCCCAGCAGATGTATTAAGTTCTTTTCCACCCTGTTTTGTTAGTAGAGTTCATTGTGGAGTTCACTGTGACACCTAAGTCTGAAAAAAAAAGCAGTGGTGTTCCATTTTCCCATCCCTTTCAGTTGTTGTAGGTAAGAGGATTCAGCCCCATCTTATGCCCTTTCCATCTTCTGTGAGAATATGGGGCGGGGGGGAGCTCACACTCGAGAGCCAGTATGGTGACGTGGCTGGAGTGTTGGGACTGAGATCTGGGTTCAAATCTCTACCCAGCCATAGAGCTTACTGGGTGACGTTGGATCAGTCACTCTTTCCCAGCCTAACCTACCTAATAGGGTTGTTGTTATGAGGATAACTGAGGGAAAGGACATTACGTATGCCATCTTGAGGAAGGGTGGAATGAAAATAATAAATCTAGCACAGAGTTAAGCAATCTGTGTCAGATTGTGGCTGTTATCTTCCAACTAATCAGAATCCAGGGTATGAAAACAGTTACATTATCACTAACTATTGAAGTGAACTCATGTTCACGATAAGTTATTAATACTGAATAAAGCAGGCATCATTGTGTGCACATTAAAGGCATGATGTACATACTAAGAGACTATCTCTGAAACTGAGAAAACTTCAGAATCAGCAGTTAAGCATGAGTACTTTTGCAAGGAGTCAACATTTTCACACACACACTAATTAAAGTGCCTTTGAGCCTTTCTTACAGTGGTGGTGTGCTGTGAGAGCCTGCACACCAACATTTGGAATGCTTACATGTCCCATTTTTAAAGTATTGGAGGATATATTACAAGCACATTTTAAGGTTCATATGCTGCTGGTGTCACTTGTGGTGGCCTACCTGAAACAGACAACTGGTCCTCCTTCCAACACTGTTAACACAGAGCTGTGTAAATTTAGTTCCGAGTGAGTAGAGGAGTATTCTTCCCTTTTCTAGCTGAAGGGAGCATGGGAATCTTTCATACAGCAGAAATCTTCACTTGTGAAGGAAGAAAATGTAATGACTTGGAGTAGTAGAGTGACCTAGCTGATAATTCAAGCGATTTTCAAACCATGTGTGAAACGGCCCTTAGGGTGCATCTGCATTACAAACTTAAACTGGTTTTGAATGGGAATAGCTTCCTTTGTAGAATTCTGGGAACGATAACAATGACTGTTGTATAGATACCTGGACCTACTACAGCCCAAAAGGAAACAGCATGCCCTACAGTGAGATGTGGGTCCAGTCTAACCCTGTGAATTGTAATCAAATTATGAAAGATTGTTCCAAATTATTAACAGTGTAGGTTTGCACTAACCCTTCTGGTGGCCCAGAAGCCTTTAGGATACCACATAGTGACTTAGCCTCCAGTTAAGCCTCAGGAACCAACTACTTCCCCGTCCAGTGTATTGCCACACAGTCTACCCTATTTTGGTCCAATGCTACAGTTTGTGCAACTCTGCTTCGATATGTCTGGTGATAATAGATCTTGCTGGTGTGGTTTGTTTGTTTGTTTATGACAATTGTATGTGGCCCCATAACAAAGTTCTCAGCTTATAATAACAACAAAGGGGATTTTTTAAAAAAGATGTAAAAGACAAAGAAAAAGGCCGCTGCACCAATGTTTATGGTTCCTGACACGTTTTGAGAATGTCTCTTTATCAAAGGTAATTCTTATTTCACCCACACAACTTCCAAGTAATGCTTAGAAGGCCTTGCTTCTAACTCACATGTGGCAGATTATCTTTCAAATAACCTGGGCCATCTTTCCAGGACAACAGAAGGAGAAGCTAATGGAGGAGTATGGGATTTTTTTTTAAAGGAATTGGCTTTGCTGTGAGCAGGGCTCCACGAGCAGATTCCCCAGACCAGTAAAAATCACCCCTGATGCGGGTGGGGATTGGAGTAAATGTCACCTGACTGGCAGGGGCTGCTCAACCAATAAGAAAGGCTCCCCCCGCCATGTGCCCTTTCTCCTTTTCCCTGAAAGTCCAGATGCACCTACATTTCAGGAGCAAGCCTCGCTGAGCACAATGGGAGTTACTTCCGAGTAGACACACATATGCTTGTGCTGGGAAAAGTGGGGGAGAACACAGGGATGGGAAACCAGCCCCCTTTTTAACCCGCAGGACTTCATTGACCACAGTGGGAATTACTTCTGAGGAAACAGTAATGGGCTTGTTGTGGGAAAGAGAACAGGAAAGACAGAAACCAGCCCCCATTGTAACACACAGGATCTCTATAAGGAAGCTGTGAAGTACTTACTTCCTAAGGCAATGAATTGGAGCCTCGAGACTGTGCTTAATCGCACTTAAGGAACTAGGCTTTAAAATATGCCATGTCAACTGAGGGGCTTCTCTGTTATTTCTGTGGGCATTCAGATGACAAGCCTCGTTCAGCACAATGGGAGGAAACACCCCTTGACTGGGGTCATGATGAAAGGCACACCCCTGGGCAGGGCTAGCACACCTGAGCTAAATACGGGGGCTGGGGCATACAACAACTATAGAATCGGACTTCAAGCAGTCTCAGGAAATCCAGTTTTTCTGTGATAAGCTCTGGGGTGGCTGCTGGATGGCCACGACGTCATCTATCCCTAACGACCTCCAAATATAGCTGTCTCGGAGTAAATTGCTGGTGGAAACACCCTCCACAGTGGCCTGTGCAGTATTATTCATACTTACGAATCACCAAAATAGAGAAGATGCATCATCAAAACAAAGAGGACGCCGATTTGCATAACATTTGCATATATTAATTTATTGATAGATGCAAATTTAGAAATAATTTAAACAGAAGTACAGTCCATAAATGTGTAAGACTGTGACTAGGTGACCTGTGTGCCCGCCTGTTCCATCTGCTGTTCAGGTGCTCTTGATGGGCAACAGCTCTTATGATTCTTCATATTTAAACTGGACTTGGCCTGGACAGCTCCTCAAATAGAGGACCGTCCACTGACACATGGCCATCCTAGTTAGTTTTCACAGCTCCTGTTACTTTAAATTAAGCACTTCCTCTTTGCAAGTTTGCAGTCCATTTTATTGTTTCCTGTTGATCCTGGCCTGTAGAAATGGTGGTGAATAGCCTCTAAGTTGCCCCTTAAATAATTTCTCTAAATTGGCCCAGAGCCAGTGGACGTGGCAGGGTGGGTTTAATTACTGATTTTTTCCTCTTTTTTTCAAATGGCAAAATAGTGCCATAAAAAGCACTGTTTCGCTATTTAAAAAATAGCAAAGGGGGGAAAAGAATGTGAGGGAATGAGTAATTAAATCTTCCCCACTGGGAAGACATACTGGCATTGGGGCAATTTAGAAAGGCTATTCAAGGGGCAAATGAGAGGCGATTCATCACTAATTCCCCAGCCCTGATCAACAGGAAGAAATAGAAGGGTCTGAAGCTGCAAGGGAAGGCTTTCAGTTAACATTAAAAAAGACCTTTGCTGAATGGAACTTACTTGTGAGTTGTCGTTACAAAAGGATCTTAGCCATAGGGAAACACATTACTGGATTATACAGTGGTAGATTAAATGCGATGTGTCACATCTGCTTTACTTCCTTTTTGAGCTAATTGGGTAAAAGCAATGCCTCTCCTGGGGTAAAGGGCTCTAGTGCAGCTGAAGGCAGCCCTCACTGTGTGATGTTTGAGCAACATCACATTTTGCAATCACACACCGGTAACCTGATAAGTTGTTGTTGCAACCCTATCCTAAACACTGATTTTCTGGCACGGTGGCAGATAGGATTGGACTATTTTTCAGAGCTTTTAAGGATGCACTGCAATTATGTGTTTGAACTTTTCACCATCTCCAATCATGGGGACTCTGAACTGAAACCCATGTGAAACAAAGGCTGAAAATGACCACTTGCATATCCTACATTTCATGAGATTAAGGCAAATATATGAGGAAAGGTCATCACTACTTTAAAAAATAAGAACTGTTTTTTCAGGGCTCGCCCAATGCATTTTTATGTCTGAAGCAATCAGGTGTCCATCGTCCTCCTCTCATTCCACCTGTAGAGGCCAACTGGACTGGCAATTCAATCTTATGTCGACATGGGCTGTGGGAAAATGTCCTCCACTACACTTGAAGGCAGCTGGCTAGCTTAGGAAGTGCAGGGCAGGCCACAAGACACACACAGTTCTGTCTTCCAACACCTTGCTGCTGCTGTTCCCCACTCCCCAGCATCTGCTGCCTGAGGCAGCTGCCTCACTCTGCCTAATGGTAGAACCGGTCCTGTATCTAGTCTATCGATCCGCCTAGGCCTTTGTTTGGCTGCTCTTGAAAACCAAACAAAACCTTGTTGAAAACTGCAGTTGTCTCCAGTCTGCTGTCTAATCCATCGTTTAACCTATCTTACAGGACCTACCATCAAATCTAGAATTGCTAGTTTCATGTCTGGCACAGGACTCCAAGAATTGTAAAGAGAAGTTCTGCAGGTGCAACTTGAGTGTCTCCCTTTATAGTGCTGCAATGACAGGAGACGATGTGCACAGAATATTTCCTATCTATTGGACTACTAATGCCATGGATTTTGTCCTAGATTGAATCTGACAACACTACCCTTTCCCTTCTGTTGCCAGTACAGATGCAAAATATTCCCCTGCCTTAAATACTAGGATTACATAAATCTATCAGAATAATTTTAAGTATATATGTATATTAGAAATGTCTGTAACATTCTGGGCACTGTGCTTTTACATACAGTGTTAAAAGAATGTAGACAGCACAATAAAATTGTGTCTAATTTCTTCTATTGTTTCTCTATGATTTACCTGTTTATCTATGCTTTTCTGTAATTTTATTACTGTAGAGTTGGTGGAATGCTTGCTGGAAAAGAACTAAATGATGAAACAAGTCCCAAAGAGTAAGAATAGATTTTAACAGCCAGGGTGCATTTGTTCCCTTCCCAAAGGTCTATTCACTAAGAGTTTGTAATATAAGTTGTTTTTTTAATGTTACAATATACTTATAATTACACATTTCCATCCTTTTCTGTTCAGTTTCGAGTTTCAGTTTTTTGTTAGCATTCATGACTCCCACTCTATCAAATATTAGTCATTCATTATGCTGAAAGCAGAATGTCTCACTGATGTAACTATACTTAAAAAAAAAAAATCCAAAACATGCAGTTATTGGAATTTCAGTGTTTAAACATTTTAAAAGTATAATCTGTATTTAAGGAGTTCGTGTGGGTCGGTTGGATTAGAAAAGAGGCTCTTTAAAACTTAGTGACAGTGAAGCTTGCTAAGCAAAAGAGGGGGAAAAGTGCACGCCTCCCACTGTTAACATCACTAAGGCCAGCCCTGGGCAGTGTGTGTCTCTTGTGGGTGGGAGGGAAGACTTTGGCTAGTTTCAGCCAAGTTGTCACAAACTGAAGCTGCCAGTGACTGACGCTGACTGTGGGTTGCAGAAACTGCATTAGCTGGTTGGTTTCAGTTTGTGTACCTAGGAAGCCTGGAGTTCCTCAGAATCTTATCAGGAATGTCTTGGTAAGATCACTAATGCTGGATACTCTCAGACCTGGGCCCATTCATTCATTCATTTTTTCATTACATTTATATCCTGCCTTTTCCTCCAAGGAGCCCAAGGTGGCATACATGATCTTCCCCACAACAATTCTCACAACAGCCCTGTGAGGTAGGTTACGCTGAGGGTAAGTGACTGGCCTAAAGTTACCCAGTGAGCTTCCTGGCCGAGTGGGGACTTGAACCCAGGTCTCCAGTTCCAGTCCAACACTCTAACCACTCCACCACACTAGCTCTCCACCATTAGGCAGAGTGAGGCAGCACTCTTTTAATATTGTAATGTTTTTACTGTTCTTGTTTTTATTGTTGCAAGGTTTTATTGTTTTAAATTGTTGTACAGCGCTTTGATGGCTTTTTAGCAAATACAGTGGTTTATAAATGTTCACAATAAAGAAGGTGTTGGAGGGCAGAGTTGTGTGTATGCTCTGTGTTTCCCAAGCTAGCCTGCTGTCCTCAGGTACAGTGAAAGATGCTCTCCCATCGCCAGTCTTGAAGTTAAATGTAATTGCCACTGTGGTCCGCTCCTCCACAAGGAATGGGAGGGGGGAGCCATCTTATTCTTGTCCTTTGTGGCAGGCAGCAGCATTTCTTGAGCCAGCTCAGGACACTCTGATCTGAAAGACAGCTTGTCTACCACTGCTGATCTTTTTCACCACAGTTTTTCAAACTCCCTTCCCCGCACCACACTTAAAACGTCTCTATTTATTTATTTAGGGAGGAATCCTACCGGGATAGGCGGCCACCTCCGAACTTGCAGGGCAGGAGAAGCACGGAGGGGATCATCCCCTCCGCACTTCAGCCGCCCTGTTTTTGCTGCTCCGCGCTCCTCTTCCAAGCGGCAGAGTGCGGGGCCTGACTAGCGGCTATAGGATTGCACCTTTATTTATTTATTTCATCTTCACCCTGAGGGTGGAACTGCATATTACCTTGGCAAAGGGGTGTTCTCAAACATTTTCTGAGGGAGTGTGATAGATGGCATTACATCTACAAGGAAGAATTGGGAGAGCAGGATGGGGAGATGCTTACCCTTCTCACAAACAGGATTCTCTCTTGTGTTCCCTAAGGCCATTTTGTCCAGCAACCTCAGCTAACTTCTGGTTTTGGAGACTGGCTGGAGAGAAAAACAAACAAACAAATACAGAACACTTTAAATGTTTCTGTGAGGATCATTGAATCAGTGGGTAGGGGAAGGATTTGCCACTCCTCTCCTGCCCACCAGGTCCCCCCAGCAACAGCTTCCACAGTTCCTGAATTAGCATTGCGAGACATTTCTAGGCCAATCACTAAAATATTAAGTGTGGCGTTGATGGTTTGAAAGCGCCTTCACCATCTTCAAAACACAAGGATTTTAATATCCTGAACTGAACAAACTCTGGAAGTACTAGCATGCTCGGAAAAAGCCAGGATGCTTCCTCGTCTTCCCACCAATCTCCAGAACATTTTGCAAATGCTTTTAAAGTGTTCATGAGATTGGGGGGGGGGAAGTAAAGAGGTATGTATATTCTTAAAAATGCATAGACACCACTATGCTGCTTTATTTTTATTTTTTTTAAAGGCAGACAGCTCATCTAAAGTATTAGGTAAGGTTCAAGATTGATGGCAGCTCCAGTCTTTAATTTTCATATGTCCATGTGTGTCATTACCTGCCCTGGGATCAATTTTGTGAAGGGCAGGGTATAGAAAGAAAGAAAGAAAGAAAGAAAGAAAGAAAGAAAGAAAGAAGTTGTGAAGCTGGATTCACACTGTGGTGGCAAAACAGCCATGGCTGCTGTTAAAAACATTACATCATTCTAGAGTAAAATCCATTGTGACAGCCATATTAAGGCCTATTTATTTCAATGACACCAAAGCCTTATTATTTGTTATTTACAACATTAAATGCTGCTCCACATCTAGACAGATGCCGGAGTGGCGAACAATAAAAGATAAAAAGAATAAAACACCCTATTAAAAAAATTGTTTTTAAAACAGAGTACCAAAAAACCTATGGCTAGCCAATCAAGAAAGGCTTCAGGAGGTGCCAAAACGACACAATGTTGGTGGCTGCCTGACCCCCAGAGGCAAGGAGTTCCATAGAAAGGGGGCCACCACACTGAAGGTTCTTCTCCGGGTGGACTCCAGTAAGGCCATAGGTCCATGCAGGACCATCAGGAACATACCATCTGATGACCTCAGTGACTTACATGGGTGTTCACCACTCCTCATGCTATTAGAAGCTCCTGCTGGCTCCACCTCCAGTGTCCACTCATTGGGGAGAATGGTCTGGAGCAGGGAGTTCTATGCTCTATGTGTGTAGGCTCCCCACGTGATTCAGAACCCCGTGCATAGAGAGCCAGTGTGGTGTAGTGGTGAGAGTGACGGACTGGGAGCCGGGAGAGCCGGGTTCTAGTCCCCACTCGGCCATGGAAGCTCACTGGGTGACTTTGGGCCAGTCACAGACTCTCAGCCCAACCCACCTCACAGGGTTGTTGTTGTGAGGATAAAATGGAGAGGAGGATGATAATGTAAGCCGCCTTGGGTTCCTTGCAAGAGGAAAAAAGGCGGGGTATAAATGCAATCAATCAATCAATCAAGCAATCAAGGTTCTAAATCGTGTGAGGAGTCTACTCATGTAGAGCAAGCTCCCGACTTCAGACCTTCCCGTATTAAATATGGAGGTCAGTGGAGCTGAGTAACAGAGATGCGATGAAAGGGGTGGGCCCAGTCAGTGAAGCTCCACTCTTCCTCTCAAGCAAGTCTAATACTGTTGGGTGTGTGAACATCGGCACTGAAGAGGTAGGCAACAGTGACCTCTGGATGTTTTGGACTACAACTACCATAAGCCCCAGCCAGATGGCCAATGGGCAGGGATTCTGGGAGAGGTAGTCCTAAATACCTGGGGGGCATCAGGTTGCTTACCCATGGGCTATAAGGACATAGCTGTTGTAAACCTTAAGTGTACCAGAGTACTTCTGGATTGCACCCACAGATCTTAAGTTGACTATGTCCTTAAAAGCAGAGGTGAGGAACTACTTGATCTGCCCAGGGGGCAGAATGCAACTGGAGAAGCCCCTCACAGGCCAGCTGCCAGTAATGGGCAGTGCCACATCTCAAAAATGGGTGAGGTCACTGCCAGTATGCGAGGCATTGAGTTTGTCTCCTCAAGGTGACACCAGCTCAGTGCTTCATGGGCTTCACCTTCCCAGAGCTGGTGCCAGCTCAGTCACAGCTGGTTTCCCGCACCCTGCATTTTCCCCCATCTGGGAAGACCAGAAGCAGGTGAAGCCCTGACTGAGCCTGTGCCTGGAGAAGAGGCTTAGTCACAGCTGGCTTTGTCCACCCCACACCTTTCCCAATTGGGAAGACTGTGGGGCAGACAAAGCACTGAGTTAGAGGAGCTTTTCTTTAGGCCTCATGGCTCAGTCAGGAGTCAGCTTCATCTCTCCCGCCCCCCCCCCTGCTGCCCCAAGGGAAAGGTGAGGGGGGAAACAAACCCCTAAGGGGGAGATCAAGGTAAGGAGTTGTGGTTTGTAGGCTGGATTGGGAAACTTGTGGGCAGATTAGGTCTGCAGGTTGGAGGTTCCCCACTGTTGCTTTAAAGGATGTTATTTATTTTTATTAAGACTATTTTTAATAATACAGAAGTCCTGTATTATTAGGGTGTAGTGAACCAAGCTAGGAGACCAAAGTTCAGAGTCCTGTTCAATCATGAATTCTGTGGGTAACCTTGAATATAAAAATATCTCAGTCTAACCTACTTCAAGTAGTTATGAAGTTAAAATGGGATAACCAAATAGGACATTAAAATTGGGCGGGCGGGGGGGGGGTGGGAGGGAGAGAAAATTCTTGTTTCAGTAATTGAAGAAGTAATGGTTTTGCTAATCAGCTTCACTCCATGTGATCAGAGTTTCATCCATCACTTTGTCGGTTCCAATCCATCACGGTAAGAAATGAACTGGGCCTTATCGAATTCAAAACTTACATCTTTCATTACTTTGGGGCAGTAATAATAATAGAATCATAGAATAGTAGAGTTGGAAGGGACCTATAAGATACTTATAATGCTTAGAGTTTGTATCACATTCCAGAATTTTAAACACTTCCCATACATCATATCTTTGTAAGCTGTACAACAATCCTGTGATTTCTTAATTTCATATTAATTTAATTTATTAATTTAATTTCTTAATTTCATGTTGCAATTGGAGCACCAAGACTGAGAGTAGCTTGCATAAGGTTGTCTACTGAGGTCAAGGCAGAGCTGCAATTCAAACTGGAAAATTCCTGATTCATAGCTCAGCCTCTTAACCCCATCAGGTCCCACCTGCATCTATCTCTCAAATCTCTCAACCTGTCAACACAGTCCATCCCAGTAATTTTGCTGACAGTAGCATCATTTAGTTCCTTTTAGATGTGTTCACATGACAGTTAACACCAGCTAAATAATTAGCAGTGGAGGCACATGCAGCTTGGGTAATATAGGTAGGGGGAGGCACTCTTAATGCCAAGAGCCAATGTAATCTGGTGGCTAAAGTTGAATGCAGGTCTTCTCAACCCAGCCAAAGTGACAAACTCATTTTGTGTGACACTGAGGAAGTTTATTGAACTCCACCTCTTCTTCCTATTCTCTGTCTAACCTGTGAAGAAACATAACAGTATCATGCCACAGATGTCACCCTCTCTTAATCTCAGCCCTGCATATTTAAAATCAAAATAATGGCACTTAGCGCACTGAGTTGTTGTGAGAGCAAAACACAATACATTTAAAAATCCTATATAAATGAAAAGTAGCTATTGTAGAAGTTACAATACATGGCACACCAATTTCTTCTTCTATTACTATATGAGTGCTGATTCAGATGAGTATTTTTCTGAGTTTATATTTTCAGTTGATCGTCAAGTATTTAACTTGTCATAGAAATGATTCAGTGTGTATCCAGACAATTATTTAATGTTGGGTGAACACTTTCTTTAAAGAATGCTGCACTTTGGCTAATGATATGTTGGAGATATGTTGGTGGACATGCATAAGACATGCATCATTTTGTGTCACCGCAAAATCTGGCGAAGTGAATGAGCCCTTGAAGAGCATTGCAAGTATGATTTTATCAGACAAAATCAAAGGAGGCCAAAAATTAAGGGAGTCTTGTAGATGGGTTTGAAGTGACTTATATTTAAGGTGTTTTTATAAGTGATGCTAAGAATGCCCTTTAGCCCTGTCATTTGTGAATGTTGTTAATATGGGGAAGAACACAGAAAAGAAAGCCACTTTAAAAACAAATGTACATCCTAGGTAAGACAAACAAAAATAATTAAATATTTTTTATTTTTTGTTAAAATGCCCTTTTATTAATCACATTCATTTTAAAATACATTTCTTTAATATTTGGAGACCATTCTTCACCTTAAAAAAGCACCCTTGGGCAATCTGTTTATACTTTTCCAACCACCTGATAGTCCACACTGATTAAACTTTCCTTTATGATCATAACAACTCTGATTTCACTACCCTTGAAAGAAAAGTAATTACGACGACGATAATGACGATTAAATAACAGGAACCTAAAAAAATAGAGATTTTAAGACAGGTCCGTGCTTCCCTTCAACGTTGCCATTACATCCTCGGAGATGCTGATGCACCTTGACGAGGCTGCTGCTGCTTTCGTGGATCGGAGCGGGGGTGGGGGAGATGCCCGCCGCTTTTTCTGCTGCGGCTTTTCCCAGGGGCTGAGGCACAGCAGAGAAGGGAAAGAAGAACAGCCACCCCGGCGGCGGCGGCGGCGGCGGCGGCAGCACAAGCAGCAGCAGTTTCCCCTTTCCCCAGCCCTGACTCTACGGGCGCATGCTCACTTGTGCCCGCAGCCCTGGACCATATTTGTCAGGACTACTCGAGAGACGGAGAAAAAAAAAAAGAAAGAAAGAGAAAGAGAGAGAGAGAGAGAGAGAGAGAGAGAAAAGGAGAGGATTTGGGGGGGTAAGGAAGCGGCTGGTTCCGATCTGGTTGCTAACCCGTTCCCTGCAATGCACAAGGCTGAGGATGGCTTTCAGCGGGCTGCCTGCGCTGAGGATGAAAGTTAGAGATAAAGGGCAGCAAGCAAGCGCACCTCCTCTGCCTCCCTGATTAACGGGGAGGGGGTGGAAAAAGGGACGCGGGGGGAGGAAGCGCCCCACTACGGCATCCAGCGGAGGAGATGGAACTTAATCTGGGGCAAGTGGCCGGATGACTCCGAAGTGGCCGAGGAGTGGGTGGGTCAGGGGGGATCCTTCCTAAAATCCGAAGTCCGTGAGAGTGAGAGAGGAACAAAAGAGAGGGGGGGAGGGAGAGAGGGGGGGGAGGGAGAGAGGGGGGGAGGGGGTTGGGAGCATTCCCCCCCTTTCCCCCTTCTTCCCAAACACATGACGGGGATTGGGGCGGCGGGAGGAAGAGGAGGCAGAAGTGGCAGCGAAGCGAGGAGGGCATTTCACCGTCGCCCGCATATTGACGGGCGGCGGGGCGGGGCGGGGCGGGGCTCGGGGGGGGCGCGGCGGCGGTTTCGCGGCGTCCTGCCCCGCCGCTGGGGAGGCGGCCGGCGGCATTCTTGACACTCCTGGAGGGAGCGTTTCGGGGCGGGGGGCGGCCGGGGGGCGCCGCAGCGGAGAGTGGGGCGCCGCGCGAGAGGGGCGGCTCGCGCGGAGGGGCCGCCGCCGCCGCCGTTTTGTTTATGGGCTTTTTCCTCAGGAGAGGGGGGAAGAAGGGCTGGCAGCGCGCGGGGGGAGGGACGGGAGAAAGGACTTTTCCCACCCAGATTTGGCTGCAGCGGGATGTACCGGTTGAATGTGCAGCGTGCGTTGTGTCTCCCCTTCTGAGGAGAAAAAAAAGGCCTGTTCCGACCAGCGCGCAGCAGCAGCAGCAGCGAGCTTCTCAGGGTTATTTATTTATGATGATTATGATGATTGTGATAATCTGCCCCCTCCTCGTCTCCCTTTTGCAGCTCCTGGACTTTGTGGCGTGCGTGCGTGCGCGCGTGGCGGGGTGTGTGTGTGTGTGTGTGTGTGTGTGTGCGCGCGCGCGTGTATGTGTGTGTGTGCGCGCGCGCGCGTCGGCATATAGAAATATCATACTGAGCTCCCCAATTCCGCCATTTTGGGCAAACTTTGCACACGCACGCACACACCACACGCGCCGAGAGACGCTCCTGGCAGTTTCTAGTGGGAGGGAGCCCGGGAGCGGGGCGTAGGGGGGAGTTCTTGATTCCCGTGCTTGTCTTTCACTGAGTGCAAACATGTGTGGGGTGGGGATTGGGATTATTTATCTTCGGGGGGGGGGGAGAGAGCGCAAGTGGAACGTTGGCAGCAAATCCCCCCCCAGTCGTGAGGGACGCGGGGTTTGTTTTTGCGTGTGTGTGCGCGCGGGGAGGCGTGTTTCCAGATCTAAGGAAGATGGTTCGTGTGAATGGTGCTTGCCAAGCCCACATAGGCGTCTCTCATAATCTGGAACTTTACTGCCCTTTCGCCTACAGCTCCAGCGCTTCCTGTAGCGTAGCTCGTACAAGCGATAGCTGTATACTGACACACTTGTTCTGAGCTCCTCATGGCGAGTGGGTAAGGCGCTCGTCTAAAGCCCCCCACGAATGAGTGTGTGTGAACTAAGGCCTGCTGCGTGGTATGAAGAGGTAGAAAATAAACGTGTTTTGGGAGGGGGGCGGAATCCCCTGAAGCCCCCGCCGCTTTATTCACACGCGCGCACAGCAGCAGGAAGTGTGACGGGGAAAGTTTGAAAGGAGCGAGCAGAGGGGGGCCCCTTCAGAAGTGTCTCCTGAGGGTAGGTGACGGTGGGGCCAGGCTGAGACCAGAGCGTGAGAGAGAGAGACGCCTCCCCTCCAGAAGGAGGGCGATTTTTCTCTAAGAGCGGGTTCTGGAGCTCGGGAAAAGAGAGGCACCGAGCAGAGGGGCGGCGGGGGGGGGGGGGAGAGAGAGAGAGAGAATCCAGAACCGTTTCTCCCCTTGGAGGAGAAAACGGCCTCGGGCTTTTCTGAAGGGGGGCAATGCGGGAACAGAAGGGTAAAAAAGCAAGTCTTGAGCTCGTTTTAGGCAACCTCCCCTTCCCGGATTCCGTCGCAGGCTCCATGAGAAAAACGGGTCCCGGTTAACAAACAAGAGCCTTTCTCTCATTATGCAACTTCCTCAGGCGAACACCCGGTCTCTTTCTTTCTCTCCAAACGCATATTCCTATTGCCCGCCGTGCCGCTCTCGCGCCACCCTCTCCAGGGGCATTTCCCTTCAGAGAAAGTGGAGGCGGTGAGAACATTATTTCAGTGCCCCGCACCCCGGAAAAGCTGATTCACGGTACTTTTAGCTTCTGACGAGAGGGAAGAAGCTAACTAAGAGGTGGCGGTGGGGAGTCCCCATCGCAGCCTGGAGCGCAGTTTGGATTTGGTAGGTTTGCTGTGGTGGAATCGGGACTAGGAGAAGTCGCACGTTAAGGGCCCGCAGCCCTCTTCTTGGCTTTTCTTAATTTTAGCGATGGGGGAGATGCGGGGAGAGGATAAGTGTCCTGAATAATCATACTATTTCTCCAGAAAAGTTTCAAGTGCAGCAGCAGAGCAGATATATTCCAAAATTGGCCAAGGAGGGACCCCTACTGGTGGAACGCAGGTATCCACCCTAGGGAGGAAAGTTCAAATTCTGGCCTCCAAGTTTTGCAGTGATGGTATTTCGGGGTTTATGAATTGGCAAAGTTATATACTAACAGAAAGATTTCAAGGTATGCTTTTATTTCTCCCCTTCTGCCATTTCTGTTTTTACAGTGTTTCCTGATATATATCAAATGTAGAAAAGTAATGAGCGTTTCTTTTGAAAGTTACAAGGTTAAAGTTTAGTTAATGATCAACCTGTTGAACACATCTGATAGTTGTAGACAGTTGTGGATGTGAGTTTATTCATCTCTTTCCTTTTTCTCTTTCCACTTTGGTTCTCCACTAGCATTAAATTGGTCAGTTTCATTTTTGTTTCTAAAACATTTCTGTTGATACAGGATGACCTTAGGTAGCATTTGGTTAAAATAAGTGTTCACTGAAGAGTTTTATTATAACTAAAGACACCTCTTTTGTGGCAGGCATCTGCTATGTCTTAAAGCTTCTTCTTCTAATGGCAAATGTGTTGGTTGCTAGGAGCTTATGACATTAAGATAATAAGAGGGTCTGCACAAATTAAGTTCAAATGATTCTAAGGTTCATTTAGGAGATTAGAATATATAGGCAGTCATGATCTTTTAAATTATGTGGATATGGAAAATTAGCCAGATTTCCTAATGACTTATGTAATAAGAATCACTGGCTTGAATTTGTTCCTGGAGTAACCTGAGAAAATATTCACAGGTTTAAACAAAATTCCATCTTCACCACATGTTGTCTTTATGTGTAAACAAATATGTCTGCAGCAAAAAGCCGTGCACCCAGGTGCCTGTTAAGAAGTTGGGAATTTCCCACCTCTCCCAATAAACATGGAGTGGTAGAGGAGGAGGGACCATGAACACTTGTCTGTGTATAGCACTTGTCCTGCATTCTGGCAAGTTTAAAAAAATAAATATTCCACTATCTTTGGCAAAAATGCCCCTTTCCGTACCTCACCCACCAAGTGAGTCTCTGCTTTTTCGGTAAGAGTGTCCTTATCCTAGATTCAGATAATTACAGGATAGCTGGAACTCATCTGCTTTCTAGCCATCATGAGTGGAGACACAAAGAACCCGAGGGCCTCTTATGAGTTGCTCAGCACACACACACAAGCCTCTTCCATGAGCTATGAGTGGCATGCATGGATTTCAAGTATGACTTTCTCCTTAAAAACCCATGAGATTGGCAACAAGGAAATAATAGGGTCTGTTTATTTTGAAGGGGGGAAACTCATATTTGAAATACGTTTTAAGTGAATGTGTAGCCAAGTTGGTTTTCTGAATAGCGTAGAGCAATGAAGGTAGATATCTAGAGCATTGGTGGAGGAAGCCTTAGGATGAATTTGATCAAACACAGGTTCGAATCCACTTAAGGCTTGTTCTATGGCAATGATGGCAGTGAAGTTGTTCTTCTCTGCTATCATTGCGTCAGCACAATGTTATCCTATGGAGTTGTTTTGAGTAGTAAAAGGGTTACATATTGTAACCCAAAAGCAGTGAGGATTCTTGGCAACCCACTGTGATGAGTTTGCAAAACATTTTGCTGATAGAATCACTCACATCCACTCCAACTTGGACTCTACTTTGAGAGCAGACTCTGGGGTGGTGACTGAGGCAGCCACCTGTCCAGTTTTTCATAGATGAGTTTGTTAGTTCCATGTCCATCCTGGCTGGTATAAGCTCTCAGAGGAGAACTGGTGAGATGGATGGTAGAGCTTTTTAAGTGCTTCTTTAAGGAAGACTTGTCCCAGTTTCTTAAAAATAAGCTATTGTGAAACTATTGTTGGGAACAAAAATATTCATTGTGTCAGATCACTCTAGATCATATTCCTTTCTTAAGTAAGTTTCTAGAATGAGTGGTGGCAACTCAACTCCAGGCTTTCTTAGATTAAGCTGATTATTTGGATTAATCTGAAACCAGATCTTTTCCAATCTGGTTTCAAGCCTGATTTTAGGACAGAAGCTGCCTTGGTCACTTTTGTGGACCACCTATGCCAAGAATTGGACAGGGGCAGTGCACCCCTGATGGTTCTGCTGGATCTCACAGCGGCATTTAGTACCCATGACCGTGATATCCTTCTGGGATGTTTGGCCAGTACTTGGGGGCAGTTTGCAATGGTTCTGGTGTGCCATCTGCCAGATTTCTTTAACAATAATGTTTTCAGATGGTCCAGATTTCTATACCCTGCCATATTTCAATACTGGGGTAACAGTTTCTGATCACCAGGCCATCAAATTTTCTTTTTGTTTGTTTGTCAGAATTCATTACACTGGGTATGCCTAAGCAATTCTAACGGGAAAATGTTCCCTGATGGCCCAGCTGACAAGCACCTGTATCTATCAGAATTAATTATGCTCTTTGTACCTGTGGTGTAATACTGAGCATACCTATGTACCAACCTCTACTATAAAAGCTATCCCTCCGACAATAGCATATATCAAGTTTCAAACTAAGAAAGCCTCCTCTGCTCCCCCCCCCCATTGCCGACACAACTTTAGCTACAGCACAGTGTCAAAATAGGGAGGTTAAAAGTCACCTTCCCCTCTCCTGAGGTGAGTTCCATAACAGTCCAATCACATGCATGACATAATCTAACTCTTGTTGCTGTTTTAGGTTTCTGATAGCAGCACAGGCAGCATAAGGGCACTGACTGCAGTGGGACAGACTGAGCATGCTCTTTTCTTGCCAGGTCTGTAGGTCTTTTGCACTTCTGCAGAATTTTCTTAGTAAATACAATTGTATTTGTATTTCAGACTTATCCAGGTGCTAAATAACATAGAACAGAATCTGATCCTTCTTTTACAGAATTTAGATTGATCTTGTCCACCTTCTGAACAGGGCGACAGGGGGGACTTGTGGGCCTCCAAATGTTTCAGCCTACAACTGCCATCATCCCTCACCATTGGCTATGCAGCTAAAGCCGATAGCAGTTGTAGACCAAAACATCTGGAGGGCCACAAGCCTCCCCCCCCCCATAGAGTAATGGCATCTGATAGGGTCCAAATCTGGCCTTTTGGAGTTGCCCAGGAGCTTATGCTCCCTTTCCCTGGGTCAACCCCTTTCACCCAATCACCTATTGTTTGATAGTTTCCTGGGTTTTGTGCAGTTTTTTCCCCATTCTAAAAGGTTGAAGTGCCTCTCCTAGGGCATAGTTATTGGAAGTAAAAGCTGTAAGCTAAGATATGCTGGTATTTTGGGAATTCTTTTTTTGGGGGGGGCACCACCACTGGAAAGTGGCCCCTGAGAGCGTCTCCAAAATTGAATTTGGCCCTCGGGCCGAAAGAGGTTCTGTACCCCTGGGGTAAGGGAAAATGATGTTATACTGGCCCTAGTTGGCTGTGTACTCCCAGAACTTGGTGCTGGGGGTCTACTGCACCATCCTGTGGCCATTGGTCTGTGGGGTTCCTCAGGCTTGATTCTGGACTTTATGCTTTTAAAAATCTACATGAAGCCATTGGAGGAAATCATCTGAAGTTCTGGCTTGGGTCTCATCACTATGCTAATGATACCCAGCTCTATCTCTCATTTTCAACTGATGCCAAGGAGGCTGTTGAAGTCTTTAACACACTGATGAATTGGATGTGGGCTAACAAGCTGAGGCTCAGTTATGACAAAACAGAGGTACTGTTGGTTAGTAGACAAGCTAATCCAGGATTGGAGGTGCAGCCTGTTTCTGATGGGGTTGCACAACCTATGAAGGATTACAGCTTGGGGACGCTACTGGACCTGGCATTGCTTCTGGAGGGTCAGGTGGTTGCTGTGGCCAGGATTGCCTTTGCCTAGATTTGGATGGTGTACCAGTTCCACCCCTTCCTGGAGACGGTAGATCCGGCCACAGTGACCCATGGAGTGTTTATCACCTGCAATGTTTAATGTACTTTAATTACTGTAATGTGCTATACAGTACCTGGGGCTGCCCTTAAAGCATGATCAGAAACGGCACCTTGTGCAAAATGTGGCAACTGGATTACTTTCTGGTGTGAGCTTTGCTGACCATATTACAGTCCTACACCAACTTCATGGTGTTTATTCTTACCTAAAAGGTTTGGGGCCAGGATTTCTCAAAGACGGCTTCCTGTATGAACCTGCTGGTAGTTTGGGATCTGGTTCAAAGGCCTTGTTGTATCTCCCACCATGCTGATAGGAACATGTAACATGGTCTTTTCTGTGGGTTCACTCTGACTGTGGAATTCCCTCCCTAAGGAGGTTAGATTGATCTAATCTTTGTTTAGTTTTAGGTGGGCTGCTAAAACATTCTGTTCTGTTCAGCTTTTGAAGGATATTAAATGTGATATGTTCTTAAATATGGTTTTTATGCTCTCTGATATGTTTTTAAATATGAGTTTTCTCTTGTTCTTAATTTGTTATTTGACATTTTATTGTTTAAAGTCTTAAAACGGTATGTTGGTTTGAGGGCCCTTTGGAGCAGAAAGGTGACTCCATAAATACTTCCATAATACTTAAATTTAAGTTCAGTCTCATTTCAGCTTGTCTGCAATTCTGGATATATATATATATATTTTTAAAAAGGAGCTCCTCTCAGCTTGTGGCACAATTTATTTAAATGCTTCTAACAATTTGGATGTTCTAGTTCCTCCATTTATCAGCCTTCTTTTAGTTTCTGCACAATTGGGGGAGAAAAAATTTCTTAATTGTTGTAAGGAAAAATATCTCTATCTGGAAGTTATAGTAGGGGGATTCTCTTCCCTTTGTGTTTTATTGGACGACTTCTAGTTCATCTTAGCTGTTGACAGTGCTGTGAGTATTGATGGTCTCTTATGGGCACTGTATCTTCCATTACTTTCTACGGTATACAGTATGCTGTTAAATGAATCAAACAATGACATTAAGATAGCCTATTCACCTATTGTGACATATATGTTGGGAGGTTTACAGCTGTATTTAGCTTACGTTTATAGCAGAACTGTCATTTTAAAGTCAGCTTCATTTAATCTCTTTGATTCTGAACTGTGTATGGGAAGTTCTGATCATTTTTAGTATTAAAAAGGGACTGTTTGAATGCAGCGTGCTGTTTATTATGCCTTATTTAAGAGCTTGGTGCTTAAGCTGTTGACTTTGATTGCATAGGCTTCTCCTGATGCATGTTGACAAAACAGTTTTCTGATTGATTGTAAGAATTCATTTCCATTAACACATCACCTGTTTTACACCATCAGGACAGGTAGTTTTAATAGAGGCATTGCGAAATATAGTGATTAATGAGGACTTGGAAAGGATAAGCAATACACTATCTCATTTAATTCTTCAAGAACAAAGTAATGAGCTGAAGCCTTAATAGTGCAATAATTCAGGAAATGAGATGTTTCAAAGGAAAATAATGTTCATGTTAAAATTATCTTGAAGACAATTACTTGGAAATCTGGTTCTTTTGGCATTTATTTCCAAGTAAATGGAAAGATCAGGCTTGAACTGAATGCCAAACCAGTGTGGCAGAAGAGGATAACTAACCAGAGGAGATTCAATAGCAGAATTTATCATGCTGGAAAGAATGGTTAAAACTTTCGTTTGGGGATCTTTTTCTCCCTCCTCCCCCATATATATGATTTTAGTCCTAATAAAGCTTGGTAGAAACTATTTATAAGGCTGCAGTAATATGCTACCTGCCTGAAAAAAAACCTCCTTTAGGGCTTCTCTCCGTTGCGTGACGGTCTGTCTAGTTTACTGTGTTTCAGTGCTGAGTTGAAGTTGATTGCATGTTAGCTGGCCTGCACTGAAAAGTTATTGGAACCAAATCAGTGTTATTGCAGTAGAGACCTGTGGTCAATTTTTTCTTTGGAGTAGACCAATTTCCCATTACAACTTCAGTGCTACAAAAATGTGTTTAGAAATCCAGTGTTAACCACTAATTCAGTTATTGTAGCCCACCTGTGTGAATCTGTCCTGGTTTTTTTTTTTTTTTTTGCTCTAGATCTCTTTTGTCCTCACCAAGAGATTTGTTTCTTTTCTTTGTTTAAAAGGAACAATATAGGAGGTTGGCCAATAATGCTGCTTATACATCCCAGGGGGCATCTTGCTTACCTAACATAAGCCTAGGGCATCTGGACATAATAAAGAAAGAAGAAGAATGACATTTATGGTAGGGAGAGCATATCAAAGGTAAATGTGTTGTAGGCATTGAGGGCCAAAACTGCATCATAATAAAGTGGGACTTAGGGGCTACAGTATCCACTACCCAAGTCAACACCTTGTCCCAAGTGTCAACTAAGTCTTTAACAGAATAGTTGACCAAGTCAGCAAAATAATACCCCACGGCTGTTTGAAAACTATTCAGATCCATAATCGTTCAGGTTTTGACCCATTTAATAGGTCCATTACCCCTGCAGATACTAGTAGTGACTGTCAGTTTGTGATTCAACCAGATAATGATTGATGATTCATTTAACCAGATAATGAGTTGTGGACCAGCAAATGGTGCCTTCACCCATAGATAACTTCTTGCTGATCAAAGGAGAGACCAACTCATGGCTAGTGTGACCAGCAACATGTACTAAGCCAGACACACACAGACACATCTGTTTCCTGGCTGCCAGGAACTTCAGAGCCACATGGCCCTAGTGAAAAAATGCAAACTCTTTTTGAAAATTCTTTACGCCTAGGAGATCTCATGTCTGAGACTACCTCCATCAGCATGCTGATGAGATTTTGCTTTATATTTGAGTTACTAAACATCCAGGTGCTACTATCTCTGTCCTAAATCAGAGAGTATGAAGATTACTACATTCAAGTTGAATTCAGACATTCAAGTTGTATTCCAGAATATGATTGCAGTGTGTTTTTGGAGCCTGGATTAGTTGTTCCAATCCACATTGGTGATCTTTGTAGGAAGCTGCTATAGGATTCATTAATTAAAATACAGAGATTTTGAGAAAGTCCGCTAGTTTGTCATGCTATAACCATAAAATATTATCTGATTTGTAAGCGTTAAGACATCCAGGACCCTCCATCCATCGACATAAGAAGAGCCATGCTGGATCAGACCAAGGGTCCATCTAGTCCAGCATGTAGTCCACACAGTGGCCAACCAGCTGCCTGTGGGAAACCCACAAGTAGGACGTGAGTGCAACAGCCCCCTCCTTCCCATGTTCCCAGCAACTGGTGTACATAGGCATACTGCCTCTGATACTGGAGGTAACATAGAGCCATCAGGACTAGTAGCAATTGATAGCCTTCTCCACCAGGATAGCCTTCTCCTCCAGGAAGCCCTATGTCTCACAGCTGAACAAGTAAAGTGAAATATATTGTTTGAGGTGATATCAAGTAACATGGAAACTCTGCATTTGTTTGAAATGAGTTGGCTGTTTCACACATGCAAGTCATTACTCGATGTAGTCATTGTATGATGAACATGTATTTGTAAACTGACCTTTATGAATGCCCAGCTTTTTCTGGATTGCTCCTAGTGATTTCAATAAGTTTGGAATCAGATTCTTGGATTTTAAATTACATGTACTGAAATGTCCTAAAGTTCCATATTCTAAATTTGGGGACAGTCTTGCTTTTTCTATACTTATTCCTGATGGACTGCATTTCACGTAATTTTTTATGATTGTTCATAAATCAACACAGAACATTCCTGGGAAACCAGTGTATTAAGAATTTAAAGAACAAAATGCTTCTGCTGCTAATATATTTCATTCATTCATTCATTCATTTATTAATTACATTTCTATACCGCCCAATAGCCAAAGCTCTTTTTAATCTTTACAAATCTTTACAAAGATTAAAACATTTAAAAATACAATATACAGATTTTAAAAGCCAATTCCATAAAAAAAAACACAAACGGAACAATATACAAGAACATATATCTAAAACAACTTCAACAAGCAATCTCAAAGCAGACAGCCATAACCGTACACCATTCCAGGATCAATTAAAACTTATCATATGCTGCGAAATGTCTGGGAGAAGAGAAAGGTCTTAATCTGGCGCCAAAAAGATAACAATGTTGGCTCCAGGTGGGCCTCGTCAGGGAGATCATTCCATAATTTGGGGGCCACCACCGAGAAGGCCCTCTCCCTTGTCACTGTCTTCCCAGCTTCCCTCAGAGTAGGCAGCTGGAGGAGGGCCTTAGATGTTGAGCATAGTGTACGGGTAGGGTCATGTCAGGAGAAGCGCTCCATCAGGTATTGTGGCATTTTATGTGTAGGCTGCAATCTTATATGTTCCATTGACTATAGCAACACACACATCCTGACTGTACAATTGCAGCCACAGTATGTATGTATGTATGTATGTATTTCATTTCTATACCGCCCAATAGCCGAAGCTCTCTGGGCGGTTCACAAAAATTAAAACCAAACACACAATAAAACAATTTAAAATATATAGAACATTAAAACCACAATATAACAATACAACCACAATAAAACCTAGCAGCAGTGCAGGAGTTTAAAATACAGATTTAAAACAGCAAAGCTAAAAGTTTAGAAAGCTAAAATGCCTGGGAAAATAAAAAGGTCTTCACCTGGCGCTGAAAGGAATACAATGTCGGTGCCAGGCGAACCTCACTAGGGAGCTCATTCCAGAGCCGGGGTGCCACAGCAGAAAAAGCCCTCCTCCTAGTAGCCACCCGCCTCACTTCCTTTGGCAGGGGCTCATGGAGAAGGGCTTCTGAGGATGATCTTAAGGTCCGGGCAGGCACATATGGGAGGAGGCGATCCTTCAGGTAACCTGGCCCCAAGCCGTTAAGGGCTTTGAATGTTAACACCAGCACTTTGAATCAGGCCCGGAAATGGACTGGCAGCCAGTGCAGCTGGAAAAGTACCGGCGTAATATGAGCTCGCAGGCCAGTCCCTGTTAACAACCTTGCTGCCCTATTTTGGACCAGCTGAAGTTTCCGGACCGTTTTCAAAGGCAGCCCCACGTATAACGCATTGCAATAATCCAGACAAGAAGTTATCAGAGCATGGATAACTGTAGCTAGGCTATCTCTGTCCAGATAAGGGCGTAGTTGATATACCAGCCTAAGCTGATAAAAAGTGCTCTGTGCCACTGAGTTCACCTGTGCCTCAAGTAACAGTTCTGGTAGGGATGTCAGATAATTTCGCCACGAATCTCGGGGAGGCCGAATGCCAGCGCATTCGGCCCCCTGAAATTGGTGGCAAAACGGTCTGCTGCCCCGCCCCCCGCGACGGGACTTACCTTGGGCGAATCCTCCTGGTGGCGGCAGCTCCAGCGGCGGTTCGGCGGTGGCGGCTTCTAGATTTTTAAAAAATACCATGATAGGCTATGTAAACATTTACATAGCCTACCATGGCTGGCTGCAGGGACGCAAACGGCAGCGGCTACGGCCGCCGCCATTTGCGGCCCGGCCGGCCAGGATTTGAGGGTGGCGGGATGGAGCGCCTCCCCCCCGGCCAGAATTTCAGGGGGGAGGGACGGAGTGCCTCCCCCCTTGGCCAGAATTTCGGGGGGGAGGGACAGAGCGCCTCCCCCCCCCAGCCAGAATTTCGGGGGGAGGGACGGCGCGCCTCCCCACCGCCAGAAATTCGGGGGGAGGGACAGAGCGCCTCCCCTCCACCGCGAATCAAATTTCGTTCAAGGTAAGTGACTTTCGTACATCTCTAAGTTCTGGATCCAAGAGCACCCCCAAACTATGAACCTGATCCTTTAGGGGGAGTGCAGCCCCCTCCAGAACAGGTTGAATATCACCTAGCCGGGCAGACGAACCACCCACTAACAGTACCTCTGTCTTGTCTGGATTGAGTTTCAGTTTATTGGCCCTCATCCAGTCCATTACTGTGCCCAGGCACTGATTCAGAACAGCCACTGCTTCATCTGGTTTTGATGAGAAAGAGAGGTAGAGCTGGGTGTCATCCGCATATTGATGGCACCTCAACCCACACCTCCAGATAACCTCCTCCAGCGGTTTCATGTAGATGTTAAACAGCATGGGGGATAAAATAGAGCCCTGTGGAACCCCATGGCACAATTGCCATGGCACAGAGCAATAATCCCCCAGCACCACCTTCTGGAAACGGCCATCCAAGTAGGAGCAAAACCACTGTAGTGCAGTGCCTCCAACTCCCAACCCAGTCAACCTATCCAGAAGGATACCATGGTTGATGGTATCGAAAGCCGCTGAGAGGTCCAGGAGAATCAACAGGGTCGCACTCCCCCTGTCCCTCTCCCGGCAGAGGTCATCCCACAGGGTGACCAAGGCAGTTTCCGTTCCAAAACCAAGCCTGAAGCCCGATTGAAATGGATCTAGATAATCCGTTTCATTCAAGAGTGCCTGGAGCTGTCCTACAACCACCCGCTCAAGCACCTTGCCCAGGAAGGGGATGTTGGCCACTGGCCTATAATTGTTAACATCCTCTGGGTCCAGGTTAGGCTTTTTCAGGAGTGGTCTAATTACCACCTCTTTTAAAGCATCAGGCACCACTCCCTCTCTCAAGGAGGAATTTACAACCTCCTGGACCCAGCCAGACATCCCCTCCTTGTTTGATTTAATAAGCCATGAAGGGCAAGGGTCAAGCACAAAAGTGGTCGATCAGACTTGGCCAAGCACCTTGTCTGCATGCTCAGGCCTCAGTAACTGAAACTCATCCAATAAAACTGGACCAGACGGTGCTCTGAACGCCTCTACCAATGGAACTGCATTAATGGTGGTGTCCAATTCATGACGAACCTGAGCGACTTAATCTTCAAAGTGCCGTGCAAACTCGTCACAGCGTGCTACCGAGGGTTCCACCATCTCTCTCCCTGGCCCGGAATGTAACAGGCCGCAAACCACTCAGAAAATCTCCGCTGGACGACACTGAGAAGATGCAATGCTGGTGGAAAAGAACTGTCTCTTGGCCACCCTCACGGCCACAGAGTAGGCTTGATAGTGGGCTCTTACCTGTGTTCGGTCAGACTCAGCACGAGTTTTCCTCCACCTGCGTTCTAGCCGTCTCCCCTCTTGCTTCATTGCCCTCAGCTCAGGTATATACCACGGAGCTGGCCGGGCTCTGCTCAGAGGGAGAGGGCGCTTGGGCGCGATCATGTCAACCGCCCGAGTCATCTCTGCATTCCACAGAGCAACCTGGGCTTCGACAGGAGCACCAGCCATACCAGCAGGGAAATCCCCCAGAGCCCTCTGGAATCCATCAGAATCTATTAATCTCCGGGGCGGACCATTTTAATAGGTCCTCCACCCTTGCAGAGGGGAAAGGCTGCCATGAGTCTAAACCTCAACAGGAAGTGATCTGTCCATGACAAAGGGACAGATGTTAATTCCTCCACTTTCAGATCACCATCCTCCTGCCCAGTCAAGAAAACCAGAGCAAGCGTGTGTCCTTTTATATGCATTGGGCCGATGACATGTTGGGACAGCCCCATGGTTGTCATGGCGGCCATGAGAGCTGCCCCGGATACAGCGGCCTTGGCATGGAAGTTGAGGTCCCCCAGGACCATCATCCTAGGGATCCTCAACACCAAGTCCGAGACCACCTCCGTCAGCTCAGGCAGGAAGTCTGATGGGCAGCGGGGTGGGCGGTACACCAACAGAATCCCTAATCTGTCCCGGGTACCCAACACAAGGTACAAACACTCAAGATCTGCACTCGAATGAGCAGGAAGCCTGGAGAGGGAGATTGAATTCCTATAGACCACAGCAACCCCCCCCTCCCCGACCCTCAAGTCAGTGTTGGTGCTGTACCGAGTACCCAGGAGGGCAAAGCTGGGAGAGGGTGACCCCTCCCAGTTCCCCCACCCAGGTCTCAGTAATACATACCAGGTCAGCCCCCTCATCCACAATCAAATCATGGGTGAGGGAGATTTTATTTTGGGCCGACCTGGCATTCAGCAGCAGCAGCACCAGACCCGAGGGCAGACTGGTAAGGCTGCCAGGAACCATCAGGTTGGAGGAAGAACGAGAAGAGGGGACAGCTGTAAGGTGTCTAGCCCCTCTTCTCCTCAGCTGGCCTGTTAATCCCCCAACGCCATACCTCCCCCTGCCCCTGACCACAGTTATAGTGGCACCTCCCCGACCCCCTGAGTTGCCCAATAGTCCTCCCAGGCACATATTAAAATGTTAGAATATAAAATGCACAACAGTTTAAAAGAATATAAAAGATAAAAGAGAACAGCAGCTAAGAAGGAGCAGATAAAGTCCACGTTTGCCCCTTTCTCCCTCGTCTTTAAAGCTGCTGCCCTCTGCTGCTGCTATTTGCTGCTGGTATCTGTGGCTGCTGGTGTCTCTGGAAAGGCAGGTGGGTGGGTCTTCAGGTCCTGTTCCATGCGACTCCAAGTGCGACACTAAGTGCTCACTTAGCGTTGCACTTGGTGCGATGCCGAGGTGCTGCCTCTGGCAGCCCCGCCTGAAGTACCTGTTTGGCGGGGGCAGAAGCAGGCTCAGGATCCACCTGGTGCAGCTGCTGGCTGGTCCTCCTTCCCCCAGGCTCCTTCCCGAGCAGCCTCTGGCAGCCCTTCCTGAAGTACCTGTTGGCGGGGGCAGAAGCAGGCTCAGGATCCACCTGGTGGATCACCAGGTAGAGAGCAGTTATAGCTCTCTAGTTTCTACATTCTTTTTATATCTGTACGATATTTGCTATTTATAGATATTTTCATCATCTAGTTTTTCTTACCACTTTTTTAGAGGAATGCTTAGAACTAAATCTCTGAGTTCTTTCATCTTCTATGTATTCAAGCCCACAAAAAGGAAATAATACTTTTTTTGTCAAATACAATGGGCTATAAGAGAAGATACATGTGAAGGCTAGTAAAGGCAATTATTTCTGTGGCAATGTGTTACATATATGTGTGTGCGTGCGCATGCGCACGTGTTAAAAATCAGCTCTCGTGTTTTGGATATACTATGTATCTGACATTTCCCCTCTAGCACTTACATGAAATAGCCAAATGTTGGAAATATATGTATGGAAAAGTAGAGTCATGTCAGTTGCTATCAGAAAAATATAGTATATATTTTCATATTGTATATGCTGTGAAAATGAAAGTTAGCAAATATTTAATGTATTGTTTCTCACAAAGTTTGAAGCGGTTTACAAAATAAAAAATAAAACTATACAAGCTTCAAAATGAAACTAACACATTGTGTAGTAAAATATCACAATGAAACAAACACAGACAACATAGGTGGTTAGGTTTTTTCTTCTATCCTACATTAATTATTATATCAAATGACAGTGCTTAACATTCAGCCTAAAAAGCCATTCTGGAGAACTTGAAAGCTTGCTCAATATTTTGTGACATTCTTGTTGGTTCTAATAAGGGCATTGCCCTCTGATTTCTGGATTAGTAGAGTTCCCAGCAGGGTGGGAACAAGCCCACCACCAGGTACTGTAAGAAGGAATTGTAATAATTGCTGTTTGGCAGCAGGCATTCTAAAGTAACATGCTTCTGCGTAATTTTAAAACCTCTTCACATTTTTATCATCCCTTCAATAGATTCCATTAACCCACCTCACAGGGTTGTTGTGAGGATAAAATGGAGAGTAAGAGGACCATGTAAGCCACCTTGGGTGCCTTGCAAGAGGAAAAAAGGCGAGATATAAATGTAATAATAAAACACGGGTAAGTTTATAGAGTAATACAGTGCATTCTATTGGAGACACACACACATTTTGATTATTTGGAAGTTCCTTTGACCTGGTTTGTATGTTTGCCACAGCTGACCATGGGCGCCAGGTTGCCAGTCTAAGCCTCTGCCCCTGCGACTTCTCGTTTATTAATTAATTAATTACATTTCTATACTGCCCAACAGCTGAGGCTCCCGGGGCAGTTCACAACAATGTGCAAATCTGGTGAGGGTGGGTTGTTGGAGTGGTTGACAAGCCAGCAGAATTCATGGGCTATGTTAGGGTTGTAGGTGGCTTGTGAACCACCCCAAGAACCCACTCTTAGAATCATAGAATAGTAGGGTTGGAAGGGGCCTATAAAACCATCGAGTCCAACCCCCTGCTCAATGCAGGAATCCAAGTCAGAGCCTCTTGCTGGGTTTGCATGTAATGAGAAGCTACGGTGTGTCCCTGCTGCACCCTAAATATTCAAAATGGTGGCTACTGCTGCAATGAAAAACCCCACGGGAAAATTCACCCACAGTGGCTTTTCATTATGTGCGAACCAGGCCTTTTGAGTCCAGAATGCTGCTGCCAGTTTGCTTCTCCAAGCTACTCACATTGGCCACATTATACACTATTGTTCTTGGGTTCTAGGCTATTTGTAAGTTCATAAAGAGCATTTACTTCTGTTGTATTGACCATATCATGATTTGGTTGATGTGTCTAGAATTGGCAATCTTTGCATTTTAATAATCTTGCATGCAAACAGCTCCCATTGAAATGTATTGTTTGAGGGGATGTCAACAGAAGTAGATTAGATTATTACAACAATTTGCCTCCTTCACTGCAAGCAGGCCTCATAGTTGTCAAAGGATATTGTACAGCCTGTTTATAGAGTCTATAAATGAAGATAATTTTGTTTTGGTAATGTGGAATGTTCAGTTTATGCTGGAAATTGTCATTTATAATGCATATGGCAGAAAAATATGCAGTAGTTCATGTTGAACAGGTTTTTATTTTTTATAATGTCATATACAGTTGAATAAGAGAGAACATACCTGTGTGCATTGGATGTGTATGTGATATCTAAGGATGTCGGAGAAATCCGCAATGGAACCAAGTGAGTTCGGGTTTTGATGAATCTGACTGGCGGGTTCCACAGCAGACTGGCTTTTCCCCTGTCAGGCAGATTCTGCCAACTTGCGGACTGGTTTTCTAACTTGCCCGATTTTGTGCAAACTTTGTCATCAAAAAATAAGAAAAAAACAAAGAAAAACTCTAGCAAAAAAATGCACATTTCCCCATAGGCTAAAGTGTGAAAATGCACATTTGGGGGATCTTGTGCATTTTGGGGGGAATTGGTGCATTTTTGCTCATGCATATTTGCTCAAATTCAGGAACAAAAAAAAAATCTGATTCCGTCAATGGGCAGACTGTGGAATGAAAGGTACCTGACAATCCACTAAATGCAGATAGAACAGATTTTACACAATCCGTGCATTCCTACTGATATGCATTTAGGTTATGAAGTGTAATTGTAGCATACATTCAATGTAAAAGAGGATGAGTCACTCTTTTGCCTTGTCTGTCTTGAAAATCTAGGCCCAAAATTTGAGAATTTTTGGGTATACAAGAAAGCAAGGGTAAAGGTAGCAATAAATAGCAGCTATTTTCCTAGAAAAATATAAGTATTTTTCAGTTTCACGTGCTAAATTGATCCAGACAATTAGTTTAATGTGCTCCCCTATGCCATTTTAGCCTTTGTAGGGTAGTTCTGCATGTCCCAATCACAGATAATTGACTGGGGGTGATAGCCTTGGTGTGACAGGATAGAAAGACAGATAAACACGTTTTCCCCCATTTGCCTTAAAACTATTCAGTTTCTTATGCAAGTTTTCTCTTGGGAGGCTCAGAGATGCTGTTAGGAGGATCATAACAAATGGGAATGATGTTATTTGCACTATGAGTAGGTACAAGTGACACAGAACCATATTCCAGACAGCACTTCATATTACAGTGGCCCTTCTAGCCAAGGAGAAATGTGTAATCTAGATCAGCCTTCTCCAAACTGGAATTATAGATGTTACAGTCCAACACATCTGGAGGGTATCAGGTTGGGGAAGACTGATCTAGATCCTCAATCAGCAACTATTGCCTGATTTGTTATAAACTGATAGTCTGAAAATGCTGTAAGGGCAACATAATTTCTATATTGAATAAAAATGGAAGACTAGTTACATGTTGGTTATATGGGTAGAGCTGCTTTTAACTGATTTGAGAGACTGTTGCAGAAGGTAAGGGCATTTAAAGACAACATTTTGATCCAGCTCACGTTAGCTGTCATGAAGACCTATTGAAAGTAATGGTTAAGTTAGCTGTGTCTAACTTTAATACACCTTAGCTCTATTGAATATAATCCTCTTTTTAAAAAAAGGGAGGGGAAAGAATAGATCTTGTTCTTTGGCATATTTATTTGGAAGCAAGACCTACTGTGTTTATTGGGGCTTACTCCCTGGTAGGTTCCTGGGAGAACATGTCACTAGAGTGAAGCAAACATAATTCTGTGCTCTTAATATTCTTTCTCTAAAGAGCTGATTCATGTGGTTTTATCTTGAAGCTGGGGAAAGGAGTTCCTTCTGGCCCATTTATTAGTGGGGGGTACATGTGACCAACCATAACATGTGAGCTGGAAGCTCACAGACCTTGGCTGTTGCAGCTTCTGTAAGTTAAAGGTAGAATTTTCAGCCTCTGAAATCATGGGAAGTTGTTGCGATGATCTGTGAGTTCCTGGCTCCCACATGCTTGTTCAAGTGAGTAAAAGCTCAGGACCAAAACAGATATTACTTTAAACCTGTCAGGAGCACCCTAGCGGCCTCTTTCAGTAGACTCCAATAGCCAACTCAAGACACAGACGAGAGGATTCTTTTCAAGGCTTTAATCCTTTTACAACTTAATGACTCTTTCAGATGCTAATCACCAGCGACTAAGCAAGGAACAGCAGAGTAGCCTATGCTCTGAGTAGGCAGTTGATCCCTGTTTGAAGGAGAGTCACTTGAAGACCCAGAACGTATGGGCTAGGGAGAGATCCTCCCTCTTTCCCTTGGGTCCATGGGAGGCGGCCGTTGCTTGCATGCCAAATGGGCGCTACGCCTCCTTTCCGCGCCCTCCATCGCTCGTCGCTCCCTGTGTCTGCGTCGAGCGTCTAGCAAGC
This sequence comes from Heloderma suspectum, assembly GCF_057233095.1. NCBI lineage: Eukaryota > Metazoa > Chordata > Lepidosauria > Squamata > Helodermatidae > Heloderma > Heloderma suspectum. The sequence goes on from NC_139458.1 coordinate 335,115,274, forward strand.
CCCGTTCCCGCACTTTCTCACTGCTAGGATCACTATCTTAGGAATGCCGGCAGGAGGAATCTCTGCCAGCTGCTGTGCCTGTGAGGGATGAGCTGGCTCCTCTCCCACGGATTGCTGATCCTCCTCAGAATCAGAACTGCTCTGGGGTTCTATCGGCTCAGTTTCCACCCTGACAGTGTCTAGCAGCTATGTGTTTTAAAAAATTGTTTACTCTAGAATGGGTGCAGGGGGCCTGATTCAGATCGAGACCCTAGCATGGGGGTAGAGGGGCTTTTAAGATCCAGATTGGGGTCCCTGGACCTCAAAGTATTCTCTGTTTTGGCCCTCATATGTGACCAGCAGGGGTTACGTGAAAGAAAATTATGTTTATCAACTCTTAATTGAGCTTGTATAATTGTCAGAAATGCCTTCTGAAACATTGTATCCTGGGGAGAAAACACAACAGTTTTTACATTAGTAAAGCTGGACATTAATTTTAGGTGTTGTACCAGATGTGTTTTGATTGAGGCTAGAGACAGATTCAGGTAGCTGCTGGATTTTATATTTTCAAAAATGCGTGATCATAGTATTGTCTTAGGTGCAGCCTGAAAGCTTAGTCAGCACCCAAAATCTAATCCAGTTAAGGTTGCAATCCGTAACATGCTTACCTGGAAATAAGCCCCATTGAACTTAATGGGGCTTACTTCTGAGTAGACAACTATGATTATGCTTTGCTTTTTCCTCCTACATTTCCTATCAAGACTGATTAAATGAAGACTTCCACAAGAAGCCAGCTTTTTTCTCTTCTCTGTCCCCACGTTGCTTAACATCTAGCCTTATGAAAAATTCTGGACCACTCTCAAAAGGTTGCCCACTATTTTGTGATGTTTTAGCTGGTCCTAACAATATATTTCTTGACTGGATTTTGGAATTATTTTCAACAGGTTATTATGAATATTGAAGGGCAGGCAAAATAACTAGTGAAAATTATGTGAAGTGTGGTGTGTTGGAGAAATGTCAAAATGTGGAATTGGGTTGAGGTAACGCTGTCATACTTTCTTTTTTATTTTACAGCATATGCACCATGAATGAACCAGGTTCTAGTGGAAATGGACAAGACTTTGATGTATTTAGTGTAATGGACTGGAAGGATGGAATTGGTACCTTGCCTGGAAGTGATCTGAAGGTAATATTTTGTAATCTTAAATATGTTTTGAAAAGAGTAATGTAACCACAGAGACAGAAACAGGCATATAGAGAAATACTATTTAATGTTGTGTAAAGGGAAAAATTTGTTTGCTTGTTTAAGGGATTTGGGGGGTGCTTTTTAGCAAAAGATTGCCAAAGTGACTTACAGAAAAAATAATAAAACGGTTTAAAAATGAATTAAATAAACCATAGCAAAATATTAACTGTAAAACAATAAACAATAAAAACAGCAATTAATGATGTAAAAGCAACAGTGAAATGATATGACAAAAATAATCTGACACTGAAAAGATAATAAAGCCTGTGTTAGCTTAGTAGCCTCAGGGACAGCATTCCACAACTGGGGTCCCACCACTGAAAAGGCCCTGTCTCCAGTTTTCACCCACCTCACTTCTGCCCATGGTGGCACCTGGAGCAGGGGCTCTGGTGCAAGTTTTAATGAATGGGCAGCTTCATATGGTAGAATGTATTTCAAATGCTCTTGTCCCAAGTTATGTAGGACTCAAAAGATCAGTGCAGCACCTTCAAACAAATGGGAAGACAGTGAACAGCTTTCAGTACTGGCAAAACATGTTCCAAATGGCCAGTACTAGTTAACAATCAGGCCACTATATTTTGAACCAAGTGCAGTTTCTAAATAGTTTAAGGGCAACTCCATGTACAGCAGTTGGCAGTAATTAAGACTTGATGTTATGAGGGCATGGCTAACTGTGGCAAGACTATCTCTCCAAGATGGGCCATAGCTGGCCTACCAAACTAAGGTGTTAAAAGGTGTTTAGTGCCATAGAGGTCACTTGGGTATCCAAAGTAAGGGCTTTATCCAACAGCACCCCCAAGCTGTGGAACTGATCCTTTAGCAGGAGTGCATGCTGCCTAGAACAGGTTGAACGCTGCCTCTTAAGTCCATCAAATCATCCAACTACAGTTCCTCTGTCTTGACTGGACTGAGTGTGAGTGTATTTGCCCATATTTAGCCCATTATCTCTGCCAGTCATTTTGTGTATATGTTGAATAGCATGGGGGACAAACAGAACCTTGTGGCAGTCCATAACATGATTGTCATGGGACAAAACAAAAGCCCCTAGCATCACTTTCTTGAACTGGTCACCAAATAGGAACAGTACCTACAATTGAAAATAACTATTAGGGATAAGCCATTAATCACATTAAGCACTGGATCTCTTTTTCATGGGATAAAATTTCCCACCAACCTTTCCAACCCAGCAGAGATCTTTACAGGCAATCTGATCAGCTATTGGATGAGTGTAGTGCTCACCTCAGTCATGTAGAACCAAAAAAACAAAAGGAGAAATTAAAAAAAAATATCTAGCAGCTGTGCTTTCTGACCAGAGGCAACAAAGTAATAGAAAAATAGTTTTTTTCATGTTTATTTCTGTATGCACAAAGATACAACCAGGAGTTACTTACTAAGCAGTTCCAACAAAGAGTTCTATGTGGCTGTGTGAAGACGTGAACCTGGGTGGTCTCATCAGTCCTAATCCTACACTGTAACCACTATAGCAACTGCCCTGCCCACTGCTATGGGTAGGGTAGCAATTCAATGGGAAAGTTTTGCCTGAAAGTTTAACTCAGGTAAATTAAATGTGGCCTTTAAACATGATAAAACATCCCAGCATCATGCTACTCTATATCTGCAATGCTTTGATCTATTCCCTGACCTTCATTCTCTCTCTCTTCCCTTTTTAGAGTGCAGTCCTATGCATATTTACCTGGAAGTAAGTCCCATTGAACTCAGCAGGATTTACTTCTCAATATACATTCATAGGATCACAGATAATGTATCTCTCTTACGCTCACATACCAACTCTCTAGGCAGGGAGATGCATTGGATTTTTTTTTTTTTTAACCAGTCAGAGAGTAACTCCTCAGGCTGGTTGAGGAGGTGCACATTTTTAACATAAAAGCCCTTGTTTCTCTCCTCTCCCTTCCCCTGCTACCCATCCAGGTGATCAACATCTCTTCTTTAACCCACCCTTTTGCCCTTCTAATGCATTTTAAAGATCAGCTCTCAGTGTGATGACTAACTTGAGGCTTCCACTAGAACAGGGATCAATATAGCTGCAAACATCCTTCAGAATATTTTATTATTAATCTTCTATTTCTCTAAGGAATATTTTTGTTTAGACCAAAAGCTACCCCCCCCCCCACACACACACTAAAACTTAACCTCTTCAATTCATGGATAGTCTCTTGTTGTTCAGTCGTTAAGTCGTGTGCGACTCTTCGTGACCCCATGGACCATAGCACGCCAGGCCTTCCTGTCCTCTGCTCTCTCCCGGAGTGTGCTCAAGTTCATATTCATTGCATCGGTGATGCTATCTAGCCATCTTATCCTCTGCCACCCCCTTCTCCTTTTGCCTTCAATCTTTCCCAGCATCAGGGTCTTTTCCAGAGAGTTTTCTCTTTGCGTTAGGTGGCCAAAATATTTGAGCTTCAGCTTCAGTATCTGTCCTTTCAATGAGCACTCAGGGTTGATTTCCTTTAGGATTGACTGATTTGACCTCCTTGCAGTCCAGGGCACTCGTAAGAGTCTTCTCCAGCACCACAATTCGAAAACATCAATTCTTCAGCGCTCAGCCTTCCTTATAGTCCAGCTCTTCCCATATGTTGCTACTGGGAAAACCATAGCTTTGATTAGACGGACCTTTGTCGGCAAGGTGATGTCTCTGCTTCTTACTATGCTGTCTAGGTTGGCCATAGCTTTCCTCCCAAGGAGCAAGCGTCTTTTAATTTCATGGCTACAGTCACCGTCTGCGGTGATCTTGGAGCCCAAGAAAGTAAAATCTGTCACTGCTTCCATTTCTTCCCCTTCTATATGCCAGGAAGTGATGGGGCCAGATGCCATGATCTTCGTTTTTTTAATGTTGAGTTTCAAACCAGCTTTTGCACTCTCCTCTTTCACCCTCAACAAGAGGCTCTTGAGATCCTCTTCACTTTCTGCCATTAGGGTGGTATCGTCTGCATATCGGAGGTTGTTGATAATTCTCCCAGCAATCTTAATTCCGACCTCTGATTCATCCAACCCGGCATTTCTCATGATGTACTCTGCATATAAGTTAAATAAGCAGGGTGACAATATGCAGCCTTGTCGTACTCCTTTCCCAATTTTGAACCAATCGTTTGTTCCATGTCTGGTTCTTACTGTTGCTTCTTGACCCTCGTACAGGTTTCTCAGGAGACAGGTAAGGTGGTCTGGTACTCCCATCACTTTAAGAATTTGCCACAGTTTGTTGTGATCCACACAATCAAAGGCTTTAGCGTAGTCAATGAAGCAGAAATAGACGTTTTTCTGGAATTCTCTTGCTTTCTCCATGATGCAGCGAATGTTGGCGATTTGATCTCTAGTTCCTCTGCCTCTTCTAAACCCAGCTTGTACTTCCGGTAGTTCTCGGTTCGCATACTGCTGAAGCCTAGCTTGTAGGATTTTGAGCATCACCTTGCTGGCATGTGAAATGAGCGCAATTGTGCGGTAGTTTGAACACTCTTTGGCGTTGCCCTTCTTTGGAATTGGAATGTAAACTGACCTTTTCCAGTCTTGTGGCCACTGTTGAGTGTTCCAAATTTGTTGGCATATTGAATGCAGCACTTTAACAGCATCATCTTTTAGGATTTTAAATAGCTCAGCTGGAATACTGTCATCTCCGCTAGCTTTGTTGTTACTAATGCTTCCTAAGGCCCACTTGACTTCACTCTCGAGGATGTCCGGCTCAAGTTCAGTGACCGCACTATCATGGCTATCAGGGACATTCAGATCTTTCCTGTATAGTTCTTCTGTGTATTCTTTCCACCTCTTCTTAATCTCATCTGCTTCTGTGAGGTCCCTGCCTTCTTTGTCCTTTATCATGCCCGTCTTTGCACAAAACGTTCCCTTGAGATCTCCAATTTTCTTGAAGAGATCTCTAGTCTTTCCCATTCTGTTGTTTTCCTCGATTTCTTTGCATTGTTCATTTAAGAAGGCCTTCTTGTCTCTCCTTGCTATTCTCTGGAACTCTGCATTCAGTTGGGTATATCTTCCCCTTTCTCCCTTGCTTTTCGCTTCCCTTCTTTCATGAGCTACTTGTAAAGTCTCATCAGACAGCCACTTTGCTTTCTTGCATTTCTTTTTCTTTGGGATGGATTTCGTTGCTGCCTCCTGAACAATGTTACGGACCTCCGTCCATAGTTCCTCAGGCACTCTGTCAATCAGGTCTAATCCCTGAAATCTATTCCTCACCTCCACTGTATATTCATCAGGGATATGATTTAGGTCATACCTGAACGGTTTAGTGGTTTTCCCGACGTTCTTCAATTTAAGCCGAAATTTTGCAAGAAGCAGCTCATGATCTGAGCCACAGTCAGCTCCAGGTCTTGTTTTTACTGACTGTATGGAGCTTCTCCATCTTTGGCTGCAAAGGACATAATCAATCTGATTTCGATATTGACCATCTGGTGATGTCCATGTGTAGAGTCGCCTCTTGTGCTGTTGGAAAAGAGTGTTTGCTATGATCAGCATGTTCTCTTGGCAAAACTCTATTAGCTTTTGTCCTGCTTCATTTTGTACACCAAGGCCATGCCTGCCTGTTATCCCGGTGATTTCTTGACTTCCTACTTTAGCATTCCAATCCCCTATGATGAAGAGGACATCTTTTTTTGGTGTTAGTTCTAGAAGGTGTTGTAGGTCTTCATAGAACCGATCAACCTCAGCTTCTTCGGCCTCAGTGGTTGGGGCATAGACTTGAATTACTGTGATGTTGAATGGTTTGCCTTGGATTCGTACTGAGATCATTCTATCATTTTTAAGACTGTACCCCAGTACTGCTTTTCCCACCCTTTTGTTGACTATGAGTGCTACTCCATTTCTTCTAAGGGATTCTTGCCCACAATAGTAGATATGATAGTCACCTGAATTAAATTCGCCCATGCTTGTCCATTTTAGTTCGCTGATTCCCAAGATGTCGATGTTCAATCTTGCCATCTCATGTTTGACCACCTCCAGCTTACCTTGATTCATTGATCTGACATTCCAGGTTCCTAAACAATATTGTTCTTTACAGCATCGGATTTTCTTTTCACCACCAGACACATCCACAGCTGAGTGTCCTTTCGGGTTTGGCCCAGCCGCTTCACTCTTTCTGGCGCTACTTGGAAATACCCTCTGCTCTTCCCAAGTAGCATATTGGACACCTTCCGACCTGAGGGGCTCATCTTCCGGCATCATATCTTTTAGCCTTGTGATACGTTCCATGGGGTTTTCTTGGCCAGAATACTGGAGTGGGTTGCCATTTCCTTCTCCAGTGGACCACATTTTGTCAGAACTCTCTGCCATGACCTGTCCGTCTTGCGTGGCCCTGCACGGCATAGCTTATGGCTTCACTGAGTTACGCAAGCCCCTTCGCCACAACAAGGCAGTGATCCATGAAGGGGTCAAAGGCAAGTACATAGACTCCTTTCCCTTCCTCTGTTGTTTCCTGTGTTTAGTTTTAGATAAGCAGGGACCTGTCCTCTTAAACTTCATCAACTGCCATTTACACTGATGGCAACTTCAATAACAACATGTATGTATTTATAGAATGAGATGAGAATGCTAATACTAATGCTAATGCTAATGTATGTAGATGTATGTAGATGTATTTGTAGAATGAGGGATGCACTTTGGGCAAATTTCCCCTGAAAGCAAATATCAGCTTCAGAGGACGGATTTTCCTCAAGACCACAGCAGGGAAAGGTTACATTTCCTCTCCACACCTGCTGTGATCCCAATGATTATTAGCTCCCCAACACCCCCCTACCTGATACTATTTCCTTTTTTTAACCACACATTAGATGGAAAGACACATTTAACATCACATCTAGTATCGCTCTGAATCTATACCAGACGCTCAGGTTAGGTTTGATTAAGTGACATCACTTCAGGGTGATTGTTCAGACACAAAACGCCCTTGCTATTATCATTCCAGTGTGTCTATTAAGAGAGTTCACATAGGCTGGCCTTCCCCGACTTGGTGCCTTCAAGGTGTTTTTAACTAAACTGAGATTCAATTCAGGCAAGACGGAGGTATTGTTAGTGGGTGGTTTGTCTGCCTGTTAGGTGATTTTCATCCTGTTCTGAAGGAGGCTGAATTCCCCCTAAAGGATCAAGTTCGTAGCTTGGGGGTGTTCTTGGACCCAGAACTGTCACTTGAAGCACAGGTGGACTCAGTGGCATGGAGCACATTTTTATCAGCTTAGGCTGATATACCAACTACACCCTTATCTGGACAGAGATGGCCTAGCTATAGCTATCCATGCTCTGATAACCAATCATCTGGATTACTGTAATGCATTATACGTCTTTGCATTATATGCCTTTGAAAATGGTCCAGAAACTTCAGCTGGGCCAAAATAGGGCAGCAAGACTGTTAACAGGGACTGGTCAACGAGATCACATTTCACCGGTACTTTTCCAACTGCCCTGGCTGCCAGTCCATTTTCAGACCCAATTCAAAGTGCTGGTATTAACATTCAAATCCCTAAACAGCTTGGGGCCAGGTTATCTGAAGGATTGTCTCCTCCCATATGTACCTACCCAGATCCTAAGATCATTTTCATGGGTCCTTCTCCAGGAGCCCCTGCCAAATGAAGTGAGGTGGGTGGTTATCAGGAAGAGGGCCTTTTCTGGTGTGGCACACGAGAGTATTGGGTTGTAGTCTTACAGATGCCAGGTGAAGACCTTTTTATTTTCCCAGCATTTTAGCATTATAGTCTTTTAACTTTGCTGTTTTAAATCGGTTACTGTATTTTAAATCTCTGCAGTGCTGCTAGGTTTTATTCTGGTTGTACTTTTATACTGTAGTTTTAAGCTTTTAAATGTTTTTATTCTGTACTTTGTCATTTTAGAACTTCTATTATTGGGTGGTATAGATATGTAATAAATAAAATAAACTAGCGGAACTAGAGCACTCCCCCTTCTCATGCATTTACTTTCTATAGATATAGAATGCCTGAACAGGGCTCCTGTCTCTCTTTTCTGAATCTCTTCAAACAGCTCTCCAGAATGACTGGGTTCACACAACACACTAACCCACACTCAGTGGCTGAGTGTCGGTTGTTGTTGAACCGTGGGTTATTTGTTGAAACATGGGTTAGTGTGTTGTCTGAACCCAGGACATTTTCAGGGTGGCTTGTTAACCATGAAGTGTCGCTTATTTTTCTCGAATAAGCAACCTTGAGAACCCATCGTTTGTTGTAGGGTTGTTCAGGGTGGTTAACAAACCAACCTGCAGAAAATGTTCTGGATTCAGACATGCTAACCTACAGTTCAACAGCCACCCACACAACCCCAAAATCTCCTCGGAACCAAAGCCTTCAGTCCTCTATAGCAGATCCTAAGGCCCCAAAAGGGCTGTGTCACAAGGGGCTGCACTGCCCAGGGTCATATTTCACAAACCTTATTTTGCTCACGTCCTACGGAGGCATTTCTTTCCCCAATGCTTTTCCTTCACCCACTCTTCTCATGCTAATCCCAAAAATGAATCAGTGCGTTTGTTTCCTCAAATCAACTTCAGAGAACTATTTATTAGGCAATGCCAGGGCACCATCAATTGCCAGGGGACTGATATTAAATACAGCTTCCAAGGAAACAAGTGGGAAAACTTAAGCCACTTGTGGTTAGTAGCAAAATGGTTTTGATGATAGATTTGTCTCTGACTACCCCTACCAGGCCATTAGCTTCTTCATGTGCTCTTTCTGAACATAATTCCAGGCTGCCTCTATTTTCAAGATGATTTTTAAAATTAATATATTCACTTGTTTAGATGCAATGACAATATTCAAGGCATACTTGTAATTCCACTTTGAAAATATGGCACTTGAGAAAAAGAAAAGCCTAAAATATTCCATATACTGCCACTCCACCAGGAAGCAATTTTAAATTATTGCAGCTTGTCCAATTTGATGGAAGCACTTGAATCCAGAGGTGATGGTGATTGTGTGCACTCATCAGAGTGATTCAAAAAAGCAGGGTACTTCACATTTATATCTGCTCTTCAGCTTTGTAGATATCAACTCTTCTAGTCCTCTGCACAGCACACAGCAATTGTGAAGCACTACTGAAGTGTTTCAGATTTGAACATACTGCTTAGCCAGCCAAATGGAAAAGTTTCAGACACAGAAACCCTGCAGTAGACTACAATTGTCTACCATGCTAACATCCAGTTTGCTTCACCGCCTTTTCTTTTTTCTTCTCATTTGTATATTTTATTAATAATTTGCATTTTGAAACAAACCACAGTGTAGAATGTTAACAACAAACTGGATAATGAACAAGTCCACAAGAACTGCAATTTTCTTGCATACAATCTTCAAACTAGAAAAATGGCTCAAGGCAAAGTGTAAAATTGCTTGCTATAAATAACACAACACTCAACATTAAAAATGAGAAATGTAGTCTCTGGTCTTTTATGAAAGATTAGAAGAAAAAGTTTCAAAGGACTGGCATTTCAATGTAAGTATCTTCTACTTATAATAAATATCCTTCACAGAGTAAGTCTCCATTAGTCTTCTCTTGGAGTCAGGAAGAAATTGCCCATCCCACAATGCTAGAATGGTTGGTGACATGACTCTAAAGACATTTTGCTTACCCTATAATGCGTGGCTTAGTTCAGTTACTTCAGTCATCAGGAGCAATATGCTTTAGATCAAACTGTTGATTTAACTGAGATTCAAATTGCACAGGCTAGCTTTAAGATCCTTTTGGTCTATCCTGTTTCTATCATTCTTATTTAAAATTTCCAGGGCAGGTTCCAGAGGGTGGCAATGGAAGCATTTGCTGTGGTCCCTAAGACCAGCCATTCTCTCTTTGAATGGAGCACCCGAAGAAGTCAGAAGTGGAATTACCAAGAATTATCACTTTGCATGCCACACATCTTTCAAGTGAAGGGAGCCCACCGAGGGTGACTTGCAGAGGGCCCCAAAGTCTGGGAGCCAGAAATGGACATTTCAGAAAACTGCGACTGTACTAAAAGTTGACTTGCTTTTCCCATAACAGGTTATTTACAGGCATTGGTCCTTTATGAAAGTATAGCCAGCATAAAAAAAACCCTTTTTAGAGTTGTGGATTTGTGGGGAACATCATGATTCCTTTTGTAGTCGGAAAAGCTTAAAAACCTATTAATGCCTCAACAATAAACATTTACGTCATTGATCCAATTAATATTCAAGTGCACTTACGATATATTATGTTTTGGGATGTTGCTCTGGCCACCACATTGTTGGTTCAGTTTGTAGTGTAAAAACAATCTGTTGATATAACTGGAATGCTTACAAAATTGTTGATTTCTGGGACCAATTAGAAGTGCTGGTTTTAACCTACAAAGTCCTTCACAGCTTGGGACCACAGAATCTGGAAGATTGCTTCTTCCCATATATTCCTACCTGAGCTCTGAGATTGTCAACAGAGGCCCTATTTTGAGTGCTCTCACATGCTGAGATACAGCAGGTGGCCATGAGAACAAGCCTTCTCAGCAGCAGTCCCCCAGAGAGATCCACCTGGCACCTACTTTAATGGCTTTTCTGCAGCAGGCAAAAGACCTTTTCATTCTCACAGGCCTTTTAATCATTGTATATTTTTGTTGTCGTTATGTGTGTTAAGCTGGCTTTAACTCTTTGGATTATTTTTTAGATTTCTGTGCTATGTAATGCCTGGTATGATTTGTCTCTCTGCTTTGCTTTTAATTGATTGTTTTTAATATTTTGCTTCTTTTTAAAAAGTATTTAGGTGAATTGCCTGATTTTATCAATTTTATGATCTCTTGGATGATGCCATGAGAACAAATTACAAGACAACTAATAAACTGAACAAATAAAATATAAATAAATGACATACACTCACACACACAGCTCTCAGCATATCTGCCATGGGAACTGGGGAAATGTGCCTTAAAGACAGCAGCTGCAGCAGGCATCACACATGTATGCAGTGAACGCAGCTAGCAAAGAGCAAGAAGGCTGCATATGTTGGCACCAGAGCAGAGCAAGCAGTGAGGGACTGTGAGGAACTATAGGTGCCATCCAGTGCTGATGGCTGCCTTTTTTATGCAGAAGTAAGAGACTATCCCCCTTTCATGGATCTCTGCCTTGTTGTGGCAAAGGGGCTTGCATAACTCAGTGAAGCCATAAGCCGTGCAGGGCCACCCAAGACGGACAGGTCATGGCAGAGAGTTCGGACAAAATGTGGTTCACTGGAGAAGGAAATGGCAACCCACTCCAGTATTCTGGCCAAGAAAACCACATGGAACGTATCACAAGGCTAAAAGATATGACGCCGGAAGATGAGCCCCTCAGGTCGGAAGGTGTCCAATATACTACTGGGGAAGAGCAGAGGGAATTTCCAAGTAGCGCCAGAAAGAGTGAAGCAGTTGGGCCAAAGCTGAAAGGACGCTCAGCTGTGGATGTGTCTGGTAGTGAAAAGAAAATCCGATGCTGTAAAGAACAATATTGTTTAGGAACCTGGAATGTAAGATCAATGAATCAAGGTAAGCTGGAGGTGGTCAAACATGAGATGGCAAGACTGAACATCGACATCTTGGGAATCAGCGAACTAAAATGGACAAGCATGGGCAAATTTAATTCAGGTGACCATAATATCTACTACTGTGGGCAAGAATCCCTTAGAAGAAATGGAGTAGCACTCATAGTCAATAAAAGGGTGGGAAAAGCAGTACTGGGGTACAATCTTAAAAACGATAGAATGATCTCAGTACAAATCCAAGGCAAACCATTCAACATCACAGTAATTCAAGTCTATGCCCCAATCACTGATGCCGAAGAAGCTGAGGTTGATCGGTTCTATGAAGACCTACAACACCTTCTAAAACTAACACCAACACCAAGATGTCCTTTTCATCATAGGGGATTGGAATGCTAAAGTAGGAAGTCAAGAAATCACCAGGATAACAGGTAAGCATGGCCTTGGTGTACAAAATGAAGCAGGACAAAGGCTAATAGAGTTTTGCCAAGAGAACATGCTGATCATAGCAAACACTCTTTTCCAACAGCACAAG